>NC_086445.1:899818682-900454932 GCF_028390025.1 Pseudophryne corroboree | reverse complement strand
AATGCATCCTGGGAACAGTCAAAGCTTTAGCCTGTTGGTGCCTCGGATCAAGATGCAACTCTACACCCCAATGTATTCCCTGTGGAATCCCAGTGTACCCCGCTGCAGAAATTTTGTAGTTACTGGTACTTTTTTAGGATGACAGTAACAACACAAGTTTCTTTGTGCCGACACCAAAATAGGTGCCGCCCCTAGTGCCTAATGGGAGATTTGCCACTGCCAATAGTATAAACAGATGCCATCACATGTGCAAGAAGCTTGATAATAAAGATTTCAAATGGGAAAGACAGATACAGTTAAATCTGCTGTAGGAGTTTCAGAGTTGCAGTGAATGATGGGAGGTGTAGTTTATTACCACAATCATTGCACAGAGATGTGATTTAAACTGAAGGCTGCCCTTCCGCCTGCAGAACTGCATTTCAAAAGACTAAAAGCCAGAGAAAGTTACTGGTGTATAAAGAGACTTCTACAAAAGATTGGTCTATGCTCAACATAGTAAACATAAACATATATTTCTTGGAAAAAAAAACAATTTATCACAGATATTATTTCATATTTGGTTGAATTATCCTTTAAATTATGCTATAAAACGTGATCTGGTTGTTACAGGTGACATTCCATAATTAAAAAAAGTATATAATGCCAGGTATACATAAATTTGTGTTTGATCGACTTAATAGGCTTTAGCTCAGTATGTGTAGCAGGAAACAGTAACTTGCCCTTAGACACAGGGAGATCCTTGCTATGGCCGATTTTCACTTGCGATTTCCCTTGAACTCCCCGGAGCCCAGATAGCACAGATTTTGACTAACTTTTCTTGAGATATGGACTATGGGGTATATGCAATTGCGGTCAAATTACCGAAAATGTCGGAAAAACTGGCCATTTTCGCAAAAAAAAAATAAAAAAAAAATCGACAATGCAATTCAGTACTTTTCGTCAAAAAAACGGACTTTCCAAATTCGACTTTTTGAAATTCGACATTTGACAAATTCGACATTTCTGCAATGGTACAAATGCGGCATTTCGATAAAAGTATATTCAATTGAAGATTGTAAATTGGACAACAGTGCTTTTAGACAGTAAATTCGTCATTTTCAATCTGCCTCACTTTGCTGGCGGAATCTAATAAAAAAAAATTTAAAAACATGTTTTTTTTTGTGTTTTTTTTATTGGTAATAGCATATCTATTTATATTAGAAGGGATTAGGTACTTGGTTTGTCTATTTAGGAGGCACAAGTATTTTTTATATATTTTTTAAAATATATATATATTTTTTATGGAATGGGTTAAAAATCAGAAAAAAAAATGCGTGGGGTCCCCCCTCCTAAGCATAACCAGCCTCGGGCTCTTTGAGCCGGTCCTGGTTGTAAAAATACGGGGGGGAAAATGACAAGGGATCCCCCGTATTTTTAGAACCAGCACCGGGCTCTGCATCCAGTCCTGGTGCCAAAAATACGGGGGACAAAAAGCGTAGGGGTTCCCCGTATTTTTGGAACCAGCACCGGGCTCCACTAGCTGGGGAGATAATGCCACAGCCGGGGGACACTTTGATATCGGTCCCTGCGGCCGTGCCATTAAAACCCCAACTAGTCACCCCTGGCCGGGAACCCTGGAGGAGTGGGGACCCCTTCAATCAAGGGGTTCCCCCACTACAAGCCACCCAAGGGCCAGGGGTGAAGCCCGAGGCTGTCCCCCCCATCCATGGGATGCGGATGGGAGGCCGATAGCCTTTTGTGAAATGAAAGAATATTGTTTTTTTGCAGCAGAACTACAAGTCCCAGCAAGCCTCCCCCGCAAGCTGGTACTTGGAGAACCACAAGTATCAGCATGCGGGGGTTAAACGGGCCCGCTGGTACCTGTAGTTCTACTGCAAAAAAAATACCCAAATAAAAAAAGGACACGCACACCTTGAAAGTACAACTTTATTACATACATGTCGACACACACACATACTTACCTAGGTTGACACGACGTTCGGTCCACTTGTCCAAGTAGAATCCACGGGGTGTACCCGAAAATAAAATTATACTCACCTAAATCCAGTGTCCAGTGATATTTGTAATCCTCGTACTTGGCAAAATAAAAAAACGCATTTACCCGATCCACACGGACTGAAAGGGGTCCCATGTTAACATATGGGACCCCTTTCCCCGAATGCTGAGACCCCCTGTGACTCCTGTCAGACAGCGCATCGCACAGCACCTCCATTAGTTTCAATGGTGGGAACTTTGCGGTCAGCGGTGGGGTTACCCGCGGTCAGCCGCTGACCACGGGTGACCTCACCGCTGACCGCAAAGTTCCCACCATTGAAGATAATGGAGGGGGCTGTGCGATGCGCGTCTGACAGCTCCGACGCGCATACAGCCAATCAGGAGAGTGCCACGACGTGGCGCTCCCTGATTGGCTGAAGGGACCTTCTGTAACAGCAGTCACGGGGGTCCCTGCATTCGGGGAAAGGGGTCCCATGTGTAAACATGGGACCCCTTTCAGTCCGTCTGGATCGGCTATGCGTTTTTTTTTTGTGGCAAGTACGAGGAGTACAATAAAAGAACCGGACACTGGATCAGGTGAGTATATAATTTTATTTTCAGGTACCCCGGACGTCGACAGACGGAGACGTGGCCAGAGTCGGCGTGTCAACATAGGTAAGTATGTATGTGTCGGCATGTATGTAATAAAGTTTTACTTTCAAGGTGTGTGTGTCCTGTTTTTATTTGGGTATTTTTTTTGCAGAAGAACTACAGGTACCAGCGGGCCCGTTTCCCCCCCCCCCCCCCGCATGCTGGTACTTGTGATTCTCCAAGTACCAGCTTGCGGGGGAGGCTTGCTGGGACTTGTAGTTCTTCTGCAAAACCCAATATTCTTTCATTTTTACACATGGCTGTCAGCCCCCCATCCGCAGCCCTTGGATGGGGGGACAGCCTCGGGCTTCACCCCTGGCCCTTGGGTGGCTGGGACCCCTTGATTGAAGGGGTCCCCACTCCTCCAGGGTACCCCGGCCAGGGGTGACTAGTTGGGTATTTAATGCCACGGCCGCAGGGAGCGGTATAAAAGTTTCCCCCGGCTGTGGCATTATCTGTCCAGCTAGTGGAGCCCGGTGCTGGTACAAAAAATACGGGGGACCCCTACTCTTTTTGTCCCCCGTATTTTTTGCACCAGGACCAGGCGCAGAGCCCAGTGCTGGTTGTTAAAATACGGGGGATCCCCTGTCATTTTTCCCCCCGTATTTTGGCAACCAGGACCGGCTCAAAGAGCCCGAGGCTGGTTATGCTTAGGTGGGGGGACCCCACGCAAATTTGTTTCGGGTTTTTTACCGTTTTTTTTACATTTTTAAAAATCGAATCAAAATCCGTCAATTCAGCCGTTTTTCGACAGTGGGATTGTTGAATCCGTTTTTTATTAAATATGTCGAATTCCGGCACCCACCTGCCGGAATTCGACGGTCGAATTGTGTCGAATTTAAAAACGGGCGAAAAAGTGCCGCAATTCGCCCGGAATTGCATATACCCCTATGTGTGCTTACGATTTTGGCTTATGTGAGATTTTGGCTTATGTGAGATGTCATTGACATGTGAGATGAACTAGATAGTACACCGATCTAGCAAAGATTGACTTGCCTGCACAGCCTATCTTTTCTTGCGATGCCGACCTGGCGGGACCGCGCATCAGGATCGAATCTGGATCGCAAGGCGACTTTCACCTTGGGATATGCACTAACTTTTCTTGCGATTTTGACTATATACTCAAAATCGAAAGAATATATCTCACAGTGTGTACACACCCTTAGATCATGTTTGTCTCGCACATCGCTGGCATGTTACGGATATTTACACAACGTAGTGCGCTGGTCTCCTAGATGGTTGTCGCTTTTTTTCACAATTGTTACAGTTTTTAATAACCTTCATATTTAGTTACCAGGACTCTAATGGGGCCCATATATCAGGCAGAAATGTATTTATAACCAGTTATTTATATAGCGCACACATATTCCGCAGCGCTTTACAGAGAATATTTTCCTATTCAAGTCAGTCCTTGTCCCAGTGGAGCTTACAATATATGTTCCCTACCACATGCACACACATACAATACGCACAAGGGATCATTTTGTAAGGAGACTATTAACCTACCAATATATTTTTGGATTGTGGGTGGAAACCAGAGTACCCAAAGTAAATCCATGTTCTGCAAGCGAACATGTTGGGACTTGACTATTTTGACAAAAATATGGTTGGGACCGGTGAATCAGGGATTTTTAACATGCTATTTGCCCCGATCCACCAACGGATCACCGACAAGTGTATCAGATCTCCAATCAACTGATCAGCAGAACAGGGAATTGAGGCCAGCGATGTATGACTCGAGTAAGTGTAGAAGAAAACTCTCTTTTTTTTAAACATTACATTTTTATTGAAGAGTTTACACACATAAATGGGGAACAGAAAAAAGAGGTAAGGGAAACACAGGGGAAGTCCGGAATGGTTATCATATGCAAAATACAAACAGCGCACAGTCGGATGAATATACAATTGGCTACATTAGGCGTTCAGATACAAGAGAAGGAGAAAGCACTGAGAAAAGACATGGAAGAAGAAAAAACAATAAGGACTAAAATACAATAAACTTAGAGAATACCTGATAGCACAACATTCTTGAAAAGGTCAATCTAGGTGGGGTAAAGCACAGACACATAAATTGGAGAGCTATAAACGGTTAGCCTACCTTCTCTACTCCTATAGTCGGACCATCCTAACCATTTCAGGTGGATAGAGTTAGCCGAGGAAGAGTATTTAGCCTCTGCTGTTTCGAAGATGAAATGTTTGTGGATCTTATTTTGAATAGACGCTAAGGTAGGAATATTCTCAGACTTCCACAATTGTGCTATAGCAGCTTTAGTGGCTATCAAGATATGTCCCAAGACGTAGCGATCACCTGCGGAGAGGCGATCAACGTATAAATGGAATAGCGCTAGAGCTGGGTCCAGAGGGATGTTGAGCCCTAACACTATGCTAGCCATATTTAAAACTTTTCTCCAAAGTGGTTGTATATGAGGGCATGCCCAGAAGATATGAAAGATATCCCCCGTAGAGCCGCATTTCCTCCAACATGATTTAGATTGTGAAGGCCAGATCCTGTGTTGTCTTTCAGGGGTGAAGTAGGCCCTCTGTATAAGCTTGTAGAACATTTCGGAGTGGTTAACACATTTGGAGACTTTAAAACAAGATCTAAATATACTGTCCTAATCTGCATCAACAAAGGACCTATTCAAATATCTTTCCCATAAAGTCTGAGCTTTTAATTTTGTCTGGGGGCCGTTAGTCAATTGAAATTGGTACCACCACGTAATCCCATATTTATGCGAGGACGACTCCAATCGGTTTATAATATAAGCCGGAAGAGAAGGTTTGTGGAGATGTGAGGGAGTAAATGAGTGTAACCAACTTCTCACCTGCAGGTATTTGAAAAAATCTTGAGTCCGAATCCCAAATCTCTCTCGCAATTGAGAAAAGGACATCAAGACGTCTCCTACAAATAAATCACCCACAGTGGAAAGCCCCTTCCGAATCCACTTCTCTAAGGAGACATTAAGAATCGATGACATAAGAGCAGATAACGACAGGCAGGGGGCAGGTAAATTAATCTCTTCCGAAGAGAGCACTAGTTTATGCCATGAATCTAGGGTCGTTTTAATAGACTTGCAGGATCCGGCCCTACTCCGAGCAGCAGACAGTGGTAGCCAAAACAAGTCAGGGAGAGAACAGCGTCTAAGCATGAAGCTTCCAGGATAACCCAAGGTTTCAGACTCGAGGTGTCGAACCAGTCTCTAGACTGACTCATCAGACATGCAGCATGGTATTTTTCTATATCTGGGAAAGCTACCCCACCAGACAGTTTGGGCAGAATAAGAGTTTTTTTTGCAATTTTCGGTCTAGAGCCTCCCCACACATATCTGATCAGGACATGATTAAATTTATTATAGAAGAGTTTGGGAAGGGGCCTTGGTATGGCGCGAAACAGGTACATTAATTTCGGCAACAGGACCATCTTGGCAGCAGCAATCCTACCCAACCAAGACACTTCCTGAAGCATCCACTCCCCAGTCAGCTCCGTAAATGCTTTTAATAACGGGGCATAATTACACTCAATCAAATTATCTTCTCTGGTTAAATTAATGCCTAGATATCTCAAAGAGCAGGACTTCCAGGCATATTTGTACGAATCCTTCAATCCCGAGACCACAGTCGGAGATATATTGAGCGGGAGGGCTTCAGTTTTATTTGTATTTAATTTATAAAAGGAAACATCTGAATAACTTTGAAGGACGTCATGAAGAACTGGCAAGGAAGCCTCAGGGTCAGAAAGACATAGCAGAATATCGTCCGCAAATAAGCTAATTTTATGGGAAATGCCCCCTATAACCGGGCCTCTAATCGAGTCCCGGGATCTAATGCAAGCAGCCAAGGGTTCTATCGCCAATGCAAAAATAAGAGGAGATAGCGGACAGCCCTGTCGCGTGCCATTAGAAATATTGAAGGGTGAAGAAAGGTATCCGTTAACATAGACCCGCGCACTGGGTGTGGAATATAGAGCCAGGATAGAGTCTAAGATCCTTCCAGAGAAGCCAAATTTGTCCAGAGTTAATCTCATAAATTCCCAGTTCAATCTATCGAACGCCTTTTTGGCGTCTAGAGACAAAACTAGGAGGGGTTCTCTTCTACTGGCAGAGTGTTCAATAACATTAATCACCCTACGCGTATTATCCGGGGCCTGTCGGTTTAAGATGAAGCCCACTTGATCAGGGTTGATAAGGGAAGGGAGAAGGGGACTGATACGGTTAGCAATTAGTTTGGCATAAATTTTTAGATCCGTATTTAATAAAGCAATTGGTCTAAAATTTTGGACTGAGGTAGGGCTTTTTCCCGGTTTGCGAATGGTGATGATTTGAGCTTCCAGCATCTCTTTGGAGAAGTGGCCAGCTTCTGAGGCTTCATTAAACACTGACAAGAGCACCGGGGACAAGTTCTCCTTAAAGGATTTATAGAAACCAGAAGGGTAACCATCGGGTCCCGGGGCCCTATCTGCTGGAAGGGAGTCAATAGCCTTTTCGACTTCGGTTAAAGTCCAAGGCGCACTGAGTGAGCTACAAGACTCCGACGACAGCGAGGGGAGAGGAAAGTTACTCAGAAAATTTTGAACATCTGTGCCTGTAGGTTGAAAAGTAGCAGAATCCCCCTTCAAGTTGTATCATTTAGAGTAATAGGATGCAAAGACATTTGCAATTTCGTCAGGATCGTAGACTCTCTTGCCCCTGAGTGGACAATATGGATTTTTTCTTTCGCCTTCTTACCCCTCAGCTTCCTCGCCAGTAGTCTACCTGCCCTGTTGCCATAAACATAAAATTTTTGGTTCAGTCTATGTAGGTTGCGTTGGACCTCCGCTAGATAGAAAACATTTACCGCCTCCCTTGCTTCTTTCACTGACTTAAGGAGGGCTTTATCGTGTGGATGTGCCTTGTGAGAACTCTCCAGGGAAGCGACTGTGAGCTCAGCTTGTTCAAATTTCTTACGATATGCCCTTTTAAGCTTAGCCGCAGTTTGAATCGCCGTACCTCGTGTTACAGCTTTGAGGGCGCACCAGAATGTGAAGATAGATGTCTCCTGAGGAGAGTTCTCAGAAAGATAATAATCCAAGGTGGTTTGGATTGCCTGCGTGGTCTCTGGCTGAAGGAGACTGAGTTTACCTAAGCGCCAGGGGGCCGGGGTAACCTTTCTACTATTTATGTCCCATTCGATGTATAGTGGGGAGTGATCCGACCAGGACATGGGGAGAATGGAGATTTTACGGATGGACTGTAGAGTCCACTTGTCTGCTAATGCTAGATCTATTCTAGAATATGATTTATGCACCGGGGAGAAAAACGTGTAATCTCTGTCCATTGGATGTTTAATGCGCCAGAGGTCTAAAAGATCATATTCCGCCAGTAGCTGGCTAAAGCCCTTTGCATTCCTATGGAGCTGACTGGAGAGCGAGGGCCGCTTGCTAGAGTTATCAACTAAAGGGTCCAGGGTCAAGTTAAAGTCCCCCAATAGGAGTAAAGCGCCCTTAGCCAATTGTTGCACCTTAGCGCAAAGTTTCCTGCAAAATGCTAGTTGCTTGGTGTTAGGAGCGTAGCAAGAAACTAATGTCACCTCTTTATTTTCAAGAGTGCCAACCAGAATTAGAATTCTCCCCTCAGGGTCGCAGTATTGCGAAGTGAGGGAAAACTTGCAGTGTTGAGATATCAAGATTGCCACCCCCGCCTTCTTTGCTGGCCCGTTGGCCAGATAGCAGTGGGGGAATCTCCCATTAGTAAACCTTGGAGGGGCTGATTTAATAAAGCGAGTCTCTTGGACGGCTATGATTTGAGCTTTAAGTTTATGGAAATAATTAAGTGCTAATCTCCTCTTGTGTGGGGAATTAAGACCCTTTGCATTTATAGAAACAATGTTAACCATATTGTAAAACTGTCGGGGATTGCATAACTATCGATAACCAACTGGCAAGTAGAAAGTGTGTGTAACGTTTCCGGACAAAAAGAGGAAAAGGGAAAGAAAGGACAAAAAAGATGAAGGATAACAGAAAAAAGAAACGGAACAATAACCCCTCGCGGGGGCACATTTGGACGCCTAACCATGGCGACTCAGAGTTAAACTGTGGGGGGTAGTGGTCAATCTGCCCGCACCCGAACCAAAATTAAACAAAATGTAGTTCCTTAGCCCTCCATCTCAGGTCCCCCGACAGCCACCAGGATTAAAGGAAACACGGGTAGAGTTTCCAGCCGACAAAGAAATGTGGGTGGCAGTCGGGGCAGCAGAGACAGGCAGCAAACAGTAAATCGGCAGAGAGAAGGCATCACTGAAAAACATTCTAATAACACGCAGATATCACATAGACACCCTCATCGAACAGTTGCTAAGGAACTGGTGCAACGTAAGAAGTACGACACTACAAACCGATCAGAAGATATGAAATCAATGCAAGTGTAGTAAATCAAACAATACTCAAAGTTCTGCAGCCGAAGAGGCCCAGTCCCGCTGAAGGCCCCGCTCGGGAGAGGTGTGTGAAGAAGAGCTTGCAGAGTTCCATGATGCTAGGATCTTTTTACCCTCCTCAACATTCGTTATGACAACAGTAGAACCCTCTCGAGAAATAAGCAACTTAGTGGGATATCCCCATCTGTATAGAATGTTCTCTTTACGTAGCACTGATGTGATGGGGTAAAGAGAGCGCCGTTTCGCTAAAGTAGCAGGGGACAGGTCTCCGAAGATCTGAAGTGAGCCCAAAGCCTCCGATGCAGTATCCGAGGGTCTAGCAGCTTTCAAGATCGCCTCCTTCACGTGGAAATAGTGTAACCTCATCAGGACATCCCGGGGGACACCATCAGGAGCGTTCCTGGCTTTAGGGAGCCTATGGATACGGTCAAGTAGAAAGTCAACTGAGCGGAACGAAGGAAGGAGTTTGCTGAAGAGGTCAACTGCAAAATCTTTTAAAGCGCCATTAGCGACAGCTTCCGGGACACCACGTAGCTTTATATTGTTACGTCTCTATCTGTCCTCAATATCCGAGAGTTTGTCCCTGAGCGCCGTGACCTCATTTTGGAGCAGATCATGAGAAGAGATCAGGTCATTGTGCGACGACACCACTTCACCCATTTTCGTTTCTAGGTGATCGGTGCGGCCACCTATCTCGTCAATAGATCTCTGACATTCCTTCATAGTCGCTCTGAATTCTGCCGCGACTTCATCCTTAAATTGTGTCAAGAGATATTTCATAGCACCCACCGTAAGCGAGTCACCGTCATCGATGGAGCTGGGGTGTGTAGTGGCAGGGGCGGACATGACTCTAGATGGCGAGGGCACCGGGACAGCAGGTTTAGAGGCACCACCCCGTGCATCTTTTGCTTTAGCGGCCTGCGGAGAAGGTTTGAAGAACGCCACCTGGGAGACAGTTTTAGCGGCCTTATATTTCTTGGGAGGCATGGCAGCGCTAAATGACAAAGGTAAAGGAACGGGAGGCACAAGGCTTCTGAGATACCAATCGAGGAGGGATCCACGCAAAAGTCAAGTTGTCATATCATGTCATAGGAGCATTCGGGTGTAGGCAGAATTATCTCAGAACGATCACTTCAGAATATCTTGGTTATTCAACCATGAGGACATCGCGGCCGATCGTCTCGGCAGGTGCAGGGATATCTGCGGTCCTACGAATTCTGCAGAGCAATATGTATTGTATATCCAGCACACTATGTGAGAAATGTATGTTATTACATCCAGAGGCCACTAGATGGGGCAGTTGCAATAGAAAATAATAGAGCCAAGTAAAAGGCTGTTTCTCCCCACTCAAAAATGCACCAATCCCACTGCAGGGGCCCCAGGGCAGGAGCAGGGAAGGGACAATGCAAGAGGGCCACCAGGCTTGAATACTCCCCAACCCAGAGACCCCCACAGCCGCAAATGCACCCTGCTACCTCAGTGCCAGCACACCAGGGGAGTTAAAGATGGCCGCCGAGTCACACTGGCCGTCTGTACAACCTCCGTCTACCGCTGTCCTGCGTCCCTCCGATCTTCCACAACAGGGGGGTGTCCGCTCCGGAGGTCCGGGGGGGCCTCCCAGGTGGTCCGGAGGTTATTTGCGGGGTCCGCGCCGCTCCCCGACGCCGCGCTCCCGCCGTGGAGCTCAAGACGCGGGCGCCGGGAGTATGCGAGTCCCCGGCTTCGGCCTGTGTGGAGACCGCAACCTGCAAGAGCGGTGAAAACCGCTCCACGGCTCCGCAGCACACACCACAGGGCACAGGGGACACACAGGGAGCCCCCAGAAAGAAAATCCAGGGGGTGAGTACCCTGATTTATTGAAGTTTATAGCACTGGAGAGAGGAGAGCAGCAGAGACACGTCTGCTCTCTTCTCCAGCAAAGCCACGCCCCAGAAGAAAACTCTTTCAATTGCCCTATTTTGTACCAGCAGATACACAAGAGCCAATGCAGACTAGAATACAAGTAACCCACAGTTACTGCCATGCCTTGTACACAGAACTACGGGCCTAATTCAAGGTTGATCGCAAAAGCAAAATCTTCCTCTTATGGACAAAACCATGTGCACTGCAGGGGGGGGCAGATATAACATGTGCAGAGAGGGTTAGATTTGGGTGGGTTATTTTAGATTTCAGGAAGTGTGTGTGTGTGTGTGTGTGTGTGTGTGTGTGTGTGTGTGTGTGTGGAGGGGGGGGTAGGTTAGGTTTCAGCGACACTTGGGAGGTTAGGTTTAGGCTGCGTGAGGGGAGAGGTTAGGGTTAGGCACCACCGGGGGGAGGTTAGATTTAGGCACCAAGGGGAGAGAGTTATGTTTAGGCACCAAGGGGAGAGGGTTAGGTTTACCACCAAGAGTGAGGGGTTAGGTTTAGGCAACAACAGTAGAGGTTAAGGTAAAGCTGTGGGAACAGAGGGTTAGGGGGTGGGGGGAGGCCTTCCCCACCCTTGTCGGGATTTCAATTGTTGGGATGCCAGCGTTGGCATACTGAATGCTGTCATCCCGACCGCCGGTCATACATACCCAACCCGTTTGAGAGACCTATTTTTAACCTTTGTCCCTGTGACTTACTGTCTACGAACTCTTTGCATTCCTCTTTCAACTCTACTGTTTGCTGAGAGACTTCTGGATCCAATATGCGCAGTTTGTTGAGTTCATCAAAGTGCATGCCAGCTTCTGATAGGGAGTCTTTGGCCATTCTATTGAATAGAAAACAGAACACATACATTACACACGCATGTGAAAGGAATAAACGGACATATCTAGCAGAGGAAACAGAACATAACCTGACCCGAATGTTTAATACAGTCCTATACATACGACTATTGGGGGTCACTCAGAGTTGATCGCTCGCTAGCAGTTTTTAGCAGCCGTGCAAACGCATTGTCGCCGCCCACTGGGGAGTGTATTTACGCTTTGCAGAAGTGTGAACGCTTGTGCAGCAGAGCACCTGCAAAATCTTTTTTTGCAAAACAAGACCAGCCCTGTAGTTACTCTTCGTGTGCGTTGATTTTAACAACGGTAGGACGGCTTTTGACGTCACACACCAGCCTAGCCACGCCTGCATTTTCCCCGACACGCCTGCGTTTTTCTAAGCACTCCCTAAAAACGGTAGGTTGCCATCCAGAAACACCCACTTCATGTCAATCTTCCTGCGTTGTGCCGTGCGACTGCAAGCTTCGCTAGAACCCGTGCAGAACCACAAAGTACTTTGTACCCGTACGCCGCGCGTGCGCATTGCGGTGCATACACATGCGCAGAAATGCCGATTTTTAGAGTGATCGCTGCGCTGCGAACAACGGCAGCTAGCGATCAACTCGGAATGACCTCCATTATTACTTGGACTGTTCTATAGCTCGTATGCAATACACTTCTAATTATATGTTGCCACACACTGGCTGTCTGAGGATAATGGAGTTGTACTTAGATAAATAAGTCACAGTTGTTGTTTCTATATCTAGTATACACAAAGCTTGGAAATATATGACCTTGGGGTCAGCTTATCATTATACCCAGCAGGAAATAAGAAACAGCCACCTCTATAGTACACTGAAATAAACCAGTTTTACTTTTGTAATACATACAGCTTTGCAAATTATCGTTATTCTCATAGAAAATGTGTTCACATTTGATCAGTGTCCGTTGCAAACACAGGTGTAGGTTTAGGAAAGCAGTACAGTTGATAAAGTCTACACGTAGTTTTAAAATGAAGTGGATGAGCTGGAACGGTCATATATACTTGCTGACTTTTCACTCAGTTCCTCTGAGAGATGTAGTAGGGGGAGGCCAGGGCAGTCCTCTGTCTGCCTCAATGGATGAAAACAAAGTGTCCCCCAGATGAACTCTCAGAAAGAAATTTACCGGTGAGTACCAAAAATCTTGTTTTCGCCTT
Source organism: Pseudophryne corroboree (assembly GCF_028390025.1). Classification (NCBI taxonomy): domain Eukaryota; kingdom Metazoa; phylum Chordata; class Amphibia; order Anura; family Myobatrachidae; genus Pseudophryne; species Pseudophryne corroboree. The sequence goes on along the minus strand of NC_086445.1, from coordinate 900,441,975 downwards.
CATTCATGGAGGGGGGGATGGTTTATGTACCGTGTTAGCTGAATACAATACTTTTTGTCAAAAGCAGCGTCTCTGGACCCTAAATCTTGAAATCTGTAAAATTTGGTGAATGTATGAACCAAGGACCATGTAGGGACATACTACGCCATACTGCCCACGAAGTCCCAACCAAACGAGCAGAGATCCTAGATGGGATAGGTCGTTCAGCCCCCTCAAATGCTTGCTTAATCGTGGCCATAATCCATCTGGCTATAGTTTGTTTAGATTCTGGCCAACCTCTTTTCTTAGCATCATAAAGAATAAACTCTCTGTTTTCCTTATACAGGTTGAGTATCCCATATCCAAATATTCCGAAATACGGAAGATTCCGAAATACGGACTTTTTTGAGTGAGAGTGAGATAGTGAAACCTTTGTTTTTTGATGGCTCAATATACACAAACTTTGTTTAATACACAAAGTTATTAAAAATATTGTATTAAATGACCTTCAGGCTGTGTGTATAAGGTGTATATGAAACATAAATGAATTGTGTGAATGTAGACACACTTTGTTTAATGCACAAAGTTATAAAAAATATTGGCTAAAATGACCTTCAGGCTGTGTGTATATGGTGTATATGTAACATAAATGCATTCTGTGCTTAGATTTAGGTCCCATTGCCATGATATCTCATTATGGTATGCAATTATTCCAAAATACGGAAAAATCCCATATCCAAAATACCTCTGGTCCCAAGCATTTTGGATAAGGGAGACTCAACCTGTACTGGCAGTCTCCTCCAGATAAATTCTTAATACTCTAATCATATCTAACCGACTAATTGAGTCAGTACAAGATTTAGGCCCCATGGCTCTGGTTGATGCTAGATTCAAGTGGCCTAAGGGACCTTTTCAGTCACCGGGAGGAGCCATGACACAAGGGGGAGGAGCTAGGCCAGCGGGATAGTTCCTCTACGATCCACGCCACCAACCATTACCTGCAGTAATCAGGTGGCGAGCGCAGCGAGCCACTGAGCCCTTAGCGTGGCGAGCGAAACAAGCCCGCAAGTTTACTTTTCTGGTACCGTTCGGCCATAGCTCCTCCCCATGGCGACGTGTCTCCTCCCCTAGTGACGTCAGAAGGTCCCTTCTCCCACTCCGATTTAGAACCAACCCTGAGGTAACAGGTCCTGGCATAGAGGAAGTTTGACCCCCGTACCCACCTCCATGTTTATTAAGTCTGCATACCAAACGTTCTTCTGCCATTCCGGTGCTACCAATATCATCAAAATCCTTTCCCTTTTTATCTTCCTGAGAACATGCTGAAGCAATATGTAGACCAGATGAAATTTCCAAAGGACCACCAATACATCTATTAGGAAGGCTAAAGGATCCCTGGTTCTGCAACAAAACTTGTCCGTTTTGCTGTTAAAAATAGAAGAAATTAGATCTCTATTTTTATTTCTGGTTGTCCCCATATTATTACCAAGACTGATGAAAACTTCTGGATGCAGAGACCATACACCTGAAAGAATAGATTGGAAACTTATAAAGTCCTCCTTCCAATTCTGTAGCCCTGGAATGAAAACTGACAATATTGATGGAACAAGGACTGCTGCCCAAGACAGAATCTGAAACGCTTCTTCTCTCGTAGCCCGGAAATTTTTTATTCCCTTGGTGATGGATGGATGGATATATATATATATATATATATATATATATATATATATAGCATTGTCAGACAAGATTCTTATCGGCTTTCCCTAAATATATGACATTCAGCCTTCTTTAATGTGTTTAGAACTGCTCTTCGTTCCAAAATGGGGGGTCATTCTGACCTGATCGCACGCTGCTGTTTATTGCAGCCATGCGATCGTGCCAGTACTGCGCATGCACCGGAGTGCGTTGGCACATGCCAGATGGCCGAAGGCCGTCGTTGCCTAGCGATTGCCTCGCCCAGTGTCTATTTATCAGCAGGCCATCCTCTCTTGTGAAATCCGTACAGAACGAAGAGAGTGTCTGTCTTTCTGATGGCACTGGTACGATCCACATAGATCCTTAAGGTACGGACTATGCCCAACGATGCATCTCCCACAGAAAGGTCCGGCCCGTGGAAGACAGAGACTACAATTTCTTCATTAAGGTGGAATTTAGATACCACCTTAGGAAGATATCCAGATTTGGTTCTAAGAACCGCTCTATCTGGATAAAAAAATCAGAAAATAGGATTTTGATAACCTACCGGTAAATCCTTTTCTCCTAGTCCGTAGAGGATGCTGGGGACGACATCAAGACCATGGGGTATAGACAGGATCCGCAGGAGACATGGGCACTCTAAAAACTTTTCATTGGGTGTGAACTGGCTCCTCCCTCTATGCCCCTCCTCCAGACCTCAGTTGAAGGAACTGTGCCCAGGGAGACTGACATTTCGAGGAAAGGAATTACTTAACTAGTGGTGAGATATCTACCAACTCACAACCTCAACCATGCCGCACACATGGCATTCAACATAACACATGCCAACAGGCATGAACCAATTGCAGCAACATGATGAAACCAAGATAACACAACTTGTGTAACTCTAACTAAACTGCAGGTAAAGTACGCACTGGGACGGGCGCCCAGCATCCTCTACGGACTAGGAGAAAAGGATTTACCGGTAGGTTATCAAAATCCTGTTTTCTCATACGTCCTAGAGGATGCTGGGGACAACATCAAGACCATGGGGTCTATACCAAAGCTCCAGTACGGGCGGAAGAGTGCGGATGACCCTGCAGCCCCGATTGACCAAACTTTAGGTCCTCATCGGCCAAGGTGTCAAACTTGTAGAACTTAGCAAATGTGTTTGACCCTGACCAATTAGCTGCTCGGCAAAGTTGTAATGCCGAGACCCCCCGGGCAGCCGCCCAGGATGAGCCCACCTTCCTAGTGGAGTGGGCCTTTATCGACGTCGGCAACGGCAATCCAGCCGTAGTATGAGCTTGCTGAATCGTATTTCTAATCCAACGTGCAATAGTCTGCTTGGAAGCAGGACAGCCAATCTTCTTGTGATTATACAGGACAAACAGAGCCTCTGTTTTCCGTATACAAGCCGTTCTAGCAACATAGATTTTCAAAGCTCTAACCACATCTAGAGACTTTGCATCAGTGAATGTGTCAGTAACTACTGGCAGTACAATAGGTTGGTTTATGTAGAAAGAAGAGACCACCTTTGGAAGAAAATGTTGGCGAGTTCGCATCTCTGCCCTATCTTCATGGAAAATCAGGTAAGGGCTCTTGTGAGACAAGGCCCCCAATTCAGACACCCGCCTTGCGGATGCCAATGTCAAAAGCATCACCACTTTCCAAGTGAGAAACTTCAACTCTATCTTTTGTAGAGGCTCAAACCAATCCGATTGAAGGAACTGCAATACCACATTATGGTCCCATGGTGCCACTGGAGGCACGAATGGAGGCTGGATGTGCAGAACCCCTTTCACGAAGGTCTGAACCTCTGGAAGAGAGGAGAGAGGCCAATTGTTTTTGGATTGATTGATTGATCCCACACGTCCGCCTCCACACCATCCTGCAAAAAATGGAGAAAACGTCCTAAGTGAAACTCTTCCATAGGAGCTTTCTTGGATTCACACCAAGACACATATTTTCTCCAAATACGGTGGTAATGTTTCGACGTTACTCCCTTTCTGGCCTGAATAAGGGTGGGGATGACCTCCTTAGGAATACCCTTCCTGGCTAGCATACGGCACTCAACAGCCATGCCGTCACACGTAGCCGCGGTAAATCCTGGTACACGCACGGCCTCTGCTGCAGCAGGTCCTCCCGAGGAGGAAGAGGCCTAGGATCTTCTAGGAGCAACTGCTGAAGATCTGGGTACCAAGCCCTCCTTGGCCAGTCTGGGGCAATGAAGATTGCTCGAACCCTTGTTTTTCTTATGATCCCGAGTACTTTTGGGATCAGCGGAAGTGGAGGGAAGACATACACTGACGGAAAAACCCACTGGGTCACCAGTGCATCTACTGCTACTGCTTGAGGGTCTCTCGACCTGGAACAGTATCTCTGAAGCTTCTTGTTGAGACGAGACACCATCATGTCTATTTGAGGAACTCCCCAAAGACTAGTCACCTCTGCAAAGACTTCTTGGTGGAGGCCCCACTCTCCTGGATGGAGATTGTGTCTGCTGAGGAAGTCTGCTTCCCAGTTGTCTACTCCCGGAATGAATATTGCCGACAGAGATGTTTTTCTGCCCAGCGGAGGATTTTTGTCGCCTCTGCCATTGCCACTCTGCTTTTCGTTCCGCCCTGCCTGTTTATGTACGCGACTGCTGTTACATTGTCCGCCTGGATTTGCACGGGACGGTCTTGAAGAAGATGTACCGCTTGTTGAAGGCCGTTGTAAATGGCTCTTAGCTCCAGTACGTTTATGTGAAGGCAGGCTTCCTGTTGTGACCAACGTCCCTTCACGTTTTCTCCCTGAGAGACTGCTCCCCAGCCTCGGAGACTTGCATCCGTGGTTACCAGGACCCAGTCCTGAATCTCGAACCTGCGTCCCTCTAGCAGGTGAGAGCTGTGCAACCACCACAGGAGCGAAATCCTGTTTTTTGACGACAGGATTATCTTTCTGTGCATGAGTAGGTGTGACCCCGACCACTTGTCCAACAGGTTCCACTGGAATATTCTGGCATGAAATCGGCCAAACTGTATGGCCTCATAGGCCGCCACCATCTTCCCCAACAACCAAATGCACTGATGGATCGACACACTTGATGGTTTCAATATCTGTCTTACCATTTTCTGGATTTCCAGAGCCTTTTCCAGCGGAAGAAATACTCTCTGAACTTCTGTGTCCAGAATCATCACAAGAAAAGACAACCTTGTCGTCGGTTCCAACTGTGACTTTGGGTAATTTATGATCCACCCGTGTATTTGGAGTATTGACAGGGAGAGGGATATGTTTTGTAACAACTGCTCCCTGGATCTTGCCTTTATCAGGAGGTCGTCCAGATAAGGGATTATGTGGACTCCTTTCTGACGGAGGACCATCATCTCCGCCATCACCTTGGTGAATACCCTTGGCGCCGTGGAGAGACCGAAAGGTAACGTCTGGAATTGGTAATGGCAATCCTGAACCGCGAATCTCAGATAAGCCTGGTGAGGAGGATAAATGGGAACATGCAGGTAAGCATCCTTTATGTCCACCTACACCAAGTAGTCCCCCTCCTCCAGACTGGCAATCACCGCCCGAAGTGATTCCACCTTGAACTTGAACCTTTTCAGGAAGCAATTCAGATCTTTTAGATTTAGGATCGGTCTGATCGAGCCTTCCGGCTTCGGAAAAACAAAGAGGCTTGAGTAAAAAACCCGCCCTTGTTGTGACAACGGTACCAGGACTATGACCTGGTCTTGACATAATTTTTGGATTGCCGCTGTTACTGCTTCTCTTTCTGGTGGAGAAGCTGGCAAGGTCGATTTATAAAAATCGGCATGGGGGAACGTCTTGAAACTCCGGATTGCATCCCTGTGATACTGTTTGCAACACCCAGGGATCCTGGGCAGACAGAATCCAATCCTGGCTGAAGAGTTTGAGACGTGCCCCCACCGGAGCGGCCTCCCGCAAGGGAGCTCCAGCGTCATGCTGGGGATTTGGCAGAACTAGGGGTAGACTTCTGCTCTTGGGAACCTGGAGCCGGTGTGGGCTTCTTTCCCCTTCCCCTACCTGCAAAGAAGGGGGAACCTCTCGTCTTTTTGTATTTATTGGGCTGAAAGGACTGCATTTGCGGGTGACAGGTCTTTTTTGCCGGTGCAGAGGGCAAAAATGTCGACTTACCTGCGGTAGCCGCCGAGACGCATCCAGGCCATCGCCAAATAAGACCTCACCTTTATATGGGAGAGCCTCCATGTTTCTTTTGGAATCTGCATCCGCGTTCCACTGGCGAATCCACAACGCCCACCTAGCCGATACTGCCATGGTAGCGGCCTGTGAACTCAAGAGTCCAATATCCTTCATTGCTTCCAGCATGTAGGCGGCAGCGTCCTTGATATTCCCGAACTGAAGGAGTATCTCATCTTTATCAATTGTGTCAATTTCTGATGACACGCTTTCTGACCATTTTTCAATAGTGCGACTCACCCATGCGCAGGCAATAGTGGGCCTAATCAGGGTACCATTGGTAACATAAATGGATTTCAATGTCGTTTCCATTTTGCGATCTGCCGGCTCTTTCAGAGAAGCCGTGCCAGGAGCAGGGAGAATTACCTTCTTTGTCAACCTGGAAAGTACACTGTCTAACACAGGGGTTGACTCCCACTTTTTCCTGTCCTCAGCCGGGAAAGGGTAAGCTATGTGAATCCTTTTGGGAATACGAAATCTTTTATCAGGATTCACCCACATCCCATCAAAGAGAGCATTTAGTTAGTGTGAAGGGGGGGGAACGTGTCCCTTATAGCCACAATCATATATTGTATATTTTTTGCCAATTTATGTTCTCTCTCTCTGGATTCACTATCGTCGACACAAGAGTCAGAATCCGTGTCGGTATCAGTGTTTACAACATTTGCAAATGGTCTCTTATGTGACCCAGAGGGGCCGCCCGCATAAGGAATAACAGCATCTTGAAAAATCACATCTTCCACAGATTTTCTCCAGCATGCAACCTTAGATTTAGACTTATCTAATCTACGGTTAATCAGATGCATACTGTCATGTAGCTCTTTCACCCATGCAGGCTCTTGGTGTGCTGGCAGCGCCACCACATTACAACTTTGTGTCCCTAAAATGTCTTCCTCCGGGGAGGAACTCCATGCCTCACAAGTGTACAGCACACCAACAGACACACTGGGACTTATTTTGGGGACAGACCCACAGTAAAATCTGTCAGAGGGACACAGGATAGGAGCAGCCAGTTCACAATCCCAGCACCAGTATTTCCTGTGAACATAGTATGTCCACAGCCTAACAGCGCTTTTGAAATAGTAATATACACTATCAAATGCACCACAATCGCTTTGTGCACCCCCTTAATAGCACCCTGTACTTGTCAGAAGTGGAGGAGAGGACCAGCGTGTTCTCTGCAACTTGAGGAGAGAGAGAATATGGCGCTGAGTAGTGTGCTGGCTGCAATGGCGCGTCCTTACACTCAAACAAACACTGTAATATTTATACTGGCGGGGTTAGGGCTGTGCCAGCGGCAACTTATGCCCCCTTTTAGCCAGTTCTGAGGTATTTTTCTTGCTGCCCAGGGCGCCCCCCCGCGTCCTGCACCCTGTAGTGCCTGTGTGTGTGGGCAGCAATGGCGCGCTGTGCTCCCGCCAGCCGTGCCGCACCTCAGCCGTCACTTACTTGATAGAAGATCATTCTTCTCATACTCACCTGTCTTCTGACTTCTGGCTCTGTGAGGGGGGTGACGGCGTGCTGTGGGAGTGAGCATCTAGACACGGCTAGCGTTCAGTTCCCTTCAGGAGCTAATGGTGTCCTGTCAGCCAGAAGCAGAGCCATGAAACTCTGAGGAAGTTGGTTCTGCTTCTGCCCCCTCAGTCCCACGAAGCAGGGAGTCTAATGCCAGCAGATCTCCCTGAAAATAAAAAACCTAACATAAGTCTTTTCAGAGAAACTCAGTAGAGCTCCTCAGAGTGCATCCAGTCGACCTGGGCACATTTCTAAAACTGAGGTCTGGAGGAGGGGCATAGAGGGAGGAGCCAGTTCACACCCAATGAAAAGTCTTTAGAGTGCCCATGCCTCCTGCGTATCCCGTCTATATTCCATGGTCTTGATGTCGTCCCCAGCATCCTCTAGGACGTATGAGAAATGGAGGGTGACATAACAATGCCCCTAAATGTGAAAGTCTTCATACTGGAGCAATAGCCAGTAGATAGAGAACTTTAGCTGTCAAATATTTAAGATCCACTCGTTTTAGTGGTTCAGAGGGGGCAACTTGAAGGGCCTTTATGACTAACTAAATTCCCAAGGCACTGTAGGAGGAACAAAGGAGGTTGAATGAGCAACGTTCCCTGGAAAAAAGTTTGCACATCCTGCAGGTTTAGCAATTTTCTTTTGGAACCATACAGTCAATGCTGACACTTGTACTCTCAAGGAAGCCACCTATAAACCTTTATGTATTCCTGCTTGAAGGAATGATAAGACTCTGGAAACTCTGAAAAACCAAAGGTCAAATTTTTTATCACTGCACCATTGAATATAGGGTTGCCATATTATGTGATAAATGCGAGTTTGGAAAGTTTCCTTGCTCTGACGATAGTTTGAATTACCTCTTGTGAGAATCCTCTTCCCTTCAGGATGGATGTCTCAAGAGCAATGCCATCAAAGACAGTCGACCTAGGAGTTTGTAATAACCAGGACCCTGAGAGACAGTAGATCTGGACGTTGATGGAGTAGGAATGGAGCATCCATCGACATCCTCTGCAGATCTGTGTAACAATGTCTGGACCAAGCCGGAGCTATTAGTATCATGGCACCCTTACCATGTCTTACCTTTCGCATCACCCTAGATCACAAGGCGATTTGTGGAAACACATGAGCCAGACGAAAGTTGACAAGTCATCCACAAAGGTCACTCTGGGATCCTTTGTTCTTGACCCGTATGCGGAAACTTTGTTGTTCTGACGGGACGCCATGAGAGCTATCTCCAGTAACCCCCATTATCTACCAGAATTTTTAAGACCTTGGGGTGTAAAGCCCATTCGTTTGCATGAATGGCGTGTCGACTGAGAAAATCCGCTTCCCAGTTTAGGACTCCCAGAATGAATACAGCGGACAATGAAGTTCTGCCCACTTTAACGTGTGACTTGCCTTCTTCATTGTGTTTTAGCTGCAAATTCCTCCATAATGGTTGAGGTACTCTACTGCAATTGCAATGTCTGAGCGGATTCGAACTGGTTTCATCAGAAGAATATTCTTTGCCTGAATAAATGCCATATATATGGCCCGACGTTCCAATATATTTATTGGCAGGCAACTTTCTTTCTTGGCCCACTGCCCATGGAACAACTCCTTCCTGACACTTCACCCCAGCCCAGCAGGCTGGCATCCGTTGTCAGAGTTTCCCAATCTGATATCCAAAGGAGACACCCTTTGTCCAGATAGGAGGTCTGTAGCCACCAGGCTATTGACCTCCTAACTTCCAGAGGAAAGACCATAATCTGCACTTTTATTGTCTGATGAAAAACCTTTCCACTTTGAAAGGATCAGACGTTGAAGATGTATCGAGTGGAACTGCATATACTCGATCATGCCGAATGTCTACACCATCAATCCCATCACACGCATTACCGCGTAAATGGATACCGTTTGACTGTGTAGCAACTCCTGAATCCTTAAATGAATTTTGGATATTTTGTTCAGAGGTAAAATTACTCTCTGAATACCCAATTCCAACACAGCCCCCAAGTGAGTCAACCGTTGTGACGGAACCAGAGACGATCTTGCCCAATTTATGAGCCAACCGTATATTTGTAACAAGCTGTTGTCTGTTGCAGATGAAACTGAACAATTCCTGAGACTGTGCCAGGATTAATAAGTTGTCGAGGTATGGATTTTTAAAAATCCTTATCCCGTGCAAACGGCGATAAGATTCCATCACCACCATCATTTTGGTGAATACTCTGGGAGCTGTGGCCTGGAACTGAAAATGATGCTGGAGGATAGCAATCTCGACATAGCACTGATGGGACAGTGCTATAGGAACATGTAGATAAGCATCCTGGATATCCAAGGATACCATAAAATCCTCCTGCTCCATGGCCAAAATAATGGAACGTAAAGTCTCCATATGAAACCTGAGGCACCCAAATGTACTTGTTCAGCACTCTGAAATTGAGTATGGGCCAGAACGACCCATTTGGCTTCTGGACAAAAAACAGGTTGGAATAAAAACCCTTGTCCTCGTTGTGCAGGAGGAACTGGAATTATCACTCCTGACTGAAGCATCTCCTTAACTGTCTCTTGCAAAGCCCTGGTCTTTGTTTCCACTGAAGATGGGCTGGTACAAACTTTTAATGAGGGTGTTTCTTGAAAACACCTACAGCACCTGGTATTCCCAGGTGGTTTAGCACCTAAGTACTAACCAGGACCAACACTGCTTAGCTTCCAAAATCAGATAAGATTGGGCGTGTCCAGTGTGGTGTGGCTGTAGATCATAACCGTGAGACACCGCTTTTTGCACCCAGGCATCTGTAGTAGACTGCTGCCAGATCTGTGCAAACTGAAGAAGTCAGCCTCCCACCCTGGGTTACCCCAGGTGGAGGCCCGCACCATCAGGCTGATGGCTTATCTTCAAATTTGAAAATCGGTCCCCTGGTAGCCTAATACCTTTTAGTCTTACTAGACTTGTTGGATTGGGACTGTTTGCCATTACCTGTTCCTTTTGCTTTTCCCGGATTCCGAAAGGACCGAAAAGCTGGAAACTAGGCTTGAATTTGTGTGTGAAAGGAAACTTCACTTTCTTGGAGTCTGCTTCTGACTCCAAAAATAAGAATTTACTTACCGATAATTCTATTTCTCGGAGTCCGTAGTGGATGCTGGGGTTCCTGAAAGGACCATGGGGAATAGCGGCTCCGCAGGAGACAGGGCACAAAAAAGTAAAGCTTTTACCAGATCAGGTGGTGTGCACTGGCTCCTCCCCCTATGACCCTCCTCCAGACTCCAGTTAGGTACTGTGCCCGGACGAGCGTACACAATAAGGGAGGCAATTTGAATCCCGGGTAAGACTCATACCAGCCACACCAATCACACCGTACAACTTGTGATCTAAACCCAGTTAACAGTATGATAACAGAAAGAGCCTCTTAAAGATGGCTCCTTAACAATATAACCCGAATTTGTTAACAATAACTATGTACAGTATTGCAGATAATCCGCACTTGGGATGGGCGCCCAGCATCCACTACGGACTCCGAGAAATAGAATTATCGGTAAGTAAATTCTTATTTTCTCTATCGTCCTAAGTGGATGCTGGGGTTCCTGAAAGGACCATGGGGATTATACCAAAGCTCCCAAACGGGCGGGAGAGTGCGGATGACTCTGCAGCACCGAATGAGAGAATTCCAAGTCCTCTTTTGCCAGGGTATCAAATTTGTAGAATTTTACAAACGTGTTTTCCCCCGACCACGTAGCTGCTCGGCAGAATTGTAATGCCGAGACCCCTCGGGCAGCCGCCCAAGATGAGCCCACCTTCCTTGTGGAATGGGCCTTAACAGATTTAGGCTGTGGCAGGCCTGCCACAGAATGAGCAAGTTGAATTGTGTTACAAATCCAACGAGCAATCGTCTGCTTAGAAGCAGGGGCACCCAACTTGTTGGGTGCATATAGTATCAACAGCGAGTCAGATTTTCTGACTTCAGCCGTCCTTGAAATGTATATTTTTAAGGCTCTGACAACGTCCAACAACTTGGAGTCCTCCAAGTCGCCAGTGGCCGCAGGCACCACAATAGGTTGGTTCAGGTGAAACGCTGATACCACCTTAGGGAGAAAATGCGGACGAGTCCTCAGTTCTGCCCTATCCGAATGGAAGATTAGATAAGGGCTTTTATAAGATAAAGCCGCCAATTCAGATACTCTCCTGGCGGAAGCCAGGGCCAGTAACATAGTCACTTTCCATGTGAGATATTTAAAATCCACCTTTTTCAATGGTTCAAACCAATGGGATTTGAGGAAATCTAAAACTACATTTAGATCCCACGGTGCCACCGGAGGCACCACAGGAGGCTGTATATGCAGTACTCCTTTAACAAAAGTCTGTACCTCAGGAACTGAGGCCAATTCTTTTTGGAAGAATATTGACAGGGCCGAAATTTGAACCTTAATAGATCTCAATTTGAGACCCATAGACAATCCTGATTGTAGGAAATGTAGGAAACGACCCAGTTGAAATTCCTCCGTCGGAACACTCCGATCCTCGCACCACGCGACATATTTTCGCCAAATGCGGTGATAATGTTTCGCGGTGACTTCCTTCCTTGCCTTAATCAAGGTAGGAATGACTTCTTCTGGAATGCCTTTCCCTTTTAGGATCTGGCGTTCAACCGCCATGCCGTCAAACGCAGCCGCGGTAAGTCTTGAAAGAGACAGGGACCCTGTTGTAGCAGGTCCCTTCTCAGAAGTAGAGGGCACGGGTCGTCCGTGACCAACTCTTGAAGTTCCGGGTACCAAGTCCTTCTTGGCCAATCCGGAGCCACTAGTATTGTTCTTACTCCTCCTCACCGTATAATCTTCAATACCTTTGGTATGAGAGGCAGAGGAGGAAACACATATACTGATTTGTACACCCAAGGTGTTACCAGTGCGTCCACAGCTATTGCCTGTGGATCTCTTGACCTGGCGCAATACTTGTCCAGTTTCTTGTTGAGGCGAGACGCCATCATGTCTACCATTGGTCTTTCCCAACAGTTTATTAGCATGTGGAAGACTTCTGGATGAAGACCCCCTCTCCCGGGTGAATATCGTGTCTGCTGAGGAAATCTGCTTCCCAGTTGTCCACGCCCGGGAAGAACACTGCTGACAGTGCTATTACGTGATTCTCCGCCCAGCGAAGAATCTTGGCAGCTTCTGCCATTGCACTCCTGCTTCTTGTGCCGCCCTGTCTGTTTACATGGGCGACCGCCGTGATGTTGTCCGACTGAATCAACACCGGTTTTCCTTGCAGGAGTGGTTCCGCCTGGCTTAGAGCATTTTAGATTGCTCTTAGTACCAGAATGTTTATGTGAAGAGACTTTTCCAGGTTCGTCCATACCCCCTGGAAGTTTCTTCCTTGTGTGACTGCTCCCCAACCTCTCAGGCTGGCGTCCGTGGTCACCAGGATCAAATCCTGTATGCCGAATCTGCGGCCCTCCAATAGATGAGCCTTTTGCAACCACCACAGAAGATATACCCTTGTCCTTGGCGACAGGGTTATTCGCAGGTGCATCTGAGGATGCGACCCTGACCATTTGTCCAACAGATCCCTTTGGAAAATTCTTGCATGGAATCTGCCGAATGGAATTGCTTCGTAAAAAGCCACCATTTTTCCCAGGACTCTTGTGCATTGATGTACAGACACCTTTCCTGGTTTTAGGAGGTTCCTGACAGGTCGGATAACTCCTTGGCTTTTTCCTCGGGAAGAAAAACCTTTTTCTGAACCGTGTCCAGAATCATCCCTAGGAACAGCAGACGTATCGTCGGAAAACAGCTGCGATTCTTGGAATATTTAGAATCCAGTCGTGCCGTCGAAGAACTACTTTAGATAGTGCTCTTCCGACCTCCAACTGTTCTCTGGAACTTGCCCTTTTTAGGTCGTGCAAGTAAGGGATAATTTAGATGCCTTTTTTCTTTGAAGAAACATCTTTTCGGCCATTACCTTGGTAAAAAGGCCCGGGGTGCCGTGGATAATTCAAACGGCATCGTCTGAAACTGATATTGACAGTTCTGTACCACGAACCAGAGGTACCCTTGATGAGAAGGACAAAATTTGGACATGGAGGTAATCCTTGATGTCCAGGGACACCATATAGTCCCCTTTTTTCCGGTTCGCTATCACTGCTCTGAGTGACTTTATCTCGATTTGAACCTTTTATGTAAGTGTTCAAAACATTTTAGATTTAGACTATGTGTCACCAAGCCGTCTGGCTTCAGTACCACAATATAGTGTGGAAAAATAATACCCTTTTCCTTGTCGTAGGAGGGGTACTTTGATTATCACCTGCTGGATATACAGCTTGTGAATTGTTTCCAATGCTGCCTCCCTGTCGGAGGGAGCCGTTGGTAAAGCAGACTTCAGGAACCTGCGAGGAGAAGATGTCTCGACTCTCCAATCTTTACCCCTGGGATAATACTCGTACGATCTAGGGGTCAACTTGCGAGTGATCCCACTGCGCCCTGAGACTCTTGAGACTACCCCCCCACCTTGAGTCCGCTTGCACGGCCCCAGCGTCATGCTGAGGACTTGGCAGACGCGGTGGAGGGCTTCTTTTCCTGGGAAAGGGCTGCCTGCTGCAGTCTACTTCCCTTACCTCTATGTCTGGGCAGATATGACTGGCCTTTTGCCTGCATGCCCTCATGGGAAAGGAAAGATTGAGGCTGAAAAGACGGTGTCTTTTTTAGCTGAGATGTAACTTGGGGTAAAAAAGGTTGGATTTCCCAGCTGTTGCTGTGGTCCCCAGGTCCGATGGACCGACCCCCAAATAACTCCTTCCCTTTATACAGCAATACTTCCATCTGCCGTATGGGATCTGTATCACCTGACCACTGTCGTGTCCCTGACATCTTCTGGGAGATATGGACAACGCACTTATCTTGATGCCAGAGAGCAAATATCCCTCTGTGCATCTCACATACATATATATAGAATGCATCCTATTAAATGCTCTACATGAATAAAATATTTTCAGTCAGGGAATCCGACCAAGCCAACCCAGCACTGCATCTCCAGGCTGATGGCGATCGCTGGTCGCAGTATAACCACCGTATGTGTGTATATACTTTTTAGGATATTTTTCCAGCTTCCTATCAGCTGGCTCCTTGAGGGCGGCCGTATCTGGAGACGGTAACGCCACTTGATAAGCGTGTGAGCGCCTTATCACCCTAAGGGGTGTTTCCCAACGTACCCTAATTTCTGGCGGGAAAGGGTATAACGCCAATATTTGCTATCGGGGTAACCCTACGCATCATCACACACTTCATTTTATTTTATCTGATTCAGGAAAAACTACAGGTAGTTTTTTCACTCCCACATAATACCCTTTCTTGTGGTACTTGTAGTATCAGAAACACGTAACACCTCCTTCATTGCCCTTAACGTGTGGCCCTAATGAGAAATACGTTTGTTTATTCACCGTCGACACTGTATTCAGTGTCCGTGTCTGTGTCTGTGTCGACCGACTGAGGTAAATGGGCGTTTTTAAAACCCCTGACGGTGTTTCTGAGACGCCTGGACCGGTCCTAATAGATTGTCGGCCGTCTCATGTCGTCAACCGACCTTGCAGCGTGTTGACATTCTCACGTAATTCTCTAAATAAGCCATCCATTCCGGTGTCGACTCCCTAGAGAGTGACATCACCATTACAGGCAATTTCTCCGCCTCCTCACCAACATCGTCCTCATACATGTCGACACACACGTACCGACACACAGCACACACACCGGGAATGCTCTGACAGAGGACAGGACCCACTAGCCCTTTGGGGAGACAGAGGGAGAGTCTGCCAGCACACACCAAAAACGCTATAATTATATAGGGACAACCTTATATAAGTGTTTCTCCCTTATAGCATCTTTTATATATATACAATATCGCCAAAATCAGTGCCCCCCCTCTCTGTTTTAACCCTGTTTCTGTAGTGCAGTGCAGGGGAGAGCCTGGGAGCCTTCTCTCCAGCTTTTCTGTGAGAGAAAATGGCGCTGTGTGCTGAGGAGATAGGCCCCGCCCCTTTTTCGGCGGGCTCGTCTCCCGCTATTTTTGAAGTTAGGCAGGGGTTAAATATCTCCATATAGCCTCTGTGGGCTATATGTGAGGTATTTTTTGCCTCTAATAAGGTTTTTATTTGCCTCTCAGAGCGCCCCCCCCAGCGCTCTGCACCCTCAGTGACTGTTGTGTGAAGTGTGCTGAGAGGAAAATGGCGCACAGCTGCAGTGCTGTGCGCTACCTTTATGAAGACTCAGGAGTCTTCAGCCGCCGATTTTGGACCTCTTCTCTCTTCAGCGTCTGCAAGGGGGCCGGCGGCGCGGCTCCGGTGACCATCCAGGCTGTACCTGTGATCGTCCCTCTGGAGCTAGTGTCCAGTAGCCAAGCAGCAAATCCACTCTGCACGCAGGTGAGTTCACTACTTCTCCCCTAAGTCCCTCGTTGCAGTGATCCTGTTGCCAGCAGGACTCACTGTAAAGTAAAAAACCTAAGCTAAACTTTCTCTAAGCAGCTCTTTAGGAGAGCCACCTAGATTGCACCCTTCTCGTTCGGGCACAAAATCTAACTGGAGTCTGGAGGAGGGTCATAGGGGGAGGAGCCAGTGCACACCACCTGATCTGGTAAAAGCTTTACTTTTTTGTGCCCTGTCTCCTGCGGAGCCGCTATTCCCCATGGTCCTTTCAGGAACCCCAGCATCCACTTAGGACGATAGAGAAATACTGTTTAATTCTTTACCAAAAAGAATATCTCCAGTAAACAAGGATAAGACTCAAGAACCTTCCTGGATTCTGAGTCAGCTTACCATGTACATAGCCAACCCGTTCTGTGAGCTGATACTGCTGAAGCTGATGCCTGAGAGGCAATTGTACCTATATCCAGGGCCGCTTATCGCTGCCTATTTGATATGTGCAATATGGGATTTTTGCTCTCTAGATGCCATTGAAAGATCCTCCTTCATTGCATCAGCACAGGCTGCCACTGCTTACGCCATCCAGGCTGAAGCCATGGCTGGTCTAATGATTGCCCAAGACAAGGGAAAAAAAATGGTTTTTAGAAAACCATTGACTCTCCTATCCGTGACATCATTTATTTATGTTGAAAACAGAAGTAATGTAGATTTTCGCACCAATCTATGACATGCGAATCTACTTTGGGAGCCACATCCCTTTTTTAAACAGTCCCCAGCTGGAGGAGGAAAACTGGAACTCCTTTTCGCGGAATTATAACTTCTTACTGGGCGTAACCCAAACCTCTTGCATAATTTCCATCAGCTGTTTTGGGACGTTTAAACACAGTTGCATTAGATTTTAACACAGGCGCTGCTACCTCTTCTAAGAATAGAATGGCTTACATAGCACTAATTAGCTCAGGTATGTCCACTGAGCTGAGACCTTCCTCCGAAGTGCAATGAGTCCTCATCCTCTGACAAATCCTCATCTAAAACATGTGTAGACTGTGAAGATGTTCATATCTATGTGATTTACTTACCACCGGCCTTCTTTTGTTGAACGGCTGCCAATTCCCGAGATGGATAAACCTCAGAATTAATGTTGCATGTAAGGGTTAATAGGGTAACCTATCCCTGGTATAGGAGCTGGCATTATCTGCTCAGCTATATTGGATAATGTATGTGCAAAGTAGCCCATGAAGGTTCAACTAGAACCTGTGCTTGCCTCGGTTATTTAAGAGGCTTCGGTGACAACTAAACATTTTGCACATAATCCCTTTTGAACCAGATCCTGATATGTTAACCCAGCTTCGCAAGACAAACATGAAATAAGTGTTGGTGCTGCTGTGGAAAGTGTATTTTCCTCACCCTTGCCGCTCTTAGACATGATAAATAAATCACACACCTGCACAGTGTTACTACGCAATTTGTGACTGTAATCACTTTAAAATTTGTTAAAGTGACACAATCCGACCCTATCCTGCTTTGCACCAGCACTGAAGATCGGAATACACAGAAAAAATTACATTATTATATTAAAGTCAGCAGTCACACTAGCAATCAGTCACAGGTTATACATTAGTATAATAAGCAATATGAGCACATAATCAACTACAAATACATTTCAAGTATGTAGGAGAAACATATTACTGCATTACCTTATATAGGATTTGACCGTATTCAGTCACACAGCGAAAGAAAACAGCAATAGCTATCAGACTCATATACATCGGGCACTTATCCAACTATTTGTACTCAAAAGGTAGATAGAGACTTAGTGATGTATTACCCGGCTCAGTAGAGTGGGATACAGGGAGACTCACCCCACTTCCAGGATTGATCAATACGTTACCAAACGCTGAGTGGATCCAGACGCTAATAGTGTACACACTCGCCCCGTGAACCTACAGTGAACACAGACGCCCCAGTGAACACTGACGCAGCACCAGTCACACAGCCGCCTATGCTGCGATAGGGTCCCCTTAGATACACAGCGTTTCTGAAGGAAGTGGGAAATCAGTTCATGGCGGGAGACTCGGAGGAAACTGGTCATGAACCGGGGGGAGGAACGACCAAGGGAGCGTCTGACTCACCAATGATGACATCAAACCTAGGGATCGCGGCCTCATACTATCCCTGGAGCTTATGATCCCTCTGGCCTAGCACTGGTGCACCCTAGGTGGCAGCCGCATCAGTGACTGTTTGGTAGTCTCCTCCCAAAACAGTGCGGCTGTGTCCGTGATCCCCCTCTAAGCGGAACCGATACCTTTCCTTCTCCCCATGCTCCGGCCACAGCCTGGTAACGTCTGCTGGACTTGATAGTACATCCGACACAGACGCCTGCCGAAACAGCACTGTACTCGTGGGTAAGCGCTGTTGCGACCCGGCGGGGAGTTGTTGGAGCGAATCTTGCTAAGGTACGTATAAGACGCTTTTTAGAAAGATCGCTCAAAAAATTTGTAAGACTATAAAAAAAAAAAAAAAAAAAAAAAGCTTATGGCTGCTAACAAAAACAGCAGCCCTCTTGACCATGGTCCGGCTCCTGCCGCACCAAGCAAAAAACTGATTTGCCTGAGCCAGGAGGCGGGGATATATGGACGGGCCCGTTGCATGCTGGGAAACCGAAAGCTTTGACAGATTGGTGCAAATCCGCTGTCGCGTCATTGTATGCCAATGTTATCCTGTGGATAACCTGTGGACCCTGCCGGAGAAACATCATTTTACTGGCTTACAAGTTTTTTGGATAATCAATAGGATAAATCCAGACTTGTGATAAGTTGATGAAAAGAACAGTCAAAACCAAAGGGCTCATCTCTAATAGGAAGTCTTGTTTCCTTTCTGGACTACAGTCCCTGAAAGTGACGGTTCAGCATGACTGCCCCCTATCCCTGAAGGTTGGCATCGGTAGAGATAACCAACCAGTCCTGGGTGGGCAAACTGTTGAGGTTTTCTGAGTGAGTCCACCATCTGAGAGACAATCTTGTTTCTGGGGACAGGATAACATATTGATTTGATAGTTGATGGTTGGAACACAACCAACTCTTTTTAATGTTAAACTGAAATATCATGGAATGCAACCTGGCATATTGGATTGCTTCAAACATGAATACCATCTTACCTATTGGCTTCATATAGTGAAACGAATGGACTTCTGACGCCAAAATCTTTCTGACAAGATTTTTAATATCTCTGATTTTTCTTTTTGGTGAAAAAACTCTGGCAAGTTTAGTATACAACCTGAGGCCTAGAAATTCCATGAACCGGCTGCAAATCTTGGATTTTTTCCAATTGATAATCCAGCCATGGTGCTGTAAAATGCCCACTGCCCTTAAAAGATCTGCCTGAAGCTTAATCTTGGTTCTGCTTTGAACAATAAAACAGCTAAAATAAGGAATGACCTTTATTCTCATAGTTCTTAGGAGGCCTGTAAATATGCAAGGGGCTGTAGCTAAATGGCAGGGTCCTGTATTGGAAATAACTTTTGTCAACTGCAAATCTTCGTAGACATTGACAGCCTTCACTAAATGGTACATTCCATTTATGAATTACCTTATAGATTCTATTTTGAATCGGTCTATCCTGAGTTCTCTATTTAATTATTTTTAATTAAGAATGGTAATGCGTTCTTAGTTAGGTCTTGACATGGCTGATAGAACAATCAAGACATTTGAAATGTGGTACAATATGAGAATTTGATTCATTATCAGTATATGAAGTAATATCTAACAGGTTAGGAATGAATATAAAGTATTTAGATATAAAAACGAGTTTTATGGTAAGAACTTACCCTTGTTAAAAAACTCTTTCTGCGAGGTACACTGGGCTCCACAAGTCTGGACAATGGGGTGTAGAGTAGGATCTTGATCCGAGGCACCAACAGGCTCAAAGCTTTGACTGTTCCCAGAATGCACAGCGCCGCCTCCTCTATAACCCCGCCTCCCAGCACAGGAGCTCAGTTTAGTTAACCAGCCCAATGCAGTAGCAGGACGACAACGGTTAGTAGCCACATACACCACACTCTCACGACAAGAGAAGGGTCAGTGGCTAATGCCATATCAACCCAAAGAAGCTAAGTGCGTCAGGGTGGGCGCCTTGTGTTGCCCAGTGTACCTCGCAGAAAGAGTTTTAACAAGGGTAAGTTATTACCCTAAAACTTGTTTTCTGCTGCGGGGTACACTGGGCTCCACAAGTCTGGACAATGGGGATGTCCTAAAGCAGTTCCTTATGGGAGGGGACGCACTGTAGCGGGCACAAGAACCCGGCGTCCAAAGGAAGTATCCTGGGAAGCGGCAGTATCAAAGGCATAGAACCTTATGAACGTGTTCCCGGAGGAAAACGTAGCCGCCTTGCACAATTGGTCAAGGGACGCACCACGTTTGGCCGCCCAAGAAGGTCCAACAGACCGAGTAGAATGGGTCGTAATGTGAACAGGAGCTGACAGACCAGCCTTCACATAAGCATGCGCAATCACCATTCTAATCCACCTGGCCAGGGTCTGCTTGTGAGCAGGCCAGCCACGTTTGTGAAATCCAAACAAAACAAAGAGAGAATCAGACTTTCGAATAGAAGCAGTTCTCTTCACATAGATACGGAGAGCCCGTACCACATCCAAAGACCGCTCTTTGGGAGACAAATCAGGAGAAACAAAAGCTGGAACCACAATCTCCTGATTAAGGTGGAACGAAGAAACCACCTTATGTAAATATCCGGGACGAGTCCTAAGAACCGCCCAGTCACGGTGAAAAATCAAATATGGGGAACTACAAGACAAGGCACCCAAATCCGACACTCTTCTAGCAGAGGCAATAGCCAGCAAGAACACCACCTTAAGGGAAAGCCACTTAAGGTCAGCTTGAACCAAGAGGTTCAAATGGAGGCTCCTGCAACGCCTCCAAAACCACGACAAGTCCCAAGGAGCCACAGGCGGGACCATAGGAAGGTTGGATACGCAACACACCCTGATTGAAAGTATGAACATCAGGTAAAGTCGCAATTTTTTTCTGAAACCACACCGACAAGGCAGAAATATGAACCTTGAGGGAGGCCAGACGCAGGCCTAAATCTAGGCCCTGCTGTAGAAAAGCCAAAAGTTTGGCTGTACTAAACTTGGAAGCGTCATAATGGTTAGATGCGCACCAAACAAAGTAGGAATGCCAGACCCGATGGTAAATCCGAGCAGAGGCCGGTTTCCGGGCCCGCAACATAGTTTTAATGACCTCTTCAGAAAAACCCTTAGCCCTTAAGACGGAAGCTTCAAGAGCCACACCGTCAAAGACAGCCGGGCTAGGTCCTGGTAGACACAGGGGCCCTGAACGAGGAGGTATGGGCGTTGTGGAAGTAGAAGTGGACGCTCTGACGATAGGCCTTGCAGGTCTGAGTACCAGTGCCGTCTGGGCCGCGCCGGAGCTATGAGAAGCCGATTTCCTTTTTCTTGCTTGAACTTCCGAATTACCCTGGGCAGGAGTGACACCGGAGGGAACACGTACGGCAGTCGAAACCTCCACGGCACTGCCAGCGCATCCACGAATGCTGCTTGAGGATCCCTTGTCCTTGCTCCGAAGACCGGAACCTTGTGATTGTGTCGAGACGCCATCAGTTCCACATCTGGAAGACCACACCTTTCCACGAGGAATTGAAACACTTCTGGATGGAGGCCCCACTCGCCGGCATGCACGTCCTGACGACTGAGAAAGTCCGCTTCCCAATTCAGGACTCCCGGAATGAATATTGCCGATATTGCCGGTATATGGCGTTCTGCCCAACGTAGAATCCATGAGGCTTCCTTCATTGCCAAACGGGTTCGAGTGCCGCCTTGATGATTTATGTAAGCCACTGTGGTGGCGTTGTCCGACTGTACTTGAACAGTACGGTTCTGAATTAAATGCTGGGCTAGGTTCAACGCATTGAAGACTGCCCGCAATTCCAGAATGTTGATCGAGAGGAGAGATTCCTCCTTGGTCCACCGACCCTGCAAGGAGTGCTGCTCCAGCACCGCGCCCCAACCTCTTAGACTGGCATCTGTCGTCAACAGGACCCAGTTGGATATCCAGAAGAGACGGCCTCTGCACAATTGTCGGTCCAGGAGCCACCAGAGCAGCGACATACGGACCTCCGGAATCAAAGAGATCATGTGAGACCTGATCGGTGAGGGAGGCCGTTCCACCTGGCTAGAATCAGCTTCTGGAGGGGGCGAGAATGGAATTGAGCATAATCCACCATGTCGAATGCTGACACCATGAGTCCCAGCACCTGCATTGCCGAATGTATCGACACTTGCGGACGAGAAAGGAAGCAACGAATCCTGTCAAAGTTTCAGGACTTTCTCCTGAGACAAGAACAACCTCTGGTTGTAAGTGTCCAACAGCGCTCCCAGAGGCACCATGCTCTGAGCAGGGACCAGGGAGGATTTCTTCCAGTTGATGAGCCACCCATGGGCTTGTAGAAACCGGACCGTCATATCCAGATGACGCAGGAGAAGATTTGGGGAATTTGCCAGGATTAACAAGTCGTCCAGATACGGCAGTATCCTGACCCCTTGACGGCGGAGTACTACCGTCATCACCGCCATAACTTTGGCGAAGACTCGTGGAGCCGTTGTTAAACCAAAAGGTAACGCCAGAAACTGGTAATGGAGGTTGCCAATAGCGAACCTCAGGTATTGTTGATGTGACACTGCTATAGGAATATGCAGGTAAGCATCCTGTATGTCCAGGGAGACCATGTAGTCCCCAGGTTCCAAGGCCAGAACTATAGAGCGAAGGGTTTCCATATGGAACTTGGAAATCTTCACAAACCTGTTCAATGCCTTGAGGTTGAGAATGGGCCAGGAGGACCCATTCGGTTTCGGTACTAGAAACAGCGGAGAATAGTACCCCCGGCACCTATGAGCAAGAGGCACCTGTACTACGACTCCTGTATCCAGGAGGGTCTGTACCACCGATTGTACAGTTTTTGCCTTTGTCCGGTCCAAAGGGACGACTGTCTGGCAAAATTGATGAGGGGGTCGGTTTTTGAAGGCAATGGCGTAACCTCGAGTGACGACTTCCCGTACCCAGGCATCTGAAGTGGTCTTCAACCATTCCTGGGTATACCCTAGAAGCCGGCCCCCCACCCTGGGATCCCCCAGAGGGAGGCCCGCCCCGTCATGCGGCAGGCTTATCGGTCTTGGCAGCTGGCTGACGGGCAGCCCAGGCTCTTTTGGGCTTCGGCTTACTAGGTTTGGAAGTGCGGGTCTGCTTATGGTACGCCTGACCTTTTGCTTTACCTGAAGGACGAAAGGGGCGAAAGGACGTATCTTTAGCCTTCGACACACAGAAGGAGCGGTATTAGGTAGACAGGCAGTTTTGGCAGTAGCTAAGTTAGCCACTATCTTATTTAAGTCCTCCCCAAACAGAATATCTCCCTTGAAAGGGAGTACCTCCAGGGTTTTTCTAGAGTCCAGATCCACAGACCAGGATCTCAGCCACAATATCCGGCGAGCCAGGACTGACGTAGTAGAGGCCTTGGCTGCCAGGATACCGGCATCAGAAGCCGCCTCTTTAATATATCAAGAAGCTGTGACAATATATGACAAGCATTGTCTAGCATGGTCAGAGAAGATTTCAGCTTCTAACTCCAAGGCCCATGCTTCAATAGCCCCAGCAGCCCATGAAGCTGCAATAGTAGGCTTTTGTGCAGCACCCGTGAGGGTGTAAATCGCTTTTAGACAACCCTCCACACATTTATCCGTAGGCTCTTTTAGAGACGTGACGGTAGTAACAGGTAGAGCTGAGGAAACCACCATCCTAGCCACATGTGAGTCCACTTGAGGTGGTGTTTCCCAATTCTTAGACAGCTCTGGCGTGAGGGGGATAGCGAGCCAGCATCTTCTTTTGAGGCACAAACTTCGTACCCGGGTTTTCCCAGGGTTCCTGGCGTATATCCACTAGGTGATCAGAGTGAGATAAAACCTGTTTAACCACCTTCTGACGCTTGAACCTATCTGGTTTCTTAGGAGGCACGGATGGCTCGGGATCATCCGTAATCTGCCGAATTAACTTAATAGCCTCCAAAAGGTCAGGAACATCCACATGTGAACCACCCACCCCATCAGCAGTATCTGAGTCAGAATTTGTGGGGTCAGTGTAAGTGCCGTCCTCATCAGACGAGGTGTCAGTGACAGCAGTGGATTGTGAGGAGACGAGCGCTCGCTTAGAGGACCCCTTGGACTTAGGCGAGCGTTGGTCAGACTTTTTAGTAGTCAAGGACTGGTTCAACTTCTTTAATTGAGCAGATAAATCGTCCGCCCACGGCGGGTTAGCTGCAGGGACCACATACGGTTGTACCGGCATTGGGGGTCCCATAGGGGGTGTTAGTTTATGAACTAGCGTATGTAGAAGCATATAAAAAGCGGCCCACGGTGGGTCAGTATGTGCCTCCATTGCCGCAGTCCCACTGGGGGGCAAGGAGCCCCCAGAACCAGAGCCCACAGCTGCTATAATCTCCTCATATGTGCCTGTGGCTTCAGCAACACCAGCAGTGTGTTCCGTCCCAGAACCGTTACCCTCAGAAGCAGACATGATATAACTTGCAGTATGAGGTAACACAGTACAATTATCAGCAGCACAATATCCCAAACCCAAACCCCTGCGCAGTGTAGTCAGCACTAGCAGAGATAAATGAGAGATATGGTGAATAAATCACAGAGAAAAATACGTAATACAGTATATCTTTGTGAAAATCCTATATTAGTTAACACCTGACGCAACAAGCCCCCTCAGGTTATGGAATATAGGGATAGCAAGATAAGTGAAAGACACGAAATGGACACCACTCAGCTATCAAATGCACACACAAATAGTCACAGTTTGTACAATGCAGAGGTTATTACTGACAATAATACTGCACTGGACTAGCTTACACAGCTATATAACAGTAGATATAACAGTACACATGTACATCACAGGGTAATTGTACTATAAAACCCTGACTAAATGCACTCTCTTAACTATCACTGTCTAAAAAGGCAGGTAGAATACTTAAGTGTCATGTAAAGTCACAGCGCTGACAACCAGGCGGCTTTACATAGGACAAACAAAAAAACACTCTTAGTGCAGCGCCTAACGATAGTATAGATAAAATAATAAACTGCTGAGACACTGCGCTTGCCTTGACCACTATGTGAAGAATGGAGAGAGTAGACTGAAACAACAAGAGAGGCT
The DNA here is from genome assembly GCF_028390025.1 of Pseudophryne corroboree. Lineage (NCBI taxonomy): Eukaryota > Metazoa > Chordata > Amphibia > Anura > Myobatrachidae > Pseudophryne > Pseudophryne corroboree. The sequence goes on along the minus strand of NC_086445.1, from coordinate 900,416,963 downwards.
GCGCTGTGTGTCAGTAGTTAAGTACAAAAAGAGCAAACGTGTACTATAAAGGTATTAAATTTATTAAAAATGACATGTGGTTAATAAAACAAACTTAAAATAAAAGCACACCTGTATCTGTCTCAAAGGTATATGGAGTAGTGATAACTGGTATATGGTATATGGCAATAAAGGTCCAATATAAAGTTCAGAAAAAAGAAACTCAATGCGGTGCAGTCCCAGAGAAATGGTTACCTCGTATATGTCACCCGGCAGATGGTGATGTGTGTGTATAGTACCTCTCCGATTGGGCTGGTATGAATTTCGGCCGAGCGTCCCCGGCCAAAACAATCCTGCTTTGCCCAAATTGTTGCACAGCGGAGGGACGATATCTAGTAGACAGCCTGTCAGTAGTCACTCGTCGCGGTGAGGAGATGGTATAAGCTTGCGGCTGGATGGAAGCAAAGTCCGGTAATGCTCACCAGTTGCAGTGGTGAGATGGACGGCAGCCTGTACGGTGACGAGCCGGTAATGGGCTGAAATTGGAAACCAAGGAGGGTTTGCACGGCAGTGTAACACCTTGGACCAGGTGTGCTAGTTTGGAGACGAGTGACTACTGACAGGCTGTCTACTAGATATCGTCCCTCCGCTGTGCAACAATTTGGGCAAAGCAGGATTGTTTTGGCCGGGGACGCTCGGCCGAAATTCATACCAGCCCAATCGGAGAGGTACTATACACACACATCACCATCTGCCGGGTGACATATACGAGGTAACCATTTCTCTGGGACTGCACCGCATTGAGTTTCTTTTTTCTGAACTTTATATTGGACCTTTATTGCCATATACCATATACCAGTTATCACTACTCCATATACCTTTGAGACAGATACAGGTGTGCTTTTATTTTAAGTTTGTTTTATTAACCACATGTCATTTTTAATAAATTTAATACCTTTATAGTACACGTTTGCTCTTTTTGTACTTAACTACTGACACACAGCGCAGCCTCTCTTGTTGTTTCAGGCTTTACATAGGAGGATTTGCCCAAGCAGTCCCAGGAACAGTGAGCTGAGGGATAATGGCGCCGCAGACACTGACTGGGAGTGAGGTAAAGACAGATATGCAGCTCCAGGGTGGGAATATTTGCGGGAAATGGCGCCCTGGGGTTGGGGGAGGGGCTTCAGGTCTAAGCCTTATCCCCCTTGCTGGCAAAACCACCGGGTACTGTGGGCGATATAAGAAGTGGTTTAGAGAGAAAACCCGACCTGCGCCCCTGCCCTGGTGAATTAGTGGGATCGCCTGTACTGCCAGTGTCCACCACCAACGCGCGCAGCCCGCCTCCCACTGACCGCGCCGGATCGCGATAAAGACCGGGTCCCGCGAGCGGGACCCACTTACCACCTCCCGAAGCGTGGCCAGGCGATCCTGGAGAGCCCCAGCCGTGTGTGTCTAACATGAAGAAAACCGGAGCCTCCGCTGTAGGTACCCGGCAACCAGGGCTCGGGAGTGTACAGCGCCGCTGGGGAGAGCTGGAGCTGCAGCAGTGAATGTCACAAAACATTTACCACAGCTGCTGCCCTTGAAGTCTTCACTTTTTACCTCATAAAAAGCTTTTCTCAGGGCTGCTTGGAGCAGCCCCTCTGTTAAGTGCCTGCTTACTGCAGCACCAACTGACAAACTGAGCTCCTGTGCTGGGAGGCGGGGTGATATAGGAGGCGGTGCTGTGCATTCTGGGAACAGTCAAAGCTTTGAGTCTGTTGGTGCCTCGGATCAAGATCCTACTCTACAACCCATTGTCCAGACTTGCGGAGCCCAGTGTACCCCGCAGCAGAAATGTATAGTTATAATGGGTCTGTGACTCCCATCTGGTTTTTGGACTAAAAACATGTTGGAATAAAAAACTCTCTTAGACAATCTGGTACTGGGACAATTACTCCTGAGTCCTGTAGAGTCTTGATTGACTGCCCTAACTCAAGACATTTCTACCTGTTGTTTGGAAACCTTGTTGCAAAGTATCCTTGCAATGGTGGACTCAAGAGATTGAGCATGTAACGTTTTTCTAGGATAGCCATTACCCACTTGGCAGAGAAGGATTACCTCCACTAGTCCCTGAACAGTAGTAGACCGGAATCCACCCCAGAACGTTTGGGTGGATGCCCTGACCATCATACTGATTTTTACATTTTTACTGGAGCTTAGGTACTTGTCTACCCTGCTCCTTCCTCCTTCGCCCTAGTCGGTCTTCCTTTATATCTGAACCCTTGGAACCCAGGTGCCTGTCCTTTGGCTCAAAAGGACGAGACAGACTGCTGTTTAAAGAGTGGATGAAAAGTCTAACCTTTAGCCTAAGTAGATCTTCCTGATGGCAAAAAATGAGCTTTTCCCACCATTGGTTTTAGAAATTCTTTTATCTATTTCTGGACCGAACATGAACCTACCATCTATTGATAAACCCTCCTTTGTCTCAGTATCCGCATCCCATGAGTATAACCCTAGCACGCGTCTAACCACGATTGCTAGGCCCAAAAATTAGACTGAACCAAAGATTTATCTAAAGTGGCTTCTCCCAAGTAATCTGCACAACAATGGAAAACTATTGTGACTTAGGGCTGACTGACTGGATCCCATCTAACAAGAGGTCATTCCACTTCTTCATTACCTTAGCTGCCCACGCCGTGGTCATACTGTCTTAATGCTGCACCATCAGCAACATAAATGGATTTCAACATATTTTAAAATTTTTGGTCTGAGCTATCTTAGAGGGGGTAATTCAGATCTGATCGTAGATGTGCTAAATTTAGCACATCTACGATCAGTTTTTCAGACATGCGAGGGGACGCTCAGCACAGGGCTAGTCCGCCCCGCATGTCAGACCCAACCCCCCCCCCCCCCTGCAAAGGTGCAAAAGCATTGCACAGCGGCAATGGTTTTGCACCCGCTGAGTAGCTTCCTGCCAGAGCAGCTCTCTGTGCAGCCTAGCTGCACTGGTAGGCGGCTACCCGCCGCGTCTCGAGTTGCAGCGGCTGCGTGTGACATCACGCAGCTGCCGCAGCCCTCCCCCGCAACGGTCCGGACATGCCTGCGTTGTCTGTACCGCGCTCCGTCAACGGCGTTCTAATGCCATTGGCACGCCCCCTCCTACCCCACGATCGCCTCTGCCTGTCAATCAGGCAGAGGCGATCCCAGCCCTGGGATGCTTTTATCATCTCACTGGGCTACCGGGGTGCGTCGTCGCACTCCGCAAAGGGCTTCAGACTGCGTCTGATTTAGGCCCAGAGGCTCCATCCGAACAGGGAGGGCTGTGGCCTTAGATAACTGCACTATAGGAACATCCACTGTACCCTTGGTGACTATTTTCTGTGTGCAATATCACTATCTGGAATAGGATACATACCGTAGAAGGAAACCAGAGTGTATTGACACAGATTCATCTCAGAATCTTCATGACGTTCTTCCTATTCAGAGGAAACATCCGACTCTGAAAAACGAGACAATTGCTCCACAAACTATTACCTGCGTGATTTGGACCCAGCTGAAGATAACTTTTCTAGTTACAAAGATTCCTTTCTGAACTTAAAGCAGTCCTCTCCATTGCTTTTTCCCAAGATGGTACTTCTTCGGGCTCCAAGGAACTGTACCGCTCAGAAGAAAAATGATGTATCTAGATAGCATCTTGTTCCATCTTACAGATGTGACCACTCACATGTAACCTTCCTGCATGTTAAACAGCCATTCTAGTCATGCCATGACGTGGCATGACTCAACAGCGCAAAGTGTCTTTAAGTGCAACGTTTTCCATTAAAATGTGAATAGGATGCATAAGCAGGTTATGCTGATTAAAATGATATGCGGCATGCCTATATTCTGTGTGCGCCTGTATCTGCATACAAAATGGTATTTACGTATGCGCACACACAATATAGGCATGCTGTATATCATTTTGATCAGCAGAGTCTGTTTGTGCGTCCAATTAGCAGCAATGCGAATAAAATGCATTTTTGACAAAAAAAGACGCCCGATGCTAACGGAGTTGCACGGGACCCGTCAGCTTACTCACACCAGACATCTCCCGCTAAGTGGCGTATTGAGGAAAAATGTATGAGGACACAACTTAGATGCACTGGACTATAAATCAGATTTATTCTGGATACAAAATTAGGTAAATCATCTAACCGAGGCCTTTTCTTCCACTGGACCGGCCAAGAGCTCTGCAACCAGTTGCAGATCCCGGGCATCCTTGCAAGCAGCACATCAAGCATGCATGTCCCCTGAAGGTAATAAAGCCCGACAACTGGAACAAAAATGATGCGTACTGCCGTAAATCCAGCCCCTACCCCCTCTCATTAGGCAGAGTTGTCTGGAGTTACCACCTGGTTGCGTCTGTCGTTACCTGTAATGGCTATTCCTGCCTTGAGAGCATGCCAGTCAGTCATCGCTGTTCCTGTATTAGCGCCGCTATCTATTTGTCTTGTTTAGTTTACCTCAGGAGTGACTCACCTGTTTTTTAGTGGCTGCTTAGTGCAACAACTTATTATCAAGCGCCTGTCTCACATTGGTAAAAGGTTTTTGCTTGTACACCTAGGTCAAACGTTTTCTTATTGCGATATTAAAATAAAAAAAATGTAAAATAAGAAACTTGTGCTAACCTGTCATCCTCAGGTTCAGTTATGTGGTGGACAGTTTGGCATGTCTCTTTGTCCACATGTTTTATGATTGGCAGCAAATAGAACCGGTTTGGCCCTTCACATTGACCGTATTTGATTTGGTCCTGGACCACCAACCTGTTGCGCCCATGCAAGTGCTCCAGATTGGAAACTACTGCTTTAAAGCTTTTAATTATTTATTACCAGTTATTTATATAGCACACACATATTCTGCTGTGCTTTACAGAGAATATTTGGCCATTCACATCAGTCCCTGCCTCAGTTAAGCTTACAATCTATGTTTCCTACCACACATAAGAAGCAAACCATCATATGCTTAGGGTTGCTGAAAGGTTTCAGAAAGTCCCTGATGTAGTAACCAGTTCACCCCAATGGGTATAGCAGGTGTGGTTAAAGACATTGGTTGATTAAAGTATTATATTTACCAGTCATGTTTGGTCTATAAATAACAAGGAGTTTATGATCTGTCATTTGCATGTAATATTTCGTCTGTAGGGCAATGAGAGAAAAAAATAGGATTTTAATACCTACCGGTAATTCCTTTTCTCCTAGCCCGTAGAGGATGCTGGGGACTCCAAAAGGACCATGGGGGTATGGAAGTGTCTAGTTCCCCTTCCGTAAATGTTAGCCGGTGACATCACAGGCCATGTGACCAGACCATGTGACGGTCCGTTTTTCAACAGGGTAGCATCTAGTTTCCCTTCGTGGAGAGGACCTTTCCCATAAGACATGTCACAAACTATTTGGAATAGTAACCTGTGGCGAGCGAAGCGAGACACCGAGCCCGAAGCGTGGCGAGCGAAGCAAGCCCGCGAGGGTCCATTGGTGCATAGACAAAAACAAATAACCTATCTGAACAGCGGGGAACAAAAAGTTACATAAACAGAAGGGGAAATAGAGGGTTTATAATAAATAATCTAGTTCCTCTTCAGTTACTGAAACAGAGGGGGATCTAGTCTTCACTTTGATAGTGTCTAGTTCCCCTTCCGTAAAAACGTACATAAACAGAAGAGGAAATAGAAGGCTCATACTAAATAGTCTAGTTCCTCTTCAGTTACTGAAACAGAGGGGGATCTAGTCTCTACCATGGGGGTATAGATGGGATCCGCAGGAGACATGGGCACACTAAAAAGGCTTTGACTGGGTGTGAACTGGCTCCCCCCTCTATGCCCCTCCTCCAGACCTCAGTTATAGGAACTGTGCCCAGGGGAGACGGACATTTCGAGGAAAGAATTTTTGTTAAACTAATGGTGAGATACATACCAGCTCACACCACAAACACACCGTACAACTGGATTAGCAGGAATACCAGATAACAGTATGAACTAACAACAGCAACAAGCTGAATATAACTGATACTTGTTGTTTTCGGTTACACGAAGGTTGTGTATCAATACAACTGCAAGGAACAGTCCGCACTGGGATGGGCGCCCAGCATCCTCTACGGACTAGGAGAAAAGGATTTACCGGTAGGTATTAAAATCCTATTTTCTCTTACGTCCTAGAGGATGCTGGGGACTCCAAAAGGACCATGGGGTCTATACCAAAGCTCCAGACCGGGCGGGAGAGTGCGGACGACTCTGCAGCACCGATTGAGCAAACATAAGGTCCTCATCAGCCAGGGTATCAAACTTGTAGAACTTAGCAAAAGTGTTTGAACCCGACCACGTAGCTGCTCGGCAAAGTTGAAGTGCCGAGACCCCTCGGGCAGCCGCCCAAGATGAGCCCACCATCCTGGTAGAATGGGCCTTTACTGACTTCGGCAACGGCAATCCAGCCGTAGAATGAGCGTGCTGAATCGTATTACAAATCCAGCGTGCAATAGTCTGCTTGGAAGCAGGATTTCTAATCTTGTTGGAAGCACACAGGACAAACAGAGCCTCCGTTTTCCTAACAAGAGCCGTTCTGGCGACATAAATTTTCAAAGCTCTCACAACATCAAGAGATCTTGGCACCGTCACGGCATCCGTAGCCACAGGCACCACAATAGGTTGATTAATGTGAAACGAAGACACCACCTTCGGCAGAAATTGTTGACGAGTCCTCAATTCCGCTCTATCCACATGAAAAATCAAATATGGGCTCTTGTGAGACACGCCGCCAATTCTGACACTCGTCTGGCAAACGCCAAAGCCAAAAGCATGACCACTTTCCACGTGAGAAACTTTAACTCAACCTTTCGCAAAGGTTCAAACCAGTGAGACATAAGAAACTGTAACACCACTTCAAGGTCCCACGGTGCCACGGGTGGCACAAATGGAGGCTGGATATGCAGCACTCCCTTCACGAAAGTCTGAACCTCAGGAAGGGTGGCAAATTCTTTTTGAAAGAAAATAGATAAAGCCGAAATCTGCACTCTGATGGAACCCAATTTCAGGCCTGCATCCACGCCTACCTGCAAATAATGGAGGAAACGACCCAAGTGAAATTCCTCCGCAGGAGCCGCTTTGGTTTCACACCACGACACATATTTTCTCCAAATACGGTGATAATGTATTGCCGTGATCTCCTTTCTAGCCTTAAGGAGAGTGGGGATGACTTCCCCAGGAGTACCTTTACGAGCTAGGATTTGGCGTTCAACCTCCACGCCGTCAAACGAAGCCGTGGTAAGTCCGGAATCACGCATGGCCCCTGGAGTAACAGGTCCTCTCTTAGAGGAAGCGGCCAAAGGTCTTCTATGAGCAATTCCTGAAGATCCGGATACCAGGCCCTCCGTGGCCAATCTGGAACGACGAGTATTGCTTGAACCCTTGTTCGTCTTATGATCCTCAGCACTCTTGGAATGAGAGGAAGTGGAGGGAACACATATACCGACTGAAACACCCACGGAGTTACCAGGGCGTCCACTGCACTGGATTGGGGGTCTCTTGACCTGGAACAATACCTCGGAAGCTTCTTGTTGAGGCGAGACGCCATCATGTCTATTTGAGGGATTCCCCAACACCGTGTTACTTCTGCAAACACCTCTGGATGAAGGGCCCACTCTCCTGGATGGAGATCGTGTCTGCTGAGAAAGTCTGCTTCCCAGTTGTCCACGCCCGTAAGGAAAACTGCTGACAGAGCGCTTACGTGTTGTTCTGCCCAGCGGAGAACTCTTGTGGCCTCCGCCATCGCCGCTCTGCTCTTTGTTCCGCCCTGGCGGTTTACGTATGCCACCGCTGTTATGTTGTCCGACTGGATCAGGACAGGTAGACCTTGAAGAAGGTTCTGCGCTTGCAGAAGGCCGTTGTAAATGGCTCTTAACTCCAGAACATTTATGTGGAGACAAGATTCCTGGCTTGACCATTTTCCCTGGAAACTTTTTCCTTGTGTGACTGCACCCCAGCCTCGGAGACTTGCATCCGTGGTCAGCAGGACCCAATCCTGGATTCCGAATCTGCGTCCCTCTAGAAGGTGAGAACTTTGCAGCCACCACAGGAGAGAAATTCTGGTCCTGGAAGATAGATTTCTTTTCCGGTGCATGTGCAGGTGAGACCCGCACCATTTGTTCAGCAGATCCCACTGAAACACCCGGGCATGAAACCTGCCAAACGGAATGGCTTCGTAAGCCGCAACCATCTTCCCTAGCACTCGAGTGCATTGATGAATCGACACTCTTGCCGGTTTCAGAATCTCCTTGACCATGGTCTGGATTTCCAGAGCTTTTTCCGCCGGAAGAAACACTCTCCGCCGTTCCGTGTCTAGGATCATGCCCAAGAAGGGCAGCCTAGCTGTCGGAATCAACTGAGACTTTGGCAAATTGAGAATCCAACCATGATGTTGCAGAACCATCAGGGAGAGTTCCACGCTTCTTAGCAACTGCTCTTTTGATCTCGCCTTTATCAGGAGATCGTCCAAGTACGGGATAATTGTGACACCCTACTTGCGTAAGAGTACCATCATTTCCGCCATCACCTTGGTGAAGACCCTCGGGGCCGTGGAAAGCCCAAACGGCAACGTCTGAAATTGGTAATGACAATCCTGCACCGCAAATCTTAGGACGGTTTGATGAGGAGGATATATCGGGACATGTAAGTAGGCATCCTTTATGTCGACTGACGCCATAAAATCCTCCCCTTCTAAGCTGGAAATCACAGCTCGAAGAGATTCCATTTTGAACTTGAAAGTTTTCAAGTATGGATTGAGGGATTTTAGGTTCAGAATCGGTCGGGCCGAGCCGTCCGGCTTCGGCACGACAAAAAGGCTCGAATAGAACCCTTCCCCCTGTTGGGACGGGGGAACCGGGACAATGACCCTCTGTTGACACAGCTTTTGTATCGCAGCGATTACTACTTCTTTTTCTGGAAGAGAAACTGGCAAGGCTGATTTGAAAAAGCGGCAGAGGGGGGGGGGGGGGGGGGGGGGCATCTCCTGAAACTCCAGTTTGTACCCTTGGGACACTATGTCTAAGACCCAAGGATCCAGGGGCGATTGAAACCAGACCTGACTGAAGATTCGGAGACGGCCCCCCACCGGCACAGACTCCCGTAGGGAAGCCCCAGCGTCATGCGGTGGACTTGGTAGAGGCGGGGGAGGACTTTTGGTCCTGGGCGCCAGGCACAGCAGGCGACCTTTTTCCCCTTCCTCTACCCTTTGAAGCGAGGAAGGATGAACCCCTTCCTTTTTTGTATTTATTGAGCCGAAAGGACTGCATCTGAGAATGGGGCGCCTTTTTCTGTTGTGCGGGAACATAAGGAAGAAAATATGACTTACCCGCAGTAGCGGTAGACACCAGGTCAGCAAGGCCGTCACCAAACAAGACACTACCTTTAAAAGGGAGAGCTTCCATAGCTTTCTTGGAGTTGGCATCTGCATTCCAGTGATGAATCCACAGCGCCCTCCTGGCCGAGACCCCCATGGCATTGGCCCTTGATCCCAAGAGGCCAATATCCCTCGCCGCATCCTTTAGGTAATCTGCAGCATCCTTGATATAACCAAGAGTTAAAAGAATGTTATCCTTATCAAGGGTATCCATATCAGAAGCTAAATTATCAGCCCACTTAGCAATAGAAAAAGAAAAAAACTAAGAAAGCGCTGACACACTGAATACTAAAATTCAATCACTTTTTATTAAAATATGTAAAATACACAAGGACTGTTCCTAGACCACCTTTATAAACTATATTGATACAATGATCCTAATCAATCCCTATCAATATATAGACATGTGGGTTCCCTATAATAACAACACTATATGTTTTTTTGTCCAAAAGTAATTGTCATAGATATATATATAGCAAGGTTAATGCACTCAATACAGCCAGATGTTTGGATTGGCAGCAAAATAAATGAGTAATCTCTATTAAGTTGACTGACTGATGAAGCCGCCGATGCTGAATTGCTCTAAGGTGGGGAAACGCGTCTCATACGGACTGTGACCTGAGACCCGCACTGAGGTTCCCTCTCTGTACCGCTGGACCATCACCCTCCATTGCTTTTGGGACCGTCTTTAACTCCGGATAAGGCTTGATTTAGGGTCGTGGAGCACCAGAGCCGGGAGTGGACAGCAACCCGTTTACCAGAGGGAGGTCGCGGTACAAACAATCATATATTTAAAGCATGGCCATGCTTAATAGAGTTCAATAATTATAACTCTGCAACATATTTCAACTTTGCATGCATAACAGTTCCAAATTTGCCTGACAAACTAACATCTAACAACTGGAACTTTGTTACAATATTTGGAGATAACTTTGTGGACTTGTAACCATTTGTACTATATGAAACAAATACTGCAACAGTTACCACTACAAAGATTACTCATTTATTTTGCTGCCAATCCAAACATCTGGCTGTATTGAGTGCAGTAACCTTGCTATATATATCTATGACAATTACTTTTGGACAAAAAAACATATAGTGTTGTTATTATAGGGAACCCACATGTCTATATATTGATAGGGATTGATTAGGATCATTGTATCAATATAGTTTATAAAGGTGGTCTAGGAACAGTCCTTGTGTATTTTACATATTTTAATAAAAAGTATTCAGTGTGTCAGCGCTTTCTTAGTTTTTTTCTTTTTCTATTGCTTATTTGTGGAGGGCGTGGTGGTCCCTCTAATTTAAGAAAGCTGCAGACAGACTGTTTTTAAATTACTGAGCATTTAAAATTGGCGCCAGGTGGTACTAAGTACCAATTTTTCTTTTTTGCACTTAGCAATAGCACTACTCACCCATGCCGACGCCACGGCAGGCCTGAGGAGTGCACCCATAGTGACATAAATGGCCTTTAATGTCGTCTCCTGCTTGCGATCCGCCGGATCCTTGAGGGCAGCCGTGTCAGGAGACGGAAGCGCCACCTTCTTGGACAGTCGGGACACAGCCTTGTCCACGTTGGGTGACGACTCCCATTTCTCCCTGTCGTCAGAGGGGAAAGGATATGCCATAAAAATTCTCTTGGGAATCTGCCACCTTTTGTCAGGCGACTCCCAAGCCTTTTCACAAAGAACGTTCAGTTCATGAGAAGGGGGAAACTTCACCTCAGGCTTTTTCCCTTTAAATAAACAAACCCTTGTATCTGGAACCGGAGGTTCCTCAGAAATACCGTATATACTCGAGTATAAGCCGACTTTTTCAGCACCTTTTTTTGTGCTGAAAAAGCCACTTCGGCTTATACTCGAGTCAGTTGTAGGAGGGACACGGAGGGCACAGCGCGCGGCTCTCCTGTGTCCCTCCTGTGTCTCCGGCGTGTATGTGTTAAAGGAAGTGCACGAACCGGCACTTCCTTTAACACACACACGCCACTGCCGCCAGAGACGCAGGAGGGACACAGGAGAGCCGCGCGCTGTGCCCTCCGTGTCCCTCCTTCAGAAGACAGCGCGGGAGCGACGGGACAGCGCTGGAACGACGGAGGGTAAGTAACAAACTGGCACTGTGGGGCAGCATGAGGGCACATCTGGCACTGAGGGGCATATCTGCCACATCTGGCACTGTGGGGCACATCTGGCAGCATGAGGGCATATCTGGCAGCATGAGGGCATATCTGGCAGCATGAGGGCATATCTGGCACTGTGGGGCATATCTGGCAGCATGAGGGCATATCTGGCACATCTGGCACTGTGGGGCATATCTGGCAGCATGAGGGCATATCTGGCACTGTGGGGCATATCTGGCACCATGAGGGCATATCTGGCACCATGAGGGCATATCTGGCACCGTGGGGGCATATCTGGCAGTATGAGGGCATATCTGGCACTGAGGGCTGTGTACGTCTAGAGCTGCATTTCCCACCCTAGGCTTATACTCGAGTCAATAAGTTTTCCCAGGTTTTTGTGGTAAAATTAGGTGCCTCGGCTTATATTCGGGTCGACTTATACTCGAGTATATACGGTATGTAAAACATCTTTAATAGCCACAATCATGTACTGAATACTCTTAACCACCTTCGGATGTAAAGTGGCCTCATTGAAGTCGACACTGGAATCAGAGTCTGTGTCGGTATCTGTATCTGCCATCTGGGTAAATGAACGTTTTTGTGACCCTGAGGGGGTCTGCACCTGGGACAAAGCGTCCTCCATGGATTTTCTCCATTTTTGAGTCTGAGAATCAGATTTATCCAGCCTCTTAGACAATAATGCAACGTTTGCATTCAAGGTACTCAACATATTTACCCACTCAGCAGTCGGCTGTGCCGACACAGTCATTCCCAAATCTTTCTCCGTGCCCCCAGTAACTTCCTCCGGGGAGGAACACTCAGCCTCAGACATGTCGACAGGCAGTACCGACACACCCACCGGCCAAATAGGGGACAGACCCACAGGGAAGCCTGTAGAGAGAACACAGTGGGAGTATACCAGCTCACAACCCAGCGCCCATATACTACTAAAGAAATAATATATGATGGCTGCGCTGTAATTTACACATATATAGCACCAAATTGCATGTACCCCCCCCCCCCCCCCGTTTTGCTCCCCAGATACTTGTAAGGAGAGCGGAGGTCCGGGCCAGCGTCTCTGCAGCGGTCCGTGAAGAGATAAAATGGCGCTGGTAAGCTGTGCGGCTAAGCCCCGCCCCTTCCTGTCGCGCTGTAGTCCCGCTTAAGTTTGAAAAATTTTATACTGGCGGGGGTATCGTACGCGGTGCCCGGGCACCGAATATGCCTTTTTGCCAGTGAAAAAGCCCCTCGGTAACTTGCTGCCCAGGGCGCTCCCCCCCAGCGCCCTGCACCCTGTAAGTGCCGTTGGTGTGTGGGAGCATGGAGCGCAGCGCGACCGCTGCGCTGTACCTCCGTTACTGAAGTCTTCTGCCGTCACTGAAGTATTCGGTTCTTCTAATACTCACCCGGCTTCTTACTTCTGGCTTCTGTGAGGGGGGTGACGGCGCAGCTCCGGGAACAAGCAGCTAGGCGCACCAAGTGATCGAACCCTCTGGAGCTAATGGTGTCCAGTAGCCTAAGAAGCAGAGAGCTTAACTAAGAAGAAGTAGGTCAGACGTCTCTCCCCTCAGTCCCACGAAGCAGGGAGCCTGTAGCCAGCAGGTCTCCCTGAAAATAAAAAAGCCTAACATAAAGTCTTTCCAGAGAAACTCAGTAGAGCTCCCCTAGTGTGTGTCCATTCACTCCTGGGCACAGAATCTAACTGAGGTCTGGAGGAGGGGCATAGAGGGAGGAGCAGAGGGAGGAGCCAGTTTACACCCAGTCAAAGTCTTTTTAGTGTGCCATGTCTCCTGCGGATCCCGTCTATACCCCCATGGTCCTTTTGGAGTCCCCAGCATCCTCTAGGACGTAAGAGAAAGATATGCTTTCATAAACCAACCTTATGCTTTTCATAAACCAACCTGGCAACGTTGCTTGGGATATATCGCATCCAGCTGAGCTTTCGCTGACATGGTCACATGCCGTTCACATCCGTCCCCCAGTTCTCAATGAGAAATCCATACTGCACACATGCAAAATTAATTTCCTCATCCTACTCCACCCCCCTCCCGGCAGCAATGTAAGGGTCTGTGACTGCAGACATCACTGCTGCCCAAAATGCAGTACAAACGGCACCCTGGGGTGCATGCGCCTGTACTAATAAAGCAAGGGTGGGAACTTTGTCCCCCCCTCCCAGAGCACTAACATGTGTATCTCTGTATGTAGCTGATCTCTGCACTAACATTGCAACTAATGATCAGACCCACCCTTACCGACTCTTTCTGCCCTCTGCATGATGGGGATGAGGTGCCAGTGGAGGATCTATAAACACGGGAGCATGGGAGATAATTTTACAATGGAGACGTATGGGCATTGGGGTGTGGGATAGACATTTTTTTCTTAAGCAAAATATTCCAATATATTTTAACAAATATGTTCTAAATTTATAGAAAATAAATAAATACAAAAAAAATAATACTTGAGAATTTAAAAAAAACAAAAAACAAATACATATATATTAAAATTTGTGGGGAATGTGACTAGAAGAGTCATAATACCTAATCCAACTCTTCCACCACAGACATAGGCAATTGCATAAATTCTTCTGTTCCTGTATATATTATTTATTTATTCCCTTTGAATGGGTTAATATGTGGTGTGGCTTCCTGGTATCACAGGTTGGTGATGTGGCTTCCTGGTCTCACAGGTTAATAGGTGATGTGGCTTCCTGGTCTCACAGGTTAATAGGTGATGTGGCTTCCTGGTCTCACAGGTTAATATGCGATGTTGCTTCATGGTCTCTCAGGTTAATATCCGATGTGGCATCCTGGTCTTACAGATTAATATGTGATGTGGCTTCCTGGTATCACAGGTTAATACAGGTATGTGATATTGCTTCCTGGTATCACAGGTTAATATGTGATGTGGCTTCCTGGTATCACAGGTTAATACAGGTATGTGATATTGCTTCCTGGTATCACAGGTTAATATGTGATGTGGCTTCCTGGTATCACAGGTTAATACCCGATGTGGCTTCCTGGTATCAGGTTAATACGCGATGTGGCTTCCTGTTATCACAGGTTAACATGTGACGTGGCCTCCTTGTCTCAAGGGTTAAAATATGAAGTGGTTTCCTTGTCTCATAGGTTAATATGTGCCGCATTAACCTCGTTTCATGGGTTAAATAATATGTGACATGGATTTCTCGTCTCATGGGTTAGTATGTGATGCAACTTCACACATTATGGGTTAAGCTGTAGTGTGGTTTCCCCTTAGACTGGATTATGGTGAGATGTGACTCCCTCGTCTGGCGGGTAAATATGTGAAGTGGCTCTCCCGTCTGACGGGTTAATGTGTGATGTGGCTCCCTTGTCTCATGGACTAATACGACATGTGGCTTCTACACATAATGGGTTAAGATGTAGTGTGGCTTCCCTTTCGAATAGGTTATGTGATGTGGCTTCGACTCACGGGTTAATGTACGATATGGCCTCCTCGTCTCATGGGTTAAGATGAGACATGGCTTTCTTGTCTAATGAATTAAGTTTAAATCCCAGTTTGGGTGACAGTGTTTCCACTAATTACTGACTGGATTAGTAGGTCCTCTCATTAAACTGCCAAAGACAATCTGTGCCTATTTTTACTAGAGATGAGCAGCTCAGCTTTAACTCCTGCAAAATCCAGATATGTAAATGAGGTGAAACATACATTTTCTCTCATAAACGCACTTTTTTTTTTTTTAAAGGGGCAATCATTACAAGGCTAAACCAGGCATTGTAAATAATTGCCCCTTTAAAAACGTATGAGTTCGTCCAGCATCCCGCACGGCTGCTGAACTTGGACTTCATTACATCCTGGCCCTAAACGGACCAAAGGCCACATCCCATAAAAAACATCAGATCGCCTTTTGGCCTGTCTCAATGATTTTACATTCACAGAAACCAGTATATATGTGTGTTATATATATGTGTGTTATATATATGTGTGTGATAGATATATATATATATATATATATATATATATATATTTTATGTTTGCACACACACACACACACACACTCACATTTCAGTCAAAATATTATTAATAGAGGATATATTTCATAATACTCCCTCATACATATGTCCTGAACTCTACAAATAAAATAATGTTGCATAATTTCTATATTTTGAAATCAGTGGTAACATTATTATGACTACCAGCTAATAGCCACAGTAACCGATTCGGAGCCCCACAGACAGCGAGGAGTTCGTACACGACTGGTAGCCCCCAGGTTCATTTTGACCGTGAGCTGCACCTACGCAGCTGACGTTCACCTCTCACATCAATGGCACATAGTGTTCCGCAGTTTCACGTCGGTTATTCGCCATTTGTCCAGTCGTGATACACCTCCACCAGAGCAGCAAAAAACTGCAAACTGCGCTGTTTCAGAAATACTGCCATCCTCGGCCCGTAAAACGATAATCATCCCTTTTTGCAACTCCGATAAATCACCCCTTTCACCCATGACAGCAACACCAAGTCAGCGCACAACGGGGGTAATTCCAAGTTGATCGCAGCAGGATTTTTGATAACAGTTGGGCAAAACCATGTGCACTGCAGGGGAGGCAGATATAACATGTGCAGAGAGAGTTAGATTTGGGTGGGTTATTTTATTTCTGTGCAGGGTAAATACTGCCTGCTTTATTTTTACACTGCAAATTAGATTGCAGATTGAACACACCACACCCAAATCTAACTCTCTCTGCACATGTTATATCTGCCTCCCCTGCAGTGCACATGGTTTTGCCCAATTGCTAACAAAAATTCTGCTGCGATCAACTTGGAATTACCCCCAGCATGTGATGTACTTCATAGGCTACACGCTGCCAACATCAAATGTAGGAGGTGGTCATAATAATGTGACTCGACTGTGTATATGTTTATTACACTGGATGCCAGCTGGATAGAACAGTTCCCTGTGAGGAATGATAAACGACCTGTGTACCCGCCATCCAGTGCCTGGCCACACTGCTCCGCCATCCAGTGCCTGGCCACACTGCTCCGCCATCCAGTGCCTGGCCACACTGCTCCGCCATCCAGTGCCTGGCCACGGTATCCGGTTGATAGATAGACAGTGTCTAGTTAGACAGTCAATAGATAGACACCATATGTTGGACAGACATTAGGTCGACAGGGTCAAAAGGTCGACATGAAAAAGGTAGGCAGTACAAAAGTTCGACATGGTCAAAAGGTAGACATGAAAATGATCAACATAAAAAAAGACAGACTTTTTTTTTTAATTTAACATGTTTTTGGACTATTTCATACCTTCTCTATCCATGTCGGCATAGAGTTGGTTATAAACCTTGTGGCGAGCGCAGCGAGCCCCGCGAGGAGATGCCTTTCTACAATTGGGGATCCCAGATGACAAAACTATCCACACAAACCAAAAAATGCAAAAAACATGGTGTCTACCTTTTTCATGTCGAACTTTTGACCCTGTCAACCTAATGTCTGTCTAACATATGGTGTCTATCTATTGACTGTCTAACTAGACACTATCTATCTTTAATACCACAGCCCCTGGCTACACTGCTCCGCCATCCTGCCATGAGATGCTTTTTGGAATAAAAAGAGGCAGGACTGGAGGGACAGATATGGAAGGACTACACCTCGGGGTCCCCACCTGCACAGCCGGGGTGAGTACACAGTACAAGGCTGAAGCAGATTAATAGCAAAGCCTGGCAATTGAAATTCATTAAGAACAGAAAATAAACTTTCAAGTTGACAATTCTATGATGGCTTACTAGCTATTGTGGAACTTCAGCTCCCAGAATGACCTGAGAGGCAGCCATGGTAACAGATAATGTGTGTATACCAGTTGCTGTATATAAAGCATCTTGATGGGAGGATGGTAATACACTACAACAGGTCACTCCCATCTGGGGGAGAATCAGGCGGTATACAGCCCTGTGATACCAGGGCACAGGGAGGAGGCGAAGGGTCCCGGAGTTACCTGCTGTCACGACGTCGGCGGCTGCTGAGGCGTCAGTTCTCCCTCTTCCAGCTCTGGCTGCCACGGCGACAGCCGGCTGCTGTTTACCGACGTGTTTCCCTGGAACGCATCAGGTACCATAGAGACAAGGCGGAAGTGGCATCCTCCG
This sequence comes from Pseudophryne corroboree, assembly GCF_028390025.1. Classification (NCBI taxonomy): domain Eukaryota; kingdom Metazoa; phylum Chordata; class Amphibia; order Anura; family Myobatrachidae; genus Pseudophryne; species Pseudophryne corroboree. The sequence continues at coordinate 900,399,339 of NC_086445.1, read as the reverse complement.
GCAGCCATGTTTGGTGAGGGCAATATACCCGACTTGTCAGAGAGTCAGTGTGTATATTAGAAATCAATGACACAGATATAGGCAGTATAGTGACAGGTACATGGCTTGCCGGTACGGATAATTCGATACTGCAAAGTCAAAGCAGCGGTACCACTCCCGCAGTGTTACCCGGGGTGCGGTGTCACGCTTACTAATGACGACGTATGCTACGAGCGGAGACAACGTATAGTAATAAATAACTATATACTGTCACCGGAGGAAAGCGCTGTATGTCCGGAAAGCAGCAGTGTTACACGCGGCACGGCGGGCCCAGCACAGGGCAGGGCAGCTACCGGGGCATCGGCTAACGGAAGTGACCTCATTCCCCTGGAAAAAGATGGGAGACGCTGAAGTGATCTGAGCGAGGAGGACGGTGCAGAGCGGGAGGCAGAGTCCCTGGCGGCAGGTGGGTCTAAAGATGGAAAACTAAGAGAGGCTGCCGCTGTATACAGCGAGAGAGAGACTGCCACTGTATACAGCGAGAGAGAGACTGCCACTGTATACAGCGAGAGAGAGACTGCCACTGTATACAGCGAGGGAGAGAGGGGCTGCCACTGTATACAGAGAGAGAGAGAGACTGTCACTGCCACTGTATACAGAGAGAGAGAGGCTGTCACTGCCACTGTATACAGAGAGAGAGAGGCTGTCACTGCCACTGTATACAGAGAGAGAGAGGCTGTCACTGCCACTGTATACAGAGAGAGAGGCTGTCACTGCCACTGTATACAGAGAGAGAGAGGCTGTCACTGCCACTGTATACAGAGAGAGAGAGACTGCCACTGTATACAGAGAGAGAGAGGCTGTCACTGCCACTGTATACAGAGAGAGAGACTGCCACTGTATACAGAGAGAGAGAGGCTGTCACTGCCACTGTATACAGAGAGAGAGGCTGTCACTGCCACTGTATACAGAGAGAGAGAGGCTGTCACTGCCGCTGTATGCAGAGAGAGAAAGAGGCAGTCACTGCCGCTGTATGCAGAGAGAGAGGCTGCCGCTGTATGCAGAGAGAGAGAGGCTGCCGCTGTATGCAGAGAGAGAAAGAGGCTGACTCTGCCGCTGTATGCAGAGAGAAAGAGGCTGACTCTGCCGCTGTATGCAGAGAGAGAAAGAGGCTGACTCTGCCGCTGTATGCAGAGAGAGAAAGAGGCTGACTCTGCCGCTGTATGCAGAGAGAGAAAGAGGCTGACTCTGCCGCTGTATGCAGAGAGAGAAAGAGGCTGACTCTGCCGCTGTATGCAGAGAGAGAAAGAGGCTGACTCTGCCGCTGTATGCAGAGAGAGAGAGAGGCTGTCGCTGTATGCAGAGAGAGGCTGACTCTGCCGCTGTATGCAGAGAGAGGCTGACTCTGCCGCTGTATGCGGAGAGAGGCTGGCGCTGTATGCAGAGAGAGAAAGAGGCTGGCACTGCCGCTGTATGCAGAGAGAGAGAGGCTGGCACTGCCGCTGTATGCAGAGAGAGAAAGAGGCTGGCACTGCCGCTGTATGCAGAGAGAGAAAGAGGCTGACTCTGCCGCTGTATGCAGAGAGAGAGAGAGGCTGCCGCTGTATGCAGAGAGAGGCTGACTCTGCCGCTGTATGCAGAGAGAGGCTGACTCTGCCGCTGTATGCAGAGAGAGGCTGACTCTGCCGCTGTATGCGGAGAGAGGCTGGCGCTGTATGCAGAGAGAGAAAGAGGCTGGCACTGCCGCTGTATGCAGAGAGAGAAAGAGGCTGGCACTGCCGCTGTATGCAGAGAGAGAAAGAGGCTGGCACTGCCGCTGTATGCAGAGAGAGAAAGAGGCTGCCGCTGTATGCAGAGAGGCTGTCGCTGCCGCTGTATGCAGAGAGGCTGTCGCTGCCGCTGTATGCAGAGAGGCTGCCGCTGTATGCAGAGAGGCTGTCGCTGCCGCTGTATGCAGAGAGGCTGTCGCTGCCGCTGTATGCAGAGAGGCTGCCGCTGTATGGAGAGAGGCTGCCGGTGTATGCAGAGAGAGAAAGAGGCTGTCGCTGCCGGTGTATGCAGAGAGAGGCTGGCGGTGTATGCAGAGAGAGGCTGGCGCTGCCGGTGTATGCAGAGAGAGGCTGGCGCTGCCGGTGTATGCATGCCGGTGTATGCAGAGAGAGGCTGGCGCTGCCGGTGTATGCAGAGAGAGGCTGGCACTGCCGCTGTATGCAGAGAGAGAAAGAGGCTGGCACTGCCGCTGTATGCAGAGAGAGAAAGAGGCTGGTGCTGTATGCAGAGAGAGGCTGGTGCTGTATGCAGAGAGAGGCTGGTGCTGTATGCAGAGAGAGGCTGGTGCTGTATGCAGAGAGAGGCTGGTGCTGTATGCAGAGAGAGGCTGGTACTGCCGCTGTATGCAGAGAGAGAAAGAGGCTGGCACTGCCGCTGTATGCAGAGAGAGAAAGAGGCTGGCACTGCCGCTGTATGCAGAAGGTGAGGCTGGCACTGCCGCTGTGTGCAGAAGGTGAGGCTGACACTGCCGCTGTGTGCAGAAGGAGAGGCTGACACTGCCGCTGTGTGCAGAAGGAGAGGCTGACACTGCCGCTGTGTGCAGAAGGAGAGGCTGACACTGCCGCTGTGTGCAGAAGGTGAGGCTGACACTGCCGCTGTGTGCAGAAGGTGAGGCTGACACTGCCGCTGTGTGCAGAAGGTGAGGCTGACACTGCCGCTGTGTGCAGAAGGTGAGGCTGGCACTGCCGCTGTGTGCAGAAGGTGAGGCTGGCACTGCCGCTGTGTGCAGAAGGTGAGGCTGGCACTGCCGCTGTGTGCAGAAGGTGAGGCTGGCACTGCCGCTGTGTGCAGAAGGTGAGGCTGGCACTGCCGCTGTGTGCAGAAGGTGAGGCTGGCACTGCCGCTGTGTGCAGAAGGTGAGGCTGACACTGCCGCTGTGTGCAGAAGGTGAGGCTGACACTGCCGCTGTGTGCAGAAGGTGAGGCTGACACTGCCGCTGTGTGCAGAAGGTGAGGCTGACACTGCCGCTGTGTGCAGAAGGTGAGGCTGACACTGCCGCTGTGTGCAGAAGGTGAGGCTGACACTGCCGCTGTGTGCAGAAGGTGAGGCTGACACTGCCGCTGTGTGCAGAAGGTGAGGCTGACACTGCCGCTGTGTGCAGAAGGTGAGGCTGACACTGCCGCTGTGTGCAGAAGGTGAGGCTGACACTGCCGCTGTGTGCAGAAGGTGAGGCTGACACTGCCGCTGTGTGCAGAAGGTGAGGCTGACACTGCCGCTGTGTGCAGAAGGTGAGGCTGACACTGCCGCTGTGTGCAGAAGGTGAGGCTGACACTGCCGCTGTGTGCAGAAGGTGAGGCTGACACTGCCGCTGTGTGCAGAAGGTGAGGCTGACACTGCCGCTGTGTGCAGAAGGTGAGGCTGACACTGCCGCTGTGTGCAGAAGGAGAGGCTGACACTGCCGCTGTGTGCAGAAGGAGAGGCTGACACTGCCGCTGTGTGCAGAAGGAGAGGCTGACACTGCCGCTGTGTGCAGAAGGAGAGGCTGACACTGCCGCTGTGTGCAGAAGGAGAGGCTGCCGCTGTGTGCAGAGAGAGAGTGTCTGACACCACTGTTGTAAACAGAAGAAGGAGTCTGACGCTGCTTTGGTATATATAGAGAGAGAGGCTGATGATGCTGCATACAGAGAGGCTAACACTACTGCATACAGTGAGAGACAAGTCAACACTGCTTATGCATGCAGTGAGATGAGGTTGACGCTGCATACATAGAGTGAGAAAGAGGCTCGCACCTCTGCTATACACAGAGACTGATAATGCAGCAGTATACAGAGTGATAGACTGACACCTATATACAGAGAGAGAACCTGACACTGCTTGTACATACAGAGAGAGAGAGCGAGGGAGACAATGGCACTTCTGCTGTATACAGAGAGTGAGAAATTGAGATGTCTGTGTACATGGGGGGTCATTCCAAGTTGTTCGCTCGTTGCCGATTTTCGCTATACTGCGATTAGTCGCTTACTGTGCATGCGCAAGGTTCGCAGAGCGCATGCGCTTAGTTATTTTACACAAAAGTTAGGTATTTTGCTCACGGCATAAGAAAGCTTTTCATCGCTGTGCTGATCGTAGTGTGATTGACAGGAAGTGGGTGTTTCTGGGCGGAAACTGGTCGTTTTATGGGAGTGTGCGGAAAAACGCAGGCGTTCGAGTTGCAAAACGCAGGAGTGGCTGGAGAAACGGGGGAGTGGTTGGGCAAACGCTGGGTGTGTTTGTGACGTCAAACCAGGAACAAAAAGGACTGAGCTGGTCGCAATGGCTGAGTAAGTCTGGAGCTACTCAGAAACTGCTAAGAAATTTCTATTCGCAATTCTGCTAATCTATCGTTCGCAATTCTGCTAAGCTAAGATACACTCCCAGAGGGCGGCGGCTTAGCGTGTGCAATGCTGTTAAAAGCAGCTAGCGAGCGAACAACTCGGAATCACCCCCTAGGTCCAGATTCAGCCAAACACTGAGACATTAAGGGGTCTTTTCAAAAGCATGGAAACACCAGCAGTGCTTCATTAACTTGCCCCCATCACATTGGGACAAGTTTATGTGCCCTATAGGGCTGCAAACAAAAATCTGCGATTTCGGCGCTACCGTAAGTGTGGTTTATGCGCACACTCACAAGGAAAGCCGGCTTGCATCTATTTGAATTGACACCTTGGTGTACAGTGAGATAAATTTGAGACTCCTGGCTTACATTGAGAATTGAGTGATTTGATGTACTGTACATAGGGGATAGAGCGCAGTTTTCAGATGGAGGAAGAGAGGTGCTGACACGTGTGATATACTTGGGGAGGAACAAGGAAATCATAAGTTCCAGGTTTGCATAGGGAGTCAGACCTTGAATCCTGTTGTGTGTGAGGATAGTGAATGAAGTTCTGAGAGCTTCTTCATTTTTTCACTTTAAATATCAAAAAGCAATCAGGTTTTCTCCATCGTCCTAAGTGGATGCTGGGGTTCCTGAAAGGACCATGGGGAATAGCGGCTCCGCAGGAGACAGGGCACAAAAGTAAAGCTTTTACAGGTCAGGTGGTGTGTACTGGCTCCTCCCCCCATGACCCTCCTCCAGACTCCAGTTAGATTTTTGTGCCCGGCCGAGAAGGGTGCAATTCTAGGTGGCTCTCATAAAGAGCTGCTTAGAGAGTTTAGCTTAGGTTTTTTATTTTACAGTGATTCCTGCTGGCAACAGGATCACTGCAACGAGGGACAGAGGGGAGAAGAAGTGAACTCACCTGCGTGCAGGATGGATTGGCTTCTTGGCTACTGGACATGAAGCTCCAGAGGGACGATCACAGGTACAGCCTGGATGGTCACCGGAGCCACGCCGCCGGCCCCCTCACAGATGCTGAAGCAAGAAGAGGTCCAGAATCGGCGGCTGAAGACTCCTGCAGTCTTCTTAAGGTAGCGCACAGCACTGCAGCTGTGCGCCATTTTCCTCTCAGCACACTTCACACGGCAGTCACTGAGGGTGCAGGGCGCTGGGGGGGGGGGCGCCCTGGGAGGCAAATTAATACCTATAAAGGCTAAAAATACCTCACATATAGCCCCAGAGGCTATATGGAGATATTTACCCCTGCCTAAATGTACTAAATAGCGGGAGACGAGCCCGCCGAAAAAGGGGCGGGGCCTATCTCCTCAGCACACGGCGCCATTTTCTGTCACAGCTCCGCTGGTCAGGAAGGCTCCCAGGTCTCTCCCCTGCACTGCACTACAGAAACAGGGTATAACAGAGAGGGGGGGCAAAATAAATGGCAATATATTAATATAAAAGCAGCTATAAGGGAGCACTTAATCATAAGGCTATCCCTGTCATATATAACGTTTTTTGGTGTGTGCTGGCAGACTCTCCCTCTGTCTCCCCAAAGGGCTAGTGGGTCCTGTCTTCGTATAGAGCATTCCCTGTGTGTCTGCTGTGTGTCGGTACGTGTGTGTCGACATGTATGAGGACGTTATTGGTGTGGAGGCGGAGCAATTGCCAAATATGAGGATGTCACCTCCTAGGGGGTCGACACCAGAATGGATGCCTTTATTTGTGGAATTACGGGATAGCGTCAACTCGCTTAAGCAGTCGTTTGCCGACATGAGGCGGCCGGACACTCAATTAGTGCCTGTCCAGGCGCCTCAAACACCGTCAGGGGGCTGTAAAACGCCCCTTGCCTCAGTCGGTCGACACAGACCCAGACACAGGCACTGATTCCGGTGGTGAAGGTGACGAATCAACCGTATTTTCCAGTAGGGCCACACGTTATATGATTTTGGCAATAAAGGAGATGTTACATTTAGCTGATACTACAGGTACCACTAAACAGGGTATTATGTGGGGTGTGAAAAAACTACCAGTAGTTTTTACCGAATCAGAAGAATTAAATGACGTGTGTGATGAAGCGTGGGGTGCCCCGATAAAAAACTGCTAATTTCAAAGAAGTTATTGGCTTTATACCCTTTCCCGCCAGAGGTTAGGGAGCGCTGGGAAACACCTCCTAGGGTGGACAAAGCGCTAACACGCTTATCAAAACAAGTGGCGTTACCCTCTCCTGAGACGGCCGCACTTAAAGATCCATCAGATAGGAGGATGGAAAATATCCAAAAAGGTATATACACACATGCAGGTGTTATACTACGACCAGCTATTGCGACTGCCTGGATGTGCAGTGCTGGGGTAGTTTGGTCAGAGTCCCTGATCGAAAATATTGATACCCTGGACAGGGATAATATTTTACTGTCGTTAGAACAAATAAAGGATGCATTTCTTTATATGCGTGATGCACAGAGAGATATCTGCACACTGGCATCACGGGTAAGTGCTATGTCCATTTCGGCCAGAAGAGCTTTATGGACACGACAGTGGACAGGCGATGCGTAGAGGAGTTATTTGGGGTCGGTCTATCGGATTTGGTGGCCACGGCTACGGCCGGGAAATCCACCTTTCTACCTCAAGTCACTCCCCAACAGAAAAAGGCACCGACCTTTCAACCGCAGCCCTTTCGTTCCTTTAAAAATAAGAGAGCAAAGGGCTATTCATATCTGCCACGAGGCAGAGGACGAGGGAAGAGACAGCAACAGGCAGCTCCTTCCCAGGAACAGAAGCCCTCCCCGGCTTCTACAAAAGCCTCAGCATGACGCTGGGGCTTCGCAAGCGGACTCGGGGGCGGTAGGCGGTCGTCTCAAGAATTACAGCGCGCAGTGGGCTCACTCGCAGGTAAATCCCTGGATCCTGCAGATAATATCTCAGGGGTACAGGTTGAAATTAGAGACAGAGCCACCTCGCCGTTTCCTGAAATCTGCTTTACCAACGTCCCCCTCAGAAAGGGAGACGGTTTTGGAAGCCATTCACAAGCTGTATTCTCAGCGGGTGATAGTCAAGGTACCTCTTCTACAACAAGGGAAGGGGTATTATTCCACTCTATTTGTGGTACCGAAGCCGGATGGCTCGGTAAGGCCTATTCTAAATCTGAAGTCCTTGAACCTGTACATAAAGAAGTTCAAGTTCAAGATGGAGTCACTCAGAGCAGTGATAGCGAACCTGGAAGAAGGGGACTTTATGGTATCCTTGGACATCAAGGATGCGTATCTCCACGTTCCAATTACCCCTCACACCAGGGGTACCTCAGGTTCGTTGTACAAAACTGTCACTATCAGTTTCAGACGCTGCCGTTTGGTTTGTCCACGGCACCTCGGGTCTTTACAAAGGTAATGGCCGAGATAATATTTCTTCTTCGAAGAAAAGGCGTATTAATTATCCCATACTTGGACGATCTCCTAATAAGGGCAAGGTCCAGAGAACAGCTAGAGATGGGTTTAGCACTATCTCAAGAGGTGCTAAAGCAGCACGGATGGATTCTGAATATTCCAAAATCCCAATTAATGCCGACAACTCGTCTGCTGTTCCTGGGGATGATTCTGGACACAGTTCAGAAAAAGGTTTTTCTTCCCGAAGAAAAAGCCAAGGAGTTATCTGACCTGGTCAGGAACCTCCTAAAACCAGGAAAGGTGTCTGTACATCAATGCACAAGAGTCCTGGGAAAAAATGGTAGCTTCTTACGAAGCAATCCCTTTCGGCAGATTCCATGCAAAGGGATCTGTTGGACAAATGGTCAGGGTCGCATCTTCAGATGCACCTGCGGATAACCCTGTCGCCGAGGACAAGGGTATCCCTTCTGTGGTGGTTGCAGGAGGCTCATCTATTGGAGGGCCGCAGATTCGGCATGCAGGATTGGATCCTGGTGACCACGGATGCCAGCCTGAGAGGCTGGGGAGCAGTCACACAGGGAAGAAATTTCCAGGGAGTGTGGTCGAGCCTGAAAAAGTCTCTTCACATAAGCATTCTGGAACTAAGAGCAATCTACAATGCTCTAAGCCAGGCGGAACCTCTGCTTCAAGGAAGACCGGTGTTGATCCAGTCGGACAACATCACGGCAGTCGCCCATGTAAACAGACAGGGCGGCACAAGAAGCAGGAGGGCAATGGCAGAAGCTGCCAGGATCCTTCGCTGGGCGGAGAATCACGTGATAGCACTGTCAGCAGTATTCATCCCGGGCGTGGACAACTGGGAAGCAGACTTCCTCAGCAGACACGACCTTCACCCGGGAGAGTGGGGACTTCATCCAGAAGTTTTCCACATGCTATTAAACCGTTGGGTAAAACCAATGGTGGACATGATGGCGTCTCGCCTCAACAAAACACTGGACAGGTATTGCGCCAGGTCAAGAGATCCGCAGGCAATAGCTGTGGACGCGCTGGTAACACCTTGGGTGTACCAGTCGGTATATGTGTTTCCTCCTCTGCCTCTCATACCAAAGGTATTGAGGATTATACGGCAAAGAGGAGTAAGACTAGTGGCTCCGGATTGGCCAAGAAGGACTTGGTACCCGGAACTTCAAGAGATGGTCACGGACGATCCGTGGCCTCTACTTCTGAGAAGGGACCTGCTTCAGCAGGGTCCTTGTCTTTTTCAAGACTTACCGCGGCTGCGTTTGACGGCATGGCGTTTGAATGCCAGATCCTAAAAGGAAAAGGCATTCCAGAAGAAGTCATTCCTACCTTGATAAAGGCAAGGAAGGAAGTCACCGCGAAGCATTATCGCCGTATTTGGCGAAAATATGTTGCGTGGTGCGAGCAGCGGAGTGCTCCGATGGAGGAATTTCAACTGGGTCGTTTTCCTACATTTCCTGCAATCAGGATTGTCTATGGGTCTCAAATTGGGATCTATTAAGGTTCAAATTTCGGCCCTATCAATATTCTTCCAAAAAGAATTGGCCTCAGTCCCTGAGGTCCAGATTTTTATCAAAGGAGTACTGCATATACAGCCTCCTGTGGTGCCTAAGGTGGCACCGTGGGATCTAAATGTAGTTTTAGATTCCTCAAATCCAATTGGTTTGAACCACTAAAGAATGTGGATTTGAAATATCTCACATGGAAAGTGACTATGTTACTGGCCCTGGCTTCGGCCGGGAGAGTATCTGAACTGGCGGCTTTGTTTTATAAAAGCCCTTATTTAATTTTCCATTCGACATAGGGCAGAGCTGCGGACGCGTCCGCATTTTCTCCCTAAGGTGGTATCAGCGTTTCACCTGAACCAGCCTATTGTAGTGCCTGCGGCTACAGACGACTTGAAGGACTCCAAGTTGTTGGACGTTGTCAGAGCCTTAAAAATATACATTTAAAGGACGGCTGGAGTCAGAAAATCTGACTCGCTGTTTATACTGTATGCACCCAACAAGTTGGGTGCACCTGCTTCTAAGCAGTCGATTGCTCGTTGGATTTGTAACAAAATTCAACTTGTACATTCTGTGGCAGGCCTGCCACAGCCTAAATCTGTTAAGGCCCATTCCGCAAGGAAGGTGGGCTCATCTTGGGCGGCTGCCCGAGGGGTCTCGGCATTACAACTCTGCCGAGCAGCTACGTGGTCAGGGGAGAACACGTTTGTAAATTTTTACAAATTTGATACCCTGGCAAAGGAGGACCTGGAGTTCTCTCATTCGGTGCTGCAGAGTCATCCGCACTCTCCCGCCCGTTTGGGAGCTTTGGTATAATCCCCATGGTCCTTTCAGGAACCCCAGCATCCACTTAGGACGATAGAGAAAATAAGAATTTACTTACCGATAATTCTATTTCTCGGAGTCCGTAGTGGATGCTGGGCGCCCATCCCAAGTGCGGATTATCTGCAATACTTGTACATAGTTATTGTTAACTAATTCGGGTTATTGTTTAGGAAGCCATCTTTCAGAGGCTCCTCTGTTATCATACTGTTAACTGGGTTTAGATCACAAGTTGTACGGTGTGATTGGTGTGGCTGGTATGAGTCTTACCCGGGATTCAAAATCCTCCCTTATTGTGTACGCTCGTCCGGGCACAGTACCTAACTGGAGTCTGGAGGAGGGTCATGGGGGGAGGAGCCAGTACACACCACCTGACCTGTAAAAGCTTTACTTTTGTGCCCTGTCTCCTGCGGAGCCGCTATTCCCCATGGTCCTTTCAGGAACCCCAGCATCCACTACGGACTCCGAGAAATAGAATTATCGGTAAGTAAATTCTTATTATAACCTTTAGGACAGACATGATTTAGTAAACCCTTCCCTTTCTAAAAAAAAATATTGAGTAAGAAGGAATTGGTTAGTGGTTGGCCCAACGGAAAACCAGCCCCACTAAACTGTTGTACTAGGTGTGCTGTAGGGAAAAGTGGGCATTCACTTTAAAGCTTTGTTCAGATATAACCACAATTTCATTTAATGTTCATGTGATATAGGGGTATATGCAATTGCGGTCGAATTCCCGAAATTGTCGAATTTCGGGTCATTTTCGACCAAAAAAAAAAATTCGCCTATGCAATTCAGTGCTTTCCGACCAAAAAACGGACTTTCAAAATTCGACTTTTTGAAATTCGAATTTTTGCAAATTCGACTTTTCTGCAATGATATAAGTGCTGCAATTCGACCAAAGCATATTCAATTCAAGTTTGGAAATTCGACAGCAGTGCTTTTAGACAGCAAATTCGTCATTTTCAATCCGCCACACTTTGGAGGGTGAAAACAAATAAAAAAATTTTAAACATGTGTTTTTTGTGTTTTTTTTTTTTTTTTTTTGGGAATAGCAGATCTATTTATATTAGAAGGGATTAGGTACTTTTTTTTTTTTTTGGAGGCACAAATATTATTTATATATTTTTTAAAATATTATTTTTTTTAAAAAATTTTTTTTAATTGCTGGAACGGTAAAATCCTAAAAAAAAATGGCGTGGGGTCCCCACTCCAAAGCATAACCAGCCTCGGGCTCTTCGAGCTGGTCCTGATTCTAAAAATGCGGGGGGAAAAATTGACAGGGGATCCCCCGTATTTTTAAAACCAGCACTGGGCTCTGCGCCTGGTGCTGGTGCCAAAAATACGGGGGACAAAAAGCGTAGGGGTCCCCCGTATTTTTAACACCAGCATCGGGCTCCACTAGCTGGACAGATAATGCCACAGCCGGGGGTCACTTTTATGCCGTTCCCTGCGGCCGTGGCATTAAATATCCAACTAGTCACCCCTGGCCGGGGTACCCTGGGGGAGTGGGGACCCCTTCAATCAAGGGGTCCCCCCCAGCCACCCAAGGGCCAGGGGTGAAGCCCGAGGCTGTCCCCCCCCATCCAATGGGCTGCGGATGGGGGGGCTGATAGCCTTTTGTGATCATGAAAAGAATATTGTTTTTTCCAGCAGTACTACAAGTCCCAGCAAGCCTCCCCCGCAAGCTGGTACTTGGAGAACCACAAGTACCAGCATGCGGGAGAAAAGCGGGCCCGCAGGTACCTGTAGTACTACTGGAAAAAAAATACCCAAATAAAAACAGGACACACACACCGTCGACAGTAAAACTTTATTACACACTGCCGACACACACATACTTGCCTATGTTCACACGCCGACATCGGTCCTCTTCTCCATGTAGAATCCACGAATACCTGAAAATAAAAGATCAATATACTCACCTCAACCAGGGTCCAGAGATAAATCCACGTACTTGTAGAAAATAACAAACCGGACACCCGACCAAACGGACTGAAAGGGGTCCCATGCTGACACATGAGACCCCTATCCCCGAATGCAGAGAGACCTCTCAGTGACAGCTGTCACTGAAAGGTCTCTAAAGCCAATCAGGAAGCGCAACTTCGTTGCGCTCACCTGATTGGCTGTGCGCTGTCTGAACTCAGACAGCGCATCGCACAGCCCCGTCCATTATATTCAATGGTGGGAACTTAGCGGCTAGCGGTGAGGTCACCCGCCGGTCAGCGGCTGACCGCGGGTTAACCCCACCGCTACCCGCAAAGTTCCCACCATTGAAAGTAATGGAGCGGCTTTGCGATGCGCTGTCTGACAGCACAGACAGCGCACAGCCAATCAGGTGAGCGCCACGGAAGTAGCGCTTCCTGATTGGCTGAAGGGACTTCAGTGACAGGAGTCACGTGATGTCCCGGCATTCGGGAGAAAGGGGTCTGATGTGTCAGCATGGGACCCCTTTCAGTCCGGTATGGAGCGGGTATTTGCGTTTTGTTTTTTTTACAAGTACGTGGATTTATCTCTCTGGACCTGGATGTACCTCTGGACGCTGGAAGGTGAGTATAATTTTTTCACAGGTACCTCGGATCGTCGGAGACCGTGGCAGTCGGCGTGTCAACATAGGTAAGTATGTGTGTGTCGGTAGTGTGTAATAAAGTTGTACTATCAAGGTGTGTGTGTGTACTGTTTTTATTTGGGTATTTTTTTTCCAGTAGTACTACAGGTACCAGCGGGCCCGCTTTTCTCCCGCATGCTGGTACTTGTGGTTCTCCAAGTACCAGCTTGCGGGGGAGGCTTGCTGGGACTTGTAGTACTACTGGAAAAAACAATATCTTTTTATTAACACAAAAGGCTATCAGCCCCCCCATCCGCAGCCCATTGGATGGGGGGGGGGACAGCCACGGGCTTCACCCCTGGCCCTTGGGTGGCTGGGGGGGGGGGACCCCTTGATTGTAGGGGTCCCCACTCCCCCAGGGTACCCCGGCCAGGGGTGACTAGTTGGATATTTAATGCCACGGCCGCAGGGCACGGCATAAAAGTGACCCCCGGCTGTGGCATTATCTGTCCAGCTAGTGGAGCCCGATGCTGGTGTTAGAAATACGGGGGACCCCTACTCTTTTTGTCCCCCGTATTTTTGGCACCAGCACCAGGCGCAGAGCCCGGTGCTGGTTTTAAAAATACGGGGGATCCCTGCCCAATTTTTCCCCTGCATTTTTATAACCAGGACCAGCTCGAAGAGCCCGAGGCTGGTTATGCTTTGGAGGGGGGACCCCACGCCATTTTTTTTCCTGGTTTTTCCCGTTTTTTCCCGTTTTTTAAAATCGCGGCAAAATCCGCCAAATCGTCCGATTTTCGCCCGCGATTCTGGCGAATCCGTTTTTCATTGAATATGGTGAATTCCGGAAGCCACCTTCCGGAATTCACCTGTCGGATTAAGTCGAATTAAAAAACGGCGAAAAATTGCCGCGATTCGCCGTGAATTGCATATACGCCATAGTGTTCAATATATCCATATTATGTGCAAATGATTTGTATAATTTATTTTTATTCTTTTATTATTATTATTATTATTATTATTTATAACTTTCTGAGTCAGTAATACAGTATCTTACTGTAAGATATATTTTAAAGGCATTATCCAAGTTTGCTGTGGTTGTGCAGTGTGATCTGAGTCATCCATATAAAATTGTCGGAAACAGGATGATCAACAAATCCCAACTGCGATTTCCAGAGCTTTATTTTAGCATGGGGTCCCTCCCACAGGAGGCTGCAGGAAATGTGGTTTCAGTGAAAAAAAAAAATTACATTGTTGCGCCCCGTCCCTTGGCAGAAGATCTGTATTAAATGTTAGCATGGAATTAAGACCAGATATACAGTACAGTATGTTTGGAATTCTAGTAAATGGTTTAAGCTTCTGTGTTGGCTGTGAATTCTAAAATGATTTTCCCCTACTTTCACCTTTTAAATTGCTATTAGTTTTATTTTTAACAAATGGAAATTCAAAGTTATAATTTCTTTTGATTTCGCTCATATGCCATTATAGGCATGATCAGAGTTGTACACAGGGGTGTAACTAGACCTAGGAGGGCCCCATAGCAAACTTTTGTGCTGTGGACTATTAAGTACTAGGGGTGGTATTCATGTGACCGCCGGTCAGCTGACCGACAGTCACATGACCTCCTCCACCAGCCCGACGGCTCACTATCCCGATGGTCGGCATGCCGACCAACAGGGACTATTTCCACTCGTGGGTGTCCACGACACCCATAGAGTGGGAATAGAACCCGTGGCGAGCGCAGCGAGCCCGCAAGGGGCTTGCTGCACTCGCCCCTCCCGGCCAGGATCCCGGCGTCTGTAAGCTGACCGCCGGTCAGCAGTACTACACCAAGTACTATTGGTCACTCAGCTCCTGAGCCCTGTGGGCAGCACTTCAGTTTTTTTGCAGTGTGCTGTTGCAGGCACATCTGATGTCCCAGAGGACTGGAGAGACTTATGCTTGGAGAGGTATGGCCGTGCTGAGCCTGCTGGGAGTGGGACATCCATACTACAGCCACGCCTCCTCCAATCATCAGTGAAGACTGGGGAGGGTGTGGATCATAGGGTCAACAGTCATTAGGTCGACCACTATTGGTCGACAGTGACTAGGTTAACACGGTCATTGGGTCGATATGGAAAAAGGTCGACATAAGGTTTGTGTGGGTTTTGGTGTCGTTTTCTTCGTAAAGTGACCGGTAACCCCAATTAGTACACCGTGTCCCTTCGCATGGCTCGCGTTCAGGCAAGATGCCTTACTCTGCTGCTGCTGCGCTTGGCACAGGTTACTATTCCCACGTGGGTCGTAAAATGTAACTCATGACGACTTAGTGACCATGTTGACCTAATGTGACGTCACGCAGCCACCCTGAAACCGCTACTGGCATGCCCCCTCTCGGTCCGCCATGCCCCCCCCAACGCCACGTCGCCACACTGCGAACACCCGAAGCTGTCAATCACATTGAGATCAAGGGAAAACAGAATCAGGTTTAGCAAGCAGTTCATTCCCCAGATAATGTAAGGTAACATTAAATAAAAACATCTTTTTGTTTATAAGTCTATTAGAGGGCAGTTCAGTTCTTATGTGGGTATTTCGCTTCTGGGAGCTATTCAGTTAATTCCTACGGTGGCCACTAATTTGCGTGAGAATGTACGGGATTAGCCGCATTAAGCAGCTTTTCCCGTACTAAGTGCTGTGTTATGGTGCACCCGCCACTGGCAACCAGGCCCAAAGCCCTATTTAACACCCTGCTTATAAAGGGAGCTCTCGCATAACAATTGAATCGCTCCCTTAGGTAGATGTATTAGCGCTTCTATAGAGGTCATGTCAACAGGTTGCCCACAGTTCCGAATATGCTTATATAACATATTTTAGAATGTACTAGGTAAGTGGTAGTTAGTTGCTATGGGCAACTTGTCCACCTGTCCTCTTCAGAAGGTTTGACACTTTTCCCCATAAAATTGCAGCAATTGCTTGTTTGCTGGTTAGTTTTAGGTGGACCTGCCGCACATGATGTAGGTACGATTTATACGGTAAACTGCACAGATTTTTATGTGAATGTAACACTTGAAATTAGTGACGTCAATCAGGAATGAGGCACTAACTTTTTTAATGTTTTTGATGCAGATGATGATATGATGTGGGGAAACAAGCACCAGTAAAGGGTGTTTCCGTTGGGGTCATTATGGTGACTGATTCTGTTAATTGCTATGCCTAATCTTCAGTTCTCATTTATATATTTTTTTCTTTGTTTTTCTTTTACTTGTCTTTGCAGTGTTGGAACTACATTAGCAGGCTCCCAGTTGCTGCTAGCTAGGACTTGTCTTCCATTTGCACCCTCCCACCACGGCGGCACACGTGAAGCCCACTGTGTGCAGAGTCATCGTCTATTTGCAACGAGAGATGTCTGGCGACACTTGTCTGACGGCAGTGTGCCCTGCATCTGGTGCCAAGCCTAAGACCTACAACATTAAAGGGGGATGCCTGGGTAACAAATATGTGCGGCTGAATGTGGGAGGATCATTGTATTATACCACAGTGCAGGTCCTCACGAGGCACGACACCATGCTTAAAGCTATGTTTAGTGGCCGCATGGAGGTCCTTACCGACAAAGAAGGTGAGATGAACTTATTCTGGAAGTATTGGCATCCATTGTGTCTGCTTTCATCATTGCACATAAAATAATGTGGATTTCTCTATCGTCCTAAGTGGATGCTGGGGTTCCTGAAAGGACCATGGGGAATAGCGGCTCCGCAGGAGACAGGGCACAAAAGTAAAGCTTTTACAGGTCAGGTGGTGTGTACTGGCTCCTCCCCCTATGACCCTCCTCCAGACTCCAGTTAGATTTTTGTGCCCGGCCGAGAAGGGTGCAATTCTAGGTGGCTCTCATAAAGAGCTGCTTAGAGAGTTTAGCTTAGGTTTTTTATTTTACAGTGATTCCTGCTGGCAACAGGATCACTGCAACGAGGGACAGAGGGGAGAAGAAGTGAACTCACCTGCGTGCAGGATGGATTGGCTTCTTGGCTACTGGACATGAAGCTCCAGAGGGACGATCACAGGTACAGCCTGGATGGTCACCGGAGCCACGCCGCCGGCCCCCTCACAGATGCTGAAGCAAGAAGAGGTCCAGAATCGGCGGCTGAAGACTCCTGCAGTCTTCTTAAGGTAGCGCACAGCACTGCAGCTGTGCGCCATTTTCCTCTCAGCACACTTCACACGGCAGTCACTGAGGGTGCAGGGCGCTGGGGGGGGGGGCGCCCTGGGAGGCAAATGAAAACCTTTAAAAAGGCTAAAAATACATCACATATAGCCCCAGAGGCTATATGGAGATATTTACCCCTGCCTAAATGTACTAAATAGCGGGAGACGAGCCCGCCGAAAAAGGGGCGGGGCCTATCTCCTCAGCACACGGCGCCATTTTCTGTCACAGCTCCGCTGGTCAGGAAGGCTCCCAGGTCTCTCCCCTGCACTGCACTACAGAAACAGGGTATAACAGAGAGGGGGGGCAAAATAAATGGCAATATATTAATATAAAAGCAGCTATAAGGGAGCACTTAATCATAAGGCTATCCCTGTCATATATAGCGCTTTTTGGTGTGTGCTGGCAGACTCTCCCTCTGTCTCCCCAAAGGGCTAGTGGGTCCTGTCTTCGTATAGAGCATTCCCTGTGTGTCTGCTGTGTGTCGGTACGTGTGTGTCGACATGTATGAGGACGTTATTGGTGTGGAGGCGGAGCAATTGCCAAATATGAGGATGTCACCTCCTAGGGGGTCGACACCAGAATGGATGCCTTTATTTGTGGAATTACGGGATAGCGTCAACTCGCTTAAGCAGTCGTTTGCCGACATGAGGCGGCCGGACACTCAATTAGTGCCTGTCCAGGCGCCTCAAACACCGTCAGGGGCTGTAAAACGCCCCTTGCCTCAGTCGGTCGACACAGACCCAGACACAGGCACTGATTCCGGTGGTGAAGGTGACGAATCAACCGTATTTTCCAGTAGGGCCACACGTTATATGATTTTGGCAATAAAGGAGATGTTACATTTAGCTGATACTACAGGTACCACTAAACAGGGTATTATGTGGGGTGTGAAAAAACTACCAGTAGTTTTTACCGAATCAGAAGAATTAAATGACGTGTGTGATGAAGCGTGGGGTGCCCCGATAAAAAACTGCTAATTTCAAAGAAGTTATTGGCTTTATACCTTTTCCCGCCAGAGGTTAGGGAGCGCTGGGAAACACCTCCTAGGGTGGACAAAGCGCTAACACGCTTATCAAAACAAGTGGCGTTACCCTCTCCTGAGACGGCCGCACTTAAAGATCCATCAGATAGGAGGATGGAAAATATCCAAAAAGGTATATACACACATGCAGGTGTTATACTACGACCAGCTATTGCGACTGCCTGGATGTGCAGTGCTGGGGTAGTTTGGTCAGAGTCCCTGATCGAAAATATTGATACCCTGGACAGGGACAATATTTTACTGTCGTTAGAACAAATAAAGGATGCATTTCTTTATATGCGTGATGCACAGAGAGATATCTGCACACTGGCATCACGGGTAAGTGCTATGTCCATTTCGGCCAGAAGAGCTTTATGGACACGACAGTGGACAGGCGATGCGTAGAGGAGTTATTTGGGGTCGGTCTATCGGATTTGGTGGCCACGGCTACGGCCGGGAAATCCACCTTTCTACCTCAAGTCACTCCCCAACAGAAAAAGGTACCGACCTTTCAACCGCAGCCCTTTCGTTCCTTTAAAAATAAGAGAGCAAAGGGCTATTCATATCTGCCACGAGGCAGAGGACGAGGGAAGAGACAGCAACAGGCAGCTCCTTCCCAGGAACAGAAGCCCTCCCCGGCTTCTACAAAAGCCTCAGCATGACGCTGGGGCTTCGCAAGCGGACTCGGGGGCGGTAGGCGGTCGTCTCAAGAATTACAGCGCGCAGTGGGCTCACTCGCAGGTAAATCCCTGGATCCTGCAGATAATATCTCAGGGGTACAGGTTGAAATTAGAGACAGAGCCACCTCGCCGTTTCCTGAAGTCTGCTTTACCAACGTCCCCCTCAGAAAGGGAGACGGTTTTGGAAGCCATTCACAAGCTGTATTCTCAGCAGGTGATAGTCAAGGTACCTCTTCTACAACAAGGGAAGGGGTATTATTCCACTCTTTTTGTGGTACCGAAGCCGGATGGCTCGGTAAGGCCTATTCTAAATCTGAAGTCCTTGAACCTGTACATAAAGAAGTTCAAGTTCAAGATGGAGTCACTCAGAGCAGTGATAGCGAACCTGGAAGAAGGGGACTTTATGGTATCCTTGGACATCAAGGATGCGTATCTCCACGTTCCAATTACCCCTCACACCAGGGGTACCTCAGGTTCGTTGTACAAAACTGTCACTATCAGTTTCAGACGCTGCCGTTTGGTTTGTCCACGGCACCTCGGGTCTTTACAAAGGTAATGGCCGAGATAATATTTCTTCTTCGAAGAAAAGGCGTATTAATTATCCCATACTTGGACGATCTCCTAATAAGGGCAAGGTCCAGAGAACAGCTAGAGATGGGTTTAGCACTATCTCAAGAGGTGCTAAAGCAGCACGGATGGATTCTGAATATTCCAAAATCCCAATTAATGCCGACAACTCGTCTGCTGTTCCTGGGGATGATTCTGGACACAGTTCAGAAAAAGGTTTTTCTTCCCGAAGAAAAAGCCAAGGAGTTATCTGACCTGGTCAGGAACCTCCTAAAACCAGGAAAGGCGTCTGTACATCAATGCACAAGAGTCCTGGGAAAAAATGGTAGCTTCTTACGAAGCAATCCCTTTCGGCAGATTCCATGCAAAGGGATCTGTTGGACAAATGGTCAGGGTCGCATCTTCAGATGCACCTGCGGATAACCCTGTCGCCGAGGACAAGGGTATCCCTTCTGTGGTGGTTGCAGGAGGCTCATCTATTGGAGGGCCGCAGATTCGGCATGCAGGATTGGATCCTGGTGACCACGGATGCCAGCCTGAGAGGCTGGGGAGCAGTCACACAGGGAAGAAATTTCCAGGGAGTGTGGTCGAGCCTGAAAAAGTCTCTTCACATAAGCATTCTGGAACTAAGAGCAATCTACAATGCTCTAAGCCAGGCGGAACCTCTGCTTCAAGGAAGACCGGTGTTGATCCAGTCGGACAACATCACGGCAGTCGCCCATGTAAACAGACAGGGCGGCACAAGAAGCAGGAGGGCAATGGCAGAAGCTGCCAGGATCCTTCGCTGGGCGGAGAATCACGTGATAGCACTGTCAGCAGTATTCATCCCGGGCGTGGACAACTGGGAAGCAGACTTCCTCAGCAGACACGACCTTCACCCGGGAGAGTGGGGACTTCATCCAGAAGTTTTCCACATGCTATTAAACCGTTGGGTAAAACCAATGGTGGACATGATGGCGTCTCGCCTCAACAAAACACTGGACAGGTATTGCGCCAGGTCAAGAGATCCGCAGGCAATAGCTGTGGACGCGCTGGTAACACCTTGGGTGTACCAGTCGGTATATGTGTTTCCTCCTCTGCCTCTCATACCAAAGGTATTGAGGATTATACGGCAAAGAGGAGTAAGACTAGTGGCTCCGGATTGGCCAAGAAGGACTTGGTACCCGGAACTTCAAGAGATGGTCACGGACGATCCGTGGCCTCTACTTCTGAGAAGGGACCTGCTTCAGCAGGGTCCTTGTCTTTTTCAAGACTTACCGCGGCTGCGTTTGACGGCATGGCGTTTGAATGCCAGATCCTAAAAGGAAAAGGCATTCCAGAAGAAGTCATTCCTACCTTGATAAAGGCAAGGAAGGAAGTCACCGTGAAGCATTATCGCCGTATTTGGCGAAAATATGTTGCGTGGTGCGAGCAGCGGAGTGCTCCGATGGAGGAATTTCAACTGGGTCGTTTTCCTACATTTCCTGCAATCAGGATTGTCTATGGGTCTCAAATTGGGATCTATTAAGGTTCAAATTTCGGCCCTATCAATATTCTTCCAAAAAGAATTGGCCTCAGTCCCTGAGGTCCAGATTTTTATCAAAGGAGTACTGCATATACAGCCTCCTGTGGTGCCTAAGGTGGCACCGTGGGATCTAAATGTAGTTTTAGATTTCCTCAAATCCAATTGGTTTGAACCACTAAAGAATGTGGATTTGAAATATCTCACATGGAAAGTGACTATGTTACTGGCCCTGGCTTCGGCCGGGAGAGTATCTGAACTGGCGGCTTTGTTTTATAAAAGCCCTTATTTAATTTTCCATTCGACATAGGGCAGAGCTGCGGACGCGTCCGCATTTTCTCCCTAAGGTGGTATCAGCGTTTCACCTGAACCAGCCTATTGTAGTGCCTGCGGCTACAGACGACTTGAAGGACTCCAAGTTGTTGGACGTTGTCAGAGCCTTAAAAATATACAATTAAAGGACGTCTGGAGTCAGAAAATCTGACTCGCTGTTTATACTGTATGCACCCAACAAGTTGGGTGCACCTGCTTCTAAGCAGTCGATTGCTCGTTGGATTTGTAACAAAATTCAACTTGTACATTCTGTGGCAGGCCTGCCACAGCCTAAATCTGTTAAGGCCCATTCCGCAAGGAAGGTGGGCTCATCTTGGGCGGCTGCCCGAGGGGTCTCGGCATTACAACTCTGCCGAGCAGCTACGTGGTCAGGGGAGAACACGTTTATAAATTTTTACAAATTTGATACCCTGGCAAAGGAGGACCCGGAGTTCTCTCATTCGGTGCTGCAGAGTCATCCGCACTCTCCCGCCCGTTTGGGAGCTTTGGTATAATCCCCATGGTCCTTTCAGGAACCCCAGCATCCACTTAGGACGATAGAGAAAATAAGAATTTACTTACCGATAATTCTATTTCTCGGAGTCCGTAGTGGATGCTGGGCGCCCATCCCAAGTGCGGATTATCTGCAATACTTGTACATAGTTATTGTTAACTAATTCGGGTTATTGTTTAGGAAGCCATCTTTCAGAGGCTCCTCTGTTATCATACTGTTAACTGGGTTTAGATCACAAGTTGTACGGTGTGATTGGTGTGGCTGGTATGAGTCTTACCCGGGATTCAAAATCCTCCCTTATTGTGTACGCTCGTCCGGGCACAGTACCTAACTGGAGTCTGGAGGAGGGTCATAGGGGGAGGAGCCAGTACACACCACCTGACCTGTAAAAGCTTTACTTTTGTGCCCTGTCTCCTGCGGAGCCGCTATTCCCCATGGTCCTTTCAGGAACCCCAGCATCCACTACGGACTCCGAGAAATAGAATTATCGGTAAGTAAATTCTTATTTTAAGGAGTCGGCCAGCTAAATGTTTGGTCTTGTATTATCTTTTTAATGTTCCCAGCTTTATCAGTATCCATTGATTGAAAAAATATAATCACCTACAAGAGTTAATTACCAGCTGTCATTTTTTTGTGTGCATTGCCTGGCTTCTGGGATTGGTCTAGCCCTAACGTGCTGTATAATATGTGCAGCATGTGATGTCATTGAACTAACAATAATACTAATAATATAATTGTAAGTTATATGGCAGCACCAGGTGCAGCCCAGAGCGGGTAACAATGACTGGACTAATTATAGGCACTGTAAGAGTAATTGTTTTATAAGTAGAGGACACTTCCTAAGACATTCCTTCTACGTGACTCAATCAGTTCCCGCATGTTGCTAGTTGTCAAAATGTTAAAAAGATAAAGCTAATTTAACTGTAATGTCAACATTGCTTTCATGTAGAATGACAATCGCAGTGTACCATTTTTTTCTTTTCTTTTTTAAATAATTGATACAATGTGTGTGTGTATACATATATATACTTTATACATATTTATTATTATTTTTATTAATATCTGCAGAGTATAACAAAGTACATAAGCAACTGAGCAAAACAAGTAAACAGCGACTTGGCTGGGTACACATTAGACGATATAGTGGACGATGTGCGCGATACCCACTATATCGTAAACAGTGTGCGCTCCCATGGGTCACTTCAACATTGCCGGTTGGCTGTACATGCATCTCAATCTGGCGATGTTGCAAACGATGCAGCAGCATGGCCCAGCTCCTCCCCACGCCACAGGTTGCACTTGCCGGTGTCGGAAACCTACCACCGATATCACCAGGTACACACATCATTAAGTGTGTACCCAGCATTACAGTACAAGACAATGCATCTCAAATACATGGTAAACATTTCTCTTACGTTCTAGAGGATATTTGGGTCCAGATTAGTACCATGGGGTATAGACGGGTCCATTAGGAGCCATGGGCACTTTAAGAAATTGATAGTGTGGTCTGGATCCTCCCTCTATGCCCCTCCTACCAGACTCAGTTTAGAAACTGTGCCCGGAGGAGCCAGTCACGCTTGGGAAGCTCCTGAAGAGTTTTCTGCATTTATTTTATTTTTTATTGTTTTCAGGCAGGTCTGGCTGGCACCAGACTGCCTGCTTCATGGGACTTAGGGGGGGGGGGACGGCCCAACCTCCCTAGGGTTAATGGTCCCGTTCCCCGCTGGCAGGACACTGTGCTCCTGAGGGTCCTATTCGCCATCCCCACCACGGCGAGCGTACAGACCCGCAGCACACCGCCACCCCTAACAGAGCCAGAAGTAAGAAGAGTGGTGAGTAGGTGGCCGGCGTCCCGGTTAGCGGGTCGTCGGCTGTAATGGCGGCACAAGGGGTAGTAGCGCAGCGCTGACAAGCAGGCTGCGGCTCCAGGCTTCAGAGGCATACAGGGTGCTGTGAGGGGCGAGCTGCAGCCACAACACACATATACCCACACTGGCAGCAATTCTACAGGGGTTTTAACCCACTGTAGAACAGAAATTACCTCAGCCAGTATAAAAAAAGCGGGAAGACCGCGCACCATTAAGGGGGCGGGGCTTCACTATGATCGGATCCAGCAGCTCACCAGCGCCATTTTCCCTCTGCATTTATCCACAGGCAGACTTGCAGGGAAGCGCAGCTCCTCCACAAGAACTCCAGAGCATCTCAGCGGTACCAGGGGGTCATAGCAATATTTAGTATACTAAACCCTATTTAGGGTACTTAGTTTGCGACACAGCTAAACTTGTACTTTAGCTATAGGGGCGCTGTGTGGCTGGCTCCATTATACTCTGTGTCTCCCGAGAGGGCTCTGTGTGGGTTAACTGTGTTTTACCCTATTTTCCTGTGTGTGTGTGTGTGTGTGTGTGTGTGTGTGTATTCTTTCACATTTACTATGTCAAAGGAGTGTGTATCATGCATAGCACAGTGTTTTTCTCAATCAGGGGGATCACTGCCGTGTACTCAGGATAGTACACATTCTCAGGCTAGTGGATCTGAACCAGCATGGTTAGATTCATTAAAAGGGATGATTTCAAATATTTTGAATCAGTTATCCCAAAATGAGAAGGAGACGCAATACTTACGGCAATCTTTAGATGACCTGATGAATAGAGATTCAGTGGTCATTCCAGCGTCTCAGACCCCTGCCATTTGTCCACAGAAGCGTACTCTGTCCCAAATCATGCAGGCTGATACTGATGATGACGATGTATCAGACCCGGAGGACAGCAGGTGAACTCAGGAGGGGGGGGATGCAGCTTTGTCACAGGGTATACAGGCCCTGATAGAAGCTATTATAGATGTCCTGCATATCCCTGATAAGGTATCAGAGGACGAGGAGGAATCTTATTTTCTCTGACGTCCTAAGTGGATGCTGGGACTCCGTAAGGACCATGGGGAATAGCGGCTCCGCAGGAGACTGGGCACAACTAAAAGAAAGCTATAGACTAACTGGTGTGCACTGGCTCCTCCCACTATGACCCTCCTCCAGACTTCAGTTAGAATCTTGTGCCCGGCTGAGCTGGATGCACACTAGGGGCTCTCCTGAGCTCCTAGAAAGAAAGTATATTTTAGGTTTTTTATTTTACAGTGAGATCTGCTGGCAACAGACTCACTGCAGCGAGGGACTAAGGGGAGAAGAAGCGAACCTACCTAACTGGTGGTAGTTTGGGCTTCTTAGGCTACTGGACACCATTAGCTCCAGAGGGATCGAACACAGGACCCAACCTCGATCGTTCGGTCCCGGAGCCGCGCCACCGGCCCCCTTACAGAGCCAGAAGCAAGAAGTGTTCCGGAAAATCGGCGGCAGAAGACTTCTGTCTTCAACAAGGTAGCGCACAGCACTGCAGCTGTGCGCCATTGCTCCTCATGCACACCTCACACTCCGGTCACTGATGGGTGCAGGGCGCTGGGGGGGGGGGGGGGGGGGGGCAGGGGGGTGCCCTGAGGGCAATATAATACACCTTGGCTGGCAAATCTACACCATATATAGTCAGGAAGGCTATATAGGTGTAAAAATACCCCTGCCAGAATTCCAGAAAAAGCGGGAGAAGTCCGCCGGAAAAGGGGCGGGGCCATCTCCCTCAGCACACTGGCGCCATTTTTCCCTCACCGCTCCGCTGGAAGGACGCTCCCTGGCTCTCCCCTGCAGTGTCGAGCTACATAAGGGTAAAAAAGAGAGGGGGGGCACTAAATTTAGGCGCAGTGTATGTGTGTGTGTATATATATATATATATATATATATATATATATATATATATATATATATATATATATATATATATATATATATATATATATATATATATATATATATATATATATAAGCAGCTATAAGGGAAAAAACACTCATTTATAGTGGGATCCCTGTGTTATATAGCGCTCTGGTGTGTGCTGGCATACTCTCTCTCTGTCTCCCCAAAGGGCTTTGTGGGGTCCTGTCCTCTGTCAGAGCATTTCCTGTGTGTATGCGGTGTGTCGGTACGGCTGTGTCGACATGTTTGATGAGGAGACTTATGTGGAGGCGGAGCAGATGCCGATAAATGTGATGTCACCCCCTGCGGGGTCGACACCTGAGTGGATGGTTCTGTGGAAGGAATTACGCGACAGTGTCGACTCCTTGCATAAAAGGTTTGACGACATACCAAATATGGGACAGCCGGCTTCTCAGCCTGTGGCTGCCCAGGCGTCTCAAAAGCCATCAGGGGCTCTAAAACGCCCGCTACCTCAGATGGCAGACACAGATGTCGACACGGATACTGACTCCAGTGTCGACGACGATGAGACTAATGTATCTTCCAATAGGGCCACACGTTATATGATTGAGGCAATGAAAAATGTGTTGCATATTTCTGATGTTACCCCGGGTACCACAAGAAAGGGTATTATGTTTGGAGAGAAAAAACTACCAGTTGTTTTTCCTCCATCTGAGGAATTAAATGAAGTGTGTGAAGAAGCATGGGCTTCCCCCGATAAGAAACTGGTAATTTCTAAGAGGTTACTAATGGCGTACCCTTTCCTGCCAGAGGATAGGTCTTGTTGGGAAACATCCCCTAGGGTGGATAAAGCGCTCACGCGCTTGTCAAAGAAGGTGGCACTGCCGTCTCCGGATACGGCCGCCCTGAAGGAATCTGCTGATAGAAAGCAGGAGGCTATCCTGAAGTCTATATATACACACACAGGTGTTATACTGAGACCAGCTATTGCTTCAGCATGGATGTGCAGTGCTGCGGCTGCGTGGTCAGATTCCCTGTCGGAAAATATTGATACCCTAGACAGGGACACTATATTGCTAACCGTAGAGCATATTAAAGACGCACTCTTATACATGAGGGATATTTGCCGGCTGGCATCTAAAATAAGTGCAATGTCCATTTCTGCCAGGAGAGGGTTATGGACTCGGCAGTGGACAGGAGATGCAGATTCAAAAAGGCACATGTAAGTTTTGCCTTATAAGGGTGAGGAGTTGTTCGGGGATGGTCTCTCGGACCTCGTTTCCACAGCAACAGCTGGGAAGTCTACATTTTTACCCCATGTTCCCTCACAGCCAAAGAAAGCACCGTATTATCAGGTACAGTCCTTTCGGCCCAATAAGGGCAAGCGGGTTAAAGGCGCGTCCTTTCTGCCCAGAGGCAGAGGTAGAGGGAAAAAGCTGCAGCATACAGCCAGTTCCCAGGAGCAAAAGTCCTCCCCCGCTTCCTCTAAGTCCACAGCATGACGCTGGGGCTCCACAGGCGGAGCCAGGTACAGTGGGGGCCCATCTCAAAAATTTCAGCGATCAGTGGGCTCGCTCACGGGTGGATCCCTGGATCTTTCAAGTAGTATCTCAGGGGTACAAGCTGGAATTCGAGACGTCTCCCCCCCGCCGTTTCCTCAAATCTGTCTTACCAACAACTCCCTCAGGCAGGGAGGCAGTGTTAGAGGCAATTCACAAGCTGTATTCCCAGCAGGTGATAGTAAAGGTGCCCCTACTTCAACAAGGACGGGGTTACTATTCCACAATGTTTGTGGTACCGAAACCGGACGGTTCGGTGAGACCCATTTTAAATTTGAAATCCTTGAACAAGTATATAAAAAAATTCAAGTTCAAGATGGAATCGCTCAGGGCGGGTATTGCAAGCCTGGACGAGGGGGATTACATGGTATCACTGGACATCAAGGATGCTTACCTGCATGTCCCCATTTACCATCCTCACCAGGAGTACCTCAGATTTGTGGTACAGGATTGTCATTACCAATTGCAGACGTTGCCGTTCGGTCTATCCACGGCTCCGAGGGTCTTTACCAAGGTAATGGCCGAAATGATGATACTCCTTCGAAAGAAGGGAGTTTTAATTATCCCGTACTTGGACGATCTCCTGATAAAGACGAGGTCCAGGGAGCAGTTGTTGGCCGGGGTAGCACTATCTCGGGAGGTGCTACAACAGCACGGCTGGATTCTAAATATTCCAAAGTCACAGCTGGTCCCTACGACACGTCTACTGTTCCTGGGGATGGTTCTGGACACAGAACAGAAAAAAGTGTTTCTCCGAGAGGAGAAGGCCAAGGAGCTGTCATCTCTAGTCAGAGGCCTCCTAAAACCAAAACAAGTGTTGGTGCATCACTGCACGCGGATCCTGGGAAAGATGGTAGCTTCCTATGAAGCAATTCCATTCGGCAGGTTCCATGCAAGAACCTTTCAGTGGGACCTGTTGGACAAGTGGTCCGGATCGCATCTTCAGATGCATCGGCTGATAACCCTGTCTCCAAGGACCAGGGTGTCTCTGCTGTGGTGGCTGCAGAGTGCTCATCTTCAAGAGGGCCGCAGATTCGGCATACAGGACTGGGTCCTGGTGACCACGAATGCCAGCCTTCGAGGCTGGGGGGCAGTCACACAGGGAAGAAACTTCCAAGGATTATGGTCAAGTCAGGAGACTTCCCTGCACATAAATATGCTGGAGCTGAGGGCCATTTACAATGCCCTAAGTCAGGCAAAACCCCTGCTTCAAAACCAGCCGGTACTGATTCAGTCAGACAACATCACGGCGGTCGCCCATGTAAACCGACAGGGCGGCACGAGAAGCAGGACGGCGATGGCAGAAGCCACAAGGATTCTCCGATGGGCGGAAAATCACGTATTAGCACTGTCAGCAGTGTTCATTCCGGGAGTGGACAACTGGGAAGCAGACTTCCTCAGCAGGCACGACCTCCACCCGGGAGAGTGGGGACTTCATCCAGAAGTCTTCCAACTGATTGTAAACCGCTGGGAAAGGCCACAGGTGGACATGATGGCGTCCCGCCTAAACAAAAAGCTAGAAAAATATTGCGCCAGGTCAAGAGATCCGCAGGCGATAGCTGTGGACGCTCTAGTGACACCGTGGGTGTACCGGTCGGTTTATGTGTTCCCTCCTCTTCCTCTCATACCAAAGGTACTGAGGATAATAAGGAGAAGAGTAAGAACTATACTCATTGTTCCGGATTGGCCAGGAAGAGCTTGGTACCCGGAACTTCAAGAAATTATGTCAGAGGACCCATGGCCTCTGCTGCTCAGACAGGACCTGCTGCAGCAGGGGCCCTGTCTGTTCCAAGACTTACCGCGGCTGCGTTTGACGGCATGGCGGTTGAACACCGGATCCTGAAGGAAAAGGGCATTCCGGAGGAAGTCATTCCTACGCTGATTAAAGCTAGGAAAGAAGTAACCGCAAACCATTATCACCGCATATGGCGAAAATATGTTGCGTGGTGTGAGGCCAGGAAGGCCCCAACGGAGGAATTTCAGCTGGGCCGTTTCCTGCACTTCCTACAGTCAGGGGTGACTATGGGCCTAAAATTGGGTTCCATTAAGGTCCAGATTTCGGCTCTATCGATTTTCTTCCAGAGAGAACTGGCTTCACTACCTGAAGTTCAAACTTTTGTTAAGGGAGTGCTGCATATTCAGCCCCCTTTTGTGCCTCCAGTGGCACCTTGGGATCTCAACGTGGTGTTGGATTTCCTAAAGTCACATTGGTTTGAGCCACTTAAAACCGTGGAATTGAAGTATCTCACATGGTAAGTGGTCATGTTGTTGGCCTTGGCTTCGGCCAGGCGTGTATCAGAATTGGCGGCTTTGTCATGTAAAAGCCCTTATCTGATTTTCCATATGGATAGGGCAGAATTGAGGACTCGTCCCCAATTTCTCCCTAAGGTGGTATCAGCCTTTCATCTGAACCAACCTATCGTGGTGCCTGCGGCTACTAAAGACTTGGAGGCTTCCAAGTTGTTGGACGTAGTCAGGGCCCTGAAAATGTATGTTTCCAGGACAGCTGGAGTCAGAAAGACTGACTCGCTATTTATCCTGTATGCCCCCAACAAGTTGGGTGCACCTGCTTCAAAGCAGACTATTGCTCGCTGGATCTGTAGTACGATTCAGCTTGCACATTCTGCGGCTGGACTGCCGCATCCTAAATCAGTGAAAGCCCATTCCATGAGGAAGGTGGGCTCTTCTTGGGCGGCTGCCCGAGGGGTCTCGGCTCTACAACTTTGCCGAGCAGCTACTTGGTCGGGGTCAAACACATTTGCTAAATTCTACAAGTTTGACACCCTGGCTGAGGAGGACCTAGAGTTTGCCCATTCGGTGCTGCAGAGTCATCCGCACTCTCCCGCCCGTTTGGGAGCTTTGGTATAATCCCCATGGTCCTTACGGAGTCCCAGCATCCACTTAGGACGTCAGAGAAAATAAGAATTTACTCACCGGTAATTCTATTTCTCGTAGTCCGTAGTGGATGCTGGGCGCCCATCCCAAGTGCGGATTGTCTGCAATACTTGTATATAGTTATTGTTTAACTAAAGGGTTATTGTTGAGCCATCTGTTGAGAGGCTCAGTTGTTATCGTACTGTTAACTGGGTATTGTATCACGAGTTATACGGTGTGATTGGTGTGGCTGATATGAGTCTTACCCGGGATTCAAAATCCTTCCTTATTGTGTCAGCTCTTCCGGGCACAGTATCCTAACTGAAGTCTGGAGGAGGGTCATAGTGGGAGGAGCCAGTGCACACCAGTTAGTCTAAAGCTTTCTTTTAGTTGTGCCCAGTCTCCTGCGGAGCCGCTATTCCCATGGTCCTTACGGAGTCCCAGCATCCACTACGGACTACGAGAAATAGAATTACCGGTGAGTAAATTCTTATTTTAATGTGAAAAGGAAATCCTCAGCACTTTCCCTGCATCTAAGGAATTAAATTCACTATTTGAAGCAACTTGGGTAAATCCTGACAAAAAGTTTCAGGTCCCAAAACGGTTACTCACGTCCTTCCCGTTTCCTCAGGATGACAGGAAAAAATGGGAAAACCCACCGCATCGGTTTCTAGGCTGTCACGTAAGATAGTTTTACCTGACCCTGGGGCAGCTTCCTTGAAGGATGCTGCAGACTGCAAGATTGAGACCACTCTCAAATCTCTGTACACAGCTGCGTGGGTGGACCAGAGGCCCACTATAGCTTGTGCATGGATCTCTAGGGCCATTGCTAAATGGTCAGGTAATCTAATTGACGGGTTAGATTCCTTATCCAGGGGGGAGATAATTTTACTCCTACAGCATATACAGAATTCTGCTAACTTTATGGTGGAGACCATAAAGGAAATTGGTTTACTCAATGCACGCACCACTGCCATGGCAGTGTCACCACGCAGGAGCTTGTGGCTATGCCAGTGATCTCAGGTCTGGAGGAGGGGGAATTTTTGGTGTCTCTGGATATCAAGAATGCGTACCTTCATATTCCGATTTAGCCGCCTCATCAGGCTTATCTAAGGTTTGCATTACAGGACTGTCACTACCAGTTCCAGGCCCTGCCATTTGGCTTCTCTACGGCACAGAGGGTGTTCACCAAGATAATGACAGAGATGATGTTTCTCCTCCGCAAACAGGGAGTTAACATAATACCGTACCTGGACAATCTGCTGCTAAAAGCATCGATCTAGGGAGAGGTTGTTGGTCAACATTGCCCTTTGAAACCTGACTACTCAAGGATCACAGGTGGATTTTGAACCTACCAAAATCCCACCTGGAACCAACACGGAGTTTTCCGTTCCTGGGGATGATTTTGGATACGGAGGCGCAGAAGCTATACCTTCCGTTGGAAATAGCATTGGTGATCCAATCGACGGTGCGGGATGTTCTAAGACAAACCTGGACATCTGTGCATCTATGCATTCGCCTTCTGGGAAAGATGGTAGCCGCTTACGAGGCGCTGCAGTACGGAAGGTTTCACGCAAGGCCCTTTCAGCTGGATCTGTTGGACAAATGGTCCGGATCGCATCTTCACATGCACCAGAGGATCCGTCTGTCACCAAAAGCCAGTATTTCTCTTCTGTGGTGGCTTCACCCAAGGGGAACAGGTCCAAGGGAAATGGTCAAGTCAGGAAGCCATTCTTCCAGTCAACATTCTGGAACTAAGGGCAACATACAACACCCTTCTACAGGCATTGCATCTTCTTCAAGATCAAGCCATTCAGGTTCAGTCGGACAATGTGACGGCAGTAACGTACATAAACCAACAAGGCAGAAAGAAGAGCAGGGCAGCAATGTCAGAGGTAACAAGGATTCTCCTCTGGGCAGAAAGACACGCGGTGGCGTTGTCCGCGATCTTCATTCCGGGAGTAGACAACTGGGAAGCAGTCTTCCTCAGCAGACACAGCCTCCACCCAGGAGAGTGGGGCCTTCACCCGGAGGTGTTCAGGTGCTTGACACGTCGGTGGGGAATGCCACAAATCGACATGATGGCCTCTCGTCTCAACAAGAAGCTCAAGCGGTATTGTTCCAGGTCGAGGGACCCGCAAGCAGTGGCGGTGGATGCTCTGGTGACTCCATGGGTCTACCAGATGGTTTACTTGTTTCCACCACTCCCATTGATCCCAGAGATTCTCAAAAAGAATAAGATGGGAAAAGGTTCATGCAATTCTCATTGCTCCGGACTGGCCAAGAAGGGCCTGGTATGCGGACCTACTGGAGATGCTCCTAGAAGACCCATGGCCTCTACCTCTTCGCGAGGACCTTCTCCAACAGGGGCCGTTCGTCTATCAAGACTTACCACGGCTACGTTTTACGGCATGGAGGTTGAGTGTCAAATTCTAGCCCAGAAAGGGATCCCGGATAGGGTTATTCCAACCCTGATCCGAGCCAGAAAGGGGGTAACGTCTAAACATTACCACCGTATTTGGGAAAAATACGTCTCTTGGTGTGAGTACAGGAAATTTCCTGCGGTGGAATTTCAACTGGGACGTTTTCTCCTTTTTCTGCAGTCAGGTGTGGATGTGGGCCTATGTTTGGGCTCCATTAAAGTCCAGATTTCGGCCTTAACCATTTTCTTCCAGAAACAATTGGTTAGGTTTGCCGTGTCCAAAATCTGTACATGCCCACTCTACTAGATTGGTAGGTTCTTCCTGGGCGGCTGCCCGGGTTGTCTCTGCTTTGCTTTACAGCTCTGCCGAGCAGCTACTTGGTCAGGTTCAAACACGTTTGCTAAGTTCTACAAGTTCGATAGTTTGGTCAATCAGTTCTGCAGGAACCTCAGCACTCTCCCACCTGGTTTGGGAGCTTTGGTACATCCCCATGGTACTAATGTGGACCCCAGTATCCTCTAGGACGTAAGAGAAAATAGGATTTTAATTACCTACCGGTAAATCCTTTTCTCGTAGTCCGTAGAGCAGGCCTGGCCAACCTGTGGCTCTCCAGCTGTTGTGAAACTACAAGTCCCATCATGCCTTGCCACAGTTTTGCTATTAGGGAATGCTAAAACTGTGGCAGGGCATGCTGGGATGTGTAGTTTCACTACATCTGGAGAGCCACAGGTTGGCCAGGCCTGCCGTAGAGGATACTGAGCGCTCGCTCTGTGCTTCGTTTCTTCCTGCACTGTTACTTGGTTAAGTATTGTTGGTTCAGCGGTTGCTGTTCCTGGTTTAAAGTTTGATTAGGTTGGCTTTCCTCTAGTTTGTGTGTGCTGGTTCGGAATCTCACCACTATCCTTTTATATCCTTCTCTTAAAGTATGTCCGTCTCCTCGGGCACAGTCTCCTAGACTGAGTCTGGTAGCAGAGGCATAGAGGGAGGAGCCAGCCCACACTATCAATTTCTTAAAGTGCCCATGGCCCTTAGTGGACCCGTCTATACCCCATGGTACTAGTGTGGACCCCATTATCCTCTACGGACTACGAGAAAAGGATTTACCGGTAGGTAATTTAAAATCCTATTTTCTGCATCGGCGGTCATAACCCTGAAATAAGCATCAGGGTAGGAGAAACCGAGGGCTAGGTGCCGTTGTAGGGAATATGGAGTAGATGATAGTCTAAGTATGAGCAGGAAAAGCACATGAGGGGAGAGGGCCCTGCTCATGAGAGCTTACATGCTAAAGTACCGCTTCTAATAGGTTATCCCCCTAAATGTGAGAAGCAGACAGACAGGGGTGACACCGATGGGGTAGACAGTGATATATATTCATACAGTTCCCCCAAGTGCGCTGTCTTGGAGTAATCCTTGACTCCTCCCTCTCCTTCAAATCACACATTCAGCACCTCTCACAAACCTGCCATTTTCATCTAAAATATATATCCAGGATCAGACCCTTTCTCACTCAGGACGCTACTAAGACCTTCATCCATTCATTGGTCATCTCCAGACTGGACTACTGTAATCTCCTCCTGACTGGCATTCCTGACAAATACCTCTCTCCACTCCAATCTATTCTCAATGCTGCTGCCCGGCTCATTTTCCTCATCAGACGCACTACGTCCACCTCTCCTCTCTTACAAGACCTTCACTGGCTTCCCTTCCCTTTCAGAATCCATTTCAAGCTTCTCACACTCGCTTACAAAGCACTCACCCACTCCTCTCCCATTTACATCTCTAACCTTATCTCCCTTTACACTCCCACCCGTCCTCTTCGCTTTGCTAATGCACGCCGACTCTCCTGCCTACTAATTACTTCCTCCCACTCCTACCTCCAAGATTTTTCACGTGCTGCTCCCTTTCTCTGGAATTCCCTACCTCTCCCCCTCAGACTCTCCACCACTCTACAAAATTTCAAATGGGCTCTCAAGACCCACTTCACCAAACCCAGCCAAATCTCATTCCAACCCTCTGTTCCAGGCTCTCTATGTACCCCATCTGTATCACCCTGTCTGTCTGTCCCTCCCTTTTAGAATGTAAGCTCTCACAAGTAGGGCCCTCTTCCCTCATGTGCTTATCCTTTTTCTTCAATAATCTTCAACTGCACCATATCCAGCAGTCTTCTGCCACCTGATACTTATTCCAGTGTCATCTGCTGATGTAACTATGTTGGTTTACCCCATACTTGTCCTATATTGTCTTCAACTGTAAGTTGCCGTTTGCCTGTTTTGATTATTTGTATATGTACTCTGTAATAGGGCGCTGCGGAACCCTTGTGGCGCCATATAAAGAATAATTAATAATGATAAATAGCTGGTTTAAGATCATAGGAAGTACAATTTGCCAATATGGGCAGAAAGTGGAAAAATAATAGCCTTTTTTTTAATTTGCGCATTGTAGGGTTTGTACATTTGTTGTAGCGTTTGTACATTGTTATAGTGTTTACATAAGTCAGTCAAAAATAAAAATTATTACAAATAATTTAATTTTGATATTGAAGCTTTTAAAGTGCTCCCCTTAACCAAACCACATAATTTCATGAGCTCAGTCTGTGGTTATTCCTATGGATGTGCTGGAACATTACAAACGGGAGAGCTTAAATTTTTAAGTACATGTTTATGGCACAGTATGGAAAAGTCACAAGACAGTTACAGAATGTATGAACAGTCTTTTATCAACGCCCCCTTCCCCCATCTTCCCCTTTACAGGCTGGATTCTTATTGATCGATGTGGAAAGCATTTCGGGAGCATCCTAAACTATCTTCGAGATGAAACCATTGCACTTCCAAAGAACAGACATGAGATCAAGGAATTAATGGCAGAAGCTAAATATTACCTCATTCAGGGCTTGGTAGAGAAATGCCAGACAGCATTACAGGTGAGAATCCAGAGTCACACATCCTGCCTGTGACACGTCATCATTGTTCATTGTTTGTAAGGTGGTTTCCGAACATGCTTGATTCCTAGAAAAAAAAACCTTTGACACTAAAGAAAAAACCTGTTCTGTCTCCTTACATCCAGCTCTAAGTCTGTGTAAAGTCTGCCATGACTTAAATGACTAATAGACCTTTTAAAAAAACAAAATTGTATTGATACATGGGATAGCTTTACAGAGTTATTGGCAGGAGAAAAATTAATTAAAGGAACTTAAAATAAAATAGAGAGTGTTGGCATGGCTTGGGCCTACAGAAATATGGTTTCTTGGTCTTACACCTCTCGCCGAGGCTGCACTTATCCAATTGGAAAGCTGATATCACGTTAGTCGCCCCTTAAACTCACCATTTATTTACCTTTGAGATAATATTCTGACCACCCAAGCTTTCCCTCCCCTTATTCACTTTCTGGGCTGGATGCAATGACGTCCAAGATCAGCGGCCTTATAAGTGATTGCCCCTTTAAAAAAAAAAAAAAAGTCTGAGTTCGGCCGGCATCCCATGCAGTCGCCAAACTCAGGCGTCATTACATCCGGCCCACTACATCCAACATGCAAGCTTAAACATTATTAGCACATTATCAGGTCCCATTATTAATCAGACTTCTATAGTGAACATTCACTCTGCATACTGAAGCATGGGTACAAATAGAGAGGAGTGCTGTGCTGGGCCACTTTTATATCCTTCCCTGGATAGCCAAGCCCAGTTGTCTCAAATATATCCATCCAACCATAGTCCTACAATGCACTAATGGAATAACCTTTTGAAACTTTGATGGATCTTCACTGAGTGCTGTCCTCCGATATCACTACAAAACACTGTTTCCCTCTTTGCTCTTGACTATTCTCTTTAATGGGCTGGGAATAGATCTATATACTCCAATTCCACAAACATTCTGCTATGAAAACTTTGTACAAACTACTCAGTCGCTGGTGTGATTATCTAAAGGGCCCCATACACTACTGCGACATGTCCGTCTGACATGTCACGGGCGATCACCCCCGACAGCCTCCCGGGGGGCAGGATCGCCCAAGATCCATCGTATGCTGTCCTTTTGCATACGATGTATCTTGGGCGATCCTGGCCAATCCCAGCCATGCCTGCGGCTGTGCAGCACATTTAATCTGGAGGATCCGATCCGATGCTCACGGATCGGATCGGAAACGCCTCCAAAACGCCCGATTTCGTCCGATATATCGGGCCGAATGTCAGAAATCGGGCATTATCGTCCTAGTGTATGGGGTCCTTAATACTCTGGATCTTTTCCCTTTAGTTAGGGATGGATGAGCTGCATGGAAACATTATATATTTGGTGTGGTTGCTTCAGACTTAATTCCTGGACCCCCGTCCTCCATTGTATTTGTATCACTTTGATCCCTCTGCAAAGCAGAAATCCGACATATTTATGAAACTGAATTGAAATGACTATTTGCAAATATGAAAACTCTGTTACACCTGCGGAATGTATTGATTAGAATAATTCACCATCACTGGCACAACATATAATATTTCTCTTACGTCCTAGAGGATGCTGGGGACTCCGTAAGGACCATGGGGTATAGACGGGCTTCGCAGGAGACATGGGCACTCTAAAGACTTCAGATGGGTGTGCACTGACTCCTCCCTCTATGCCCATCCTCCAGACCTCAGTTAGATCCTGTGCCCAGAGGAGACTGGATGCACTGCAGGGGAGCTCTACTGAGTTTCTCTGAAAAGACTTTTGTAAGGTTTTTTATTTTCAGGGAGCACTGCTGGCAACAGGCTCCCTGCATCGTGGGACTGAGGGGAGAGAAGCAGCCCTACTTAAATGATAGGCTCTCCTTCTTAGGCTACTGGACACCATTAGCTCCAGAGGGACGACAGGTGTCGTCCTCGCTGTTCGTCCCGGAGCCGCGCCACCGTCCTCCTCACAGAGCCGGAAGATAGAAGCCGAGTGAGTATAAGAAGAAAGAAGACTTCACAGGCGGCAGAAGACTTCAGATCCTCACTGATCGCGCGCCATTACTCCCACACTCACACACACACAAGGCACTGTAAGGGCGCGCGGGGGGGGGGGGCGCCGCCCTAGGCAGCAATAATAACCTCAAGGGACAATGGCCAGCATAATAGATACAGCGGAGGCAGTATATTACAAACCCCCCGCCAGTATAAAGAATTTGAGCGGGACCGAAGCCTGCCGTTGAGGGGGTGGAGCTTGATCCTCCAGCACTAACCAGCGCCATTTTCTCCACCGCAAGCTGCAGAGAAGCTGCTCCCCGGACTCTCCCCTGCTGAACACAAGTACAGAGGGCAAAATCGATTTTGGTTGGATATGTGGAATGTTTTAAATGCAAATGTGACTTTATTACATAAAAGATTGGACAAAGCAGACTCCAGGGAAAAAGCTGGGAGTCAATCCATGGCTTTGACTGTGTCACAAGGCCCTTCGGGGTCTCATAAACGTCCCCTTTCCCAGATAGCAGACACTGATACCGACACGGATTCTGACTCCAGCGTCGACTATGAAGATGCGAGGTTTCACCCAAGGGTGGCCAAGAGTATTCATTATATGATTATTGCAATAAAAGATGTTTTGCATATCACAGAGGACCCCTCTGTCCCTGACACGAGGGTCTGCATGTTTATGGAAAAGAAACCTGAGGTAACGTTTCCCCCATCTCATGAGCTGAACGCCTTATTTGAAAAAGCTTGGGAAACTCCAGACAAGAAACTGTAGATTCCCAAGAAAATTATTATGGCGTATCCTTTCCCCTCACAGGACAGGTTACGATGGGAATCCTCACCCACGGTGGACAAGGCTTTAACGCGCTTGTCCAAAAAGGTGGCGCTACCATCTCCAGACACGGCAGCCCTCAAGGATCCTGCTGATCGCAGACAGGAAACTACCTTAAAATCAATTTATACGCATACGGGTGCCTTGCTCAGACCGGCAGTAGCATCGGCATGGGTGGGTAGCGCAATTGCTGCATGGGCAGATAACTTGTCATCTGACATTGACACCCTAGATAAGGATAGCATTTTGTTGACCTTGGGTCACATTAAAGACGCAGCGTTATATATGAGAGAGGCTGCGAGGGACAATGGGCTGTTGGGTTCAAGAGCCAATGCCATGGCAGTTTCTGCTAGACGGTCCCTGTGGACCCGCCAATGGACGGTTGATGCCGATTCAAAAAGACATATGGAAACTTTACCTTACAAAGGTGAGGTTTTATTTGGGGAGGGCCTCGCGGACCTGGTTTCCACGGCTACCGCGGGTAAGTCTTCTTTTTTGCCTTATGTTCCCCCACAGCAAAAGAAAACACCTCAATATCAGATGCAGTCCTTTCGGTCGCATAAGTTCAGAAAGGGTCGGGGCTCTTCCTTCATCGCCAGAGGTAAAAGTAGAGGGAAAAGAACGCCTGCTACGGCTAGTTCCCAGGAACAAAAGTCCTCCCCGGCCTCTACAAAATCCACCGCATGACGCTGGGGCTCCGCTGAGGGAGTCCGCACCGGTGGGGGCACGTCTTCCACTCTTCAGCCAGGTCTGGGTTCAGTCGGATTTGGATCCTTGGGCGATCGAACTTGTATCCAAAGGCTACAAGCTGGAGTTCGAAGAAGTGCCTCCTCGCCGATTTTTCAAATCGGCTTTGCCAGCTTCTCCCCCAGAGAGGGAAATAGTTTCAGCTGCCATTCAAAAGCTGTGTCAACAGCAAGTGATTATCAAAGTTCCCCTAATGCAACAGGGAAAAGGGTACTATTCAACCCTGTTTGTGGTCCCGAAGCCGGATGGCTCGTCGGACCCATTCTGAATCTCGAAAATCCCTGAACCTGTATTTGAAAAGGTTCAAATTCAAGATGGAATCTCTCCGGGCAGTGATCTCCAGCCTGGAAGGGGGGGATTTTATGGTATCACTAGACATAAAGGATGCATACCTTCATGTCCCCATTTATCCCCCTCATCAGGCGTACCTGCGATTCGCTGTACAGGATTGTCCTTACCAGTTTCAGATGTTGCCGTTTGGGCTTTCCACGGCCCCGAGGATTGTCACCAAGGTAATGACGGAAATTATGGTGCTCCTGCGCAGAGAAGGAGTCACAATTATCCCATACTTGGACGATCTCCTGATAAAAGCGAGATCGAGAGATCAATTACTGAAAAGCGTGTCGCTCTCCCTGAGAGTGCTGCAGCAACATGGCTGGATCCTAAATCTACCAAAGTCGCAGTTGTTTGCGACAACTCGGCTATCATTTTTGGGTATGATTCTGGACACGGAAATGAAGAGGGTTTTTCTTCCAACGGAAAAAGCCCAGGAACTCCAGAACATGGTCAGGGACCTGCTAAAACCAAAAAGAGTGTCAGTTCATCAATGCACTTGAGTATTGGGAAAAATGGTGGCGGCCTACGAGGCCATCCCCTTCGGCAGGTTCCATGCGAGAACGTTTCAGTGGGACCTTATGGACAAGTGGTCGGGGTCCCATCTACAAATACATCAGAAAATAAGCCTGTCCCCCAGGGCCAGGGTGTCTCTCCTGTGGTGGCTTCAGAGTGCTCACCTCCTAGAGGGTCGCAGGTTCGGCATTCAAGACTGGGTTCTAGTGACCACGGACGTGTGCTTCCGAGGATGGGGAGCAGTCACACAAGGAAGAAATTTTCAGGGACTGTGGTCAAGCCAGGAGGCTTGTCTACACATCA
Source organism: Pseudophryne corroboree (assembly GCF_028390025.1). Lineage (NCBI taxonomy): Eukaryota > Metazoa > Chordata > Amphibia > Anura > Myobatrachidae > Pseudophryne > Pseudophryne corroboree. Next base: position 900,359,712 of record NC_086445.1, on the reverse strand, counting down.
ACGTGCTGGAATTAAGGGCCATATACAACGGCCTACGACAAGCGGAAAATCTTCTTCGCGACCTACCCGTTCTGATTCAGTCAGACAATGTCACAGCCGTGGCGCATGTAAACCGCCAGGGCGGGACAAGGAGCAGAGTGTCAATGGCGGAAGCCACCAGGATTCTTTGCTGGGCGGAAAATCACGTAAGCGCTCTGTCAGCAGTCTTCATTCCGGGAGTGGACAACTGGGAATTAGACTTTCTCAGCAGACACGATCTCCATCCAGGAGAGTGGGGTCTTCATCAAGAAGTTTTCGCAGAGATAACAAGTCATTGGGGACTTCCCCAAATAGACATGATGGCGTCACGCCTCAACAAGAAACTTTGGATGTATTGTTCCAGGTCGAGTGACCCTCAGGCAGTAGCGGTGGACGCCCTGGTGACACCATGGGTTTTTCAGTCGGTATATGTGTTTCCTCCTCTTCCGCTCGTCTCAAAAATATTGAGAATCATAAAACGAACAAGAGTGCAGACAATACTCATTGTTCCAGATTGGCCTCGAAGGGCCTGGTATTCAGATCTTCAGGAAATGATCGCAGAAGATCCGTGGCCTCTTCCTCCCAGGGAGGACCTGTTGCAACAGGGGCCTTGTGTGTTCCAAGACTTACCGCAGTTGCGTTTGACGGCATGCCGGTTGAACACCAAATCCTAGCTAGGAAAGGTATTCCGGGGGAAGTCATCCCTACTCTGATCAAAGCTAGGAAGGAGGTAACTGTGAGGCATTATCACCGTATCTGGAGGAAATATGTGTCTTGGTGTGAAGCCAAGAATGCTCCGACGGAAGATTTTCAGCTTGGTCGTTTTCTCCATTTTCTACAGACAGGAGTGGATATGGGCCTAAAGTTAGGCTCCATTTAAGGTGCAGATTTCGGCCTTATCTATATTCTTTCAGAAGGAATTGGCTTCTCTCCCAGCAGTCCAGACTTTTGTAAAGGGAGTGCTGCACATCCAGCCTCCTTTTGTGCCCCCAGTGGCACCGTGGGACCTTAATATGGTGTTACAGTTCCTTAAGTCACACTGGTTTGAACCTCTTCAAACGGTTGAATTAAAATTTCTCACTTGGAAAGTGGTCATGTTGTTGGCCTTGGCATCTGCGAGGCGGGTGTCCGAATTGGCGGCCTTGTCTCACAAGAGCCCCTATCTGATTTTCCATGTGGATCGAGCGGAGTTGAGAACTCGTCCTCAATTTCTACCTAAGGTGGTTTCGTCGTTTCATATGAACCAACCTATTGTGGTGCCTGTGGCTACGGGTGACTTGGAGGATTCCAAGTCCCTTGATGTAGTCAGGGCCTTAAAAATGTATGTAGCCAGGACGGCTCGAGTTAGGAAAACAGAGGCCCTGTTTGTCCTATGGGGGTCATTCCGAGTTGTTCGCTCGCAAGTGGATTTTAGCAGATTTGCTCATGCTAAGCCGCCGCCTACTGGGAGTGAATCTTAGCATCTTAAAATTGCGAACGATGTATTCGCAATATTGCGATTACACACCTCGTAGCAGTTTCTGAGTAACTTCAACCTTACTCGGCATCTGCGATCAGTTCAGTGCTTGTCGTTCCTGGTTTGACGTCACAAACACACCCAGCGTTCGCCCAGACACTCCCCCGTTTCTCCGGCCACTCCTGCGTTTTTTCCGGAAACGGTAGCGTTTCTTCCCACACGCCCATAAAACGGCCTGTTTCCGCCCAGTAACACCCATTTCCTGTCAATCACACTACGATCGCCAGAACGATGAAAAAGCCGTGAGTAAAAATCCTAACAGCATAGCAAATTTACTTGGCGCAGTCGCAGTGCGGACATTGCGCATGCGCATTAAGCAGAAAATCGCTGCGATGCGATAAAACTTACCGAGCGAACAACTCGGAATGACCCCCTATATGCGGCCAACAAGGTTGGCGCTCCTGCTTCTAAGCAGACTATTGTTCGTTGTATCTGTAACACGATTCAGCAGGCTCATTCTACGACTGGATTGCCGTTACCTAATTCGGTAAAGGCCCATTCCACTAGGAAGGTGGGCTCTTCTTGGGCGTCTCCCCGAGGCGTCTCGGCATTACAGCTTTGCCGGGCAGCTACTTGGTCGGGTTTAAACACTTTTGCAAAATTCTACAAGTTTGATACCCTGGCTAATGAGGACCTCATGTTTGCTCAATCGGCGCTGCAGAGTCATCCGCACTCTGCCGCCAGGGCTGGAGCTTTGGTATAATCCCCATGGTCCTTACGGAGTCCCCAGCATCCTCTAGGATGTAAGAGAAATAAGATTTTAAACCTACCGGTAAATCTTTTTCTCCTAGTCCGTAGAGGATGCTGGGCGCCTGTCCCAGTGCGGACTATTTCTGCAAGGCTTGTATATAGTTGTTGCTTACATAAGGGTTATGTTACAGTTGTGATCAGTCTCTGGCTGATGCTGTTTTGTTCATGCTGTTAACTGGTTTAGTGTATGCCAGGTTGTACGGTATGTATGGTGTGGGCTGGTATGTATCTCGCCCTTGTATTAACAAAAATCCTTTCCTCATACTGTCCGTCTCCTCTGGGCACAGTCCTAACTGAGGTCTGGAGGAGGGGCATAGAGGGAGGAGCTAGTGCACACCCATTCTAAAGTCTTAGAGTGCCCATGTCTCCTGCGGAGCCCGTCTATACCCCATGGTCCTTACGGAGTCCCCAGCATCCTCTACGGACTAGGAGAAAAAGATTTACCGGTAGGTTTAAAATCTTATTATTCCAACCTGTGATGGTGTGCATGTGTAAAGAGCTAATATGGAGGACAGTGATCAGCCTGATTGGATTTCTGTATCACTGTGGAATTTAGAAATCTTTTAAATCATCAGAACTTTCATATTTGAATAGAAAACACACAAATAAAGTTATACCATTTCAAATAATTAGCAGCATAGCCCTTACCTGCTGTGCAATATATTTATAAAATCTTTATTATACTGAATTATTTTTAATAGAGGAGTTCTGATATCACAACTTCATTGACAAAATGCTAAAGGCTAGAATACCCCATACTAGAGCATACATCTGTTATTGGTAGTCCCCTTACTTTGTGATTTGTTTAGAAGTACCTTTTGTGACATGTTTAAAAGGGGTCCAGTATGATTTACCGACAGACACAATACCGACGGTCATAATTCCGACAGCCATTGGCCTACAGTCAAAATACAGACATTAATGATGCTGACATATTCAGAATACCGACATTTAAAATGCCGACATGCCAAAATATCGAAATGGGGTTTTCTCTAATGTCCTAGTGGATGCTGGGGACTCCGTAAGGACCATTGGGGAATAGACGGGCTCCGCAGGAGATAGGGCACTCTAAGAGAGCTTTGGATTCTGGGTGTGCACTGGCTCTCCCTCTATGCCCCTCCCCCAGACCTCAGTTAGATCCTGTGCCCAGAGGATGAAGGGCGCACTGCAGGGAGCTCTCTTGAGTTCTTTGCTACAGAAAGCATTTTTGTTTTGGATTTTTACTTTTTTACAGAGAGCACTGCTGGCAACAGGCTCCCTGCATCGAGGGACTGAGGAGAGAGGGGCAGACCTACTTAACTGACAGGATCTGCTGCCTCGGTTACTGAACACCATTAGCTTAAGAGGGGGTGAACACAGGTTCGTCCTGGGCGTCCACCCCCGGAGCCGCGCCGCCGTTCTCCTCACAGAGCCAGAAGAGCAGAAGCAAGAAGACGTCTCAGGCGGCAGAAGCCTTCAGCTTCACAGAGGTAACGCACTGCAGCTGTGCGTCATTGCTCCACATCACCTCACACACTCCGGTCACTGTATGGGTGCAGGGGGGGGGGGCGCCCTGGGCAGCAATAGTTACACCTCTTGGATGGCAAATAGGTATATACATGTACAGCTGGGCACTGTACATGTATATAATTGAGCCTCCGCCATTTTTTCACGATTTTGAGCGGGATAGAAGCCCGCCGCCGAGGGGGCGGGGCTTCTCCCTCAGCACTCACCAGCGCCATTTCTCTCTCCACAGAACGCTGAGAGGAAGCTCCCCGGACTCTCCCCTGCTTACACACGGTGAAGGGGGTTTAAAAAGAGAGGGGGGGCACATAATTGGCGGATACAATATAATACAGCGCTACTGGGGAAAAACATTCTGTGTTGGTCTCCAGGTTGTTGCGCTGGGGTGTGTGCTGACATACTCTCTCTCTGTCTCTCCAAAGGGCCTTTCAGGGGATACTGTCTTCAGAAAAAGTTTTCCTGGGTGTGTGCAGTGTGTCGGTACGGGTGTGTCGACATGTTTGATGAGGAAGGCTCGCTAAATATGGAGGGGGAGTGCTTGAATGTCAGGTTGCCATCGGCAACGCCGACACCGGACTGGGTGGATATGCTAAATGTCTTGAATGCAAATGTAAATCTGCTGCATAAAAGATTAGACAAGGCTGAAGCTAGGGATCAGTCAGGTAGCCAGCCCGTGCCTGTCCCTGGGGAGCCAGGACCTTCAGGGTCTCAAAAGCGCCCCATATCCCAGGTCGCTGACACAGATACTGACTCTAGTGTCGACTGAGGATGCAAAATTACAGCCGAAGGTGGCAAAAGGTATTAGGTACATGATTATTGCCATAAAGGAGGTTTTGCATATCACGGAGGAACCCCCTGTCCCTGACACGAGGGTTCACATGTATAAAGGGAAAAGGCCTGAGGTCACGTTTCCGTCCTCATTTGAGCTAAGCAAATTATGCGAAAAAGCTTGGGAATCTCCAGATCGGAGACTACAGGTTCCCAAAAGGATTCTCATGGCGTATCCTTTTCCACAGAAGGATCGGATACGATGGGAATCTGCGCCTAAAGTAGACAAGGCGCTGACACGCTTATCCAAGAAGGTAGCACTGCCTTCTCCGGTTACAGCTTCCCTCAAGGATCCTGCTGATCGCAAGCAGGAAATCACCCTGAAGCACATTTACACACATTCAGGAACTATAGTTAGGCCGGCCATGGCGTCGGCCTGGGTTTGTAGTGCTGTTGTGGCATGGGCAGACTCCTTATCTACGGAGATTGACACCTTAGATAGGGATGCCATTCAAATGACCATAGAGCATATCAGAGATGCTGCCTTGTATATGAGGGATGCTCAAAGAGACATTCGTTTACTAAGCTCTAGAATAAACGCTATGTCTATTTCTGCTAGGCGGCTCTTGTGGACCCGACAGTGGACGGGAGACGCCGACTCGAAGCGGCATATGGAGTCATTGCCGTACAAGGGGGAGGAGTTGTTTGGAGAAGGCCTCTCGGACCTAGTCTCTACTGCTACGGCTGGTAAATCGAATTTTTTACCTTATGTTCCCCCGCAGCATTCTAAAAAGGTACCGCATTATCAAATGCAGTCCTTTCGTTCCAATAAAAACAAGAAGGTACGTGGATCGTCCTTCGTTGCCAGAGGTAAAGGCAAGGGAAAACGGCTGCACTCAGCTAGTTCCCAGGAGCAGAAGTCCTCACCTGCTTCCGTAAAGTCCACAGCATGACGCTGGGGCTTTCCGGGGGGGGGGGGGTCAGATCAAGTGGGGGCACATCTTCGTCTTTTCAGCCACGTCTGGGTTCAATCACAGGTGGATCCCTGGGCAATAGAGATTGTTTCCCAGGGATACAGACTGGAATTCGAAACCATGCCCCCTCGCCGGTTTTTCAAATCGGCTTTGCCAGCTTCCCCGTCAGAGAGGGAGCTAGTATTAGCGGCAATTCACAAATTGTACATTCAACAGGTGATAATCAAGGTTCCTCATCTCCAGCAAGGAGAGGGTTATTATTCATCCCTGTTTGTGGTACCGAAACCGGACGGTTCGGTCAGACCCATTCTAAATCTAAAATCCTTGAACCTGTACTTGAAGAGGTTCAAGATGGAATCGCTCAGAATGGTCATCGCCAGCCTGGAGGGGGGGATTGGATGGTGTCCCTGGACATAAAGGATGCGTACCTTCATGTTCCGGTTTTCCCCCCTCACCAGGCGTTTCTGAGATTTGCAGTACAGGATTGTCACTACCAATTTCAGACGTTGCCGTTTGGTCTTTCCACGGCCCCGAGAATTTTCACCAAGGTAATGGCGGAAATGATGGTGCTCCTGCGCAAGCGGGGAGTCACAATTATCCTGTATTTGGACGATCTCCTTATAAAGGCGAGATCTCGGGAGAAGTTGCTGGACAGCGTGTCTCTGTCCGTGAAGATGTTGCAGAGGCACGGTTGGATTCTCAATTTACCGAAATCCCAGCTAGTACCTGCAACGCGTCTGACCTTTTTGGGCCTGATTCTAGACACAGACCAAAAAAGAGTTTTTCTTCCGGTGGAGAAGGCTCAGGAGCTCATAGCCCTGGTCAGGAACCTTTTAAAGCCGAAAAAGGTTTCTGTGGATCATTGCACAAAAGTTCTGGGGAAGATGGTGGCTTCATACGAGGCCATCCCCTTTGGCAGGTTCCATGCGAGGACCTTCCAATGGGACCTATTGGACAAATGGTCCGGGTCCCATCTACATTTGCAGAAATGGATCACCCTGTCTCCCAGGGCCAGGGTATCTCTCCTGTGGTGGCTGCACAGTGCTCACCTCCTAGAGGGTCGCAGGTTCGGCATTCAGGACTGGATCCTGGTGACCACGGACGCGAGCCTCCGAGGTTGGGGAGCTGTCGCACTGGGAAGAAATTTCCAAGGTCTCTGGTCAAGCCTAGAGACTTGTCTCCACATCAATGTCCTGGAGTTAAGGGCCATTTACAACGCCCTACGCCAGGCGGAGGAATGGCTTCAGAACAAACCGGTTCTGATTCAGTCGGACAATGTCACGGCAGTGGCTCATGTAAACCGCCAGGGCGGCACAAGGAGCAGAGTGGCCATGGCAGAGGCGTCCAGGATTCTGCGCTGGGCGGAAGGCCATGTAAGCGCGCTATCAACAGTGTTCATCCCGGGGATGGACAACTGGGAGACGTACTTCCTCAGCAGGCACGACCTGCATCCGGGAGAGTGGGGACTTCATCAAGAAGTCTTCACACAGATCGTGGATCGGTGGGAACTGCCTCAAATAGACATGATGGCGTCCCGTCTCAACAAAAAGCTAAAGAGGTATTGCGCCAGGTCAAGAGACCCTCAGGCGGTAGCGGTAGACGCTCTGGTGACACCATGGGTGTTCAGATCGGTCTATGTGTTTCCTACTCTGCCTCTCATACCCAAGGTGTTGAGATTAATAAGACTAAGAAGGGTCAGAGCAATTCTCATTGTTCCAGATTGGCCAAGGAGGACTTGGTATCCGGATCTGCAAGAGTTGCTCACAGTTGCTCAGGAAATGATCGCAGAAGATCCGTGGCCTCTTCCTCCCAGGGAGGACCTGTTGCAACAGGGGCCCTGTGTGTTCCAAGACTTACCGCGGTTGCATTTTTACGGCATGCCGGTTGAACACCAAATCCTAGCTAGGAAAGGTATTCCGGGGGAAGTCATCCCTACTCTGATCAAAGCTAGGAAGGAGGTAACAGTGAGGCATTATCACCGTATCTGGAGGAAATATGTGTCTTGGTGTGAAGCCAAGAATGCTCCGACTGAAGATTTTCAGCTTGGTCGTTTTCTCCATTTTCTACAGACAGGAGTGGATATGGGCCTAAAGTTAGGCTCCATTAAGGTGCAGATTTCGGCCTTATCTATATTCTTTCAGAAGGAATTGGCTTCTTTACAAAAGTCTGGACTTCTGGGAAAGGGAGTGCTGCACATCCAGCCTCCTTTTGTGCCCCCAGTGGCACCGTGGGACCTTAACGTGGTGTTACAGTTCCTTAAGTCACACTGGTTTGAACCTCTTCAAACGGTTGAATTAAAATTTCTCACTTGGAAAGTGGTCATGTTGTTGGCCTTGGCATCTGCGAGGCGGGTGTCCGAATTGGCGGCCTTGTCTCACAAGAGCCCCTATCTGATTTTCCATGTGGATCGAGCGGAGTTGAGAACTCGTCCTCAATTTCTACCTAAGGTGGTTTCGTTGTTTCATATGAACCAACCTATTGTGGTGCCTGTGGCTACGGGTGACTTGGAGGATTCCAAGTCCCTTGATGTAGTCAGGGCCTTAAAAATGTATGTAGCCAGGACGGCTCGAGTTAGGAAAACAGAGGCCCTGTTTGTCCTATATGCGGCCAACAAGGTTGGCGCTCCTGCTTCTAAGCAGACTATTGTTCGTTGGATCTGTAACACGATTCAGCAGGCTCATTCTACGGCTGGATTGCCGTTACCTAATTCGGTAAAGGCCCATTCCACTAGGAAGGTGGGCTCTTCTTGGGCGTCTCCCCGAGGCGTCTCGGCATTACAGCTTTGCCGGGCAGCTACTTGGTCGGGTTTAAACACTTTTGCAAAGTTCTACAAGTTTGATACCCTGGCTAATGAGGACCTCATGTTTGCTCAATCGGCGCTGCAGAGTCATCCGCACTCTGCCGCCCGGGCTGGAGCTTTGGTATAATCCCCATGGTCCTTACGGAGTCCCCAGCATCCTCTAGGATGTAAGAGAAATAAGATTTTAAACCTACCGGTAAATCTTTTTCTCCTAGTCCGTAGAGGATGCTGGGCGCCTGTCCCAGTGCGGACTATTTCTGCAAGGCTTGTATATAGTTGTTGCTTACATAAGGGTTATGTTACAGTTGTGATCAGTCTCTGGCTGATGCTGTTTTGTTCATGCTGTTAACTGGTTTAGTGTATGCCAGGTTGTACGGTATGTATGGTGTGGGCTGGTATGTATCTCGCCCTTGTATTAACAAAAATCCTTTCCTCATACTGTCCGTCTCCTCTGGGCACAGTCCTAACTGAGGTCTGGAGGAGGGGCATAGAGGGAGGAGCCAGTGCACACCCATTCTAAAGTCTTAGAGTGCCCATGTCTCCTGCGGAGCCCGTCTATACCCCCATGGTCCTTACGGAGTCCCCAGCATCCTCTACGGACTAGGAGAAAAAGATTTACCGGTAGGTTTAAAATCTTATTATTCCAACCTGTGATGGTGTGCATGTGTAAGAGCTAATATGGAGGACAGTGATCAGCCTGATTGGATTTCTGTATCACTGTGGAATTTAGAAATCTTTTAAATCATCAGAACTTTCATATTTGAATAGAAAACACACAAATAAAGTTATACCATTTCAAATAATTATCAGCATAGCCCTTACCTGCTGTGCAATATATTTATAAAATCTTTATTATACTGAATTATTTTTAATAGAGGAGTTCTGATATCACAACTTCATTGACAAAATGCTAAAGGCTAGAATACCCCATACTAGAGCATACATCTGTTATTGGGAGTCCCCTTACTTTGTGATTTGTTTAGAAGTACCTTTTGTGACATGTTTAAAAGGGGTCCAGTAGGATTTACCGACAGACACAATACCGACGGTCATAATTCCGACAGCCATTGGCCTACAGTCAAAATACAGACATTAATGATGCGGACTGATAAAGCTAAATATTTATCTTATATAATACCCTTTATGAGGTCTAAGAACACTGTACGCTATCTACGTATGAAGTGCCGTAAGGGTACGCTCGTTGCGTAACAATCGCTTAGCCGTAGTCGAGACGCTCAAGCGTCACGTTCGCTCACGGCCAAGAGATCACAGGCGGGCACGCTATTGGCTGCTGACTAACGTAATGATTCGCTATAGCGTAGCGGACGCTCGGGACCACGAGGAGATCACCAGCGGCGCTGACGCTAACAATGTTAAACCTTTAAATCTAAACCATAAACAATGTAATATGCTGTAAAACCTTAGTGTGTAGATAGAGTGTAAATGCAACACAGTGTAACCTTATTAACTCAAAAGCTGTATGAGCGTCACCGACGCTCTGAGAATACTTAACACTATAAAAAATACACAGATACCTGGGCTTAGGGTCCAACGCCTAATATATATATATATTATGAATGATATACTTGCAAAAGAATTAATACAAATACAAATCATACACTACAATATAACATAGACTACCTAACCAGATAACTACACAGGAAATATAATACAATTACTATTTAAGAGAAAATAAGAGAGAAAGAGGAGAAGAGAGAGAGAGAGAGAGAAATTGGCCCACAATAACAAGAAGATCAATATAGTTGCGGAGAAAACTTACGCACAAAGGAAACGATCGCATGCGCCTCTGGACATCCAGTTCCCGATTTTCAGCAATGATAACCGTTGAAGAGTGAGAGCTGGATGTGATCGGCCTGTCTATTTATGCCCCACACACAATACAATTCAATGGTCCCTACAATCTCATTGTTCATTGGACACAGGAATTCCTCCTCGCATTATAACAAAAGGTCATAGGTTGATTCATACAGGTGGGCCGTGACTATTTCCAACAGCTCAGGTGGGAGGGAAACTGGGTTTCCCGCCGCATGGATAAGTAAGTGCAAATACAGTAAATGTTCATAAACTTCTTATGTCCATAACTATTCGCACGAGCGATTAATCCGCTTCAAACCAACACCGGAATATTGCTAATTAAATACTCTTCCGATGGGTACTAAACACCACTGTATTACTCCTGTCTGACCCTTCGTATCAAACAAAGAGGGATTTCTCTGTTCACGAACATTCTATATTAACCAAACTTTCAGAATCTATCAAAGGGACCATGATCTACAAAATACATTATATAGTGAAAATATGTAACGATTGAGTCGCACGCTACGATCACATAAACTCTACCGTAAATACGCATACCGTGCGCCTGCGGGTGCCCGCGACTGTGAGTATGCGCACGTACGGGAGAGCGTACGCATGCGCAGCACGGACCTGTGTGAGGTGCAAATATGGTAGTGTGCATAGAGATATTTTTCTGACTTTGACAGTCCACCCTTTGGCAGTCAACAATAACTGCCACCTTCTAAAACATTTCAAAAAGAGAAAAATATATGTCAGGGGTTAATACATTTACATGGTTGGGTAGGGGAGGAGAGGAGAAGGTAGGAAAAAGGGTATGACCTAGTGAGATAGCAGAAGCATGTGTGTATGAATCCGTGCTTGGGGGTCATGTATCATCGTGCCGTACGTGTTTTAAATCAAGCTTCGAGGTATTGCGAAGTATACATTTGAATTCCTTCTTATCCCGTGGTACGGGTCTGTGGATGGGCTGTCAAACTTTACCGAGCTCTTTTCGACTTTGGTTGTAACAAAATGGGGGAGCACATTTTAGTTGATGATACATGAATGGGGGAGATATGTGATTGCTGATATCTGTGCCTGTATTCCCTATCGACTATGTGTGTCATTACCTGAGGGTTGTAGAAATGAAGAAAAGACATAATTACGGTAAATGCTGTGGTATTCTATGTCAGGTAAATGTACATTCGTCGATTGAGGTCTTGTTTGGTGTCTGTTGAATGCAGTCTTCTTTGTGCTTTTGCCCATAAGGTGCGAGCAAAAGCTGTCAATGTCCATAGATTTACAAAAGTGTTGGGCTAGCGTAATTTTAAAATTTCTAGGGAAACTGGGGATCCATGGCATAGTTCATCAAAAATCTGTGTATCAGGTTGTCAAAACTTCTTCTTTAATCCCTCTGTTGTCTGTATATCGGCTCATCAAATTCCTCGTCCAAGTGGGTCTTTTTACCTTGGAGGAAACGGAAAAACAGGTGAAAGAAACGGACCGTAGAAATCGCATTTTCATCACATCATTGTTTCTACATTTGGGTCATAAATCAAGTCCATTGGAATTACAGTTTCCTCACTCCTTAAACTCATTACCCTAGTACGGCGATTGCACCTCATTAAAGCCTGACCGCATCTAAATATCAAACCAATCGTTATGATAACACCTAAGATACATAGGAGAAACTTCCCAACATCCATTATGACTCCTTGAGCCCAGTCTCCTAAACCAGAGAACCAATTTCGCGGGTTCAACCATGACACCCAACCAGTCAGCTCATTACCTACAGCAGCAAGAGTGAGATTGTGTCTCCTGCGAAATTCCCACTTCAGTTGGAGAATATCGTCCATCTTTTGGTCTATGACCTCCACCGGGTCCTCGGTGCTATTCGTAATATATGTGCAACATTTCACGCCGTATTGTGTTGCCAGTGTGACACAATATCCGCCTGTCACTGCTGTGAGGTAATTAAGAACCATTCTATGCTGTACCAGTTCTGTTTTATAAGCCTGAAGTTCTCTTCCAGTATACCTAAACGTGTCATCATACATTTCAGTGATATTATCTAACAAATTGGCGAGCGCAGATATGTATTTATAATTCAACACTCCTCTAGCGGTGCGAGTGATGTCTAACGCGATTAGAAACTGAATCCCGGTGGATTCATGGATCATGTCAGAGGCCGGATGCTCTGTTCTTTCTATCAGGTGCCGTTTAACTACGTGCTCGTAATGGGTGTGAGTATAAGGAGTTTGGGCAACACGGTGTATGTCTTTCATTTTGTCATGTGATACAGTCATTACTTCAGGCAGTACTATTCCAATATAACACAATCCTTCAGAGTTTGGGGCAAGCCACTTATACGCCTTTCTCCCGCATATGAAATATGCATCATCGGGGAGAACATATGGGACGGAGTAGGACATAACCATATTACACACCTTCCATGTGAAATCTCCTAACCCTAATTCTTCCATCTGCTTAGTACACGTATCAGGTTGTACGATATGTGCACAGTATCCTGGTGATACCTCTCCAACTCTCGTAATCCTATTTCCTAAGGTATACCTATACCGGAAAGATTTTCCTCTACTGGCTATGTGGCGTATAAGCTCTGTATCTGTAGGCATTCTATCTGCTCTATGCGAAAAGGTCATGGTTTGATTACTCCATGACGCTTCCCAATTTCCCGGCTTTCGGGGATTGGAGATGTTGAAACATAATAGGGACCTATCCACATGGTATTGGTGGAGCTTCAAACTAGGAGGGCTGGAGATATTAAACCTCCTGTCCACCGGTCTCCCACCACTTAACTCAAGTACCTCCCCTAACGTTAAAGGAAATGGTACTAGCCCTGATTTGCTATGACCTTGAGGTACTTGAGAGCATACCCAACAATCTGTTTTATTTAACACACTACCCACTAAGGAGTGATAGTCACTCAATGGATGCCGGTCCATATGGATATTAAAACTGGATTGGCATTTCTTTATGCACCCATCCTCAATGACATTGTTACAGAGCCGACAGATACAGTTTTCTTCAGCTAACAATCCTTCACAATTCCTTCTATGGTCAATGCTATCGGATCGTTTTCTGATACTCGCCTTTGCTTGTTGATTATGTTGTTCTTGGAAAACTACGCCTCCATCTCTGTCATCAGAACCCATTCCAGAACCTCTCTCGACCTCCATGGTACTCTCGCCGGAACAGACTGCTCTGGTCAACATCATGGTCAACAGGAAAATCCGGATCACAGTCTCTTGGGGCAAGTCCATCTTGTAGGAGGAAACGGAGAAGAATGAGAAGGGGGAAAAAAAATAATTTGAGGGAGAGGGGATGGGAAGTTGGAGAAAAACAATAAAAGGGAACAGGGGATCGACAACTGCTTTTGGTCTTGTGATTTTCAATGCTCAGGTGCCGCCTCCGTCCTCCTGGAACAGACACTCCAGTGATACAACCTCTACCGTCTGTTCCCTATCACGGGGCCTCTCTGGATCAGCAACCTTTTTACAGTGGGACGAATGAACCCAAGTCTCTCTCTCAGCAACCTTCAATGCTGTAGTGTTAGTCAATAAGACCTGGTATGGTCCTTCCCATCTGTCAATAAGGCAACCTGAGCGTAGAATATTCCGTATCATTACATAATCCCCAGGTTCAATGTCATGACAATTACTATCTGGTAAATCAGGAATCACTAACTTCAGATTATCATTTTGATTCCTTAACTGTTTACTCATGTTAATCAAGTATTTTACAGTCACTTCATTGTTACACTTCAAATCATCCTGAGGGTTAATCATAACATGCGGTTGTCGACCAAACAAGATTTCAAAGGGAGACAGATTAAGAGGGGACCTGGGAGTGGTTCTGATGCTGTACAGTACAATGGGTAAAGCTTCTGGCCATGTCAATCCTGTCTCTGCCATCACTTTACTCAGTTTATTTTTAATAGTGCTGTTCACTCTTTCCACTTTCGCACTCGCCTGTGGACGGTATGGAGTGTGCAGCTTGCTATCAATTCCCATCAATTTACACATTCCTTGGAAGACATCACCTGTAAAATGGGTACCCCTATCACTTTCGATAATTCTAGGGATACCATATCTACATACAAATTCCTGCACAATTTTCTTAGCAGTAAACATAGCGGTATTTGTGGCCGCCGGAAATGCTTCGACCCAATTTGAAAAAACATCTATACAAACAAGTACATACTTCAAATTTCGACAAGGGGGTAATTGAATAAAGTAAATCTGTATTACCTGGAAAGGGCCGCCGGCAGGTGGGATATGAGATGGTTCTGTAGGTATTGCCTTTCCGATGTTCTTTCTCAGACAGGTAAGGCATGACATTGCCCTTTTACTCGCATGAGATGAAAATCCTGGGGCACACCAATATGCTCTTACCAACTTGCACATCCCTTCCTTGCCCAGATGAGTCAGCCCGTGAGCTGCCTCAGCTAAACATGGAAGGTATGCTCTGGGGGCCACTGGTTTACCGTGTCCATCCGTCCAGAGTCCTGAGGACTCCTGGCCATATCCTTTTGCCTTCCAGACTGCCTTTTCCTGTGTGGAACACAAATTTTGCATCTCACACAACTTCTGTGTGTTGATGGTATTAAATACCATCAGTTGTGTGGTGTCTGTCTGTCTGGGGGTAGCAGCTGCTAATTTAGCAGCTTCGTCTGCTCGGCTGTTACCAAGTGATACTGGGTCTTGGCTATATGTGTGTGCTTTACATTTGATAACAGCCACTCTGTCGGGTTCCTGTATCGCTGTTAGAAGCCTTTTTATGTGAGCTGCATGCGCTACCGGTGTACCAGCTGCCGTCATGAAATTTCTGAGGCGCCATAGGGCTCCGAAATCATGGACTACCCCGAATGCGTATCTAGAATCGGTGTAGATATTGGCTGATTTGCCCTTAGCCAATTCACATGCTCTGGTTAGGGCGACCAGTTCAGCAACCTGGGCTGAGTGAGGTGGGCCTAGCGGTTCCGCTTCTATGGTGCCTTGGTCATCTACGACTGCGTATCCAGTACACAAGTCTCCCGAGTCTGACTGTCTATGACAACTACCGTCCGTGTAGAACGTAAGTTCTACATCTTCCAGTGGGTTGTCACTGATGTCAGGCCTTGCGGTAAAATTTTGGGTCAAATATTCCATACAATCATGTGTGTCTTCCTTTGTATTAAATTCTCCTTCCCCACCACTCTCATCCTCCACCCTTTGTGCCTGTCCAGGCACACCTGGGAGATATGTTGCAGGATTTAATGCACTGCATCTCCTTATGGTGATGTTTACGGGGGCCATTAGTGCCAATTCCCATCTTGTAAACCGCGCTGATGAGACGTGTCTGGTTTGGGCAGAATTTAACAAGGCTGACACTGCATGTGGTGTATGAATTGTGAGGTTGTGACCTAGCACGACGTCTTCGCTTTTCGTTACTAGCAATGCTATTGCAGCAACGCTTCGCAAGCATGTGGGGAGGGATCGCGCTACCGTATCTAGCTGAGCGCTGTAATATGCTACCGGCCTGCTGGCATCACCGTGCTTTTGGGTTAGTACGCCTGCCGCGCAACCAGCACTTTCTGTTCCGTATAGTTCAAAGGGTTTCCCATAGTCTGGCATACCCAATGCTGGTGCCTGCGTTAGGCACTGTTTAAGTCTCTCAAATGCTGTCTCAGACTCGTCTGTATGCGAAATCCGATCAGGTTTGTTTGAGGAGACCATCTCCTGCAAGGGTAACGCTAGAATGGAAAACCCTGGGATCCAGTTACGGCAATACCCACACATTCCTAAAAATGTTCTGATCTGTTGCTAGGTTTGTGGCAGAGTCATGTCTCTAATTGCTTGAATTCTATCAGCGGTCAGGTGTCTCAGTCCTTGTGTTAGACAGTGTCCCAAATATTTTACCTTAGTTTGGCATAATTGCAACTTGTCTTTGGAAACCTTGTGTCCTGTGTCCGAAAGATGAAACAGGAGCTGTTTCGTATCCTTCAGGGATGCTTCCAATGAATCAGAACACAGTAGTAGATCATCCACGTACTGTATTAATACTGATCCACTCACTGGTTGGAAAGACTGTAAACAATCATGCAAAGCCTGAGAAAATATACTTGGGCTGTCTATGAATCCTTGTGGTAATCGAGTCCATGTGTATTGGACTCCTCTGTATGTAAATGCAAACAAATATTGACTGTCAGGGTGCAGAGGTACCGAAAAGAAAGCGGAGCAGAGGTCAATAACAGTGAAAAATTTCGCAGTGGGAGGGATTTGCATTAGGATGACAGCTGGATTTGGCACTACGGGGAACTGACTCTCAACTATTTTGTTAATCCCCCTTAGATCCTGCACTAGCCGGTAACCCCTCCCCCCACTCTTTTTAACAGGGAAGATGGGACTATTGGCAGTGCTGGACGTTCTTACCAGAATGCCCTGTTGTAGCAAGCGCTCTATTACGGGATACACTCCTAACTCCACCTCTGGCTTCAGAGGGTACTGTGGGATTTTTGGAGCTATCCTACCATCTTTTACTTGTACAACTACCGGAGCTACGTTTGCCATTAATCCAGTGTCCTGTCCATCTTTAGTCCAAAGTGACTCTGGTATCTGAGATGTCATTTCTTCTACTTGGGAGGGAGTCCTATTTGTCATAATGGTATGTGACATTAATTTTGATGGGGAGTCTAACATGTCTCGTACTTCCTGAGCGTGATTATCAGGTATGTCCAAGAATACACCTTCAGGAGTACAATAAATGACGCACTCCATTTTACACAGTAAGTCTCTTCCCAGGAGATTAGTCTGTGCCGATGCAGCCAGCAAAAAGGAATGCTTGGTATGTAAAGGCCCTATTGTAATCTCGGCTGGTTTGCTAACAGGGTAGTGCTGGACTATTCCCGTTACCCCTATGGCTGGAATTGTCTTACCAGTGGTTCTCATGCCCACTGTCGAATTTATCACTGATTTGGCCGCCCCTGTGTCTACAAGAAAGTTTAATGATTTACCAGCTACATTGATTGCAATTTCTGGTTCACTCCCAAGACTTGCAATCAATTTTACTGGCTGCAGATTACAGGTATGGCCACACCCCTATTGGGTATGGTGACCTCCCTGAATCCCGCTGGCAGCAACTACTTGTGATGGAGTTAATTGGGAGCTACCAGAGGCTTGCCAGTCTCTGTTCGGGGGATATCTTTTTGTTTCCCCTGTATGTGGCTCATAACTCCGTTTCTGCGGACCCTGATCCCAATGTCGTGTGTCGTGTCGTTGTCTAGGGGGTTGGTATGAGTTTCGTGAATTCTTCACTCTACAATCTCGTGCCATGTTTCCCTGTTTATGACAAGAATAACAAGTAACCACATTTGACTTACCCACAGGGTTTGGTGATATAAACAAAGGCTGCCTTGTGGTCAGGGCCTGTATACTTACTGCCATTAACTTATCACCTTGTTGTTCCCTGTGTCTGGTGATGTTCCTATCGTGATCAATAGCAGCCTCTCTCAAAGTAGCCACAGACAGACCTCGCCAACATGGTTGTGTGGTCTGTACCCTAGTCTTCAATGACTCTTTTAAACCATCCATCAGTACCGATACTGCTACTTCTCGATGGTTTATGTTTGTTTTAATGTCCTCTATGCCTGTGTATTTTGCCATTTCTGATAATGCTCTGTGAAAATACTCTGCAGCTGTTTCTGACTCCTTCTGTTTAATGGAGAATATTTTGTTCCATTTAACTACGGCTGGGAAATACTCCTTTAACTGTAAACTTATTCTTTTTACATTGTCTTTGTTGTACACTTCTGTAAGAGGTACATCCTGATCTAATCCACAGTCAGCTAAAAATTGAGCTGCGTCGACATTGGAGGGTAAACATGCTCTCAGCAATATCTGCCAGTCTTTATTGTTGGGCTCTACAGTGTAACCTAGGTCTCTGATGTATTTTTGGCTGGCAACTAAGTCTTTTCTAGGGTCAGGGAATTCCGACACTATGGTCCTTAATTCCATTCGGGAAAATGGGCTGTACATGGCAATGTTCCTAACAGGAGTGACTCCTGAAGTGTCTGTTTTCCCATTTGGAACTACTATTACCTTAACAGGATTAACTCTAACAACCTCATTCTGTGTAGATTCTACAGGCTGTGGTGAAATAGTTTCAGCATAGTGTATGGTGCCGTACTTACCCGTTGATACGACCTCACCTATCCCTCCGCTAGGGGCCTTTGTTACTAATCTCGGGGGTGGAGCTGTGCCTACTGTGGTCTCTGCTATGGTGGCTGCTAGAGAGAGCGCTGAAATTGTTGCCGATTCGTCCTCTTGATCACACTCCTGAGGAAAGTTCAAAACAGGGTACAACTTGCACGGGTTAATACTTGCATTGGTTAATTGGTTAACATTATCTTTAACATTTACACAGTTGCTAAGTGTTTGTTTGTTACACCTTAATGCGTCATTCTCCGCAACCAATTTTTCTCCCGATATATATGGTGGCGGTGGGGCCGTGGCGATCAGTTTCCTGATAGAGCCAGATCCCGCCGCCTGAGCCAATCCTCTCTGTATGTCACCCTCCTGTTGCCACAACTGTAAATAATCATAATGCTTGATTCGTCTCTTTGCTGATTTAATGAGACATATCCTTCTCCTTAAATTCGTTAACACTTCTGTGCTGAAGCTACCTACTCTTGGGAATTTCTCCCCGTCATGTACTGTCATTCTCTCCCATTCATCACATAAAGCTTTTGTGTGACTTCCGTATTTCTCACACATTACGTACCTTGCCGACCCGACTGGTCGGTTCACTGAATCAACCCGCACCGAGGTTGATCGCCCCCTACCTGAAAAAGTGGCCCCCATAGTTCGAAGGTGTTGCTTTATTCAGCCAACCCTTACGCAAACCAAAATGTTCAAAATAGGCTGACGGTGGCGGTTTACCGAGTACCCCACTCACTCGCCCACGCCGACCAATACGACCTGATCACACTGATATAGTGCTGGCGTACTCGACCCAGGGCCCCTGCGACCTGAACCTCTATTTACTGGAACCTGCGAGGGTGATCCGAAGAACACTTACTCTTTCCAGTAACTATTGGTTGTTGGATAGTTCCTGAGTGAGCAGCGAACCTCCCTTAAAATAAAAAAATTACACAAATCACGTTAGAATGTACAAATAGCGTTTATGACCTTCGTACACAAATAGTACCGGTCAGGTTTACTAATGTACACAATTACGTGCGGTACAATCGTTCAGCACATAAGCAACTAATCTTATGTACGGAGCGACCAGTGGAATCGAAAATTACGGCTGCGAATTCCTTCAGCCAGAGCTTGTATGGCCTATATGGGTGTTGCACCAACCCTTTCTTGGTGTTGTGCCTGTGGACTGTATAGCGGACTTCCTTGTCTGCTGTACCTAAACCTGCTGGTCTGCTATGACCTCCTGGTCTGTTACAGTATGACCTCCTGGTCTGCTACACTCTAATGCTCAAATTGTATGTTTTAACCAGGGATGCCTCCCTAGCCACCATGTACGTCACTTACACGCATGTACCTCACGAGAACTCGACTTTTCTTGTGGTTCAACCTCAAAAATTGTAAAAACAAACACTCACTCACCACATATACACTTTTGTTTCTATTTCTATTTCTGCGCAGAAATTTCTCTTTAGACCAGATGTGTTACAAATTAGGAGAAGGATCTGTTAATTTAAATTTCGAATGTTAAAATAGATTTGCGCGATTTATCGCCTTGCGTTATTTACCGCGTTGCGCTATTTATCGCGTTGAAAAAAATTAACACTTGTGATTTGAGTTACGTGGGCGTACCCGTACGCTCCGTTGCGTAATATACGCTGCGTGCGTCGGCCCTTGGGTTGCATACGCAAGTCTCAGTCCTTTGTTAGAGACACGTGTACGCAAAGCAAAGATCCACCGTAACACAATTTATACGTTTATCAATGTAGATGATCCTTTATCATCTACCGCGCACCACACTGACTTCGCCTTGTCTCTCAGGCACAGCTGTGTTTGTCTATACTTTAACTATATTACCTTTTTACTCTTAAACTATAAAATAGCGGCAAATCTCTCTTAGCACGTTTATCAACTATAAAACTGGCAAACAGGAGAGTGATATACGAAAATACACAAATGAAAAAAAAGAAATGCAGATATATATGTGTGCGTGCGTGTGTACGCAAGACAGAAAAATAAACAGTTTTAAAAGAGACTAGCGTGTTGTTCTTACCTCCGGTTCCCGGATTCCTTCAGCACCCTTTACTAAGAGAAGCAGACGCTTATCCAAACAGCACTACAAGGAATATGATCTCCCGCCCTTTGCTGCTGGATAATGTCTGCTGAAATTACCTAGTGCAGATATGTGAAGGACAGGACGAGCCCGCAATTGATAAAGCTAAATATTTATCTTATATAATACCCTTTATGAGGTCTAAGAACACTGTACGCTATCTACGTATGAAGTACCGTAAGGGTACGCTCGTTGCGTAACAATCGCTTAGCCGTAGTCGAGACGCTCAAGCGTCACGTTCGCTCACGGCCAAGAGATCACAGGCAGGCACGCTATTGGCTGCTGACTAACGTAATGATTCGCTATAGCGTAGCGGACGCTCGGGACCACGAGGAGATCACCAGCGGCGCTGACGCTAACAATGTTAAACCTTTAAATCTAAACCATAAACAATGTAATATGCTGTAAAACCTTAGTGTGTAGATAGAGTGTAAATGCAACACAGTGTAACCTTATTAACTCAAAAGCTGTATGAGCGTCACCGACGCTCTGAGAATACTTAACACTATAAAAAATACACAGATACCTGGGCTTAGGGTCCAACGCCTAATATATATATATATTATGAATGATATACTTGCAAAAGAATTAATACAAATACAAATCATACACTACAATATAACATAGACTACCTAACCAGATAACTACACAGGAAATATAATACAATTACTATTTAAGAGAAAATAAGAGAGAAAGAGGAGAAGAGAGAGAGAGAGAGAGAAATTGGCCCACAATAACAAGAAGATCAATATAGTTGCGGAGAAAACTTACGCACAAAGGAAACGATCGCATGCGCCTCTGGACATCCAGTTCCCGATTTTCAGCAATGATAACCGTTGAAGAGTGAGAGCTGGATGTGATCGGCCTGTCTATTTATGCCCCACACACAATACAATTCAATGGTCCCTACAATCTCATTGTTCATTGGACACAGGAATTCCTCCTCGCATTATAACAAAAGGTCATAGGTTGATTCATACAGGTGGGCCGTGACTATTTCCAACAGCTCAGGTGGGAGGGAAACTGGGTTTCCCGCCGCATGGATAAGTAAGTGCAAATACAGTAAATGTTCATAAACTTCTTATGTCCATAACTATTCGCACGAGCGATTAATCCGCTTCAAACCAACACCGGAATATTGCTAATTAAATACTCTTCCGATGGGTACTAAACACCACTGTATTACTCCTGTCTGACCCTTCGTATCAAACAAAGAGGGATTTCTCTGTTCACGAACATTCTATATTAACCAAACTTTCAGAATCTATCAAAGGGACCATGATCTACAAAATACATTATATAGTGAAAATATGTAACGATTGAGTCGCACGCTACGATCACATAAACTCTACCGTAAATACGCATACCGTGCGCCTGCGGGTGCCCGCGACTGTGAGTATGCGCACGTACGGGAGAGCGTACGCATGCGCAGCACGGACCTGTGTGAGGTGCAAATATGGTAGTGTGCATAGAGATATTTTTCTGACGTTGACAGGACATATTCAGAATACCGACATTTAAAATGCCGACATGCCAAAATATCGAAATGGGGTTTTCTCTAACGTCCTAGTGGATGCTGGGGACTCCGTAAGGACCATGGGGGAATAGACTGGCTCCGCAGGAGATAGGGCACTCTAAGAAAGCTTTGGATTCTGGGTGTGCACTGGCTCCTCCCTCTATGCCCCTCCCCCAGACCTCAGTTAGATCCTGTGCCCAGAGGATGAAGGGCGCACTGCAGGGAGCTCT
Source organism: Pseudophryne corroboree (assembly GCF_028390025.1). Classification (NCBI taxonomy): domain Eukaryota; kingdom Metazoa; phylum Chordata; class Amphibia; order Anura; family Myobatrachidae; genus Pseudophryne; species Pseudophryne corroboree. The sequence goes on along the minus strand of NC_086445.1, from coordinate 900,337,529 downwards.
CGAGTTCTTTGGTACAGAAAGCATTTTTGTTTTGGATTTTTACTTTTTTCCTGGGAGTACTGCTGGCAACAGGCTCCCTGCATCGAGGGACTGAGGAGAAGAGGGGCAGACCTACTTAACTGATAGGATCTGCTGCCTCGGCTACTGAACACCATTAGCTTCAGAGGCGGTGAACACAGGTTCGTCCTGGGCGTCCACCCCCAGAGCCGCGCCGCCGTTCTCCTCACAGAGCCAGAAGAGCAGAAGCAAGAAGACGTCTCAGGCGGCAGAAGCCTTCAGCTTCACAGAGGTAACGCACAGCACTGCAGCTGTGCGTCATTGCTCCACATCACCTCACACACTCCGGTCACTGTATGGGCGCAGGGGGGGGGCGCCCTGGGCAGCAATAGTTACACCTCTTGGATGGCAAATAGGTATATACATGTACAGCTGGGCACTGTACATGTATATAATTGAGCCCCCGCCATTTTTTCACGATTTTGAGCGGGATAGAAGCCCGCCGCCGAGGGGGCGGGGCTTCTCCCTCAGCACTCACCAGCGCCATTTCTCTCTCCACAGAACGCTGAGAGGAAGCTCCCCGGACTCTCCCCCTGCTTACACACGGTGAAGGGGATTTAAAAAGAGAGGGGGGGGGCACATAATTGGCGGATACAATATAATACAGCGCTACTGGGGAAAAACATTCTGTGTTGGTCTCCAGGTTGTTGCGCTGGGGTGTGTGCTGGCATACTCTCTCTCTGTCTCTCCAAAGGGCCTTTCAGGGGATACTGTCTTCAGAAAAAGTTTCCCTGGGTGTGTGCAGTGTGTCGGTACGGGTGTGTCGACATGTTTGATGAGGAAGGCTCGCTAAATGTGGAGGGAGAGTGCTTGAATGTCAGGTCGCCTTCGGCAACGCCGACACCGGACTGGGTGGATATGCTAAATGTCTTGAATGCAAATGTAAATCTGCTGCATAAAAGATTAGACAAGGCTGAAGCTAGGGATCAGTCAGGTAGCCAGCCCGTGCCTGTCCCTGGGGAGCCCGGACCTTCAGGGTCTCAAAAGCGCCCCATATCCCAGGTCGCTGACACAGATACCGACACAGATACTGACTCTAGTGTCGACTATGAGGATGCAAAATTACAGCCGAAGGTGGCAAAAGGTATTAGGTACATGATTATTGCCATAAAGGAGGTTTTTCATATCACGGAGGAACCCCCTGTCCCTGACACGAGGGTTCACATGTATAAAGGGAAAAGGCCTGAGGTCACGTTTCCGTCCTCATTTGAGCTAAGCAAATTATGCGAAAAGGCTTGGGAATCTCCAGATCGGAGACTACAGGTTCCCAAAAGGATTCTCATGGCGTATCCCTTTCCACAGAAGGATCGGATACGATGGGAATCTGCGCCTAAAGTAGACAAGGCGCTGACACGCTTATCCAAGAAGGTGGCACTGCCTTCTCCGGACACAGCTTCCCTCAAGGATCCTGCTGATCGCAAGCAGGAAATCACCCTGAAGCACATTTACACACATTCAGGAACTATAGTTAGGCCGGCCATGGCGTCGGCCTGGGTTTGTAGTGCTGTTGTGGCATGGGCAGACTCGTTATCTACGGAGATTGACACCTTAGATAGGGATGCCATTCAAATGACCATAGAGCATATCAGAGATGCTGCCTTGTATATGAGGGATGCTCAGAGAGACATTTGTTTACTAAGCTCTAGAATAAACGCTATGTCTATTTCTGCTAGGCGGCTCTTGTGGACCCGACAGTGGACGGGAGACGCCGACTCGAAGCGGCATATGGAGTCATTGCCGTACAAGGGGGAGGAGTTGTTTGGAGAAGGCCTCTCGGACCTAGTCTCTACTGCTACGGCTGGTAAATCGAATTTTTTACCTTATGCTCCCCCGCAGCATTCTAAGAAGGTACCGCATTATCAAATGCAGTCCTTTCGTTCCAATAAAAACAAAAAGGTACGTGGATCGTCCTTCGTTGCCAGAGGTAAAGGCAAGGGAAAATGGCTGCACTCAGCTAGTTCCCAGGAGCAGAAGTCCTCCCCTGCTTCCGCAAAGTCCACAGCATGACGCTGGGGCTTTCCGGGGGGGGTCAGATCAAGTGGGGGCACGTCTTCGTCTTTTCAGCCACGTCTGGGTTCAATCACAGGTGGATCCCTGGGCAATAGAGATTGTTTCCCAGGGATACAGACTGGAATTCGAAGCCATGCCCCCTCGCCGGTTTTTCAAATCGGCTTTGCCAGCTTCCCCATCAGAGAGGGAGCTAGTGTTAGCGGCAATTCACAAATTGTACATTCAACAGGTGCTAATCAAGGTTCCTCATCTCAAGCAAGGAGAGGGTTATTATTCATCCCTGTTTGTGGTACCGAAACCTGTACTTGAAGAGGTTCAAGTTCAAGATGGAATCGCTCAGAATGGTCATCGCCAGCCTGGAGGGAGGGGATTGGATGGTGTCCCTGGACATAAAGGATGCGTACCTTCATGTTCCGATTTTCCCCCCTCACCAGGTGTTTCTGAGATTTGCAGTACAGGATTGTCACTACCAATTTCAGACGTTGCCGTTTGGTCTTTCCACGGCCCCGAGAATTTTCACCAAGGTAATGGCGGAAATGATGGTGCTCTTGCGCAAGCGGGGAGTCACAATTATCCCGTACTTGGACGATCTCCTTATAAAGGCGAGATCTCGGGAGAAGTTGCTGGACAGCGTGTCTCTGTCCGTGAAGACGTTGCAGAGGCACGGTTGGATTCTCAATTTACCGAAATCCCAGCTAGTACCTGCAACGCGTCTGACCTTTTTGGGCCTGATTCTAGACACAGACCAAAAAAGAGTTTTTCTTCCGGTGGAGAAGGCTCAGGAGCTCATAGCCCTGGTCAGGAACCTTTTAAAGCCGAAAAAGGTTTCTGTGGATCATTGCACAAAAGTTCTGGGGAAGATGGAGGCTTCATACGAGGCCATCCCCTTCGGCAGGTTCCATGCGAGGACCTTCCAATGGGACCTATTGGACAAATGGTCCGGGTCCCATCTACATTTGCAGAAACGGATCACCCTGTCTCCCAAGGCCAGGGTATCTCTCCTGTGGTGGCTGCACAGTGCTCACCTCCTAGAGGGTCGCAGGTTCGGCATTCAGGACTGGATCCTGGTGACCACGGACGCGAGCCTCCGAGGTTGGGGAGTGTCGCACTGGGAAGAAATTTCCAAGGTCTCTGATCAAGCCTAGAGACTTGTCTCCACATCAATGTCCTGGAGTTAAGGGCCATTTACAACGCCCTACGCCAGGCGGAGGAATGGCTTCAGAACAAACCGGTTCTGATTCAGTCGGACAATGTCACGGCAGTGGCTCATGTAAACCGCCAGGGCGGCACAAGGAGCATAGTGGCCATGGCAGAGGCGTCCAGGATTCTGCGATGGGCGGAAGGCCATGTAAGCGCGCTATCAACAGTGTTCATCCCGGGGGTGGACAACTGGGAGACGGACTTCCTCAGCAGGCACGACCTGCATCCGGGAGAGTGGGGACTTCATCAAGAAGTCTTCACACAGATCGTGGATCGGTGGGAACTGCCTCAAATAGACATGATGGCGTCCCGTCTCAACAAAAAGCTAAAGAGGTATTGCGCCAGGTCAAGAGACCCTCAGGCGGTAGCAGTAGACGCTCTGGTGACACCATGGGTGTTCAGATCGGTCTATGTGTTTCCTCCTCTGCCTCTCATACCCAAGGTGTTGAGATTAATAAGACTAAGAAGGGTCAGAGCAATTCTCATTGTTCCAGAATGGCCAAGGAGGACTTGGTATCCGGATCTGCAAGAGTTGCTCACAGAAGATCCATGGCCTCTTCCTCTAAGGCAGGACCTGCTGCAGCAGGGGCCCTGTCTGTTCCAAGACTTACCGCGGTTGCGTTTGACGGCATGGCGGTTGAACGCCGGATCCTAGCGGAAAAAGGGATTCCGGAGGAGGTCATTCCTACCATGATCAAGGCTAGGAAGGATGTGACATCGAAACATTATCACCGTATATGGCGTATGTTTCTTGGTGTGAGGCCAGAGCTGCTCCTACGGAGGAGTTCCATTTGGGCCGTTTGCTTCACTTCCTTCAAACGGGAGTGAATTTGGGCCTAAAATTAGGGTCCATAAAGGTCCAGATTTCGGCCTTATCTATTTTCTTTCAAAGAGAATTGGCTTCTCTTCCTGAAGTACAGACTTTTGTGAAGGGCGTGCTGCATATTCAGCCTCCCTTTGTGCCTCCGGAGGCGCCTTGGGATCTTAAAGTGGTATTACGTTTCCTCAAGTCACCTTGGTTTGAACCACTCAAAACAGTGGAGTTGAAATACCTCACTTGGAAAGTGGTCATGTTGTTGGCCTTAGCTTCTGCAAGGCGTGTTTCAGAATTAGCGGCTTTATCATATAAAAGCCCATACCTAATTTTTCACGTGGATAGGGCAGAGTTGAGGACTCGGCCTCAATTTCTGCCCAAGGTGGTCTCATCTTTTCATATGAACCAACCTATTGTCGTGCCTGTGGCTACACGGGACTTGGAAGATTCCGAGTCCCTGGATGTGGTCAGGGCTTTGAAGATTTATGTGACCAGAACAGCTAGGATCAGGAAGACGGAAGCTCTGTTTGTTCTGTATGCGGCCAACAAGGTTGGCGCTCCTGCTTCAAAGCAGACTATTGCTCGCTGGATCTGTAACACGATTCAGCAGGCGCATTCTACGGCAGGATTGCCATTACCCAAATCGGTTAAGGCCCATTCCACTAAGAAGGTGGGCTCTTCTTGGGCGGCTGCCCGAGGGGTCTCGGCATTACAGCTTTGCCGAGCGGCTACTTGGTCAGGTTCCAACACTTTTGCGAAGTTCTATAAGTTTGATACCCTGGCTGAGGAGGACCTTGTGTTTGCTCAATCGGTGCTGCAGAGTCATCCGCACTCTCCCGCCCGTTTGGGAGCTTTGGTATAATCCCCATGGTCCTTAGGGAGTCCCCAGCATCCACTAGGACGTTAGAGAAAACAAGATTTTACTTACCGGTAAATCTATTTCTCGTAGTCCGTAGTGGATGCTGGGCGCCCGTCCCAAGTGCGGACTTCTTCTGCAATACTTGTATATAGTTATTGCTTCAATAAGAGTTATATTATAGTTGGTCGGTCTTGAACCGAGGCTATGTTAATTGTTCATACTGTTAACTGGGTAGTTTATCACAAGTTATACGGTGTGATTGGTGTGGCTGGTATGAATCTCGCCCTTAGATTACAAAAATCCTTTCCTCGTACTGTCCATCTCCTCTGGGCACAGTTTCTCTAACTGAGGTCTGGGGGAGGGGCATAGAGGGAGGAGCCAGTGCACACCCAGAATCCAAAGCTTTCTTAGCGTGCCCTATCTCCTGCGGAGCCCATCTATTCCCCCATGGTCCTTACGGAGTCCCCAGCATCCACTACGGACTACGAGAAATAGATTTACCGGTAAGTAAAATCTTATTTTCTGGAAGGGGGCGGGGGGTGTTTTGTATCAATGTCGATATGGTCACTGTCTAATAAGTGTACCGCGTCCCCTCACATGGTTCGCTGCGCTCACCATGCTTCGGACACATTCCTCCTCCAGGTCCACTGGGATGGTAAATTATGAATGTCTTTTTTTAGGGCAAAAATTCCTTAAAAATGCATGTCTGCATTTTGACATGTCGGCATTTTGAACATGTCGCCCTACTGAATGTCGGTATTTTGATTGTCGGTCAATTGGTGTTGGGATTATGACCGTCGGTATTGTGTCCGTTGGTAAATCTACTGCTACCCTCTTAAAAGCACTTTTATATGGTCATGGAATTTCTCATTGAGTTGTAATAGCTTTCCAGTATTAGGGAATAGATTATATAATGCTACTTCTATTATCATTTCTCATGTTAACACAGGGTTCCATTTCTTTATTAACAAAAGCAAAGATTAGTTCATTTAGCCGTAGAAAGAGATGTGTAAGTAATCAAAAGTCTAGTCTAGTCTCGTATTTTTCCTACGTGTGTAAAAACCCCAGTTTCCAGCAGGCTCTCCTGCTCTGTTCAGACCTATCCCGTTGCTTTTATTTTCTAGAACAGGGATGGGGAATCTTCGGCTTTCCAGCTGTTGTTGAACTACACATCCAAGCATGCCCTGCAACAGTTTTAGCATGGCCAAATAGTAAAACTGTAGCAAGGCATGCTGGTATGTGTAGTTCGATAACAGCTGGAGGGCCGAAGGGTCCCCATCCCTGTTCTAGAACTTCATAAGGTTGTTGGTCATACACAATTGCCAACAATACTGCAGATCTGCTCATCTTTTCCTTTCACTTTTCTTTCAGGATAAGAATGAGTCCTATGAAGCTGTATGTAATATCCCAATCATCACATCTCCAAAAGAAGAAGAGAAGCTGATTGAATCCTCTGCTAAGGTGCGCACTTCACTTGTGCAATAAAGTCAGCAGTTAAATTTCATTTATGCTGGCTTGAGGCCAAATAATACAGCAAGTGTTATTCTCAGTCTATTTTTATTATGATCCAGCAATTACTTTAGGTTAATGATGTTCTTTCTAGCCAATTAAACATATAGGATGTTTGAGGAGAATGTTGTCTGTGTAAATGTATACATATTAGGTATTGGGGTAAATGTAATAGGGTGCGAGAAGCCAGAGGTGCAGTAATTTCTGCAAGAATGCCCGTATTTTTAAAGCAACAATCATTTTCTAGACAAAACCAACCTGCTTTTGCCTTGTAAATGATTGCCACTTTAAAAATATGGGCATTCTTGCACAAACTCCTGCAGCTCCTTGCACCCTATTACATTTACCTCATTGGGGTATATGCAATTCACGGCGAATCGCGGCAATTTTTCGCCGTTTTTTAATTCGACTCAATTCGCCAGGTGAATTCCGGCAGGTGGCTGCCGGAATTCACCATATTCAATGAAAAACGGATTCGCCAGAACCGCGGGCGAAAATCGGCCGATTTGGCGGATTTTGCCGCGATTTGAAAAAACGGGAAAAAACGGGAAAAACCCGGAAAAAAAAATGGGGGGTCCCCCCTCCAAAGCATAACCAGCCTCGGGCTCTTCGAGCTGGTCCTGGTTCTAAAAATGCGGGGAAAAATTGGGCAGGGATCCCCCGTATTTTTAAAACCAGCACCGGGCTCTGCGCCTGGTGCTGGTTCCAAAAATACGGGGGACAAAAAGAGTAGTGGTCCCCCGTATTTTTAACACCAGCATCGGGCTCCACTAGCTGGACAGATAATGCCACAGCCGGGGGTCACTTTTATGCCGTGCCCTGCGGCCGTGGCATTAAATATCCAACTAGTCACCCCTGGCCGGGGTACCCTGGGGGAGTGGGGACCCCTACAATCAAGGGGTCCCCCCCCCCCCAGCCACCCAAGGGCCAGGGGTGAAGCCCGAGGCTGTCCCCCCCCCCCCCATCCAATGGGCTGCGGATGGGGGGGCTGATAGCCTTTTGTGATAATAAAAAGATATTGTTTTTTCCAGTAGTACTACAAGTCCCAGCAAGCCTCCCCCGCAAGCTGGTACTTGGAGAACCACAAGTACCAGCATGCGGGAGAAAAACGGGCCCGCTGGTACCTGTAGTACTACTGGGGGAAAAAATACCCAAATAAAAACAGTACACACACACCTTGATAGTAAAACTTTATTACACACTTCCGACACACACATACTTACCCATGTTGACACGCCGACTGCCACGGTCTCCGACGATCCGAGGTACCTGTGAAAAAATTATACTCACCTTCCAGCGTCCAGAGGTAAATCCAGGTCCAGAGATAATCCACGTACTTGGCAAAAAAAAAAAACGAACACCGATCCACCGGACTAAGAAAGGGGTCCCATGCTTTCACATCAGACCCCTTTCTCCCGAATCCCGGGACATCACGTGACTCCTGTCACTGAAGTCCCTTCAGCCAATCAGGAAGCGCTACTTCCGTGGCGCTCACCTGATTGGCTGTGCGCTGTCTGTGCTGTGACAGCGCATCGCAAAGCCGCTCCATTAGTTTCAATGGTGGGAACTTTGCGGGTAGCGGTGGGGTTAACCCGCGGTCAGCCGCTGACCGGCGGGTGACCTCACCGCTAGCCGCTAAGTTCCCACCATTGAATATAATGGACGGGGCTGTGCGATGCGCTGTCTGCTCAGACGCGCAGAGCCAATCAGATGAGCGCAACGAAGTTGCGCTTCCTGATTGGCTTTAGAGACTTTTCAGTGACAGCTGTCACTGACAGGTCTCTCTGCATTCGGGGTAAGGGGTCTCATGTGTCAGCATGGGACCCCTTTCAGTCCGTTTGGTCGGGTATTTGCGGTTTGTTTTTTTCTACAAGTTCATGGATTTATCTCTGGACCCTGGTTGAGGTGAGTATATTGATCTTTTATTTTCAGGTACCCCTGGATTCTACATGGAGAAGAGGACCGATGTCGGCGTGTGAACATAGGTAAGTATGTGTGTGTCGACGTATGAAATAAAGTTTTACTGTCGACGGTGTGTGTGTCCTGTTTTTATTTGGGTATTTTTTTTCCAGTAGTACTACAGGTACCAGCGGGCCCGTTTTTCTCCCGCATGCTGGTACTTGTGGTTCTCCAAGTACCAGCTTGCGAGGGAGGCTTGCTGGGACTTGTAGTACTGCTGGAAAAAACAATATTCTTTTCATTATCACAAAAGGCTATCAATTCCCCCATCCGCAGCCCATTGGATGGGGGGGGACAGCCTCGGGCTTCACCCCTGGCCCTTGGGTGGCTGGGGGGGGGGACCCCTTGATTGAAGGGGTCCCCACTCCCCCAGGGTACCCCGGCCAGGGGTGACTAGTTCGATATTTAATGCCACGGCCGCAGGGCACGGCATAAAAGTGACCCCCGGCTGTGGCATTATCTGTCCAGCTAGTGGAGCCCGATGCTGGTGTTAAAAATACGGGGGACCCCTACTCTTTTTGTCCCCCGTATTTTTGGCACCAGCACCAGGCGCAGAGCCCGGTGCTGGTTTTAAAAATACGGGGGATCCCCTGTCAATTTTTCCCCCGCATTTTTAGAACCAGGACCAGCTCGAAGAGCCCGAGGCTGGTTATGCTTTGGAAGGGGGACCCCACGCCATTTTTTTTAAGGATTTTACCGTTCCAGCAATAAAAAAATAAAAAAAATAAAAAAATATTTAAAAAAATATATAAATAATATTTGTGCCTCCCAAAAAAAAAAAAAAAGTACCTAATCCCTTCTAATATAAATAGATATGCTATTCCTAAAAAAAAAAACACCAAAAAAAACATGTTTCATTTTTTTTTTATTGTTTTCACCCTCCAAAGTGTGGCGGATTGAAAATGACGAATTTGCTGTCTAAAAGCACTGCTGTCGAATTTCCAAACTTGAATTGAATATGCTTTGGTCGAATTGCAGCACTTGTATCATTGCAGAAAAGTCGAATTTGCAAAAATTAGAATTTCAAAAAGTCGAATTTTGAAAGTCCGTTTTTTGGTCGGAAAGCACTGAATTGCATAGGCGAATTTTTTTTTTGGTCGAAAATGACCCGAAATTCGACAATTTCGGGAATTCGACCGCAATTGCATATACCCCATTGTGTTTTAGGTTTATCTAGTCAAAATGATTTTCCATATTGAAGTGTCCCTACCATTTACAGATTAGGCAGCCATTTTGTGGAATAAAACATTATTCACAAACCTAGGGGGTAATTCCAAGTTGATCGCAGCAGGATTTTTGTTAGCAATTGGGCAAAACCATGTGCACTGCAGGTGAGGCAGATATAACATGTCCAGAGAGAGTTAGATTTGGGTGGGGTGTGTTCAATCTGCAATCTAATTTGCAGTGTAAAAATAAAGCAGCCAATATTTACCCTGCACAGAAATAAAATAACCCATCAAATCTAACTCTCTCTGCACATGTTATATCTGCCTCCCCTGCAGTGCACATGGTTTTGCCCAATTGCTATCAAAAATCCTGCTGCGTTCAACTTGGAATTACCCCCCTAGTCTGATGATCAGCTCACTGGGTACCACTAGTAGGTCATGACAAACCTATGTAACTGAAGTCGAGCAAAAAAAGTTGCAATCTCACGATCTGTTGGTTAAGCCTACAAAATGGCTGCCTTCCCTGTGTGTAGATGATGACTTTCTGGGGCTGCAGATTCTGAGATATCAGGGAAAGTGACAGAGATCTCCAGTGAACAGCATGTGTAGCCAGCTAAGATAAACATTCTTTTCCTATTTCCTCTTTCTGTCATCTTTCACTTGGACATTTTATGTATTAAGCCGTGTAATATTGGTTGAATAATATATCCAACAATGTTTTATGAATGGAAATGAATTTCCTCGTACCCAGTCATTTAATTGTAAATCCGTCGCATTCATACAGATGCCTCCTGCCAAGCTTTTCAATAAAAGCAGGATTAGAATATTTGGTAAAAAGCCACGTAGAGACTCACATTACGGCGAAACCTGTAACTAGCCTGACTGCTGAAATGCTAAGTTTATAAACACAGTATAAGATCATTTCTCATCACTACACAATTCTTTTATCCGACGTTTTAATTGTATTTTTTAATGTTAGCGTTCCAAGTGTGAGGCAGGTAAGGCAGATCGGTTTCAGCTGATCGTTTCTGAGCAAATTGCTGCCAGTCTTATTTTATTTCTAAGCAATCTGACTAGATTGCATAGAAATTAAGCACGGATCTCTCCGTGTGTATGCAAATAGTGATAGAGATGCGCAGCGTCTGTATATCCATAGCGTTGCGCGGCGCTATCGCCGGTTCTAGGTTGTGCCTGTCTTAAAGTATATCTGCAGCCAGCACTTTGTAATAGAAGCCATTTTGCTGGCTGATCCAATATTATGAGAATGCATCTTATCAACAGATTAGACACTAGGCATGAATGTTTGTTCACCCTACACATCACAGCTACAGTAGATGTAATCATCAGGGGACTTATAATTAAAATAACCCTTTGAGGCTAAGGTAGAATTGTATATAAGAATGTGTAATTATGTGTCTGTGCACACTTTCAGAGCAATTCAATTATCTGTGATGTGTGGAGGCTCCTTTTACTGCGCAGCCCTATAGGTGTGTGAGGTAAAATAAGTGACGTGACAGCACTGTGCAGGTGTTTCCACATTAATATGATGCCACAATGTGGGGGAGATGTATCAAACCTCAGAGAAGGAAAGATAAAAAGCCAGCCAATCAGCTTGTAACTGAATTTTTACATGCTATGTTTACGTGCACCTTCACATTATTAGTGCACCTCCACATTATTACTGTACTCCAGCTGCCATGATCCACCTCTCAGAACATGTGTCAGATACCTGTGGCTGAAAACACTGGTACAAGTTCCAAGTGACACATTTTGCACGAGAGAGACGCACAATTATGATGCAGAAATACACGTGCCCCTAATAGTTTAGGCTGGTTCCCTGTAAGCACATAGGGAACATTTTTATGGATTGCATATTGAATGCGTTCTGGGTAGCATCTTACCGCCCAGGATCGCATTGCAACATGCGATCCTATCATCTGGATGCATCATCCAACACATGCAGTGACCGGGGCTCCGAAAGGGGGTTCTGCCCATGCGTGGTCATACAGACCGCGATGCACGGTATCCACTTCTGGGTGGGTGGTGGGTTCCAGGAGAACCCTCTGCCCAGCCACAAGTGTGGTGAGTAGCATCTTCAGGTGGCGGTAGCCTCGGGGACCAATATTGGGAATACTTTGCATTCCAGATATTGGTAAATTTTGGCAGCATCATATCCCTAATAGAAACCAATGGGAGATGTGGCTGCGGGCGGCAATGTAGGGATCACAGCAGTTATCAGAGATACCTGCTGTGGTCCCACCTACATACAGTCATGAGATACTTTATATTTGCAGCCAAATATACTTTGCTAAATGGGCCCCTTATTTCTGTTTGTGGGTACATATACTTTCTCAGTGGAAGGTAGCTATCTAGCAGCAGGATAACCTATCCTTTTATTTGTCTTTCCATCAGCCTGTGGTCAAACTCCTGTATAACAGAAGCAACAACAAATACTCCTACACCAGGTGCGTTATTTGGCCCCATTTGTGTTTGCTGTATCTGCTATATCAGTACATGAATCAGTGTAATAATATAGCTTGTTTGGTTCCTAGGTCACAGAGAGATAAGGGGACTTCTCTCTCTGTTGCTCTGTGTCCTCCACAGATAATGAAGTTCTCTCTGTATGATGTTCACCGATCAGATTACAGCACTAGGGCATGTGCTGGAAGTTGGGAGTCTAGTATATCATTAACACCAAGATTGAAGATGTGAATTATAATCTTTCACGATGTGATCCCAAAAATCATTGTATTACAAAAAGAAAAAACGATTTCAATTTTGAATAAAGGGAAAATATTTTAGGAATAGGATAAATACTCAATGTAGTGGTTTTTATTTTTTTTTATTTTTTATTTTTAATAGGTATTAACATTTTTGCAGTTGTCTCATTTTCTGGCCATTTGATATCTATCTGATCTGCCTGTAAGGTAGATCTTATTGTAGTGGTTCTCTACTCCAGTCCTCATGTACCCCAACAGGTCATATTTTGTGGTTTTCTCTAATCATGCACAGGTGCGATAATCTATTTTGCTGGGTCAGCAATTATGCCACCTGCTTCCATAGGCAGAAATCCTAAAACCATGACCTGTTGGGAGAGCTTGCGGGTTGAGGTTGAGCACCACTGTGTTTGAGGATAACTACTGTGTGGAATAGAGATAAAGGGATGCCTGCCTTTCAGAATGTGATATTATATGTTAACTGGGTCCCTGTGCACGGGCACATACAAGTGCGGTGTGTTCTATATCGTTTGCTCTTTTACCCTATTGTGTCTGTTTGTTGTGTCTTACATCCCCCCCTCTTTTATTCCTGTTGAGTGTTTTCTGTGTATTTTGAAATTTTATGTATACGGCTGCTGATCTGATACATTGTGTAATGTTTTTTTGTTGTTGTTGATGCCATGTGGTGTTATGGAGGTCTGTATGATTACTTTCTGTATACTTTGTAATCAATAAAAATCTAATGTTTAAAAAAAAAAAAGTCTGGGGAAGGGGGATTACAGTTCATTGTATAGGTGTATATCTAAAAGTCTTTTTTCTCTATCGTCCTAGTGGATGCTGGGGTTCCTGAAAGGACCATGGGGAATAGCGGCTCCGCAGGAGACAGGGCACAAAAAGTAAAGCTTTTCCAGATCAGGTGGTGTGCACTGGCTCCTCCCCCTATGACCCTCCTCCAGACTCCAGTTAGATTTTGTGCCCGGCCGAGAAGGGTGCAATTCTAGGTGGCTCTCATAAAGAGCTGCTTAGAGAAAGTTTAGCTTAGGTTTTTTATTTTACAGTGATTCCTGCTGGCAACAGGATCACTGCAACGAGGGACAGAGGGGAGAAGAAGTGAACTCACCTGCGTGCAGGATGGATTGGCTTCTTGGCTACTGGACATCAGCTCCAGAGGGACGATCACAGGTACAGCCTGGATGGTCACCGGAGCCGCGCCGCCGGCCCCCTTGCAGATGCTGAAGTAAGAAGAGGTCCAGAATCGGCGGCTGAAGACTCCTGCAGTCTTCTAAAGGTAGCGCACAGCACTGCAGCTGTGCGCCATTTTCCTCTCAGCACACTTCACACGCAGTCACTGAGGGTGCAGGGCGCTGGGGGGGGGCGCCCTGGGAGGCAAATGTAAACCTATATAAAGGCTAAAAATACCTCACATATATCCCCCAGAGGCTATATGGAGATATTTAACCCCTGCCTGTATTCACAAAATAGCGGGAGACGAGCCCGCCGAAAAAGGGGCGGGGCCTATCTCCTCAGCACACGGCGCCATTTCCTCTCACAGCTCCGCTGGTCAGGACGGCTCCCAGGTCTCTCCCCTGCACTGCACTACAGAAACAGGGTAAAACAGAGAGGGGGGGCAAATTTAATGGCAATATCTTGATATATATAAAGCAGCTATAAGGGAGCACTTATTATAAGGCTATCCCTGTCATATATAGCGCTTTTTGGTGTGTGCTGGCAGACTCTCCCTCTGTCTCCCCAAAGGGCTAGTGGGTCCTGTCTTCGTTTAGAGCATTCCCTGTGTGTCTGCTGTGTGTCGGTACGTGTGTGTCGACATGTATGAGGACGATATTGGTGTGGAGGCGGAGCAATTGCCAAATATGGGGATGTCACCTCCTAGGGGGTCGACACCAGAATGGATGCCTTTATTTATGGAATTACGGGATAGTGTCAACACGCTAAAGCAGTCGTTTGACGACATGAGGCGGCCGGACAATCAATTAGTGCCTGTCCAGGCGCCTCAAACACCGTCAGGGGCTGTAAAACGCCCTTTGCCTCAGTCGGTCGACACAGACCCAGACACAGGCACTGATTCCAGTGGTGACGGTGACGAATCAACCGTATTTTCCAGTAGGGCCACACGTTATATGATTTTGGCAATGAAGGAGGCGTTACATTTAGCTGATACTACAGGTACCACTAAACAGGGTATTATGTGGGGTGTGAAAAAACTACCTATAGTTTTTCCTGAATCAGAAGAATTAAATGACGTGTGTGATGAAGCGTGGGTTGCCCCTGATAAAAAACTGATAATTTCAAAGAAATTATTGGCATTATACCCTTTCCCGCCAGAGGTTAGGGAGCGTTGGGAAACACCTCCTAGGGTGGACAAGGCGCTAACACGCTTATCAAAACAAGTGGCGTTACCTTCTCCTGAGACGGCCGCACTTAAAGATCCATCAGATAGGAGGATGGAAAATATCCAAAAAAGTATATACACACATGCAGGTGTTATACTACGACCAGCTATAGCGACTGCCTGGATGTGCAGTGCTGGGGTAGTTTGGTCAGAGTCCCTGATTGAAAATATTGATACCCTGGACAGGGACAATATTTTACTGTCGTTAGAACAAATAAAGGATGCATTTCTTTATATGCGTGATGCACAGAGGGATATCTGCACACTGGCATCACGGGTAAGTGCTATGTCCATTTCGGCCAGAAGAGCTTTATGGACGCGACAGTGGACAGGCGATGCGGATTCAAAACGGCATATGGAAGTTTTGCCGTATAAAGGGGAGGAGTTATTTGGAGTCGGTCTATCAGATTTGGTGGCCACGGCTACAGCCGGGAAATCCACCTTTCTACCTCAAGTCACTCCCCAACAGAAAAAGGCACCGACTTTTCAACCGCAGCCCTTTCGTTCCTTTAAAAATAAGAGAGCAAAGGGCTATTCATATCTGCCACGAGGCAGAGGTCGAGGGAAGAAACAGCAACAGGCAGCTCCTTCCCAGGAACAGAAGCCCTCCCCGGCTTCTACAAAAGCCTCAGCATGACGCTGGGGCTTCTCAAGCGGACTCGGGGACGGTGGGAGGTCGTCTCAAAAAATTACAGCGCGCAGTGGGCTCACTCGCAGGTAGATCCCTGGATCCTGCAGATAATATCTCAGGGGTACAGGTTGGAATTAGAGACAGATCCACCTCGCCGTTTCCTGAAGTCTGCTTTACCAACGTCCCCTTCCGAAAGGGAGACGGTTTTGGAAGCCATTCACAAGCTGTACTCTCAGCAGGTGATAGTCAAGGTACCTCTTCTACAACAAGGGAAGGGGTATTATTCCACTCTATTTGTGGTACCGAAGCCGGATGGCTCGGTAAGGCCTATTCTAAATCTGAAGTCCTTGAACCTGTACATAAAGAAGTTCAAGTTCAAGATGGAGTCACTCAGAGCAGTGATAGCGAACCTGGAAGAAGGGGACTTTATGGTATCCTTGGACATCAAGGATGCGTATCTCCACGTTCCAATTTACCCCTCACACCAGGGGTACCTCAGGTTCGTTGTACAAAACTGTCACTATCAGTTTCAGACGCTGCCGTTTGGTTTGTCCACGGCACCTCGGGTCTTTACAAAGGTAATGGCCGAGATGATGATTCTTCTTCGAAGAAAAGGCGTATTAATTATCCCATACTTGGACGATCTCCAAATAAGGGCAAGGTCCAGAGAACAGCTAGAGATGGGATTAGCAATATCTCAAGAGGTGCTAAAGCAGCACGGATGGATTCTGAATATTCCAAAATCCCAATTAATGCCGACAACTCGTCTGCTGTTCCTAGGGATGATTCTGGACACGGTTCAGAAAAAGGTTTTTCTTCCCGAGGAAAAAGCCAAGGAGTTATCCGACCTGGTCAGGAATCTCCTAAAACCAGGAAAGGTGTCTGTACATCAATGCACGCATCTTCAGATGCACCTGCGGATAACCCTGTCTCCAAGGACAAGGGTATCTCTTCTGTGGTGGTTGCAGAGGGCTCATCTATTGGAGGGCCGCAGATTCGGCATACAGGATTGGATCCTGGTGACCACGGACGCCAGCCTGAGAGGCTGGGGAGCAGTCACACAAGGAAGAAACTTCCAGGGAGTGTGGTCGAGCCTGGAAAAGTCTCTTCACATAAACATTCTGGAACTAAGAGCAATCTACAATGCTCTAAGCCAGGCGGAACCTCTGCTTCAAGGAAGACCGGTGTTGATCCAGTCGGACAACATCACGGCAGTCGCCCATGTAAACAGACAGGGCGGCACAAGAAGCAGGAGTGCAATGGCAGAAGCTGCCAGGATCCTTCGCTGGGCGGAGAATCACGTGATAGCACTGTCAGCAGTGTTCATCCCGGGAGTGGACAACTGGGAAGCAGACTTCCTCAGCAGACACGATCTTCACCCGGGAGAGTGGTGACTTCATCCAGAAGTTTTCCACATGCTAATAAACCGTTGGGAAAGACCAATGGTGGACATGATGGCGTCTCGCCTCAACAAAAAACTGGACAGGTATTGCGCCAGGTCAAGAGATCCGCAGGCAATAGCTGTGGACGCGCTGGTAACACCTTGGGTGTACCAGTCGGTGTATGTGTTTCCTCCTCTGCCTCTCATACCAAAGGTATTGAGAATCATACGGCAAAGCGGAGTAAAAACGATACTAGTGGCTCCGGATTGGCCAAGAAGGTCTTGGTACCCGGAACTTCAAGAGATGGTCACGGACGATCCGTGCCCTCTACCTCTAAGACAGGACCTGCTTCAGCAGGGACCGTGTCTATTCCAAGACTTACCGCGGCTGCATTTGACGGCATGGCGGTTGAACGCCAGATCCTAAAAGGAAAAGGCATTCCAGAAGAAGTCATTCCTACCTTGATTAAGGCAAGAAAGGAAGTCACCGCGAAGCATTATCACCGCAATTGGCGGAAATATGTTGCGTGGTGCGAGGATCGGAGTGCTCCGACGGAGGAATTTCAACTGGGTCGTTTCCTACATTTCCTGCAATCAGGATTGTCTATGGGTCTCAAATTGGGATCTATTAAGGTTCAAATTTCGGCCCTGTCAATATTCTTCCAAAAAGAATTGGCCTCAGTTCCTGAGGTCCAGACTTTTGTCAAAGGAGTACTGCATATACAGCCTCCTGTGGTGCCTCCGGTGGCACCGTGGGATCTAAATGTAGTTTTAGATTTCCTCAAATCCCATTGGTTTGAACCACTAAAAAATGTGGATTTGAAATATCTCACATGGAAAGTGACTATGTTACTGGCGCTGGCGTCCGCCAGGAGAGTATCTGAACTGGCGGCTTTATCTTATAAAAGCCCTTATTTAATTTTCCATTCGGATAGGGCAGAGCTGCGGACGCGTCCGCATTTTCTCCCTAAGGTGGTATCAGCGTTTCACCTGAACCAGCCTATTGTAGTGCCTGCGGCTACAAGCGACTTGGAGGACTCCAAGTTGTTGGACGTTGTCAGAGCTTTAAAAATATACATTTCAAGGACGGCTGGAGTCAGAAAATCTGACTCGCTGTTTATACTGTATGCACCCAACAAGTTGGGTGCGCCTGCTTCTAAGCAGTCGATTGCTCGTTGGATTTGTAACACAATTCAACTTGCACATTCTGTGGCAGGCCTGCCACAGCCTAAATCTGTTAAGGCCCATTCCACAAGGAAGGTGGGCTCATCTTGGGCGGCTGCCCGAGGGGTCTCGGCATTACAACTCTGCCGAGCAGCTACGTGGTCAGGGGAGAACACGTTTGTAAAATTCTACAAATTTGATACCCTGGCAAAGGAGGACCTGGAGTTCTCTCATTCGGTGCTGCAGAGTCATCCGCACTCTCCCGCCCGTTTGGGAGCTTTGGTATAATCCCCATGGTCCTTTCAGGAACCCCAGCATCCACTAGGACGATAGAGAAAATAAGAATTTACTTACCGATAATTCTATTTCTCGGAGTCCGTAGTGGATGCTGGGCGCCCATCCCAAGTGCGGATTATCTGCAATACTTGTACATAGTTATTGTTAACTAATTCGGGTTATTGTTTAGGGAGCCATCTTTCAGAGGCTCCTCTGTTATCATACTGTTAACTGGGTTTAGATCACAAGTTGTACGGTGTGATTGGTGTGGCTGGTATGAGTCTTACCCGGGATTCAAAATCCTCCCTTATTGTGTACGCTCGTCCGGGCACAGTACCTAACTGGAGTCTGGAGGAGGGTCATAGGGGGAGGAGCCAGTGCACACCACCTGATCTGGAAAAGCTTTACTTTTTGTGCCCTGTCTCCTGCGGAGCCGCTATTCCCCATGGTCCTTTCAGGAACCCCAGCATCCACTACGGACTCCGAGAAATAGAATTATCGGTAAGTAAATTCTTATTTTTTAGTTTCTGAACTTCCATTTAAGAGCAATAAAGGACAAGTTATTTGGATTTATTTTTTTGCTCTTCTATCTCTTATTGAAGGGTCCTTTTACCTTTATTTAGCAGAATGCGCATGCTACATCTGCCCTTTGTATTAGTTAAGGAAGTCAAGATAAACGGGTATAAATGTTCCTCTAATACAAAGATGTTTTTGGCTTCCTTTAATGTGACCGTTTTAGCAACTCTGACGACAACCTCCTGAAAAATATTGAGCTATTTGACAAACTTTCTCTGCGCTTCAATGGACGAGTCTTATTTATGAAGGATGTGATTGGAGATGAGATCTGCTGCTGGTCTTTCTATGGTCAGGGACGGAAGCTAGCAGAAGTCTGCTGTACCTCCATTGTTTATGCCACTGAAAAGAAGCAGACAAAGGTACATCCAGTGCAGTCATGTGACGATGGTAGAGGCTCTGCACTATATCTAACCATTGTTTTCTGAATGCATACGTTGTAGCACCTTCTCTCTAAATCTCAGAATTGTTGATTAGCTACTCCATCGCAAACCAATTACACAGACATGGAATACATCTCTCCACATGAGGTCTAGTTGGATGTGTTTGATGGCTATATACATACATATATCCATACACATGCATATGTCAGTTTGATTGATTTCCAAAAAATTAGTCTGTCATCATTATAAGTATGACCATTGGTGGAGCCATCCTATACAATTCAAATCTGATTCAGATCCATAGTACTCAGTTGCAATGTATGGAAGGTCAAGGTCACCAATTAAACATATCTACGCAGGCACAGTGTGATTGGACGACCAGAACAAGGAAGCTCCTTGCAGCCATGTTACATCCTGTCTCTTATTGCATGGGATTACACTGCATTCCACCATTGGGGTGGTTATTGGCACTGCTGTATTGATAACATGTCCTTCCTCCTGAAAATGTGCATGACTTGTTAAAGATACAGCACTGCACTGGGACTAATGGTAAAGAATCTAGATTAAAAATTCGATCTACATTCAAATCTTCCACACACCCCCCCCCCCCCCCCCCCTTTCATTTCTTCCCCATAGGTCCCAGTGCAGCATTGTATCTCTACCATTTCATCCAGTCTCTTGACCTGACTGGCGAACCACCAGACATGTGACTGACCTGACCACTTCTGTGTGACCAAATAAATGAGTGTCCCGGTTTAAGGGATAGTATGGTAAACCTAAGTCTAGTGTCCCATTCAGTTCTTCAAATCCTACATAAGTTTAGAAGGAATGTTTTATTTAAAGTCTGCATTTGCATTACATGTAAGTGAGCGGCCGCTATCACATGGAAACCTTAATTTAGAAATGAGAAAAGTTTTGGGCACTGTTTGAGGCACTTGGGTCATACTGGAAGGTGGCAAAGAAATACCTGTATTTGTGTAGTCACATGACTCGTAATTTCTGTAACATCGCACAAGTTTATTGTAACTTTTTTTGCCACATACAAATATATTAGAGTTTATATTTTTGTATTGTAATTAGATGTTTATTAGCTCAAGCTTTAAACATACCAGTATCACTATATAGCACTTCAGTCGGGGTCTGCTCCATTGCTTACAGTTGACAGCTTAAAAGAAAATGATCAATGCTGAGGAGATACTGTATCTGGCCACAAATTAGGCTGGGTACACACTTGAGCGATGGACCAGCTGGTCGCCCGTTATGCCTACCGATCCAACGATTTGGTAAGTGTTATGCACAAACAAACATGTCTGGCCCCAGAAATCAGTAGTGAAGTCCTTGTTGGCGGTTCCTGGGCAGGTCTATGGGGCGGTTGACAGGGCAGACCTACAGTCAGCCAGATGTACCGATTATATATTGGCATCAGCTGTGCTGCAGGGCAAACGCAATATAGCTGTTAACAACATTATTCAGACATATATTCTGTACACACCTGCCGATAAATAATGCGATATGTCAATCATATGTGACATATCGCAAAGTGTGTACCTAGTATAAAAAACCTGCGGTGACTGGAATGAGGAAGTTAAGGTGGCACAGTATCGGACTCCTGGCATCCAGACCGATCTTCCTAGTGGGATGACTTTTTTGGGATGGGTTCAGCCAATCAGTGCTAACAGCTTTCACCTCTCCCTCTTCCATTGGCTCTATGTACAGGAGTGGGGGCACCCCTTTGAAGTGCTACATGGTGGCGTAAACGGTCTTCTTTCCTACCAAATTTTATCTTCCGTTCCATCCTTTGCTTGTCTCGGCAGATACATAAAATGCATATTCAATCACTCTTGCTAACATTGTATGTTTTAAAATAAAATACATTTCTCTTGCCCTGATTTCTCTAGGTTGAGTTTCCTGAAGCACGCATTTATGAAGAGACTCTAAATGTGTTACTCTATGAGACCCCTCGAGTCCCCGACAACTCCTTGCTGGAAGCTACAAGCCGCACCCGCAGCCAAGCATCCCACAGTGAAGATGATGAGGGCTTAGAGCTCAGGGATCGTGTTCGCCGTATTCACGTAAAGAGATACAGCACATATGACGACCGACAGCTCGGGCACCAATCTGCTTACAGGGACTGACTCTGTATTGAGTTCATAAGAACAGTGTGACATTCTCTTGCAAGAGATGTTTATGGCCAAAAACCTATTTGTATGAGGATCTTAATATGCCTTCCTAGCATCCAAGCTATTATGCAAGACGTTACCTGCCATCTAATCTATAGCTTCAAGGATGACTTCAAATTAGTTTTTGGATAGCAGTCCTTATTGCATTATTAGCTCAACAATAAGTCTAGAAGATGCTCATTTCCTTAAAGATTGGCTTGATATTGAGCAATAGTCTGTCCACTGTCCAGCATATGTAAAATCATTATTGCGGTGGTTTTAATACACTTAAATCTCACTAATGGACGAGTCTCTAGATCCCTTTACCTACAATGTTAGACCGCTACAGCTGACATACACTCCTCACTCGCGAGGGTGGCTCTTTAGTCTACTGACAACAGAAAAACTGATTATTTGAACATTGAAGGTGGTGAGTTTTGACTTACTGTTACTGATTATTTCTGATCTTTGTGTTCAACAATCCCCATTTAAATATACTATGTAGGTTTTAAGGTAGTGACAAAGCCATCCCAGCCGTGCCTTATAGTAGTACATATTCACATGTACCTGGCTGGGTGTGAGGATTATCGTTACTCATCCTAAAAGTAAGACCATCTTTATTCTGATTTATAGTACCCATCGCACATTGCTGGCACCAATTTGTGGTATCTGACATTCATAAGTCAGAATGTGCAATCTTACATTTATTTAGTATTTTATTTTTTATACAGTTCTTCTGTAGTACACCAACATAGCCAACTGCCGCGTAATCTAGCAATCAGAAGTGAGTTCCCAGAGGAGAGTACCACTTGTTACTTGGCTTGCTTCTAGACCTCTTTTAGCGTTTCCATTACAAGACTGACAAAACACAGAGCCTGCTCAGAAGCCACTTACTTACTATGCAGGGAACGCAGCCAGCTACTGTGTTTTTAAGTTTTATACTTTGTTTTAGTGTAGAACATGGATCAGAAGTTAACTTTTTTGAGTAATACTGTTTTTATATGGGTAATATGGGAAAGGTGGCCCAGTTCTGCTATGAAGATGTTGTGTATTCAAGTTGAACAGTTGCAGATGAAAATCAAACCGGTTACTATATAATTTGACTATTAAAGGTGGGAATTCAGTTATACCCGGTAATTTACAGGGTGTGAAAAAAAAGTGGTAGCCTCTGGCTTTAACGCCCGGGGATATTCAATTAGAGCCCTTTATTCTCACCCAGTAACTTACCCTGTTATCGAACTAGCACATAGAATCTGGGATAAGTTCCCGGACTTATGTGGTAACATGGTTTCAGTATGTATTACATATGCAATGCTCTATGCACTAATGTTTCAGGTGACTGATTGATTACCTTACCATGAAATTATTGTTATATTCATTAGTATATGCAAAACGCCCAGTCAGTCTTAAAGGCCTGTAGTTCATGACTTAGTAGCTTAGTGACTGTTAAATCAGCTAGAACCCATGACATACAGGATACTTACAGCCAATATTGACATAGATGCTTCAAATCCATGTTTATGTTTTAGATGAATAATGAGGTTTGATCATTGTAGAGAACTTAAGCTTGGCCAAAATATTGTCTGCCCTGATTTTAACGACGTGACATAGTTATTACTTTAGCCAGTTAAATATGCAGGTGGAATTCCTGCAAAATGTTAATATCCTATTCGTTTTGGACTTATCGGAATTCTGTATATAAGTATTTTATATTTATACTAATTTTAAGTAATTGATTTGGCACATTCCAAATATTGACATGAGATTCCTAAAATAAGGGTTATTCGCATGTGCTCCCTGCTTGAGATTATCCATTTATCTTGTAGTATTATTGTGCTCGATTTACTAAACTTCTGTACTAAAGGTGCATACACACGATGCGGTGTAATCTTACGTTTTGACTATATATAGTCAAAATCCTAAGGAAAGGTAGTGCAAATCGCACTGTGTGTTCACAACTTGCGATACCGATGCGCGGTCCCGCAGGATCGGTATCGCAAGAAAAAATAGACTCTGCAGGCAAGTCAATCTTGACTATATTGTGTACAATCTATTACAAAGTATAGTCAAAATTGGCAATTATTTAAAATCGCACATAGTCAAAATCGCAAGTACAGATGGTCAAAATCGGTGCTTCTGGGGGATTTCAAGGTAAATCGCAAAGTCAAAATCGGGCATAGTCAATATCTCACCGTGTGTACACACCTTAACACTGCATCGTTTATTTCATAAATCTGTGCTGACAAGATTGACTTTTCATGGCCGTGCTATTAAAAATGACATCTACATCTATCTGTAAGATAGTGAAGTGTAATACCAAATCACGGCGCCCTATAGCCAAAGAGCCTCTGGGGTTTCTTTTTCAGAGTAATAAATGTAAAGCTTAGACTGTATACGGTTGAACAAACTCCGCCTTAATTTTGAACAGAACTGGGCGGAGGGGGTCATTCTGACCTGATCGCATGCTAGCTATTTTTTGCAGCGCTGCGATCAGGTCAAAACTCTGCAAAACTGCGCATGCGTATGCACCGCAATGCGTAGGCGCGTCGTATGGGTACAAAGCGGATTGGTGCTGGGCGATGGATTTAACGAAGAATCCATTCGCACAGCCGATCGCAAGGAGATTGACAGGAAGAAGGCTTGATGGGTATCAACTGACCGTTTTCAGGGAGTGATTGAGGAAACGCAGGCGTGTCCAAGCGTTTGCAGGGCGGGTGTCTGACGTAAATTCCGGGACCAGACAGGCTGAAGTGCTTGCAGCGGCTGAGTAAGTTCAGACCTACTCAGAAACTGCACAAAACTTTTTTGTACTGCTCAGCTGCACAAGCGTTTGCACACTTGCAAAGCGAAAATACACTCCCCCATAGGCAGCGACTATCTGATCGCAGCGCTGCAAAAAATAGCTAGCGAGCGATCAACTCTGAATGACCCCCAGAGACCCTAATAATTAGTCTTAACTTTTTTTTGTATTTGAATATAGTATTTTTAAAAGGGGCTTATTATCTGACCAAAGCCATCTGCCCTAACTGACATGTTTTAGATACATGTACCCCAAAAGTACTCCTATGTATTCTGTATAGTACAAATAATTGCACTCTTCTCTGGTAAGTTCCAGTTTGGAACTTTGTTAAAGAATTAGCTGTCACAAACAGCTATAGACTAGTTTTTTTTTGTTTTTTGTTTTATTTTAACTGCTTGTAGTTGCTGCGCTTTTGATTTTCCTATATGAGGTTACCTCACGACTGCACGACAGGTTAGAAAATAGTGTCCTTAGCTGCATTCTTTAATAAATGGTCAAGTAGTGTTGCAGATGTGATTAGTCTACTTATATACATACAGAACATCCCTAGTAGCCCTATATATTTATTTTTAATCTTAGTTGCAATTTATTTAATTAACTGCATAGCAGCAGGGTGTGAAAAAAAAATCATAATTTTTTTTAAATAAATATTTCTTATTTAAATAAAAACATTTTTTTATTTGGTTCAGTTTTTTTATTTAAATTGGATTTTTATAAAAATGATCACGTAAACAAATATAAAAAATAAAAACAATAATGCAAAATTATTTTAAAATACTGTAACTTTAATATATTTAATTTAAATGACTTGACAGTGTCACCATGAATGGCATGGCACAGCAAACTACACACAAATCATACAAACTGCAAAAGGAAAGAAACAGCAATGATGTTAAAAGTTACAATAGTTGCCAATCGGTGACGTGCGATGACTAACATATATGCCAGAGTTTTTACTATATAAGGTATATGAAAAATACAAACACCACAACCTATTGGTGCCACCATTGATACAACATTATGGTCAAACAAGAGATCATTAAACGGGGTTGCTTTTGCTTGGAACTTGATTCTGGAATTATCTGTTTCTTGACTGGACTTGTCTGTTGCCTGTGCCTCTTTGTATCATGAGTCATACTTAACTTAGGTCAGCAAGCAAAAACCATAGATACAGCTCTTTGATTAGCTGCTCTACAAAAAAATGGTCAAAGGACTATGGTCCATATTCTACAGTATGCCTACGCCAATTACCAGTAATAGCTTGGTAAAAACATGGATGAAGACTGTAACTCTAAATCCATGTTAATATATATTGAATTCTTGAAACATGATTGTCAAAAATGTACATTTTCAAAGTCAATTTTAACAATACTAAACACTTTGTGGGAGATTCAAATGTTTGAAAAGTTAGTTGGGAGTTTGTTTTTCCTATCTAATAGACAGGAAAAAACAGACACCCAACCGACTTTTCAAACATTTGAATTCCACCCTTTGAGTTTGATTTTTTATTTAAAACAATGATTTTAAAAAAAATTATGTGATTTAAATCATGATTTCAATCACGTTGATTTAAATTAGCACACCCTGCTTAGTAGTACAGTTTAATTGTTTTCTGATTCTAATTTTTGTTAATCAACTGATTGATTACGTGTCCGCTTTGACTAGGTTTAGTAGTTGGTGGAGAGATGCGCTGCGTGGACAACGAATCCTGGCAATAATATTACTTTCCTTCTGCTTTTAACTTGCAAGTTGTGTCCCTTGATTGTATAGAAAATGTTTCCACCAGATTTGGACCTTAACTGTATTTAAAACATAATGCACAGTCTGCATGAAATGATTGAAAGAGCAAAGAAAGCCACTATTCAACATTAACAGCAAAGGCTATATTTTTTTATGAGCTGAATAATATGCCTGACATACCTGCAGTATTTACACTTCAGTGGGGGGAATTCAAATGTTTGAAAAGTCAGTTGGGTGTCTGTTTTTTCTTGTCTATTAGATAGGAAAAAATAGACACCCAACTGACTTTTCAAACAATTGAATATCCCCCAATATGTCCAACCTGCTCTATTTCACTCTATTTCAGTAGGGTTTTCATGTTAGGAGGGAGGTGCTTCTTTAACTAAAGAGGGAGAGTATGAGCAGAGCCGGCCCTAACCAATATGATGCCCTAGGCAAGATTTTGGCTGGTGCCCCCTAGCACCACCGCTGGTTCTGCCTCTGACCTTGCACCTCTTTCCCAGCACCATCACCCCTCACCCATAGCAGTCCTTGTACCCTCTATATTTTAAATAGGAACAGTTTGCACATTTGACGCACAGCCCAAAATGGGGCAACTTCCTGCTGGGAAGCGGCATGGCCACACAATAGTAACCCCAATTCCAACTACGCCACACAGTACTGCAACTTTATTCACATTTTATCTTGCGATAGTGTCCATAATTCATATTACATCCCACAGTAGTATCACTTTACCTTATAAACGTTACTCCTCACAGTAGAGCCCCTTATTCACATTACATCACACTGAATTGCTACTTATTCACACTACACCACACCTTATTGCTCTTTATTCACATTAGACGACACAGTAGTGCCCTTTCTATATGCAACACCACATAGTAGAGCACCTTATACACATAATGCCACACATTAGTAATGCATTTATACACAATTCCACACAGTAATGCCCCTTACACATATGAGACACATTAATGTCCTTATAAACATAATGCACCTTACACATTATGACAACATTTATTAATGCCCTTTTACACATGTCCCTTACACATATGCCGCACATTATTAATGCCCTTATACACATAATGACACACACAGTGCCCCCTACACATTTGCTGCACATTATTAGTGCCCCTATACACATAATGACACACATACAGTAGTACCCTGTTACACATATGCCGCACATTATTAATGCCCTTATACACATAATGACACACATAGTGGCCCTTTACACATATGTTGCACATTATTAATGCATTTTTACATGACACACATAATACTCCTTACACATATCCCGAACACTACTGCACAACCAACCCACTCACATTCACACAGCACTCACACTTACACTAACACTGTGACCTCTGCCTCTGCTTGGATACAGATGTGTCCTCACAAATCTTGCATCAATGCTAACGTTGGGCACCTTTTTTTTAATGAAAATACATCTTATTTGCATTGCTATGTGGCTAGGCTGCACAAGCAGCTTCTGCTGATTAAACTGATATGCAGCATGCCTATATACTGTGTGAGACTGTGGCTGTATCAGCATATGAAATGCTACATACAGAATATAGGCATGCCGCATATCATTTTAATCAGCAGAAGCTGCTGATGCCCCTAGGCATATCAAATGCCCTAGGCAATTGCCTAGTTTGCCTATGCCTATGGCCGGCTCTGAGTAGGAGTGACAGCTTTGTAGAGTTGTTGAGCAGAAACTGACAGTGCGGATTGGTGGATTATACTCTGGGCGAGTCAGTGATGTCATAGCAAAGGGGTAACTTTTTATCAGAGCTGCAGTGAGAAGTCTACTTAACAATGAACAGTGTATTTTGTTTTATTTTTAGTTCTGAAAATGTCATTTTAAAATTAAAAAAAAAAAATTTATTATGGAACTCAAAAACATTACTACAGTTGGGGGAAAAATTGTGATCAAAACAAGTAGCCAAAAATGTGCATCGATTTACTGTACTCCCTATTTAATGGATTAATATTTAATTATAATTTTATTCTCTAATTTATCAATGCTGTATTTGCACATTTTAGAAACTGACACTATTTTCCCACAAAAATAGCCTTGTATTTGTGGGAGGTGACACAAAGTGAAGTACACCATTGGCTTTCCCAGAATAGCTCAGTAATACAGTTGCGTAGTATGTATACAGTGTCCATACAATAAGGACTGACAATATTTCATGACATAACATTACATAACATTTTTGCCATCATTATTATGCCTTTATTATGGCACTACTTTTAGGGCTGATTTAAAGCACCCACTTAAAATGTGAATATCTGCCTAATTTTTGCATTAGTAATGAATATGTTTAATGCAGATATTATATAGAAAATGTCAAATATGCCCTTCCGGAAGCCGGGGTTTTAAAATGTCACTTTCAGTTTTGTGTATAGGATATTTCAGAGTAGATGATTTAATAAGAAAATCAACTACTCCAGAGGTCATGCTACTTTATGCAGTCAGATCTTTGTACATGAAACATTGTTGTGTGACCCGTACTGCAGTAATGTATAGGCCAAAGGCATGGAATAACTTTCATCAGTACTCCCGGAACCCCAAAATAACATAGCGCAGTCATCTGCTTGCTACAAGAGTCAGTGGTGCCCCAAGAGCAAGAACTAGTCTTAAAGGTTACAACAGAAACTGATAATTCCATTTGCTTCTAGGCATTGTTTTCACTCAGTGATGAAGTTCAGCTCACAGACATCCAGAAGACTCATTGGCGCAGATGTATTAAGCCTGGAGACGTGATAAGTGGAAGGTGATAATGCACCAGCCAATCAGCTCCTGTCATTTTTCAGACCTGTAATCATTGGCTGCTGCGTTATCACCTTCCACTTATCACTCCTTTATCACTTCTCCAGGCTTAATACATCTGCCTCATTAAGTCACTGAGCAGATTTCTAAAATGAAGGTTAAATAGCAGACCTCTGTATAAGTATGAATTTAAGATGTAGGGGGAAAAAACCCAGTATTAATACCACTTTCATTGTTATCATTTCATTATTTTAAATGAAGAATTTAAATATTCATTTTTTTTCTCTGTATTGTCTTCTAACTTAATCATAGAATTATTTCTGTAATTATAGGTTTGACTGAAAAATGAAACTTTTTAATAATAAAAAAGACTCCTTATTAGATGTGTCATTTGTGACTTTATTTTTATCATTGTTTTTTATTAAATAAAAGTAGCTTATGTAATTGTATTTTTTTAAGTTTACCTCTGATTCATCATTAGGTAGGTCTCTTAATCTATACTTGTGTGTTAACCCAGCCACAAAATGAAGATAAATCCATAAAACCTCTTCTAACAATGTTGGTGCTATTATTTGGCTCAGATTATTTGTAAAACAATTATGGATGAAATAGATTATATGTTAAAGAATAAAGATTAATCCAAGCAATAAAGTGAAATAACTGGAGTACTGCATTTGTTTTGCTGTGGTTCCATCAAGTTGAATTAGTTGTTTTGTTGTATTCATTTGCTGCCATCTAGTGGTTAAACGTGATCAATAAGCAAAGGAAAGATTTCATAGCACCAGGTAGGTTTGTTGAACATTGATACAAAAAATGTCACTTTCCTTTTCCTGCACCCCAACATGGCAGCGAATTGCTGATGGATCTAATTTCATCCTGCATGTAGAGGACATGAAATTTTCAGTTTATGGCCAAGTCACAGTAGTCCAAAACTGAAAGTAACCAATGTGTGTATATATATACACACACACACACACACACACATCCGTGGTCACACTAATAGAGGCAAAGATTCCGCAATTAGCTGCTGCCGTGGGTTGGATAAGTGGGGGCTTAGCTGTACATCTCTTCGCTTACCTCAAACTATCTCCCTACCTGACCTCTCCTCTGCATCTCTCATCCACATGCATTACTCGCTCTCATTCATGAATAAAGGACATTACTTGGGCTGCACTCACTCTGCAGAATGCCCTCCAACACACAATGAGACTCTCCTCTAGTCTCCAAACCTTCAAGTGTTCCCTGAAAACTCACCTTCACAGACAAACTTATCAAATTCGAGAACCCCCCACATAACCTTCATAACTATCCTACCCAATTACATTCTTTCTATACAGTCCACACACAACCTCGCATATTGTCTTCACTTTCTCAACCTCCTGACCCCTGGCCAACATTGCTGTGTGACTTTATCGTACAGCCCATTAAGAACCTTTGCAATCTAACAGATCCATTATGCAATAGGTAGCACCTATCCTTGTGTATCAATGCCTATTCCCTATAGATTGTAAACTACCTTGATGTCTGTCTGTTTTTACCCAATTTTGTTCTATTACTGTTGTTCCATTTGTAAAGCGCAATGGAATATTCTGCAGTATGTAAGAAACTGTAAATAATTACTTTAGGATGGATTGTAGAGGGAATAGACAGGTGTGAAGAAGACCAGATAGTAGAAGATTGCAGCAGTCTGTGGATAATGGCTTTTGTAACCTTTTGAGTGAGAAAGGGGAATATTGTTGCAAAGTGAAGCTGAGGATGAAGTTAAGGTTGACACCATAGCTTGCTTCATTTTCAGCAACTCTGGAAGAGTCTAGAGAAGTGGTAGTAACAATAGGAGTAGAAAGACGATAAACTCCATTTCTGCAGCGGGGTACATTGGTTTCCACAGGGAAACATTGG
This sequence comes from Pseudophryne corroboree, assembly GCF_028390025.1. Lineage (NCBI taxonomy): Eukaryota > Metazoa > Chordata > Amphibia > Anura > Myobatrachidae > Pseudophryne > Pseudophryne corroboree. Next base: position 900,307,043 of record NC_086445.1, on the reverse strand, counting down.
GGTGTAGAGATGGATCTTGATCCAGGCACCCACAGGCTAAAGCTTTAGACTGTCCCAGGATGCATTGGGGCCTCCTCTATAACCCTGCGTCCAGGCACTGGAGCTCAGTTTCGAGTTGGTGCCTGCAGAAGCAGGTCACAACAGGGGGGCAGCCCTGAAAAAGCGTTTAAAAGACTTCAAGAGCCGCAGAACTTACATGTCAGGGTGACATTCTGTGCTGCGGTGTCGCATACTCCCGCTGGCTTTGTTCCCGGGTACTTGTGGCAGAGACGCTCCAGCTCTAAACACACGGTCGCATACGCTCTCCTGGTTCGCGTGGCTGCTACTGAAGGGAGGAGGTAAGAGGGTCCCTCGGGCGGGACCTGCCATTAAATCACATTCCGGTCAGAGTCTAAGGAGAGGGACTGCGGTGCTGGCGTGGACACTAACAGAGGAGGGACTCCACTATATCCACCAGGGCATAGGAGTACAGGTCGGATATATAAATATCCACTTTATTAAGACTCCATAGTACCAAGTGGTGAGGACCAGCATAGGTGCTTGACCTGTAGCCCCTTCCCCAGCTCCGGGCGCCATCTACTGCTGGTGTTCCCGCCCTGGAGCTGCCTCACAATCTCCCTCACTCCCTGACTGAGATGCTGGGTGCCATCATCTATGATTAGCTGCGACTGGTCTCCGGGACTGCAGGGCAATGTCTCCTCTAAATCCACCTGTACATCATCGCCGTGATTTTACAGACACTTAAGTATTCTACATGTCAATATATCTATCACTGTATTCTGTACCCTAGGGGACTAGGTGCGTCAGGGTCTCATATATAGTACTGCACAGTATTTGCCGTTAAGTGTATTCTACTGTGTACTCAGTCACCTCATACCGGATTTATTCGCTGGTGTTGTGTACTGTGTAAGCAGTCACACAGTACCGGATTTAGATGCTGGTGATGTGTATTGTGTACACTGTCACATACTAGGGGATTTATTCGCAGGTATTGTACTCTCTGGCTGTATAATACTCATACACTCTGCGGTTACATTCACTAAAATGTCTAACACAAAGGGCGGGAAATCCACGGACGCTACTGTATCATGCAGCGCATGCGCCAGGGATTTGCCTGAGGGGGAAGCTTTGAATGATGGTCTGTATAATATGTGCCATACATCTCCCAGTCAGTCTGCAGCTCCTGTAACCAATCAGGAGCCACCTTGGGCGGCGTTCTCAACTATGCTCAATACGCTTGTGGCACGCCTTAAGCCCCTATGGGACCTCCTGTGCCATTGCAGCCACATATTGCCCCTATGGTAGGATCCGCCTTGGGCGGATAATTTGTCTACCCAGTTGCAGCAATTGAATCAATCTTTGGTTAGACCTAAAGCTACCCCAAGTCACTCTGGTGTTGTCAAGGGGTCATCTAAGCGGGTCACTTCCTCCTCACAATCAACTAATCTCTCGGAAAATTCTTCTGATGAGGATGGGGAGTATACTGACCCGTCAGACACTGATACAGCTGCTTCTGATGGGGAATCAACTACTCAGGTTGATGTCCCTGACCTAGTGGTTGTATTAAGCAATTTCTACAAATAGATGTTGATGTGGATCCCACTACTGTGTCTAAGAAACCTGATAAGTGTAAACGTCAGAAGGTAACTAAAACATTACCGCATTCTGACCATTTAGTAGACATACGTCAAGAACCCTGGTCTTCGCCAGGAAAGAAATTCTTCCTATCTAAAAAGATGGTGGCTCGTTATCCTCTCCCTTCTGAGTTGTGTAACAAGTGGGAAAATTCACCGCCTGTGGATTCAAATGTCACCCGTCTCGTAGTGTCATCTACTCTGCCTGTCACCTCACTGAAGGAACCGACAGTTAAGCGTGTGGAGTGTTGCCTGAAGTCTATTTACTCCCTTACAGGTGCTGTACATAGATCCACTATAGCAGCCTCCTGGGCTGCAAAAGGAATTGAAGCATGGGTTTAGGCATTAGAGGAAGAGCTGCCTCAAGATATATCTGACACTGCCAGACAATACCTGTCTCATATTACCACCGCCGCCTATTACCTTCAGGAGGCGTCCTCTGAGGCAGGTGTGTTGGCGGCCAAGGCATCTACTACGTCCATCCTGGCTTGCCGTATTCTGTGGTTGAGGTTGTGGAAGGTGGACCTGGACTCCAAAAAGACCTTGGAGGTACTCCCTTTTAAGGGAGACCTCCTATTTGAGGAAGACCTCAATAAGATTATGACTGACTTAGTGGCTGCTAAGACTGCATTTCTACCGACTACTAAACTAAACCAGGGTGGGAGGCCGACTTCTGCGATTCACCCAGGTCTGGTTAAAGACACCTTCAGACGCATGGGTGCGAGAAGTTGTCTCTCATGGGTATGCAGTCTCTTTCAAAAGACGTCTCCCTTGCCAGTTTTGCACAACGGTAATTCCTTCGGATCCATTGAAGGCGCAAGCTCTACATCTTGTTGTGCGTTCCCTCCTGGATACAGGAATGGTATGCCGGTACCTCTGTCCCAGAGAGGCAGAGGATACTACTCGACCCTGTTTCTAGTTCCGAAACCCAATGGGTCTCTCCGGCATATAATCAACCTCAAATCACTGAACAAGTTTGTGAGAGTGTCTAAGTTCCGTATGGAAACACTGCGCTCAGTTGTACTGGCCATGGAACCCGGAGACTGGATATACAAGATGCTTATCTGCATATACCTATTGCCATATCGCATCAGCAATATCTACGGTTTGCTATTGGTGACCTTCACTATCAATTCCAGGCTCTGCCAATTGGACTGGCCACGGCCCCTCGAATCTTCACCAAGGTTATGGCCGTGATGACGGGTCATCTCCGTCGCCAGGGAGTCAGGATCCTGACATATCTGGACGACTTGCTGATTCTGGCAAACTCCCACGATGTCCTCCTCAGTCACCTACAACTGACTGTAAACTTCCTACAAGCCCATGGGATGCTCATCAACTGAAAGAAGTCCTCGCTGGTCCCTGCTCAGAGCATGGTGCACCTGGGGGCACTGCTAGACACACACACAGTAAATGGCTGTTTCTGCGTCCAGAGAAGGTCCTGAAACTTCAGGAGAGATCAGATACTTCCTCTTTCGCCCAAGAGTATCGATACACTTGGGGATGCAAGAACTAGGCCTCATGGTGTTGGCTTTCAACATGGTAGAGTACGCTCAATTTCATTGCCGCCCTCTTAAGAGGTTAATCCTTTCCAAGTGGGACGGCCTGCCTCATCGGATCAAGTCTCACATGATCTCCTTGACTCCGGAGGTTCATTTGTCGCTGACCTGGTGGCAACAGGACCAGCAGTTGAGCAGGGGCCGTCCCTTCTGGATCCCCAACTGGGTCCTACTGACTACAGACGCCAGTCTGAGGGGTTGGGGCGCGGTGTTGGAGCAATACTCTTTCCAGGGTCGGTGGACCAGGGAGTAATCACTCCTCCCGATAAACATTCTGTAATTGCTTTGTCTCTCGCCCTGCCTCTGATACAGAACAGGCCTGTTCAAGTACGGTCAGACATCGGCAACATGGTGGCGTACATAAACCATCAAGGCGGCACTCGAAGCTGCATGGCAATGATGGAAGTGTCAAAAATCATTAGTTGGGCGGAACGCCATCTGCCAGCAATATCGGCAGTGTTTATTCCGGGAGTCCTCAACTGGGAAGCGGATTTCCTCAGTCATCAGGACATGCATGCCGGAGAGTGGAGTCTTCATCAGCAGGTCTTTCAACTCCTAGTGGACAAGTGGGGTCTACTAGATGTAGACCTGATGGCGTCTCTACATAATCACAAAGTTCCGGTCTTCAGATCAAGAGCCAGGGATCCTCAAGCAGCATTCGTGGACGCACTGGCAATTCCATGGAACTTTCGGCTGCCCTACGTGTTCCCTCCAGTGTCACTCCTGCCCAGGGTACTACGAAGTTCAAACAACAAGAAGGAGGAATGCTACTTCTAGTTGCTCCAGCATGGCCCAGACGGCATTGGTTCTCAGACCTGCAGGGTCTATCGATAGAGCGTCCTCTCCTACTTCCTCAACACCCAGACCTCCTCATTCAGGGCCCTTGTGTCTACCCGGACCTTGCCAGACTGGCTTTGACGGAATGGCTCTTTAAGCTTCACTCCTAAGGGCTAAAGGATTCTCCGTGGCGGTTATCCAAACTATTTTAAATAGGGAAAAAGGGAATGGGAAAACTACTGCACTAGTATTAAGATTTACATAAATCCTGAATAGAATACCCCTTCTTATATTGTACCGCCTTATAACTGGTCAACCTTAGGGGGTGCTGCCACACCATATATTGTTGCCAATATATGAAACTCGTTTGGAAAGGAAAGGAAAGAATTGGATGGCGCACTAGAGCTAAATATACACAATTAAAATATAACTTTTATTTTTTTGATATACAAACTAGGAGGCCTCTGTGCATTAGTGTGATACACACAAATAATTATTGTTTACAGAGGCAGATTGTGAGTGCTTTGACAGCATAGACTGAGAGCGCGGATCACTACTTTATGTGAACTACTGTATGGATGTTTCATTAAATGATATGCTCTGATGTGCATATTGGCACAAAGTATCTACTTTCTAGAAGTGCATACCAAATGTATATGTCAATTTTGTGGTATTGATGGCAGAAATTGAAAACACCAGCCGATTAGTCACATGGAATTTATTTAATACAAACAAATAAACAATACAATACCTGTGTGTATTCCAGGCAAGTTTGCATCCAATAAGCCCAGACAAAATATTGAGATCATATTCTGACAGCCCCAATTAATCTTTATTAAGGTCATAGAACCTGACAAATTTATTATACATATAAGACATTGCACAGCACAGTGGATCCAAAGAGTGTGGTTTTTTAACATTATATGTTGCACTGTGTCCCACACTTGTCTTTATTGATTTTATAATTTTCACAGTTATTGGCTCTTTTATAAAGATGGAAATAAAAGTTATATTTTAATTGTGTATATTTAGCTCTAGTGTGCCACCCAAAGTCCAATTCTTACCTTTCCTTTCAAAACGGGTTATCCAAACTATGCTGAAGGCCTGCAAACTGGCTTCTGCGTGGATTTACTATAGGGTCTGGAATTCTTACTTCACCTGGTGTGCTGGAAAGAATTATGATGCTTACAAATTCAGTACTTCTAGGCTTCTGGCATTTTTGCAACAAGGCCTGGACTTAGGCCTTCGTCTGGCCTCCCTCAAGGTTCACATCTCTGCCTTGTCGGTTTGGTTTCAAAGAAACATTAAGTCTATTCCTGACGTTCATACTTTCACTTAGGGTGTTTTAAGGATTCAGCCTCCCTATGTCCCTCCTGTGGCTCCATGGGATCTGTCCGTTCTGAATGCCCTGCAAGAGTCTTCATTTGAACCTCTTGAGTCAGTAGACCTTAAATGGCTCACGGTCAAGGTCCTGTTCCTACTGGCTATTGCCTCTGCTAGAAGGGTATCAGACCTAGGCGCTCTGTCCTGTCGTCTGCCCTTTCTGATATTTCACCATGACCGAGCAGTTCTTAGAACTCGCCCTGGTTATTTGCTTAAGGTGGTGTCATGCTTTCATCTTAACCAAGAGATTGTGGTTCCAGCTTTCATCTCTTATGGTTTGTCATCCAAAGAACGGTCTTTGGACGTGGTATGGGCTCTCCGTGTTTACGTAGAGAGGACTGCCTCTATTAGGAGGTCAGATACCCTTTTTGTACTTTTTTGGTTTTCACAAACGTGGCTGACCTGCGAACATGCAAACATTGGAAAGATGGATTAGAATGGTGATTGCACCAGCTTATGCACAGACTGGTCTTCCAGCTCCTGCTGCTGTTAAAGCCCATTCTACTCGGTCTGTTAGACATTCTTGGGCGGCCCGCCGAGGCGCGTCCACTGAACAATTGTGCAAGGGGGCTACGTGGTCCTCAGTGAACACATTCATTAGGTTCTATGCCTTTGATACTTCCACCTCCCAGGATGCTTCCTTTGGGCGCCAGCTTCTCATACCCGCTACGGCGCGTTTCCTCCCATGAGGAACTGCTTTAGGACATCCCCGATGTTTCCCTGTGGAAACCAATGTACCCCGATGCAGAAAAGGAGATTTATGGTAGACTTACCATTGTTAAATCTTTCTGCGAGGTACATTGGTTCCACAGGGTGCCCGCCCTGACACATCTAGCTTCTATGAGTTTGTATGGCATTAGCTGCTAGTCCCTTCTCTTGTCGTGAGAATGTGGTTCTATGTGACTAACATCTACCTTCTCTTTTACCTGCTCCTGCATTGGACTGGTTAATGAAACAGAGCTCACAGTGCCTGGAGGTGGGGTTATAGAGGAGGCCCCAATGCATCCTGGGACAGTCTAAAGCTTTAGCCTGTTGGTGCCTGGATCAAGAGCCATCTCTCCACCCCGATGTTTCCCCGTGGAACCAATGTACCTCGCAGAACGAGATTTAACAATGGTAAGTCTACCTTAAATCTCCTTGTTTGATATATTAACTTTATGTTACCATTATAATATCCAGGTGGAGATGACAGAAAGCAGTTAGACACATGGGCTAAGTCTGGGTACACACTATGCAATATATTTGTTATAGTGATTAATTATATATCGCAAGTACATCGGTGGGTGTGTACACCAGATATGTCTGTGAACAACGTTCATAGACCTATCCCATTGGCCCTGCAACACAGCCAATGGTGATATATGTCGCAGATATATCAGTATATTGTTGTGTATGTACGGCCAACCCACAACCGACCCATTAAGTGGCTGCAGGAGCCGCTGACAGATGTGATGTCTGGCCAGACCTCGCGTTGCAGATTGATAAGTGTGTTTAGATTTACCAATCAGCCAGTTGAACAGCCGATCCATTGCTTAAGTGTGTACTCAGCGTTAGAAAGGAGGTCAGGGAGGAGAGGTAGATTTTTGGTAGTGTTAGATTCAGCATAGATAGTTAGGCCAAAGCAGCATATATGTGCACTGAGAGATGTGTAAAGAGGCAGGGGTGTAACTAGAACTTTGTGGGCCACTTAGGGAAGCAGGAGAGAGAGTGAGGGGAGTGAAAGTGGGACAAAGAGGGTGTCAGGGAGGGAGAGAGAAAGAGGGAGAGGAACAAGAAAGAGAGAGGGTTTCATGGAAAAAGAGGGAATGACAGAAAGAGAGAGCTGGTGCCAGGGAGAAAGAGAGAAAAAGGAATGAGAAGGGATACAGGGAGAAAGGGTGTCAGAGAGAGTGCAGAGAGGAGCAAGAGAGAGGGAGGGCAGCAAGCAGGAGTGAGATTGTGTCAGGGAGGGCGAGAGAGTGTCAGGGAGAGAGAATGCCAGGGGAAGAGCGAGAGAGGGAGGAAGAGAGACCATGCCAATTAAATAGGGGGAGAGAGACAGTGTCAGTGGGGAGAGTGGGAGAGAGAGAGTAGCAAGAGGGGGAGGGGAAGCGAGCAGGAGAGACACTACCTGACTAAGTACAGCAGTGAGCGCAGGTCTCTCCAAGGGTCTGGTGCTTCATGGAGTTAGGCCCGGCCCTTAAATATCCGCAGAGAGGCAGGGCAGGCCCCATAGCGGATGCATCCCCTAAAACCACAGTAGTTACGCCTTTTGTAAAGAGGGAAAAATGAGAGCCTAGAACATATTGGAGACAATGAAGGAAAGTGAGATGGTGATACAGGAGAGGACAGTGCAACAAAAGCCTAGGTGATGAAAGGTGTAGAAGAGAATAAGTAAGGGGAAGTGTCCCTTTGATGTAATCGTGTAGAAGGTGAAAGCCAAATTGTAAATTGTTGAAAAGTGAGTGGACAGAAAGTGGGTCAGACAGTTGTATTCATGCTGCTGAAGTAGTTTGGAAGCAAAGGAAATGAAATTGAGCAGTAGCTGGAATGAGAGGTAGAGTCAAGAGATTGTTTCTTGAGGATTTGGGAGATGAATGATTGTTTGAATATAACGTTGCAGTGGAGAGGGACAGGTTAGGTAGCTGAGGCAAGCATTGGAGTGATGAGCTGTTGGAATGGAATATACATGATAGTTTAATGGGTAAAAGCAGTGTGAAGCCTTGTTTTCTTTAACAAGAAATAAAAACTGAGAGCGCTAATTAAAGTGGAGTAGTTGGATGAGAAGAAGATGAGGTTGTTGGATAAGGTAGCAAGTTGCTGTGGAAAATAGTCGATGAGAGTTGGTTAACTGGGTGGATATGACGGGATGCGGTCAAGATGCCGCCGGACGGATGTCAAATAGGTGTTCTTGGTTAGAGGAGGTCTGCGTAGGAAAAGAAAATTTCTATTGGTGGTCAGCAGTGCCTGGAGCACTTTTGCAAGGGTTGGCTCTGTTTGGAGTGCCAGGGTTTGGGTTTAAATAATCCGAATTAGTGTGTGGAGGCTGGAACTGCCTCATCTAGGGCTGCAGTGAATGTAGAATCAGACTGCAGCATTAGGCCTGAGCATGGTAGAAATAGTAGAGCTGAGCAGACCAGGTTTGCCAGTTTAGGTCTCTCTATTTGATCATGGATTTGGGTGCAGGTTGGCTGCAGGAAGAAAGGTGAGGTAAAAGGAAAGGAGGCTGTGATCACACCACCAGTTTGAGAAACTGGTGGTGAGATGGGAGAATATGAGGTAGAGAGAGAGTCAATTGAAATGGGCCGGAGATGATATCTACTGTTAGAGGAGGAAATAAGCATGAGAAGTTTAGAGACAGAAATGCCAGTGATATTGTCAATGGGTGTTTTGAAAGTGCCAACTAGAAGAGTGAGTAGGTCTGTAAAAAGGAAATAATAAATTCAGGCAGTTTTGGAGGAACTGGGGAACTGGGCCTGGTTGGAAATAAATACTCACAGTTGGAAAGAGATGTCAAAGGATGAGAAGGAAAGGGAATGTTTCAGGGAAAATAGCACAAAGGTGTAACTAGGCAACAGTAGGAGGGGATGCAGTTAACTTGCCAGCTGTCGGGATCCCAGCAGTCAGGATACAGACGCCGGAATCTCGATAGCTGACAATGCCGACAACTGGAATCCCGGCGAACAGGGCTATTCCCACTCATGTGTCCCCGACACCCATAGAGCAGGAATAGAGCCACCGAGGCCGCAGCGTGGCGAGCCATACTGGTGGCCGGGATGCCATTGTCGGTATACTGACGGCCAGCATCCTGGAGAACTATGCCCCCTATTTTTTGGTCATTGGGTTGTGGTGTGTGTTTGTAAGAAAGATTCTTATATGACAGAGATGCAGGGGAAGCAGGGATAAAGGTAGGGAGCAAGTTTTCAATAATGGAAATTAGACTATACTTTACTTTCCATCTTTATGTTGCATGCTAATCACTCCCAAATCTCCCACCCATTATGACAATGTCTTCTTGCACTTCTGCTCCTCCTTTTAGTTTCTCCAACTTGACCTTCCCATTCCTTCTACTTTACTTTCCTCATGTCATCCCACCCATACTCACACATGCACACTATGGCACCAAAATACTCTTGGCTTGATCTATTTATAGTGTTCACTAAAACAACTACTCTGCAACCCTTCAGTCCTGCCCTGGTCTGGGTGCCTCTTTATTTAACTGTTAGAACTGTCTTTTTTTGTGTTTATTCCAGTAATATGTTTCCCGGCCACCAGGGGTCTCCAATGCTCATGTTATGTGAAGCTACAGTACTGGTCTACCAGAGGTGCTGCTCCCTGGACTCTGTTATGTACCCAGGTGTCAAGAAATAAACGATTTAATTACCAGTATGAACTACATCTGACTCCTGACTATTAAGGGCCTAATTCAGGGGGTAATTCTGAGTTGATCTCAGCAGCAAGTTTGTTAGCAATTGGGCAAAACCATGTGCACTGCACTGCAGGTGTGGCAGATACAACATTTGCAGAGAGAGTTAGATTTGGGTGGGGTATTTTGTTTCTGTGCAGGGTAAATACTGGCTGCTTTATTTTTACACTGCAATTTAGATTTCAGTCTGAACACACCACAGCCAAATCTAACTCTCTCTGCACATGTTATATTTGCCCCCCCTGCAGTGCACATGGTTTTGCCCAACTGCTAACAAAGATCCAGCTGCGATCAACTCAGAATTACCCCCTCAGACCCGATGTCAGCAACATTTTTCTGTAATGGGCATAACCTTGTGCAGTGCAGGTGGGGCAGATATAACAGGTGCAGAGAGAGTTAGATTTGGGTGGGGTGTGTTCAAACTGAAATCTAAATTGCAGTGTAAAAATAAAGCAGCCAGAATTTACCCTACACAGAAACAAAATAACCCACCCAAATCTAAAGGGCCATACACACTAGATTACTTTTTTAAAAGATATGGACGATACAGACGATTTTGAACGATATATCGTTAAAGTCATCTAGTGTGTATGGCCACCCCAACGGCCGATGCGCACCCGGGCTTGTGAAAAAGCAGGTCGCGGGTCGGCCGTGCAGGCAGCTCAATGTGAGCGCTCATCACGGCATGTGTATACGGAGCCGTGATGAGCAATGTGCACAATGTGACATTGCTCCTCCTCCCCGGCAGTGGCTCCATTCTAGCTGAGCCGCTGACAGCAGCCACACAGCGTCTCCATCATAATTTCTCCCACTGCCCCCCAATGAAGTTTTTTCACCCACTGCCCCACTAATTATATTTCCACTGTGCCACCAACTTAATAAAAAATGAAGTATAATGGTTTCAGAAATAAAATATATATATATATATATATATTAGTAAACATATAGAGAGAGGGAGTGCTCCATAGTGCATAAAAGTTTTATTACAAAGCAATACATAAAAATGCAATTCCGATCCGAAAGAATCGTACCATAAAAAAACACACTGTGGGCTGGTTACCACATGACATAATATGTTACCATCCAGGCAAAACTCGCCCCACGATCCAGCGTCTCTCCGGGAGCAGACTGTATCAGACTGTATCAGCAACGCGCCTCTGTTTATGCCTCCGGCTTTCTCTGACCGCCCCAACGTGATCCAGGTATAGCCGCTTCCACATACGGCAGGACCGAGTGGAGCTGATAACTATTCAGCGGCTTGTGAGTGATACAGTCTACTCCCGGAGAGACGCTGGATCGTGGGACGGGTTTTGCCTGGAAGGTAACATATTATGTCATGTGGTAACCAGTACACAGTGTTTTTTTTTTCTGGTACGAGTTCTTTCGGATCGGAATTGCATTTTTATATATTGCTTTGTAATAAAACTTTTATGCACTATGGAGCGCCCCCTCTCTCTTTGTGTTTACTAAGATTTTACACCCAAGGATCCTGGGTTTTTGGAGCTGAGAGAAGGGAAGCAGCGGTCCTTATATTTGTGGACATATAATTGACTTCAGGTTACCTGTTGTCTGCGCTGGACTTGAGACTCATACAAGTATACTGGCCACATCACTATTTTTTATCTTTATATATATATATATATATATATATATATATATATATATATATATTGTATGGAAAGCCCGGCACTCCCACAGCTGGCTACATGCCCTGGTGCCCTCAGAAGAGTATGAACACAGAAATAAACAAACTGCGGCACTCGGGGACTGATAGAAGAATCAATGTATTAAGCAATATGGATGTCTTGTATTGCTTAATACATTGATTCTTCTATCAGTCCCCGAGTGCCGCAGTTTGTTTATTTCTGTATATATATATATATATATATATATAATGTATCCAGATAAGAAGCACTCCTGGCGTCTTGTATAAATAACCCTCTGAGCACATATCGAATTGGCAACGTTTCAGTGCCGTTTACTTGCGTGGCATCTTCGTCAGGAGTGCTGCTTATCTGGATGCATTGTTAATTGTGTATGCGGGCACCCGATGCAGCATTGCATTGCATTGGGCTATTGAAGAGAGAGCCGGACATTCTGTTTTTTATTATTTTATTTTATTTTATATATTTTATTATTTCATTATTTATATAATATTCTCTCTCTCTCTCAGTCACAGCACTGGGATTGCAAGTGCAGCAAGGAGGTGTCTGACACCTTCTTCATTTGCATTTTCAATGGACAGATTTGCAAAGCTGCTTGTGCGTGGCTTTGCAAATCCGTCTACTACTGAATAAGGGGGGTCATTCAGACCTGATCGCACGCTAGGATTTTTCGCTGCACTGCGATCAGGTCAGAACTGCACATGCATATGCACCGCAATGCGCAGACATGTCGCACGGGTACAAAGTGGATCGTTGCGGTGCGATGAATTGTACGAAGAATCCATTCGCACAGCCGATTGCAAGGAGATTGACAGGAAGAAGGCGTTTGTGGGTGGCAACTGACCGTTTTCAGGGAGCGGTTGGAAAAATGCAGGCGTGTCCAAGCGTTTTCAGGGCGGGTGTCTGACTTCATTTCTGTCCCCGGACAGGCTGAAGTGATCGCAGCGGCTGAGCACGTTCTGAGCTACTCAGAAACTGCACAAAACTTTTTTGTACCGTTCGGCTGCACATGCAATCGCACACTTGCAAAGCGAAAATACACTCCCCTATGGGCAGCGACTATCTGCTCGCAGCAGTGCAAAAATAACCTAGCGAGCGATCAGGTCTGAATTAGGCCCAAGGTCCTGTACTATTAAAATCACTAGTATGGCTCATTGCACATATACAACCTGATACAGCTTGGGTGCGGTAGAGGGATCTGATTAGATCCTACTTTACAAGCTAGCACTCGAACCAACATCATTGTCACCATTCAAAGATGACATTGGTTCCGACAGGTAAACTCCGAAAACGTTTAGTTTTTGGAGTTGTTGAATATTAGGATGCCCGATCATGCATTTATAATGAAGGGGCCCATTATTCAATACATGTGGATACTAGTGTTTTAGCATGTGTAACAGGCCAATAAGGAGTCATAAATAGGTCACTGTATCAAAGATAGGTTTTGATAAAAAAAAAAAAAAAGTAGCGCATAATTACCCTTTTATAATGAGGCTGTGCTATTCAGTATCAGGTCTGGTCTTCTACCAGGAGATGCTGGCCCTATGTAGAATAACTGTCTCCTGCAGCCTCATTGTGGCTTTACTTCCTTGCTGTGTCCAGTGTCCAAATAGTCTTCAATAGTCTTTTCACATTTGCCAATGTTGCTACTGCATCCACTGTGGAGGGAACTTTCGAACTCTTGAGGTGAAAAAAAAGTTGCAAATGTTCATCATGCTCCTCAAACCTCCCCACATTCCCCTATCATGCCTCTTACTTTTAAGCACAAGCCATTTCCCCCTTCACATGCCCATTAGACATCCCAACATGCCATCAGACATTCCCATGTGCCATCAGATGTATGCAAATGACGTTGAATGCCATCAAACCTACTCCACATGAAATCAACCCCCCACCCACATGCCATCCAATCCCAAACACATGCTATCAGACCACTTACACATGCCATCAAACCCATTCCACATGACATCAGTGCTCCCCACATAGCCTTTCTTATGCCACCAGTCCCCCCCCCCCCCCCCTTCTGACATGCAATCACACCTCCCACACATAAGCCATGCCCTTCTAACATTACTTCTGGGCTGAGGTGTAAAAGTGATGCATAAAATTCAAATACAAGGTTGGATCTGGTTGATGCAAAATGCAGCTTCAATGCCAAAATCTTGCTAATGGCTGCATCTCACAGCCTAGTTGGGCCTATGTCTAGTTTTGGAAGCTGGGCACTCCAGTCCACACAATAGAAACCGATCACCACTACTATACATTTCATCTGGACATCCTATCTACATATTAAAAACAAGATTCTTATGTCTTTTTGGGGTGGTGTGGATTGAATGATGGACAGTACATAGACAACCAATAGGTCAACACCAGATAGTCGATAGTCAATAGGTTGACAGTGTTAAAACTTCAATAGGTTTAAATATTGACAGTTGTCAGCATGGACTTAGGTTGACAAGTTCAAAGGTCAACATGCAAATGGTCAGCACTGAAAAGGTCTGCTCATGGCTTTTTTGTTATTTTAACCCTAATCAATTCCTAACCCTCCACCAATTGCCTAATCTTAACTGTCCCCTATGTCAACCTAACCCTCCCCCAAGTGTTTAACCCTAACCCTAAAAACAAAGAAAAACCATACAGATGGGTCCACGGTTATCTCGGCTAGTTTGCTGCGCCTAGGCAGAACATGGTTTATTAACATAAACAATTCATCTATTGTTCTCAGCTGCAATACAATACAGAGAACAATACAGCAGGGGATTAAGTCATTACAGCAGGGGATTAAAGGTCAAGATAAACATGGACCCATCTGTATGTCAACTATTTGCATGTTGGCCTTTTGTGCATTTTAACCTTTTGACCCTGTCAACCTAACTCCATGTTGACCTATTGACTGACAACCATCTGCTGTCGACCTATTGATTGTCTATCTATGTGATGTCCATACGTCAACCAGATACCATCTATCCATCTTTTTGTATGGATAGTTAAGCTTTACAGTGCTCACAGCATGAGTTTTTGATTGCAGTGTGACAGTTTACTCAATAATGTGCAAATAAAACTAAATTTAAGCATCACCTAACAACTACAATTAGTGCTACAGTGCTATGATGACCATTTATTTGCTTTCTGTGTGTTGTCATAACACGCTTAAGCAAGTTATAGCAAAACAATAATATTACGAGTTCACCCTGTAATTTGAGCCAAGATAACTATATATTAGTGTTTGCCTGCATCTTCGCTTACGTGGATGTTTGTTATTGCTCAGCGGAACTAATTTTACAAAGACAGTAGTGCCATCTAATATTGTGATGTATATTTTATATTGTACACATTGATCACTAAATGCCTTTCTGAACAATATTTGCAGTTTTTCCTTCAGGGATTAAGACTAAAAGATGCTTGGGGCTACTAACTTGTGAGCAATCCATGTAAAGCTACATATGGGAGAAGCAGCTGGTCCTGAGATCTACGCCTGCAGCCATGAGCGTTTGGGTGACTTGTTGATCGTCATATTAAAGCAGATGCTTTCAGGAAACTGGTCAAGCATATAGTTTTTCCTTTATCACAGGGGTGGGGAACCTTTTTTCTACCAAGGGCCATTTGGATATTTATAAAATCCTTCAGGGGCCATACAAAAATTATCAACTTAAAAATTAGCCTGCCCCCAGTCACTTGTTATACCCCATTAGATATGCCCCCAGTCAGTTGTTATGTCCCATTAGATATGCCCCCAGTCAGTTGATATGCCCCATTAAATATGCCTTCAGTCAGTTGTTATGCGCCATTAGATATGCCCTCAGTCAGTTGTTATGCCCCCATTAGATATGCCCCCAGTCAGTTGTTATGCCCCATTAAATATGCCCTCAGTCAGTTGTTATGCCCCATTAGATATGCCCTCAGTCAGTTGTTATGCCCCCATTAGATATGTCCCCAGTCAATTGTTATGCCCCCTAGTAGCGCAGTTTACACACACATTAAAAGAAAAAAACCCACAATACTCACTAGCCCTGTTTCCGGACCGCTGGCTGCCCACTCCTCGGAACTATGAGAGCGAGCACCACACATGTACACTGCCTGAGCTGGAAGCTGGAGTTCAGGAGTGAGCTCCTGCCTCCTGCTGCTACTGAGGAGAAGGAGCCAGGCGCCCGCTGGTAACAAAATCTCAGCAGGCGCCCAGCATCTCCCTCGGTTAGGTGAGCCTGGCCGGGCCTGATCAAGTGGCTTTGCGGGCCTTATACGGCCCGTGGGCCAGAGGTTCCCCACCCCTGCTTTATCACATCTAAATCATACATATCTCCGTTTTTGTCTAGGTACTAAGCTATACAATAGTGAAATCCAAATTCATCCAGTAGTTTTTGAGTTTATTATATGTATAGATGTATTATCCAACAGCTTCACATACAAGTTTAGCTTTCTTTTTTAGACATCTGATTTTTATTTTTCAATATACAAACTAGCCTAAAAAGTGGAAGTAAACAAACAGAAAACTAATGAGAACCAAATTGTTTTTATTGCAGTATAATTCCATCTCTGTCTGCTAAAATCTAATAATTGCTACTTTCCTAACAGATCTGCAATACAAGCACATTGGTAATAAAAAAAGTTTTTTTGAATGCCTGAAGGCACAGTAATTTATAAGATTTACTTAATGCTGTCTTATTCAATATTCTTACAGGAAAAAAAAGTCTTTTTGTGCTACAAAGTTTATTTTTTAATAAGATAGATCCAATAAATGTAACACGGCCAAACAAATTTCTTGGTGATAAAATATAACTGTAAAGGTAAACAATGCACATTGAAATCTAGTTGTTTGACCTGAACACTGACTGACCAGACATGTACCAGATATAATGACACATATATTATATATAATTTGCAAAGATGCAAAAAGTGTGGCAACCACAGTATAAATGCTGCATGGCCTTTTACAGATTAAATGTTCCCAATATTCAGTTTTTTGTATCAAAATGGCAACATAAATTAAGCTGCAGAGTTTAAACATGTTTGGATTGGAGGAGCTGGGTGTTTCAGGTAAATGAATTTTATTTTACTCTGTCGAAGTCAAAAAAAATATTACATAAAGAGAACATACAAACTCCACACATTTAAGTCGCTATACTTGCAAATACGCGCAGCCGTATATGGTAACACATGCATTTACACGGACATGCTACAGAGATGGATTCGACACTTATTTCATACAGTACATAATTATAATAATATCAAGCGCCAGACATCATGATAATTTCAAATTATCTAATGAATTAATGTCATGTATGTGTATTATTTGAACGAAACCAGATACACCTGTCATATTTACTATTAAAACAACCAGCTTAATGTGTAGATTAATTTGATACTTGTTATTAAGTTGTAGGACATTGCAGCGGATAATTATGATTGAATGTATAAAAGCTAAAATTACTTTTATTTGAACAATAGAAGTTCCAAACAGGAACCTCAGACCAGCCCCTTTGGCAGTCTTCAAGGCTGAACCTGATCAGTATATACAAAGAGAATAGTGACTCATCATGAACCCCTCCCCCAGAAACTAGTTAACACATTTTGCTGGTCACACAGGAAAGTAGTTGCTTTTTGGTCTCAGAGGAAGATGAAGTCTCAGCATGATTTTACAGAGGAAAGAGAGAGTCATATGGAGGGACAAACTTATATGAGAAAGATATGGTATTGTATCGCTGGCATGTAACTGAAACTGTATATAACTGTATGTAATTGAATGTTCTAACTGTTTACTGTGTGAGTTGTATTCCTGTAACTATAGGTATACTGTACTTTGTAATATATATTGAATCCATATCCTTTTAACACCAAATATATACATCAATGAACTTTGGAACTCAGATAATGTGTGGATGTATTGTTCTCTCTTATGGGATGCAGTGTTGTGCGATGTACAGCGCACATTCATGGGATATGGTAATAAGAGTTGCAGGCATTTACAATATATATTAGAGCGGGCATTTTAAATATTTGTGAGAAATCAATTTGGCATTCTTAACCCCTCATGCAAAAAACAAGATTTCATTTTGAGGGATAGCATATTTTTCCATACATGAATTTACTAGTAACTTTAAAGGTAAAATTGACATTATCGTTCATGAAATCTCCTTTCTTCAGATCTTCCACTCTTCCACCTACCTTGCGTTTTAAATTTTTTTGAGTCTGAGGTCCTCACTTTCCTTTATTCCTCCACTCCCTCAATTTTCAGCTTCGTACCTGTTTCTTCGCAAGTCCTGCACACTTTTTCATCCTATACTTCTTCTCCACTAATATTTTCTCATCTGGCTTCACATATGGGGGGTCATTCTGACTTGACCATAGCTGTGCTAAATTCAGCACAGCTACGATCCTTCACACTGACATGCGATGGGACACCCAGCACAGGGCTAGTCCGCCCTGCATGTCAGTCCGCCCCCCCCCCCCCGCAGAGGTGCAAAGGCATCGGACAGAGGTGATGCTTTTGCACTTCCAGAGTAGCTCCCGACCAGCGCAGCTTTAGCCTGCTGGATGGGAGCTACTCGCCGCACCCCGGCCCGCAGCGGCTTCGTGTGGCATCACGCAGCCGCCGCGGACCTCCCCCCCCAACGGTCCAGCCACGCCTACGTTGGCTGGACCGCTTCCCCTAAATGGCGGCTCAACGCCGCCGTCCAGCCCCCTCCCGCCCAGCGACCGCCTCTGTCTCAGAGATGATCGCTAGGCAACGACGGCTGCCACTTCCGACCCGATTGCTACGCTGCAAGAAACTGCAGCGAGCGATCGGGTAGGAATGACCGCCCATGGTCTCATCGCTCCTCTATTTGAGAAACCATCTCTTGATCCTACCTCTCTCTCCAATTGCCGCACCACTTCTCTGCACTCCTTTCCTTCCAAACATTTAAAGTGTCTGACCCATTTTCTATCAGACTGCTTTAGTTTCATCCCCCTGCGGTCTGGTTTTCATCCTCTTCACTCCACTGAAACTACCCACAATACAGTGATACATGTGCCACATGTAGTAACGTGGACACTTTTCTCTGCTCATATTCCTTGTCCTCTCTGCTGCCTTTTTACACAGTCTCATCCTCGACACCCTTCACTTCCATGACCTTCGAAGTAATGTTCTCTCCTGGTTTGCCTTCTACCTTTGTGATCTCTCAGACAGTGGGGGTAATTCAGAGTTGATCGTAGCACCAAATTTGCTATTAGTTGTGAAATCCCATGTGCATTGCGGGGAGAGGGGGGGGGGGGCAGATACTGTATAACATGTGCAGAGAGAGTTAGATTTGGGTGTGGTGTGTTCAAACTGAAATCTAAATTGCAGTTTAAAAATAGAGCAGACAGTATTTACCCTGCACAGAAACAAAATAACCCACCCAAATCTAACTCTCTCTGCAAATGTTATATAAGCTCCCCCTGCAGTGCACATGGTTTTGCCCAACTGCTAACAAATTTGCTGCTGCGATCAACTCTGAATTACCCCCAATGTCACTACTTCTTGCACCTGCCACCCTCCTCTTCTTCTACTTAATGGAGTTCCTCAAGACTCTGTTTTCATCCCTCTTCTCTTCACACGCTACACCTTCTTGCTTGGTGAACTCATATGCTTCTTCATTATCAATTAAGACTTCAATGCTGATGATATCCAAATCTGTCTTTCCTTCCCCAACCCTTCTCCCTCTTTCATATATGACTTGCCAAAATGCCTTTTCCACCTTCTTCAACTGAAGTTCCCAGTTTCACCTCATATTTAATATACACAAAACGGTGCTTATCATTTTTTCCCTACTAACATCTTTATCCTTTTACAGTATCTCTTATGGTTGACAAGCTCACTCCCTCCTCTATTCCCACTTCCGTGTGTCATCATCACCTCTGTCCTTAGCCTTATTCTGCAAATCCAGTCTCTATTGCAGTCCTATCACCTCTCTACATTCAGATTTTAGAGTTATTGGAGCTGTAATTTGGGACACAAGTCTGAGATCTGAAAGGAATGGTACAGTATAGTTCAGTTAGTGCTGTAAAGAGCTGTGTGGAGACTAAAAGTATTGGTAAGCATGCTGGGACCAATAGTGCTCCAAATCTGATACTGCCACTTTTGCCTGCTGAGAAAAAAAAATTCAAGTTGAAGAGTAAGACCCCAGGTAAAAGTGCTGCCTGCTGAAAGAGGAGTTCACTACTGCACAGACTCCATTTTTCTGTTCTCCAGGGAGGCTTCATGACCTATCCCAAGATAGCCACTGAGCACGTGCAGGAGCCATCATGTCTTGATTGTGAGAGACTGTGTTAGAGGATCACAGTGAAAAACATGTCTTCTACTTAGTTCCAGCGATATCTGCAATTACCTGCTGACAGAAATCTGTTCCAACATCCCTGCACCACTACACTTTTGCAGTATACACTCACCGGCTTGTACCCTGTTTGAAACCCCACTACGTTCAAACTCCGCTCCATCACCAGTGTACATGTAAGAGTGAGCTGTACCTGCTATCTATTAATAAACCAACAACACTGATTAAGTAACTGGGCTGTTTATAGTTTGAAACAACAAATGGTGTAAATCCAACTTCTGCGTTACAGCCAAGTTCCACTTAAACGTGTAATGGAGTATAAATACAAAAATTGTGTAAATAAATGGGTATTTCACAGTGTCATGGGTTGGTAGAACAATGTATTACCCACAAGAATGGGTCAGCTTTTAGTCCCTTAACTTGGGTGAGAAGTGTTGGGGAATGAAGAAAGTCACCGTTCAGAGACAGGGCCTGTGAAATGAAGTCCTGCCGTATGGAATAGGTCAACATAATAGATAGAGCCCGCGTCCTCATTTCCAATCCTACCCCGTGGTCATTGAAGGAGATGTATGGTCTTCAACTGGATGGGGGTTTGGGATCCAATATCCTTTGAAAGAGAAGAGGGACAAAAAAAAAGGGGACCAATCATGTGATATGTTTCAGTTAAGGTAGGGGGTGGGTGCCCACATAAAACTTTTTTTTAAAGTTTAGTTTTAAAACTACTACACTATTGGTCCTCTTCTACTTCTCTTTCTCCTGTCCTGAGGGACATTGAATTAAGAAATCCTCATCTGAGGGCCAAAAGTCACTACATCTGGAACCGGGTCCAAAAGATAACTTTATGGGAGGAAAATACCACGCTCATATGTGAGTAGTGTACAAACATCTTTCCACCCTCTTTTAAGAAACCCACAGAAAAATCCATATAGACCCCATTCTTTATGTGGGCACCCACCCCCTACCTTAACTGAGACATATCACATGATTGGTCCCCTTTTTCCCCTCTTCTCTTTTGAGGGATATTGGATCTCAAACCCCCATCCGGATGAAGAGCATACATTGGGGTAAATTTACTAAGATGGGAGTTCTATTTAACATGGGATGTTGCCCATAGCAACCAATCAGATTCCAGGTATTATCTTCTAGAATGTGCTAAATAAATGAGAAGTAGAATCTGAATGGTTGCAATGGGCAACATCCCATCTTAAATAGAACTCCCATCTTAGGGGGTAATTCCAAGTTGATTGCAGCAGGAATTTTTTTAGCAGTTGGGCAAAACCATGTGCACTACAGGGGAGGCAGATATAACATGTGCAGAGAGAGTTAGATTTGGGTGGGTTATTTTGTTTCTGTGCAGGGTAAATACTGGCTGCTTTATTTTTACACTGCAATTTAGATTGCAGATTGAACTCACCCCACCCAAATCCAACTCTCTCTGCAAATGTTATATCTGCCTCTCCTGCAGTGCACATGGTTTTGCCCAACTGCTAAAAAATTTCCTGCTGCGATCAACTCAGAATTACCCCCTTAGTAAATTTACCCCATTGTTTGTATTTATACTCCATTACACAGTTAAGAGGAACTTAGGTGTAGCACAGAAGTTAACTTTATACCATTTGTTGTTTCTAATTGTGTTGGGTGTCGAGTGACATTCTTTTGTATTTCCACACTGCAGCCACACAGGGTGCCGTAGTTTTCTATACTTTCTCTTGTTGTTTATCATTTGAGTCATCTGCTGGTGTATGCATATATAACTCTGCAAAATCAACCTGTAAACACGTTATTTCCAATACTGCCCACTTTGACAGAAAGACAGGGAATCAGTCAAAACAAAATGTGTGGTAGCAGAGACGCGCCATCAACGTCTGCATGCATAAGCAGATTCAGGGGGAGGGCACCAAGGCACTTTCTCTGTGTGAAAGGGGGGGGTCAGACAGAGACCGGCAAAATGGCCCGGGATTTCTGTCTGAAAAGTGTATAACATGATAGCGAGATGATTCATAGCTATGTTACTCGGGGAGTCTAATGTAACATTTCAGTGAAAACCCGATCAAAATCGGATAAGTAGTTTTCGAGTGTTTCACGAACATGCATACAAATGCGTTTTCACCTGTCATGCCTCCGTTTTTTAGCACACTCCCGGAAAACGCTCAGTTACCGCCCAGAAACACCCACTTCCTGTCAATCACTCACCGGTCAGCAGAGCGACAGAAAAGCGTTGCTCGTCCTTCAGTAAAATAGCATAGTTTTGTGTGAAAGTACTTCGCGCGTGCGTACTGCAGCCCGTACATATGCGCAGAAATGCAGATTTTCAGACTGATCGCTACGCTGCGAAAAATGGCAGCTAGCGATCAACTCGGAATGACCCCCAATGATAGAAAAGGCGCTCATAGTGCAGACTGTTTATTTTAAATAAATTTAAAACAGCAATATAAGCAGAGCAATCATTTAAAAACTTGTACCATATAACTCAGAGTGTGGACTGGTTACCACATGGTTCAATGAAAAAATCCACCAGCGTGTGCTGCAAGCCCGCTCACTCCCCGCCTGGGACCTCACACCGCGCCACCGGTTTCGTCTAAACCATGACTCGTCGGGACACCTTCACCGGAACAGACGATCAGAGCTGCTGCACAGGTGGAATATAATATGTAATATAGATATAATATAGGTGTGTGTGTGTGTGTGTGTGTGTGTGTGTGTGTGTGTGTGTGTGTGTGTGGTGTGTATGTATATGTTTGCTGTGTATATGTATTGTGTGTATATGTGTCGTGGGTGTATTCTACTTTTTGGCCACAAGATGTCCTCACACCATTCATTTTTCATATATTGGGGTCAATTCAATTCGATGACTAGTTGCCAATTCCACTAGTTTACTTAAGTTTTGTTGACAATTGGAATTCCCACGAATTCAATTCTCGCCAATGTGACTGTTTAGTCGGCGATGTATATACAATTCCTGACAATTTGTTCTCCCTTTATGTTATATTGGTCAGACCAATTCAATTAACTCGCGGGTGGGGAGAGAGTTCGAATTCCCAACAATTTTAGACTTAAACTCTCCCTTTTTTTCTCTCCCCCAAGGGGTGAGAGTTTACAAATTTTTGTTTTGAATTTAATACTAAGCTATTAGAAATGCTGTAAATAGGTCTAATTTTTCAATCCAACACATTTATATTCCCACTGGCTAGTTTAGCAAGTGGTTTGTCCATATCTTGCTGCAATAGAGGATTTCATCTGAAGGAGGACAGCATGCACCTGACTGGAGTTTGAAGAGGACGCCGATCAAATCTTATCGTATAGTACATGATAACACAACTAGGACAGCGATGTGTTTTGTGCCGCAGCGCACCGCAAACAACATTGCAGCAGGGCAGTTATGTCAGAGAATGCTGGTTCTCCCTACAAAACAGCAGGTTTAAGTTGTGAGAACCGGCATTCTCTGATTTACGGAGCGCTAAACTGATTAGCTGTGGGAGCCCCCTACTGGCACTATTCAATCCGTGCTGATACTGAATTTACCCCTTCGAAAAACAATTTTACTTAATTTAATATTATTTTCAGAATTTTTAAATAAAAAACTTTTGGACTTGCGGTGCCGTGAAAAAATTCTGATACTCAGGTGGTGATACAAAAAAGTTTGGAAAACCACTGCATAAACTACTAAATAAAATAAAAAAAAACACTTTACTACTGCTGCTACTCTACACCGCTCACCCTGCACACACTACAATATTGCTACTAATCTCTACTCCCAACCCCACCTACAGTACACTACAGCCCCATACACACAGGGAGATTTCCCCAGAGATGTGTGTTGAGTGAGGAGGAGGGGGTCGCTGATGTCACCCAGCGGTGAAATGAGTGATGTGCTAGATTGAGCCTGCATGCAGGCTCAATCTAGCACCAGCGATAGTGAAGCGCGGGGCTGTGCATTGCTATCGCTGTGGGGGTACACACGGAGAGATCCGTGCTTAACTTCTATGCAATCTAGTCAGATTGCTTAGAATTTAAGCACTGATCTCTGTGTGTGTACCCCCCTTACCTCTCAGCCAATACACTACTTCACTCCCTTCCCTGCATAATCCGTCACTACCCTGCACTGCACCCCCCTCCCTGCACATACTATCTTGTACCCCCATCCCCACAAACACTATACTACAGCCACTACCCTGCACCCCACTCCCCACACCTAGTACACTAGGCCGGACAATCGGTTGATCGGCAGTTCATGCTACCATATTAGTAACCTACTCTTAGTGCACAGAGACCCCTGAGAATTTACTATATGAGAACATAAGACATTTGCGCATGGGCAATTCCCAAAGTGAAAAGGGAAAACACATGTGCATGGACAAATGTACTGCAGGTCAGTATTTTTGTAACTTTGGAAGTAATTTGGAGTTGGGTACATACCCATTTGCATAGTGAAATATCCATATTTGACCTGTGCATGCCTACCTCTCAACCAACACTCGGGTGTGGAATGGCTGACCGGTGGTCAGCATACCGGCAGCGGAATCCCGGCGGGGGGCGAGTGCAGCGAACCCCTTGTAGGCTCTCTGCGCTTTCCGCACTGAGGGCTCATTGGTGCCATGCAGTCGCCACGGCTTCTATTCCCACTCTATGGGTGTCTTGGACACCCACGAATGGGAATAGTCCCTGTTAGTCGGCATGCCGACTGTCTGGATAGTGAGGGGCCGGGATGTAGGGGGAGGTCATGTGATTGTCTGTCTCCTGGGCGCCGGTCAAATGAATACATCCCCCCAACACTCCCTTCCCCACTCACAGTACACTACCTCTCACCCTGCATACCCCTCCCCGCAAACACTACTACAGCTACCCTGCACCCTCTCAATGCACACACTACATTACCTCTCACTGTACACACGCTCCCCTGCATACTACCGCCGAACAAGTGGATACCTTTAAATACCTGGGTTCAACTATCAATGGTCAACAGATAGCCGCTACAAGTGACATCACGAGATGCATAGTTTGTGCCACAGCTGCCTTTGCATCTCTGAAAAAAGGCCTCTGGGACCAAAAGGACATTATCATTTCCACAAAAATTAGGGTATTCAACATATCAGTTAGAACAAATTTACTTTATGGTTCAGAATAATGGCAATACTTAAAAACGACTTAACAAAGCTGGAATGTTTCCAAATGAGGTGCTTATGAAATATACTTCAAGAAAAACAAATGGACCGGAGAAAGTAAAACATTCGAAAACTATGCAAAAACCAACCCACAGTTGAATCCTATATTAAAAGACAGCGTTTAAAGTGGTTTGGACATGTCTGCAGAATGGAGCCTAAAAGAATACCATACCAGTGCCTAAATACTCTAACACATTCCGGAGGAAAGGAAGATAGTAAGTGATACGCTAAAGAAAACACAGCTAAAGTCGATTGCCCAAGATCTTCAACCACTACACTTCCATATTGATGATGCCAAGCAAACCGCCCTAAACCAATCACAGTTACGTGTGATTATTAGAGATTCCCTGCCTTTGGCTGTCACAGTGCCAGCAAGCTTACCCTACTGGTGCCAACGACAATTAAGTCACATTATAAAGCGATTATGTTTTTCCACACTTCCTCAGAACAATGTACTGCTTCCCACTGCTACTACCATTCCTTTCATGTCAGTACCTAAATGGTTGTGGCTTCTACTCCAAAGTCTTGCCTTAACATTGCATTCCTGGGAGTAAAAGGAGGGAAAATAAGTCTCCTCCCTGTCCCTTCCCCCGACTTGCATTTTTAAGTCAGACTAATTACAATATCCTTCCCTGAAGTGAATTGCAGACTAAAATAAACAAAAAAACAAAAAACCACATTCCTGACAATTGAATTCCTGGGAGTTTGCAAATTCCCGGGAATTAGATTTAAGTCAGACTAATTCCAATATCCCTCTCTGAATTGAATTGCCAACTAAAAAACACATTACTGACAATCAAATTCCCGTGATGCACGGGAGTTTGTAAAGACAGGAATTTGAAGACAAACTCTCACTGAATTGAATTGACCCCCTATGTTTGCTAATCAGCCAATTAACATGAAAGAGAGACAGTGGTTGTCGAGTTTACCCCGTACTTACATAAATACAAACAATTTGATATAATTTTAACAGACTGGCAGAGGGCAATTTGAGGAAGACCAGATCTACCAAATATTTAAAGGGGAAACATATTGACAATTGTTTCATGTGTAGTACAATTTATACATACATATTTAAAATAATGTGACTTTTTTTCTGCTTTCTCTAGATGTAGATACTAAAGCTGTATATGCTGCAGCTGAACAAAAATCGTCAAAAGGATAACACCTTGGGGACTACAGCAAATGGATGCTAGTGTGAAGCTCTATTTATGAGCCAACATCTTAGCTACCATGGGTCTCTCACCCTTCTAACTAAGCCTGCAGGCCCCCATTTTAAGTTGGGGAGAGTCATGGAGTGACCTGGGGTTTCCAACTGCCAGCAGGACAGCAGCGTGCCACCTGGCTGACTTAGGCCTTGAAGCTGTAGGGTAGATTTGAAACACACCCACTGGCACCCCCTGTTACCCTTATTGTCAAGTAAATGTGTCCCTCCACATGGACTCATTCTAAGGGGGATATTTACTAGGCAGTGATAAGAGCGGAGAAGTGAGCCAGTGGATAAGTTGCCTATGGCAACCAATCAGTACTGAAGTAACATCTATAATTTGCATACTGTAAAATGATACAGAGCTGCTGATTGGTTGATGGGGCAATTTCTCCACTGGCTCACTTCTCCGCTCTTATCACTGCTTAATAAATGTCCCCCTAAGTCACAGGACTACTGGTTGCCTTCTTACAACTGTTACCAGAGGAACTTTATTACGTGTCCAAGGGCTTAGTTGCTTTGTTCACAACCAGCTTCCTTGCATTTTTACTCTGCAGTCAACATATTTTTACCATGCACTACTTGAAAAAGGCTTGTCAGAGCTGAAATGCGTTGGACCCAGTATATAGCAGAATACTTGCACTGGCTGTCACGACTTTTCTCAAATGGACTGGGTGAGCTGGCCTGAGGTGCAGTACGCCACACCGCTCCACGCATGGAGCACAACATCACCTATGCATAGAGACAGAAGTCCTCTGAAAAGACTTGACTATCTGATAGTGGTACTTGACACCTCAAGTACCGGGAATGAAGGACTGGCACCATGCTTAGTGGACAACGGATCACCTGCATCGCAGCTACTAGTGGTTTCTGCATACTCCCTGAAGGAGTACCCAGCCAGGGAGAGTCAGCAAAGCACAGATTCATCATCTACCCAATCAGCACTAACCATCTACACAATGTCACACATCAGGGTCTTAGCGCCAGTTACTTGGAATGGCAGTGTGATGCGACTGCCATCCATGCTGTCCTGGTCACATCTGGCATCCCCCAGACTTGTGCTGGCACTGCTGCATCGGTGTCTGACATTTACCCTCCTGTCAGTTCTTACAGCGGTGGTGCATTAACATGACAATTTTGGAATTTCCATTATGATCCCATCTGCCAACCAAATTCCAGGAGCTGCCCTCCCATGAACTGTTCATCCAATAGGCGCTGGAATTGCCGTATATAAACCATCTCCTGAGACCAGCGCATTGCCAGAACAACTCTGTCCTTCCAGAGAACAGTCTCCTGACTCCTGCTTCCAGCTATGTTTCAGTTTCTATATTTGAGTCTACCTTCAGGTATTAGCATTCACAAAATGCTTCTGGTTCTGCCTTCAGATATCTGTATAATCAAAGTGAACCTGCATCTGATTCTGTCTTCAGTGATCTGCATTCTAGCATCTTCATCTGACTCTTTATTTAAAGTCCTGCAGACATCATGCATACTTTGTTTTTGCTTTATAGTGGGCCTCTCTGAATTTGGCCACACCCCCAGTACCTGGGCCCGTGGCCACTCTGCTCTGAATTAAACTACCTGGACTTTATTAAAAATACTTTATTTCTAATACCCACAAGGGGCTGGCAGAGTGTCTGTCTCTGCAACCCCCCCCCCCCCTCCCACTCCAACTTGGTGTGATGCCGTCTACCCTTAAATATTGCTCCACCACTTCCCGCTGCTTCCAAACTTGGCAGGTTGGATGCTTGGGAAGCATGCTCAGATGCTCAGACAGGACTTATAGTCCTGCCAGCAAAACACCAACATCTGAGAGCAATATACGAGAACATGTAAGAAACTGCTGCCTGCTTTTCTTTTTCATGACATTGTCGGGTGACATTGTCTTTCATGACATTGTCGCACTGCAGGGGCATTTAAATCATTCAGTGTTTTAGGTGCCCCCTAACCACTGATGCTCTATGCAACTGCCTAGTTTCATCAAATGGTAGCACAGGCCCTGTATTCATCTCTCGCTCTCTCTTTCCCCTTCCCTCATGTCTCTCTTTCACTCTCACTCTCTCTCTCTCTCTCTCTCTCTCTCTCTCTCTCTCTCTTTCTTTGTTGTTACATACACTAATTCGGTTACAAAATGCCAAGTCCCCGACCTTACATTGATTTCTATCCAGCCCTGAAATTTTTCTGCTGTGTAATGTAGCCAGATAATTCCCTTAGAAAATGATAAAGCTAAATATTTATCTTATATAATACCCTTTATGAGGTCTAAGAACACTGTACGCTATTTACGTATGGAGTACCGTAAGGGTACGCTCGTTGCGTAACAATCGCTTAGCCGTGGTCGAGACGCTCAAGCGTCACGTTCGCTCACGGCCAAGAGATCACAGGCAGGCACGTTATTGGCTGCCGACTACCGTAATGATTCGCTATAGCGATGCGAACGCTCGGGACCACGAGGAGATCACCAGCGGCGCAGACGCTCACAATGTTAAACCTTTATATCTAAACCATAAACACTGTAATATGCTGTAAAACCTTTGTGTAGAGATAGGGTGTAGATGCAACCTAGTGTAAATAAGAATTTACTTACCGATAATTCTATTTCTCGGAGTCCGTAATGGATGCTGGGGTTCCTGAAAGGACCATGGGGAATAGCGGCTCCGCAGGAGACAGGGCACAAAAGTAAAGCTTTCCGATCAGGTGGTGTGCACTGGCTCCTCCCCCTATGACCCTCCTCCAAGCCAGTTAGATACTGTGCCCGGACGAGCGTACACAATAAGGGAGGAATTTTGAATCCCGGGTAAGACTCATACCAGCCACACCAATCACACCGTACAACTTGTGATCTAAACCCAGTTAACAGTATGATAACAGCGGAGCCTCTGAAAAGATGGCTCACAACAATAATAACCCGATTTTTGTAACTATGTACAAGTATTGCAGATAATCCGCACTTGGGATGGGCGCCCAGCATCCACTACGGACTCCGAGAAATAGAATTATCGGTAAGTAAATTCTTATTTTCTCTATCGTCCTAGTGGATGCTGGGGTTCCTGAAAGGACCATGGGGATTATACCAAAGCTCCCAAACGGGCGGGAGAGTGCGGATGACTCTGCAGCACCGAATGAGAGAACTCCAGGTCCTCCTTAGCCAGGGTATCAAATTTGTAGAATTTAGCAAACGTGTTTGCCCCTGACCAAGTAGCTGCTCGGCAAAGTTGTAAAGCCGAGACCCCTCGGGCAGCCGCCCAAGATGAGCCCACCTTCCTTGTGGAATGGGCATTTACATATTTTGGCTGTGGCAGGCCTGCCACAGAATGTGCAAGCTGAATTGTATTACACATCCAACTAGCAATAGTCTGCTTAGAAGCAAGAGCACCCAGTTTGTTGGGTGCATACAGGATAACAGCAAGTCAGTTTTCCTGACTCCAGCCGTCCTGGAACATATTTTCAGGGCCCTGACAACATCTAGCAACTTGGAGTCCTCCAAGTCCCTAGTAGGTGCAAGGCACCACAATAAGCTGGTTCAGGTGAAACACTGACACCATCTTAGGGAGAGAACTGGGGACGAGTCCGCAGCTCTGCCCTGTCCGAATGGACAAACAGATATGGGCTTTTTTGAGAAAAAACCACCAATTTGACACTCGCCTGGTCCAGGCCAGGGCCAAGAGCATGGTCACTTTTCATGTGAGATGCTTCAAATCCACAGATTTGACTGGTTTTAAACCAATGTGATTTGAGGAATCCCAGAACTACGTTGAGATCCCACAGTGCCACTGGAGGCACAAAAGGGTGTTGTATATGCAATACTCCCTTGACAAACTTCTGGACTTCAGGAACTGAAGCCAATTCTTTCTGGAAGAAAATCGACAGGGCCGAAATTTGAACCTTAATGGACCCCAATTTGAGGCCCATAGACACTCCTGTTTGCAGGAAATGCAGGAAACGACCGAGTTGAAATTTCTTTGTGGGGCCTTCCTGGCCTCACACCACGCAACATATTTTCGCCACATGTGGTGATAATGTTGTGTGGTCACCTCCTTTCTGGCTTTGACCAGGGTAGGAATGACCTCTTCCGGAATGCCTTTTTCCCTTAGGATCCGGCTTTCCACCGCCATGCCGACAAACGCAGCTGCGGTAAGTCTTGGAACAGACATGGTACTTGCTGAAGCAAATCCCTTCTTAGCGGCAGAGGCCATAAGACCTCTGTAAGCATCTCTTGAAGTTCCGGGTACCAAGTCCTTCTTGGCCAATCCGGAGCCATGAGTATAGTTCTTACTCCTCTACGTCTAATTCTCAGCACCTTAGGTATGAGAAGCAGAGGAGGGAACACATACACCGACTGGTACACCCACGGTGTTACCAGAACGTCCACAGCTATTGCCTGAGGGTCTCTTGACCTGGCGCAATACCTGTCCCATTTTTTGTTCAGACGGGACGCCATCATGTCCACCTTTGGTATTTCCCAACGGTTTACAATCATGTGGAAAAAACTTCCCGATGAAGTTTCCACTCTCCCGGGTGGAGGTCGTGCCTGCTGAGGAAGTCTGCTTCCCAGTTTCCATTCCCGGGATGAAACACTGCTGACAGTGCTATCACATGATTTTCCGCCCAGCGAAATGTCCTTGCAGTTTTTGCCATTGCCCTCCTGCTTCTTGTGTCGCCCTGTCTGTTTACGTGGGCGACTGCCGTGATGTTTTTCCCACTGGATCAATACCGGCTGACCTTGAAGCAGAGGTCTTGCTAAGCTTAGAGCATTATAAATTTACCCTTAGCTCCAGTATATTTATGTGGAGAAAAGTCTCCAGACTTGATCACACTCCCTGGAAATTTTTTCCTTGTGTGACTGCTCCCCAGCCTCTCGGGCTGGGCTCCGTGGTCACCAGCATCCAATCCTGAATGCCGAATCTGCGGCCCTCTAGAAGATGAGCACTCTATAACCACCACAGGAGAGACACCCTTGTCCTTGGATATAGGGTTATCCGCTGATGCATCTGAAGATGTGATCCGGACCATTTGTCCAGCAGATCCCACTGAAAAGTTCTTGCGTGAAATCTGCCGAATGGAATTGCTTCGTAGGAAGCCACCATTTTTACCAGGACCCTTGTGCAATGATGCACTGTTTTTAGGAGGTTCCTGACTAGCTCGGATAACTCCCTGGCTTTCTCTTCCGGGAGAAACACCTTTTTCTGGACTGTGTCCAGAATCATCCCTAAGCACAGCAGACGTGTCGTCGGGATCAGCTGCGATTTTGGAATATTTAGAATCCACCCGTGCTGTTGTAGCAGATTCCGAGATAGTGCTACTCCGACCTCCAACTGTTCCCTGGACTATGCCCTTATCAGGAGATCGTCCAAGTAAGGGATAATTAAGACGCCTTTTCTTCGAAGAAGAATCATCATTTCGGCCATTACCTTGGTAAAGACCCGGGGTGCCGTGGACAATCCAAACGGCAGCGTCTGAAACTGATAGTGACAGTTCTGCACCACGAACCTGAGGTACCCTTAGTGAGAAGGGCAAATTTGGGACATAGAGGTAAGCATCCCTGATGTCCCGGGACACTATATAGTCCCCTTCTTCCTGGTTCGTTATCACTGCTCTGAGTGACTCCATCTTGATTTGAACCTTTGTAAGTGTTCAAAAAATTTTTTTTTTTTAGAATAAGTCTCACCTAGCCTTCTGGCTTCAGTACCACAATATAGTGTGGAATAATACCCCTTTTCTTGTAGTAGGAGGGGTAATTTAATTATCACCTGCTGGGAATACAGCTTGTGAAATTTTTTCCCATACTGCCTCCTTGTCGGAGGGAGACCTTGGTAAAGCAGACTTCAGGAGCCTGCGAAGGGGAAACGTCTCGACATTCCAATCTGTACCCCTGGGATACTACTTGTAGGATCCAGGGGTCCTGTACGGTCTCAGCGCCATGCTGAGAACTTGTCAGAAGCGGTGGAACGCTTCTGTTCCTGGGAATGGGCTGCCTGCTGCAGTCTTCTTCCCTTTCCTCTATCCCTGGGCAGATATGATCTTATAGGGACGAAAAGACTGAGGCTGAAAAGACGGTGTCTTTTTCTGCAGAGATGTGACTTAGGGTAAAAACGGCGGATTTTTCAGCAGTTGCCGTGGCCACCAGGTCCGATGGACCGACCCCAAATAACTCCTCTTCCTTTATACGGCAATACACCTTTGTGCCGTTTGGAATCTGCATCACCTGACCACTGTCGTGTCCATAACATCTTCTGGCAGATATGGACATCGCATTTACTCTTGATGCCAGAGTGCAAATATCCCTCTGTGCATCTCGCATATATAGATGCATCCTTTAAATGCTCTATAGTCAATAAAATACTGTCCCTGTCAAGGGTATCAATATTTTTAGTCAGGGAATCCGACCAAGCCACCCCAGCTCTGCACATCCAGGCTGAGGCGATCGCTGGTCGCAGTATAACACCAGTATGTGTGTATATACTTTTTATGATATTTTCCAGCCTCCTGTCAGCTGGTCCTTGAGGACGGCCCTATCTATAGACGGTACCGCCACTTGTTTTGATAAGCGTGTGAGCGCCTTATCCACCCTAAGGGGTGTTTCCCAACGCGCCCTAACTTCTGGCGGGAAAGGGTATACCGCCCATAATTTTCTATCGGGGGGAACCCACGCATCATCACACACTTTATTTAATTTATCTGATTCAGGAAAAACTACGGTAGTTTTTTCACATCCCACATAATACCCTCTTTTGTGGTACTTGTAGTATCAGAAATATGAAACACCTCCTTCATTGCCTTTAACGTGTGGCCCTAATAAGGAATACGTTTGTTTATTCACCGTCGACACTGGATTCAGTGTCCCTGTCTGTGTCTGTGTCGACCGACTAAAGTACACGGGCGTTTTAAAAACCCCTGACGGTGTTTCTGAGACGTCTGGACCAGTACAAATTGTTTGTCGGCCGTCTCATGTCGTCAACCGACCTTGCAGCGTGTTGACATGATCACGTAATTCCCTAAATAAGCCATCCATTCCGGTGTCGACTCCCTAGAGAGTGACATCACCATTACAGGCAATTGCTCCGCCTCCTCACCAACATCGTCCTCATACATGTCGACACAAACGTACCGACACACAGCACACACACAGGGAATGCTCTGATAGAGGACAGGACCCACTAGCCCTTTGGAGAGACAGAGGGAGAGTTTACCAGCACACACCAAAAACGCTATAATTATATAGGGACAACCTTATATAAGTGTTTTCCCTTATAGCATCTTTTTTATATATTTCTAACGCCAATTTAGTGCCCCCCCTCTCTGTTTTAACCCTGTTTCTGTAGTGCAGTGCAGGGGAGAGCCTGGGAGCCTTCCCTCCAGCCTTTCTGTGAGGGAAAATGGCGCTGTGTGCTGAGGAAATAGGCCCCGCCCCTTTTTCGGCGGCCTCGTCTCCCGCTCTTAACGGATTCTGGCAGGGGTTAAATATCTCCATATAGCCTCCGGAGGCTATATGTGAGGTATTTTTAGCCAAAATAGGTATTCATTTGCCTCCCAGGGCGCCCCCCTCCCAGCGCCCTGCACCCTCAGTGACTGCCGTGTGAAGTGTGCTGAGAGGAAAATGGCGCACAGCTGCAGTGCTGTGCGCTACCTTTAGAAGACTGAGGAGTCTTCTGCCGCCGATTCTGGACCTCTTCTTACTTCAGCATCTGCAAGGGGGCCGGCGGCAAGGCTCCGGTGACCATCCAGGCTGTACCTGTGATCGTCCCTCTGGAGCTGATGTCCAGTAGCCAAGAAGCCAATCCATCCTGCACGCAGGTGAGTTCACTTCTTCTCCCCTAAGTCCCTCGTTGCAGTGATCCTGTTGCCAGCAGGACTCACTGTAAAATAAAAAACCTAAGCTAAACTTTTCTAAGCAGCTCTTTAGGAGAGCCACCTAGATTGCACCCTTCTCGGCCGGGCACAAAAATCTAACTGGCTTGGAGGAGGGTCATAGGGGGAGGAGCCAGTGCACACCACCTGATCGGAAAGCTTTACTTTTGTGCCCTGTCTCCTGCGGAGCCGCTATTCCCCATGGTCCTTTCAGGAACCCCAGCATCCACTAGGACGATAGAGAAACCTTATTAACTCAAATGCTGTTCGAGCGTCACCGACGCTCCGAGAATACTAAACACTATAAGAAATACACAGATACCTGGGCTTAGGGTCCAACGCCTAATAAATATATATTATGAATGATATACTTGCAAAAGATTTAACACAATACAAGTCATACACTACAATATAACATAGACTACCTAACCAGATAACTATACATGAAATACAATACAATTACTATTTAAGGGAAAATAAGAGAGAAAGAGGAGAAGAGAGAGAGAGAGAAATTGGCCCACAATAACAAGAAGATCAATATAGTTGCGGAGAAAACTTACGCACAAAGGAAACGATCGCATGCGCCTCTGGACATCCAGCTCCCGATTTTCAGCAATGATAACCGTTGAAGAGAGTGAACTGGATATGGTCGGCCTGCCTATTTATGCCCCACACACAATACAATTCAATGGTCCCTACAATCTCATTGTTCATTGGACACAGGAATTCGGCTTCGCATTATAACAAAAGGTCATAGGTTGATTCATACAGGTGGGCTGTGACTGCTTCCAACTGTTCAGGTGGGTGGGATACTGGGTTTCCCGCCGCATGACTAAATAAGAACAAATAATAGTAAATGGACATAAACTTCTTATGTCCATAACTATTCGCACGAGCGATTAATCCGCTCCAAACCAACACCGGAATATTGCTATTTAAATACTCTTCCGATGGGTACCAAACACCACTGTATGACTCCTGTCTGACCCTTCGTATCAAACAAAGAGGGATTTCTCTGTTCACGAACATTCTATATTAACCAAACTTTCAGAATCTATCAAAGGGACCATGATCTACAAAATACATTATATAGTGAAAATATGTAACGATTGAGTCGCACGCTACGATCACATAAACTCTACCGTAAATACGCATACCGTGCACCTGCGGGTGCCCGCGACTGTGAGTATGCGCACGTACGGGAGAGCGTACGCATGCGCAGCACGGACCTGTGTGAGGTGCAAATATGGTAGTGTGCATAGAGATATTTTTCTGACTTTGACAGTCCACCCTTTGGCAGTCAACAATAACTGCCACCTTCTAAAACATTTCAAAAAGAGAAAAATATATGTCAGGGGTTAATACATTTACATGGTTGGGTAGGGGAGGAGAGGAGAAGGTAGGAAAAGGGTATGACCTAGTGAGATAGCAGAAGCATGTGTGTATGAATCCGTGCTTGGGGGTCATGTATCATCGTGCCGTACGTGTTTTAAATCAAGCTTCGAGGTATTGCGAAGTATACATTTGAATTCCTTCTTATCCCGTGGTACGGGTCTGTGGATGGGCTGTCAAACTTTACCGAGCTCTTTTCGGCTTTGGTTGTAACAAAATGGGGGAGCACATTTTAGTTGATGATACATGAATGGGGGAGATATGTGATTGCTGATATCTGTGCCTGTATTCCCTATCGACTATGTGTGTCATTACCTGAGGGTTGTAGAAATGAAGAAAAGACATAATTACGGTAAATGCGGTGGTATTCTATGTCAGGTAAATGTATATTCGTCGATTGAGGTCTTGTTTGGTGTCTGTTGAATGCAGTCTTCTTTGTGCTTTTGCCCATAAGGTGCGAGCAAAAGCTGTCAATGTCCATAGATTTACAAAAGTGTTGGGCTAGCGTAATTTTAAAATTTCTAGGGAAACTGGGGATCCATGGCATAGTTCATCAAAAATCTGTGTATCAGGTTGTCAAAACTTCTTCTTTAATCCATCTGTTGTCTGTATATCGGCTCATCAAATTCCTCGTCCAAGTGGGTCTTTTTACCTTGGAGGAAACGGAAAAACAGGTGAAAGAAACGGACCGTAGAAATCGCATTTTCATCCCATCATTGTTTCTACATTTGGGTCATAAATCAAATCCATTGGAATTACAGTTTCCTCACTCCTTAAACTCATTACCCTAGTACGACGATTGCACCTCATTAAAGCCTGACCGCATCTAAATATCAAGCCAATCGTTATGATAACACCTAAGATACATAGGAGAAACTTCCCAACATCCATTATGACTCCTTGAGCCCAGTCTCCTAAACCAGAGAACCAATTTCGCGGGTTCAACCATGACACCCAACCAGTCAGCTCATTACCTACAGCAGCAAGAGTGAGATTGTGTCTCCTGCGAAATTCCCACTTCAGTTGGAGAATATCGTCCATCTTTTGGTCTATGACCTCGACCGGGTCCTCTGTGCTATTCGTAATATATGTGCAACATTTCACGCCGTATTGTGTTGCCAGTGTGACACAATATCCGCCTGTCACTGCTGTGAGGTAATTAAGAACCATTCTATGCTGTACCAGTTCTGTTTTATAAGCTTGAAGTTCTCTTCCAGTATACCTAAACGTGTCATCATACATTTCAGTGATATTATCTAACAAATTTGCAAGCGCAGATATGTATTTATAATTCAACACTCCTCTGGTGGTGCGAGTGATGTCTTTCGCGATTAGAAACTGAATCCCGGTGGATTCATGGATCATGTCAGAGGCCGGGTGCTCTGTTCTTTCTATCAGGTGCCGTTTAACTACGTGCTCGTAATGGGTGTGAGTATAAGGAGTTTGGGCAACACGGTGTATGTCTTTCATTTTGTCATGTGATACAGTCATTACTTCAGGCAGTACTTTTCCAATATAACACAATCCTTCAGAGTTTGGGGCAAGCCACTTATACGCCTTTCTCCCGCATATGAAATATGCATCATCGGGGAGAACATATGGGACGGAGTAGGACATAACCATATTACACACCTTCCATGTGAAATCTCCTAACCCTAATTCTTCCATCTGCTTAGTACACGTATCAGGTTGTACGATATGTGCACAGTATCCTGGTGATACCTCTCCAACTCTCGTAATCCTATTTCCTAAGGTATACCTATACCGGAAAGATTTTCCTCTACTGGCTATGTGGCGTATAAGCTCTGTATCTGTAGGCATTCTATCTGCTCTATGCGAAAAGGTCATGGTTTGGTTACTCCATGACACTTCCCAATTTCCCGGCTTTCGGGGATTGGAGATGTTAAAACATAATAGGGACCTATCCACATGGTATTGGTGGAGCTTCAAACTAGGAGGGCTGGAGATATTAAACCTCCTGTCCACCGGTCTCCCACCACTTAACTCAAGTACCTCCCCTAACGTTAAAGGAAATGGTACTAGCCCTGATTTGCTATGACCTTGAGGTACTTGAGAGCATACCCAACAATCTGTTTTATTTAACACACTACCCACTAAGGAGTGATAGTCACTCAATGGATGCCGGTCCATATGGATATTAAAACTGGATTGGCATTTCTTTATGCACCCATCCTCAATTACATTGTTACAGAGCCGACAGATACAGTTTTCTTCAGCTAACAATCCTTCACAATTCCTTCTATGGTCAGTGCTATCGGATCGTTTTCTGATACTCGCCTTTACTTGTTGGTTAAGTTGTTCTTGGAAAACTACGCCTCCATCTCTGTCATCAGAACCCATTCCAGAACCTCTCTCGACCTCCATGGTACTCTCGCCGGAACAGACTGCTCTGGTCAACATCATGGTCAACAGGAAAATCCGGATCACAGTCTCTTGGGGCAAGTCCATCTTGTAGGAGGAAACGGAGAAGAATGAGAAGGGGGAAAAAATAATTTGGGGGAGAGGGGATGGGAAGTTGGAGAAAAACAATAAAAGGGAACAGGGGATCGACAACTGCTTTTGGTCTTGTGATTTTCAATGCTCAGGTGCCGCCTCAATCCTCCTGGAACAGACACTCCAGTGATACAACCTCTACCGTCTGTTCCTTATCACGGGGCCTCTCTGGATCAGCAACCTTTTTACAGTGGGACGAATGAACCCAAGTCTCTCTCTCAGCAACCTTCAATGCTGTAGTGCTAGTCAATAAGACCTGGTATGGTCCTTCCCATCTGTCAATAAGGCAACCTGAGCGTAGAAAATTCCGTATCATTACATAATCCCCAGGTTCAATGTCATGACAATTACTATCTGGTAAATCAGGAATCACTAACTTCAGATTATCATTTTGATTCCTTAACTGTTTACTCATGTTAATCAAGTATTTTACAGTCACTTCATTGTTACACTTCAAATCATCCTGAGGGTTAATCATAACATGCGGTTGTCGACCAAACAAGATTTCAGAGGGAGACAGATTAAGAGGGGACCTGGGAGTGGTTCTGATGCTGTACAGTACAATGGGTAAAGCTTCTGGCCATGTCAATCCTGTCTCTGCCATCACTTTACTCAGTTTATTTTTAATAGTGCTGTTCACTCTTTCCACTTTCGCACTCGCCTGTGGACGGTATGGAGTGTGCAGCTTGCTATCAATTCCCATCAATTTACACATTCCTTGAAAGACATCACCTGTAAAATGGGTACCCCTATCACTTTCGATAATTCTAGGGATACCATATCTACATACAAATTCCTGCACAATTTTCTTAGCAGTAAACATAGCGGTATTTGTGGCCGCTGGAAATGCTTCGACCCAATTTGAGAAAACATCTATACAAACAAGTACATATTTCAAATTTCGACAAGGGGGTAATTGAATAAAGTCAATCTGTATTACCTGGAAAGGGCCGCCGGCAGGTGGGATATGAGATGGTTCTGTAGGTATTGCCTTTCCGATGTTCTTTCTCAGACAGGTAAGGCATGACATTGCCCTTTTACTCGCATGAGATGAAAATCCTGGGGCACACCAATATGCTCTTACCAACTTGCACATCCCTTCCTTGCCCAGATGAGTCAGCCCGTGAGCTGCCTCAGCTAAACATGGAAGGTATGCTCTGGGGGCCACTGGTTTACCGTGTCCATCCGTCCAGAGTCCTGAGGACTCCTGGCCATATCCTTTTGCCTTCCAGACTGCCTTTTCCTGTGTGGAACACAAATTTTGCATTTCACACAACTTCTGTGTGTTGATGGTATTAAATACCATCAGTTGTGTGGTGTCTGTCTGTCTGGGGGTAGCAGCTGCTAACTTAGCAGCTTCGTCTGCTCGGCTGTTACCAAGTGATACTGGGTCTTGGCTATATGTGTGTGCTTTACATTTGATAACAGCCACTCTGTCGGGTTCCTGTATCGCTGTTAGAAGCCTTTTTATGTGAGCTGCATGCGCTACCGGTGTACCAGCTGCCGTCATGAAATTTCTGAGGCGCCATAGGGCTCCGAAATCATGGACTACCCCGAATGCGTATCTAGAATCGGTGTAGATATTGGCTGATTTGCCCTTAGCCAATTCACATGCTCTGGTTAGGGCGACCAGTTCAGCAACCTGGGCTGAGTGAGGTGGGCCTAGCGGTTCCGCTTCTATGGTGCCTTGGTCATCTACGACTGCGTATCCAGTACACAAGTCTCCCGAGTCTGACTGTCTATGACAACTACCGTCCGTGTAGAACGTAAGTTCTACATCTTCCAGTGGGTTGTCACTGATGTCAGGCCTTGCGGTAAAATTTTGGGTCAAATATTCCATACAATCATGTGTGTCTTCCTTTGTATTAAATTCTCCTTCCCCACCACTCTCATCCTCCACCCTTTGTGCCTGTCCAGGCACACCTGGGAGATATGTTGCAGGATTTAATGCACTGCATCTCCTTATGGTGATGTTTACGGGGGCCATTAGTGCCAATTCCCATCTTGTAAACCGCGCTGATGAGACGTGTCTGGTTTGGGCAGAATTTAACAAGGCTGACACTGCATGTGGTGTATGAATTGTGAGGTTGTGACCTAGCACGACGTCTTCGCTTTTCGTTACTAGCAATGCTATCGCAGCAACGCTTCGCAAGCATGTGGGGAGGGATCGCGCTACCGTATCTAGCTGAGCGCTGTAATATGCTACCGGCCTGCTGGCATCACCGTGCTTTTGGGTTAGTACGCCTGCCGCGCAACCAGCACTTTCTGTTCCGTATAGTTCAAAGGGTTTCCCATAGTCTGGCATACCTAATGCTGGTGCCTGCGTTAGGCACTGTTTAAGTCTCTCGAATGCTGTCTCAGACTCGTCTGTATGCGAAATCCGATCAGGTTTGTTTGAGGAGACCATCTCCTGCAAGGGTAACGCTAGAATGGAAAACCCTGGGATCCAGTTACGGCAATACCCACACATTCCTAAAAATGTTCTGATCTGTTGCTGGGTTTGTGGCAGAGTCATGTCTCTAATTGCTTGAATTCTATCAGCGGTCAGGTGTCTCAGTCCTTGTGTTAGACAGTGTCCCAAATATTTTACCTTAGTTTGGCATAATTGCAACTTGTCTTTGGAAACCTTGTGTCCTGTGTCTGAAAGATGAAACAGGAGCTGTTTCGTATCCTTCAGGGATGCTTCCAATGAATCAGAACACAGTAGTAGATCATCCACGTACTGTATTAATACTGATCCACTCACTGGTTGGAAAGACTGTAAACAATCATGCAAAGCCTGGGAAAATATACTTGGACTATCTATGAATCCTTGTGGTAATCGAGTCCATGTGTATTGGACTCCTCTGTATGTAAATGCAAACAAATATTGACTGTCAGGGTGCAGAGGTACCGAAAAGAAAGCGGAGCAGAGGTCAATAACAGTGAAAAATTTCGCAGTGGGAGGGATTTGCATTAGGATGACAGCTGGATTTGGCACTACGGGGAACTGACTCTCAACTATTTTGTTAATCCCCCTTAGATCCTGCACTAACCGGTAACCCCTCCCCCCACTCTTTTTAACAGGGAAGATGGGACTATTGGCAGTGCTGGACGTTCTTACCAGAATGCCCTGTTGTAGCAAGCGCTCTATTACGGGATACACTCCTAACTCCACCTCTGGCTTCAGAGGGTACTGTGGGATTTTTGGAGCTATCCTACCATCTTTTACTTGTACAACTACCGGAGCTACGTTTGCCATTAATCCAGTGTCCTGTCCATCTTTAGTCCAAAGTGACTCTGGTATCTGAGATGTCATTTTTTCTACTTGGGAGGGAGTCCTATTTGTCATAATGGTATGTGACATTAATTTTGATGGGGAGTCTAACATGTCTCGTACTTCCTGAGCGTGATTCTCAGGTATGTCCAAGAATACACCTTCAGGAGTACAATAAATGACGCACCCCATTTTACACAGTAAGTCTCTTCCCAGGAGATTAGTCGGTGCCGATGCAGCCAGCAAAAAGGAATGCTTGGTATGTAAAGGCCCTACTGTAATCTCGGCTGGTTTGCTAACAGGGTAGTGCTGGACTACTCCCGTTACCCCTATGGCTGGAATTGTCTTACCAGTGGTTTTCATGCCCACTGTCGAATTTATCACTGATTTGGCCGCCCCTGTGTCTACAAGAAAGTTTAATGATTTACCAGCTACATTGATTGCAATTTCTGGTTCACTTCCAAGGCTTGCAATCAATTTTACTGGCTGCAGATTACAGGTATGGCCACACCCCTATTGGGTATGGTGACCTCCCTGAATCCCGCTGGCAGCAACTACTTGTGATGGAGTTAATTGGGAGCTACCAGAGGCTTGCCAGTCTCTGTTCGGGGGATATCTTTTTGTTTCCCCTGTATGTGGCTCATAACTCCGTTTCTGCGGACCCTGCTCCCAATGTCGTGTGTCGTGTCGTTGTCTAGGGGGTTGGTATGAGTTTCGTGAATTCTTCACTCTACAATCTCGTGCCATGTGTCCCTGTTTATGACAAGAATAACAAGTAACCACATTTGACTTACCCACAGGGTTTGGTGATATAAACAAAGGCTGCCTTGTGGTCAGGGCCTGTATACTTACTGCCATTAACTTATCACCTTGTTGTTCCCTGTGTCTGGTGATGTTCCTATCGTGATCAATAGCAGCCTCTCTCAAAGTAGCCACAGACAGACCTCGCCAACATGGTTGTGTGGTCTGTACCCTAGTCTTCAATTACTCTTTTAAACCATCCATCAGTACCGATACTGCTACTTCTCGATGGTTTATGTTTGTTTTAATGTCCTCTATGCCTGTGTATTTTGCCATTTCTGATAATGCTCTGTGAAAATACTCTGCAGCTGTTTCTGACTCCTTCTGTTTAATGGAGAATATTTTGTTCCATTTAACTACGGCTGGGAAATACTCCTTTAACTGTAAGCTTATTCTTTTTACATTATCTTTGTTGTACACATCTGTAAGAGGTACATCCTGATCTAATCCACAGTCAGCTAAAAATTGAGCTGCGTCAACATTGGAGGGTAAACAAGCTCTTAGCAGTACTTGCCAGTCTTTATTATTGGGCTCTAAAGTGTTTCCTAGGTCTCTGATGTATTTTTGGCTAGCAACTAAATCTTTTCTAGGGTCAGGGAATTCAGACACTATGGTCCTTAATTCCATTCGGGTAAACGGGCTATACATGGCGATGTTCCTAACAGGAGTGACTCCTGAAGTGTCTGTTTTCCCATTTGGAACTACTATTACCTTAACAGGATTAACTCTAACAACCTCATTCTGTGTAGATTCTACAGGCTGTGGTGAAATAGTTTCAGCATAGTGTATGGTGCCGTACTTACCCGTTGATACGACCTCACCTATCCCTCCGCTAGGGGCCTTTGTTACTAATCTCGGGGGTGGAGCTGTGCCTACTGTGGTCTCTGCTATGGTGGCTGCTAGAGAGAGCGCTGAAATTGTTGCCGATTCGTCCTCTTGATCACACTCCTGAGGAAAGTTCAAAACAGGGTACAACTTGCACGGGTTAATACTTGCATTGGTTAATTGGTTAACATTATCTTTAACATTTACACAGTTGCTAAGTGTTTGTGTGTTACACCTTAGTGCGTCATTCTCCGCAACCAATTTCTCTCCTGATATGTATGGTGGCGGTGGGGCCGTGGCTATCAGTTTTCTGATCGAGCCAGATCCCGCCGCCTGAGCCAATCCTCTCTGTATGTCACCCTCCTGTTGCCACAACTGCAAATAATCATAATGCTTGATTCGTCTCTTTGCTGATTTAATGAGACATATTCTTCTCCTTAAATTCGTTAACACTTCTGTGCTGAAGCTACCTACTCTTGGGAATTTCTCCCCGTCATGTACCGTCATTCTCTCCCATTCATCACATAAAGCTTCTGTGTGACTTCCGTATTTCTCACACATTACGTACCTTGCCGACCCGACTGGTCGGTTCACTGAATCAACCCGAACCGAGGTTGATCGCCCCCTACCTGAACAAGTGGCCCCCATAGTTCGAAGGTGTTGCTTTATTCAGCCAACCCTTACGCAAACCAAAATGTTCAAAATAGGCTGACGGTGGCGGTTTACCGAGTACCCCACTCACTCGCCCACGCCGACCAATACGACCTGATCACACCGATATGGTGCTGGCGTACTCGACCCAGGGCCCCTGCGACCTGAACCTCTATTTACTGGAACCTGTGAGGGTGATCTGAAGAACACTTACTCTTTCCAGTAACTATTGGTTGTTGGATAGTTCCTGAGTGAGCAGCGAACCTCCCTTAAAATAAAAAAAATTACACAAATCACGTTAGAATGTACAAATAGCGTTTATGACCTTCGTACACAAATAGTACCGGTCAGGTTTACTAATGTACACAATTACGTGCGGTACAATCGTTCAGCACATAAGCAACTAATCTTATGTACGGAGCGACCAGTGGAATCGAAAATTACGGCTGCGAATTCCTTCAGCCAGAGCTTGTATGGCCTATATGGGTGTTGCACCAACCCTTTTAGGTGTTGTGCCTGTGGACTGTATAGCGGACTTCCTTGTCTGCTGTACCTGAACCTGCTGGTCTGCTATGACCTCCTGGTCTGTTACAGTATGACCTCCTGGTCTGCTACACTCTAATGCTCAAATTGTATGTTTTAACCAGGGATGCCTCCCTAGCCACCATGTACGTCACTTACACGCATGTACCGCACGAGAACTCGACTTTTCTTGTGGTTCAACCTCAAAAATTGTAAAAAAAACAAACACTCACTCACCACATATACACTTTTGTTTCTATTTCTATTTCTGCGCAGAAATTTTCTTTAGACCAGATGTGTTACCAATTAGGAGAAGGATCTGTTAATTTAAATTTCGAATGTTAAAATAGATTTGCGCGATTTATCGCCTTGCGTTATTTACCGCGTTGCGCTATTTATCGCGTTGAAAAAAAAAAATTAACACTTGTGATTTGAGTTACGTGGGCGTACCCGTACGCTCCGTTGCGTAATATACGCTGCGTGCGTCGGCCCTTGGGTTGCGTACGCAAGTCTCAGTCCTTTGTTAGAGACACGTGTACGCACAGCAAAGATCCACCGTAACACAATTTATACGTTTATCAATGTAGATGATC
The DNA here is from genome assembly GCF_028390025.1 of Pseudophryne corroboree. Lineage (NCBI taxonomy): Eukaryota > Metazoa > Chordata > Amphibia > Anura > Myobatrachidae > Pseudophryne > Pseudophryne corroboree. Next base: position 900,262,559 of record NC_086445.1, on the reverse strand, counting down.
CTTTATCATCTACCGCGCACCACACTGACTTCGCCTTGTCTCTCAGGCACAGCTGTGTTTGTCTATACTTTAACTATATTCCCTTTTTTACTCTTAAACTATGAAATAGCGGCAAATCTCTCTTAGCACGTTTATCAACTATAAAAATGGCAAACAGGAGAGTGATATACGAAAATACACAAATGAAAAAAAGAAATGCAGATATATATGTGTGCGTGCGTGTGTACGCAAGACAGAAAAATAAACAGTTTTAAAAGAGACTAGCGTGTTGTTCTTACCTCCGGTTCCCGGATTCCTTCAGCACCCTTTACTAAGAGAAGCAGACGCTTATCCAAACAGCACTACGAGGAATATGATCTCCCGCCCTTTGCTGCTGGATAATGTCTGCTGAAATTACCTAGTGCAGATGTGTGAAGGACAGGACGAGCCCGCAATTGATAAAGCTAAATATTTATCTTATATAATACCCTTTATGAGGTCTAAGAACACTGTACGCTATTTACGTATGGAGTACCGTAAGGGTACGCTCGTTGCGTAACAATCGCTTAGCCGTGGTCTAGACGCTCAAGCGTCACGTTCGCTCACGGCCAAGAGATCACAGGCAGGCACGTTATTGGCTGCCGACTACCGTAATGATTCGCTATAGCGATGCGAACGCTCGGGACCACGAGGAGATCACCAGCGGCGCAGACGCTCACAATGTTAAACCTTTATATCTAAACCATAAACACTGTAATATGCTGTAAAACCTTTGTGTAGAGATAGGGTGTAGATGCAACCTAGTGTAACCTTATTAACTCAAATGCTGTTCGAGCGTCACCGACGCTCCGAGAATACTAAACACTATAAGAAATACACAGATACCTGGGCTTAGGGTCCAACGCCTAATAAATATATATTATGAATGATATACTTGCAAAAGATTTAACACAATACAAGTCATACACTACAATATAACATAGACTACCTAACCAGATAACTATACATGAAATACAATACAATTACTATTTAAGGGAAAATAAGAGAGAAAGAGGAGAAGAGAGAGAGAGAGAAATTGGCCCACAATAACAAGAAGATCAATATAGTTGCGGAGAAAACTTACGCACAAAGGAAACGATCGCATGCGCCTCTGGACATCCAGCTCCCGATTTTCAGCAATGATAACCGTTGAAGAGAGTGAACTGGATATGGTCGGCCTGCCTATTTATGCCCCACACACAATACAATTCAATGGTCCCTACAATCTCATTGTTCATTGGACACAGGAATTCGGCTTCGCATTATAACAAAAGGTCATAGGTTGATTCATACAGGTGGGCTGTGACTGCTTCCAACTGTTCAGGTGGGTGGGATACTGGGTTTCCCGCCGCATGACTAAATAAGAACAAATAATAGTAAATGGACATAAACTTCTTATGTCCATAACTATTCGCACGAGCGATTAATCCGCTCCAAACCAACACCGGAATATTGCTATTTAAATACTCTTCCGATGGGTACCAAACACCACTGTATGACTCCTGTCTGACCCTTCGTATCAAACAAAGAGGGATTTCTCTGTTCACGAACATTCTATATTAACCAAACTTTCAGAATCTATCAAAGGGATCATGATCTACAAAATACATTATATAGTGAAAATATGTAACGATTGAGTCGCACGCTACGATCACATAAACTCTACCGTAAATACGCATACCGTGCGCCTGCGGGTGCCCGCGACTGTGAGTATGCGCACGTACGGGAGAGCGTACGCATGCGCAGCACGGACCTGTGTGAGGTGCAAATATGGTAGTGTGCATAGAGATATTTTTCTGACTTTGACAAAAAATACAGCATTGATTACTTAGGCAAGCAGGGTCATCATTGATGGCAAATGTTGATAATGACAATGTTGTTAAACGTTATAAAGACAACCAACACTTTTTACCAGTGCAGTATAAATACAAAAATGCAATAAATACAAAAAATGATCAGAATATAAGAAGCAGGAGCATCTGGGGATGGGTGGTGGGTTTTACTAGGAAGAAGGGGCTTTAACTGAAAAAGCAGCATTAGGGTGGTACATACATCATACTTGCCTACTTTTAAAAAAGCATTTCTGGGAGATTGTAAAAGTGACACCTATCAGCGTGGACATGTTCTGCTACATATGAGAGGCGTGTCATGAAAATGACTTACATCCAAACGTAAATGAGCCCCAAAGTTAGTATACTGCAAGTACCATATACTGCAAGTGACCATGAGAATCCTTATTAAAAATGCATGTAGCCATAGGGATCATTGTGTCTTATAACAAATGCAGGGAAATGGAGCTGATGATCCTATTTGAATGGATATATCTCTGATTTATTTCCCCCCCCCAAGAATGTAACAGCTATGTAATGGGGGTAAGCAGGGCCGGCTCCAGGCCTACTAGCACCCTGAGCGAGAAAATTTAAAAGCGCCTCCCCCCCCCATGCTCCCGGAAAAGTGGGCGTGGCCTCTGGAAAAGTGGGCGTGGCCTCGTAACTTCATATCATCAAACTATAAATATATTTTCACACAATTAGCAGCCTTACACATAGCCACAGTAGTGTTCCTTACACACGTCTCCAGTATAGTGCCAGATACACATAATGTGCAGTGCCAGATAGACATGACATGCCCCCCAGCAGTGCCAGCTACACATGACATGCCCCGCAGCAGTGCCAGCTACACATGACATGCCCCCAGCAGTGCCAGCTACACATGATAGTGTTCACTTTTTAGGGCATGGTGCTTATCACAGGGAGGGCACATTTTTAAGTTAGGGGGGCAAAATGATGTACATACTGCTTGTTGTTCCCATACCTATATGCCAAAGCATGGACAGTGCGCGCCGAAGGCGCGCAGCAAAAATTAAGGGGAGTTACTTCGTGGGGAAGGTACGTGGCCACATAATAGTGGCAATTTGCATTACACCACACAGTAGTGCAGCTAATACACACTGCACCAGGTAGAACCTCCTATACACTTTGCGCCAGGCACAGCACTGAGACACATTGCACCAGGGAGAGCACTGAGACATTGCCTAGCCACAGACGCCTAGCGGGAACACTACATGACATGCCCCCCAGCAGTGCCAGCTACACGTGACATGCCCCCCAGCAGTGCCAGCTACACGTGACATGCCCCCCAGCAGTGCCAGCTACACGTGACATGCCCCCCAGCAGTGCCAGCTACACGTGACATGCCCCCCCAGCAGTGCCAGCTACACGTGACATGCCCACCTAGCAGTGCCAGCTACATAAATGGCCACACAGTGCCAGATATGCACCCACAGTTCAGATACATAAATGCCCCCAAAGTGCCAGATACATAAATGCCCCCACAGTGCAGATATGCCCCCCACAGTGCCAGATACATAAGTGCCCCCACAGTGCCAGATACATAAGTGCCCCCACAGTGCCAGATATGTCCCCACAGTGCCAGATATAAAAATGCCCACACAGTGCCAGATATGTCCCCACAGTGCCAGATATAAAAATGCCCCCACAGTGCCAGATATGCCCCCACAGGGCCAGATACATAAATGCCCCCAGTGCCAGATGCAAAAATGCCCCCAGTGCCAGATGCATAAGTGCCCACACAGTGCCAGATACATTATTGCCCCCCACAGTGTCAGATACATTAATGCCCCCAGTGCCAGATATGCCCCCACAGTGCCAGATACATTAATGCCCCCAGTGCCAGATATTCCCCCACAGTGCCAGATACATTAATGCCCCCAGTGCCAGATATGCCCCCACAGTGCCAGATACATTAAATGCCCCCAGTGCCAGATATGCCCCCACAGTGCCAGATACATTAAATGCCCCCAGTGCCAGATATGCCCCCACAGGGCCAGATAAATAAATGCCCCCCACAGTGCCAGATAAATAAATGCCCCCCACAGTGCCAGGTAAATAAATGCCCCCCACAGTGCCAGATAAATAAATGCCCCCACAGTGCCAGATACATTAAATGCCCCCAGTGCCAGATATGCCCCCACAGTGCCAGATAAATAAATGCCCCCCACAGTGCCAGATAAATAAATGCCCCCCAAGGTGCCAGATAAATAAATGCCCCCCACAGTGCCAGATAAATAAATGCCCCCCACAGTGCCAGATAAATAAATGCCCCCACAGTGCCAGATAAATAAGTGCCCCCACAGTGCAGATATGCCCCCACAGTGCCAGCTACATAAATGCCCCCACAGTGCCGATATGCCCCCACAGTGCCAGATACAGAAATGCCCCCACAGTGCCAGATACATAAATGCCCCCACAGTGCAGATACATAAATGCACCCACAGCGCAGATATGCCCCCACAGTGCCAGATACATAAATGCCCCCCACTAGTGCAGCTGACCCGACAGTGCCAGATATGCCCCCACAGTGACAGATCCGTAAATGCCCCCACAGTGACAGATCCATAAATGCCCCCACAGTGCAGATGACCCCACATTGCCAGATATGCCCCCACAGTGCCAGATACATAAATGCCCCCCACAGTGCAGCTGACCCCACAGTGCCAGATATGCCCCCACAGTGCAGATGACCCCACAGTGCCAGATACATAAATGCCCCCACAGTGCAAGATACATAAATGCCCCCCACAGTGCAGCTGACCCCACAGTGCCAGATATGCCCCCAGTGACAGATCCATAAATGCCCCCACAGTGACAGATCCATAAATGCCCCCCACAGTGCAGCTGACCCCACAGTGCCAGATATGCCCCCAGTGACAGATCCATAAATGCCCCCACAGTGACAGATCCATAAATGTCCCCCACAATACCTGCGGCGTGGGAGGGAGGCACTGCTGCTGTCAGAGGGCGCGGGCCGGGACCGGAGGACTCTTCCAACGGTGGTGTGATCTGCGGGGAGGGGGAGTGTGGCTGTCTGCAGGCTTGCCTGGATGACTTCAACGGTGGTGTGCTGTATGCGCGCTGCGCCGGCGTCTGACGTCAGACGCCGGCACCGCGCAGCGCGCATATCGCGCACCACAGTTAAAGGCCGGGGAGAGCTGAACAGCAGGGTCGGCTCCAGGTACGAATAAGGCGGCGCCAGCGCGCGGCGCCCATTAAGGGTGGCGCCCTGCGCGGCCGCTCTATTCGAACATGCCTGGAGCCGGCCCTGGGGGTAAGGTACAATCCGGGAGATTGCTGGACTATTCAGAGAGTCAGGGAGATTGATAATATTTCAGGGAGTCTCCTGCAGAATGAGGGAGGGTGGCAACTATGACATACATAGAAACACAGAATTTGACAGCAGATAAGAACCACCCATCTAGTATGCCTATGTACACGCACACACTTGCACACTATGGTTCATTTTTAGCCAATTAACCGGCCAGTATATTTTTGGATTGTGAAAGGAAACCCATGCAAGTACAGGGAGAATCTACAAACTCCACGCAGGTTGAGTGGGAATTGAACCCATGACCTCAGGGCTGTGAGGCAGTAATGCTAACCATTACACCATCCGTTCTACCCTACAATAGGGACCTTTACAAAATGTAGCTATGGGGCCCCTATATATTGTAAGCTTATTTCCCAGTTTCATTTTTTGTTCAGAATTGTAATGTGCAATGGGATATGGCCGTAGCCTCACAGTGCAATGCAAATTTCTGATGCAACTGCCACTTGCAGACCTCTTATATACTGAAACCCTCAATTAGCATTTCCCTGTTTGTGTCCACGTTACTTGCCAAATAGCCACTCACGATAATTATAGTAGGCTATCTGACAGTGCATTGCCGGGGATTAGAGGTGGAGGGGAGGCAGGAGAAATAGGCAGGGAGCTGGAGTTTATAGCCAGGTAATGCTGGAGCCAGGTGTGCCGTGGTGCCTGCATATCCTCAATCGCAGCGGGTGACTGGATATGTAACAGACATGTAAGCATAGTTGGCGATGGACGCAGCACTACCCTCAGAAAGAAGGCAGGAGAGGACGGAGAAATAGAGAGGGGGCGGGGCCATGCATCTGCTGTCCACTCCCTGTACTGGCAGAAACATCATGGCTTGGCATTGCCTTCAGCAAGAGACAGCACACAGCCAATGCTGTAAGGCTGCAGGTACCAGTGGCCAGCCCAAAGTACTGACAATGGGACCGGCCCATGGGGCATCTGTCACCCTGCCCCATGGCCCAGCCTGCCACTGACTGAAGCTAAAGATGACATATAAACACAATTTACTTAATTTAATATTAATTAATAATAAGAAACTTTTGACCTAGGGGTGGTGTAAAAAAATACTGATACTCCAGGTAACCATGATTAAAAAAAGTTTAGGAACCACTGTGATACACCGCAACTCCAGAGCTGATCTGTAAATCACTGTTTTGGTGATGGGCAACCCCAATGTTGGGAACACACCAGAGACATGCGGTGAGGTAAATGGCTCAGGAGTAGGAATGGCCATCGACCATCGATAGGAGAGAATCAGATGGTTTCCCGTCATCGATGGTACGCCATAAAAGAATATTTATTCATAGTTCCACCCCTGACACCGATAAGCCCAGCCCCCAGTTTTTTATTGGTCAGAGGCCCAGCCAGCACCTTTCATTGGTGGCCATCGAGTGGTGCAAACCATTGATGGTTTGCCATAGATGGTTTATGTGCCATTGATGATTATCGGTGATAGTGTCATCGATGGCAACCATCAATATATGAGCCCAAAGGGTGCATGTGGGCATCATTATACACAGGTGCAACAGTATATACTGCTGGAAATTTGGTGATTTTTTTATTAGATACAGTATGTGCAGAAAAGATAGACAGGGGGGGGGGGCGCTGCCTCAACTGTCATAGACCTTTTACTCCAGAGTTTTGACTTTAAAAATTATTAGAATAATACACAGAAGATATGTATTATATATTCTTTCTATTTTTCATATATTTATATAGTCAAAACTCTTGTGTATACAGTACATTAGTATGACAGGAAAGGCTCTGCCTCGCCTGCCTCACCTCACTGCACGTCAATGGTACACACCTGACCTACCGACAAACCGTCTGACTGACCCGCCAACCGATTTGGTAAGCTATACACACTTACCAATTGGCCCCTCGATATGTCTGGCCAGACATCACAACTGGGCAGGAATTTAAATCTGCTTGTCCAGATGTGATGTCATTGTTGGCGGTTCCTGCAGTCAGCAATGGGTCATCCCGTCAGCCGCACATACAGGCAGACGTACTTATATGCAGGGCTGTCTTAATATGTCTGTGAACGATGTTTTTCACAGACATATTTGGTGTACAACTGTACAAATGATATATCGCCAGTAGCGCACGCAGGGGGGGTTATGAGTCCGCAGAAACCCCCCTGATAGAGCAAAATCCTGTTTTCAGAGATGGAGACAGCCGAGTCTCCCTCTCAATAGAAACCGCGACCGCGATCACAGTAGCTGCTACTGTAGGGAGCTCTGGTAATCAGAGCTCTCTGCACAGAATATACAAGGGAGCTGTTGTTGCGCATTCTCACATACTCAGCGACGGCAGCTCCCTGTGTGATCCATCCTATCATCTACAGCAGGCATGTCCATGATTTACAGTGACCCAGCCACCAGTCTCCTCCTCTCAGCCAGGGGTACTGTATATGTGTCTCAGCCAGGGGTATGTGTGTGTCTGTGTGTGTTTATATGTATGTATAATGCAAGGGTGGACAACCAGTCAGAGGCAAAGAGCCATAAAAGATCTGTAGTCAAGGGCAAGAGCCAGTATCATGCGTGCGCCGAAGCCGTGCGCGCAAAAATGGGGGCGTGGCCTTGTTTTCACAAAGCCACACCCCATTTTGTGCGCACACCTTTCGTTACGACGTTTGTAGGAGTATGACCTTGTGTCATAACTCTGTTTTTAGTCATGTTGTACAGTCCCAAATACATATAATGCCCCTGTACAGTGCCACATACATATAAAAATGTCAAAAAATGGGTGCCTCCCCTCTGCCAGAAACATATGTCCCCACAGTGCCCCATACACATATGTCCCCACAGTGCCAGATACATATATGCCCCACAGTGTCAGATACATATATGCCTCACAGTGCCAGATATACATGTCCCCCCAGTGCCAGATATACATTTCCCCCCAGTGCCAGATATATATGTCCCCAGAGTGCCAGATATGCCCCTAGTGCCAGATATATATGTCCCCAAAGTGCCAGCTATGCCCCCGATGCAGTGTCCCTACAGTGCCAGATATACATATCCCCACACAGTGCCAGCTCTGCCCCCAGTGCCAGATATACATGTCCCCCCAGTGCCAGATATACATTTCCCCCCAGTGCCAGCTATGCCCCCAGTGCCAGATATACTTTGTCCCCACAGTGCCAGCTATGCCCCCAGTGCCAGCTATGCCACTAGTGCCAGATATATATATGCCCCCCAGTGCCAGATATACATGTCCCCCAAGTGCCAGATATATATGTCCCCACAGTGCCAGATATATATGTCCCCACAGTGCCAGATATGCCCCCAGTGCCGGATATACATGTCCCCCCAGTGCCAGATATACATTTCCCCCCAGTGCCAGCTATGCCCCCAGTGCCAGATATACTTGTCCCCACAGTGCCAGCTATGCCCCCAGTGCCAGCTATGCCCCAGTGCCAGATATATATGTCCTCACAGTGCCAGCTATGCCCCTAGTGCCAGATATATATGTCCCCCAGTGCCAGATATACATGTCCCCCAAGTGCCAGATATATATGTCCCCACAGTGCCAGATATATATGTCCCCACAGTGCCAGATATGCCCCCCAGTGCCAGATATACATGTCTCCCCAGTGCCAGCTATGACCCCAGTGCCAGCTATGCCCCCAGTGCCAGATATACATGACCCCCCCTTCCCCCGTGCTGCTCACCGTGCTGCTGCTGTCTGTGAGGGGAGGAGAGCGCAGCGTGCGCCTCTTCTACCCCTCACTCTCCGGCGTCTGTGTCTCTCTTCAATTAGGCGCCGGTCCGTGAGCCAATCAAAGCTCGCAGTCCGGCAGCCTTACCTGCCGGTCTGCGATCTCTGATTGGCTCACGGACCGGCGCTGAATTGAAGCGTGACACAGCCGCTGGAGAGGGGCAGGAGAGGTGCACGCTGCGCTCTCCTCCCCTCACAGACAGCAGCAGCGCGGTGAGCAGCACGGGGGAAGAGGGGCCAGGGCAGCGGTGGCCAGGAGCCGGCTGAGCCGCATGCGGCGGATGAAAGAGCCGCGATGTTGGCCACCCCTGGTATAGTGCGTGTGGTATGTTAAGTATGTGTGTGTGTGTGTCATATATAGATATTTATTTTTATACACACACACACGCACATATATGTGATATATATGTATATATATATTAGGGATGAGCGGGTTCGGTTCCTCGGAATCCGAACCCGCCCGAACTTCATGTTTTTTTACACGGGTCCGAGCGACTCGGATCTTCCCGCCTTGCTCGGTTAACCCGAGCGCGCCCGAACGTCATCATCCCGCTGTCGGATTCTCGCGAGGCTCGGATTCTATCGCGAGACTCGGATTCTATATAAGGAGCCGCGCGTCGCCGCCATTTTCACACGTGCATTGAGATTCATAGGGAGAGGACGTGGCTGGCGTCCTCTCCGTTTATAGAGAAGAGAGTGAGACAGTAGAGAGAGACACAGTAGTAATTTTGGGGAGCATTAGGAGGAGTACTAGTTACTTGCTGAAGTGATAGATAGTGTGACTGTATATTATCTGACTTGTGGGGAGACACTGACAGTGGGGAGCAGTTAGAGTCTGAGAGCAGGACTCAGGAGTACATATAACGTACAGTGCACACTTTTGCTGCCAGAGTGCCACACTGCCATTGTGACCACACTGACCACCAGTATAATATATATTGTGATTGTCTGCTTAGGAGTACTACTTGCAAGTTGCTGATAGTGTGACCAGTGACCTGACCACCAGTCACCACCAGTTTAATATATATATATATATATATATATAATTGTATATAATATATATATAATATTGTATACCACCTACCCGTGGTTTTTTTCTTTTTCTTTCTTCTTTATACATACTACTATAGTAGCTTACTGTAGCAGTCTGCGGTGCTGCTGAGCTGACTGTGTCCAGCAGGTCCGTCATCAGTCATTACATAATAAATATATATACCTGTCTGGCTGCAGTACTAGTGATATTATATATATATATATATATATATATATATATTGATTTCATCTCATTATCATCCAGTCTATATTAGCAGCAGACACAGTACGGTAGTCCACGGCTGTAGCTACCTCTGTGTCGGCAGTCGCTCGTCCATCCATAATTGTATACCACCTACCCGTGGTTTTTTTTTTCTTTCTTCTTTATACATACTACTATAGTAGCTTACTGTAGCAGTCTGCGGTGCTGCTGAGCTGACAGTGTCCAGCAGGTCCGTCATCAGTCATTACATAATAAATATATATACCTGTCCGGCTGCAGTACTAGTGATATTATATATATATATATTGATTTCATCTCATTATCATCCAGTCTATATTAGCAGCAGACACAGTACGGTAGTCCACGGCTGTAGCTACCTCTGTGTCGGCAGTCGCTCGTCCATCCATAATTGTATACCACCTACCCGTGGTTTTTTTTTCTTTCTTCTTTATACATACTACTATAGTAGCTTACTGTAGCAGTCTGCGGTGCTGCTGAGCTGACAGTGTCCAGCAGGTCCGTCATCAGTCATTACATAATAAATATATATACCTGTCCGGCTGCAGTACTAGTGATATTATATATATATATATTGATTTCATCTCATTATCATCCAGTCTATATTAGCAGCAGACACAGTACGGTAGTCCACGGCTGTAGCTACCTCTGTGTCGGCAGTCGCTCGTCCATCCATAATTGTATACCACCTACCCGTGGTTTTTTTTTTTCTTTCTTCTTTATACATACTACTATAGTAGCTTACTGTAGCAGTCTGCGGTGCTGCTGAGCTGACAGTGTCCAGCAGGTCCGTCATCAGTCATTACATAATAAATATATATACCTGTCCGGCTGCAGTACTAGTGATATTATATATATATATTGATTTCATCTCATTATCATCCAGTCTATATTAGCAGCAGACACAGTACGGTAGTCCACGGCTGTAGCTACCTCTGTGTCGGCAGTCGCTCGTCCATCCATAATTGTATACCACCTACCAATGGTTTTTTTTTTCTTTCTTCTTTATACATACTACTATAGTAGCTTACTGTAGCAGTCTGCGGTGCTGCTGGGCTGACTGTGTCCAGCAGGTCCGTCATCAGTCATTACATAATAAATATATCTACCTGTCCGGCTGCAGTACTAGTGTGATATAATATATATTGATTTCATCTCATTATCATCCAGTCTATATTAGCAGCAGACACAGTACGGTAGTCCACGGCTGTAGCTACCTTTGTGTCGGCAGTCGCTCGTCCATCCATAATTGTATACCACCTACCCGTGGTTTTTTTCTTTTCTTTCTTCTTTATACATACTACTATAGTAGCTTACTGTAGCAGTCTGCGGTGCTGCTGAGCTGACAGTGTCCAGCAGGTCCGTCATCAGTCATTACATAATAAATATATCTACCTGTCCGGCTGCAGTACTAGTGTGATATAATATATATTGATTTCATCTCATTATCATCCAGTCTATATTAGCAGCAGACACAGTACGGTAGTCCACGGCTGTAGCTACCTCTGTGTCGGCAGTCGCTCGTCCATCCATAAGTATACTAGTATCCATCCATCTCCATTGTTTACCTGAGGTGCCTTTTAGTTGTGCCTATTAAAATATGGAGAACAAAAATGTTGAGGTTCCAAAATTAGGGAAAGATCAAGATCCACTTCCACCTCGTGCTGAAGCTGCTGCCACTAGTCATGGCCGAGACGATGAAATGCCAGCAACGTCGTCTGCCAAGGCCGATGCCCAATGTCATAGTACAGAGCATGTAAAATCCAAAACACCAAATATCAGTAAAAAAAGGACTCCAAAATCTAAAATAAAATTGTCGGAGGAGAAGCGTAAACTTGCCAATATGCCATTTACCACACGGAGTGGCAAGGAACGGCTGAGGCCCTGGCCTATGTTCATGGCTAGTGGTTCAGCTTCACATGAGGATGGAAGCACTCAGCCTCTCGCTAGAAAACTGAAAAGACTCAAGCTGGCTAAAGCACCGCAAAGAACTGTGCGTTCTTCGAAATCCCAAATCCACAAGGAGAGTCCAATTGTGTCGGTTGCGATGCCTGACCTTCCCAACACTGGACGTGAAGAGCATGCGCCTTCCACCATTTGCACGCCCCCTGCAAGTGCTGGAAGGAGCACCCGCAGTCCAGTTCCTGATAGTCAGATTGAAGATGTCAGTGTTGAAGTACACCAGGATGAGGAGGATATGGGTGTTGCTGGCGCTGGGGAGGAAATTGACAAGGAGGATTCTGATGGTGAGGTGGTTTGTTTAAGTCAGGCACCCGGGGAGACACCTGTTGTCCGTGGGAGGAATAGGGCCGTTGACATGCCTGGTGAAAATACCAAAAAAATCAGCTCTTCGGTGTGGAAGTATTTCACCAGAAATGCGGACAACATTTGTCAAGCCGTGTGTTGCCTTTGTCAAGCTGTAATAAGTAGGGGTAAGGACGTTAACCACCTCGGAACATCCTCCCTTATACGTCACCTGCAGCGCATTCATAATAAGTCAGTGACAAGTTCAAAAACTTTGGGCGACAGCGGAAGCAGTCCACTGACCAGTAAATCCCTTCCTCTTGTAACCAAGCTCATGCAAACCACCCCACCAACTCCCTCAGTGTCAATTTCCTCCTTCCCCAGGAATGCCAATAGTCCTGCAGGCCATGTCACTGGCAATTCTGACGAGTCCTCTCCTGCCTGGGATTCCTCCGATGCATCCTTGCGTGTAACGCCTACTGCTGCTGGCGCTGCTGTTGTTGCTGCTGGGAGTCGATGGTCATCCCAGAGGGGAAGTCGTAAGCCCACTTTTACTACTTCCACCAAGCAATTGACTGTCCAACAGTCCTTTGCGAGGAAGATGAAATATCACAGCAGTCATCCTGTTGCAAAGCGGATAACTGAGGCCTTGACAACTATGTTGGTGTTAGACATGCGTCCGGTATCCGCCGTTAGTTCACAGGGAACTAGACAATTTCTTGAGGTAGTGTGCCCCCGTTACCAAATACCATCTAGGTTCCACTTCTCTAGGCAGGCGATACCGAGAATGTACACGGACGTCAGAAAAAGACTCACCAGTGTCCTAAAAAATGCAGTTGTACCCAATGTCCACTTAACCACGGACATGTGGACAAGTGGAGCAGGGCAGGGTCAGGACTATATGACTGTGACAGCCCACTGGGTAGATGTATGGACTCCCGCCGCAAGAACAGCAGCGGCGGCACCAGTAGCAGCATCTCGCAAACGCCAACTCTATCCTAGGCAGGCTACGCTTTGTATCACCGGTTTCCAGAATACGCACACAGCTGAAAACCTCTTACGGCAACTGAGGAAGATCATCGCGGAATGGCTTACCCCAATTGGACTCTCCTGTGGATTTGTGGCATCGGACAACGCCAGCAATATTGTGTGTGCATTAAATATGGGCAAATTCCAGCACGTCCCATGTTTTGCACATACCTTGAATTTGGTGGTGCAGAATTTTTTAAAAAACGACAGGGGCGTGCAAGAGATGCTGTCGGTGGCCAGAAGAATTGCGGGACACTTTCGGCGTACAGGCACCACGTACAGAAGACTGGAGCACCACCAAAAACGCCTGAACCTGCCCTGCCATCATCTGAAGCAAGAAGTGGTAACGAGGTGAAATTCAACCCTATATATGCTTCAGAGGTTGGAGGAGCAGCAAAAGGCCATTCAAGCCTATACAATTGAGCACGATATAGGAGGTGGAATGTACCTGTCTCAAGCGCAGTGGAGAATGATTTCAACGTTGTGCAAGGTTCTGCAACCTTTTGAACTTGCCACACGTGAAGTCAGTTCAGACACTGCCAGCCTGAGTCAGGTCATTCCCCTCATCAGGCTTTTGCAGAAGAAGCTGGAGGCATTGAAGGAGGAGCTAAAAGGGAGCGATTCCGCTAGGCATGTGGGACTTGTGGATGGAGCCCTTAATTCGCTTAACAAGGATTCACGGGTGGTCAATCTGTTGAAATCAGAGCACTACATTTTGGCCACCGTGCTCGATCCTAGATTTAAAACCTACCTTGGATCTCTCTTTCCGGCAGACACAAGTCTGCTGGGGTTCAAAGACCTGCTGGTGACAAAATTGTCAAGTCAAGCGGAACGCGACCTGTCAACATCTCCTCCTTCACATTCTCCCGCAACTGGGGGTGCGAGGAAAAGGCTCAGAATTCCGAGCCCACCCGCTGGCGGTGATGCAGGGCAGTCTGGAGCGACTGCTGATGCTGACATCTGGTCCGGACTGAAGGACCTGACAACGATTACGGACATGTCGTCTACTGTCACTGCATATGATTCTCTCACCATTGAAAGAATGGTGGAGGATTATATGAGTGACCGCATCCAAGTAGGCACGTCAGACAGTCCGTACTTATACTGGCAGGAAAAAGAGGCAATTTGGAGGCCCTTGCACAAACTGGCTTTATTCTACCTAAGTTGCCCTCCCACAAGTGTGTACTCCGAAAGAGTGTTTAGTGCCGCCGCTCACCTTGTCAGCAATCGGCGTACGAGGTTACTTCCAGAAAATGTGGAGAAGATGATGTTCATTAAAATGAATTATAATCAATTCCTCCGTGGAGACATTGACCAGCAGCAATTGCCTCCACAAAGTACACAGGGAGCTGAGATGGTGGATTCCAGTGGGGACGAATTGATAATCTGTGAGGAGCGGGATGTACACGGTGATATATCGGAGGATGATGATGAGGTGGACATCTTGCCTCTGTAGAGCCAGTTTGTGCAAGGAGAGATTAATTGCTTCTTTTTCGGTGGGGGTCCAAACCAACCCGTCATTTCAGTCACAGTCGTGTGGCAGACCCTGTCACTGAAATGATGGGTTGGTTAAAGTGTGCATGTCCTGTTTATACAACATAAGGGTGGGTGGGAGGGCCCAAGGACAATTCCATCTTGCACCTCTTTTTTCTTTAATTTTTCTTTGCGTCATGTGCTGTTTGGGGAGTGTTTTTTGGAAGGGCCATCCTGCGTGACACTGCAGTGCCACTCCTAGATGGGCCAGGTGTTTGTGTCGGCCACTAGGGTCGCTTATCTTACTCACACAGCTACCTCATTGCGCCTCTTTTTTTCTTTGCGTCATGTGCTGTTTGGGGAGTGTTTTTTGGAAGGGCCATCCTGCGTGACACTGCAGTGCCACTCCTAGATGGGCCCGGTGTTTGTGTCGGCCACTAGGGTCGCTTATCTTACTCACACAGCTACCTCATTGCGCCTCTTTTTTTCTTTGCGTCATGTGCTGTTTGGGGAGTGTTTTTTGGAAGGGCTATCCTGCGTGACACTGCAGTGCCACTCCTAGATGGGCCCGGTGTTTGTGTCGGCCACTAGGGTCGCTTATCTTACTCACACAGCTACCTCATTGCGCCTCTTTTTTTCTTTGCGTCATGTGCTGTTTGGGGAGTGTTTTTTGGAAGGGCCATCCTGCGTGACACTGCAGTGCCACTCCTAGATGGGCCCGGTGTTTGTGTCGGCCACTAGGGTCGCTTATCTTACTCACACAGCTACCTCATTGCGCCTCTTTTTTTCTTTGCGTCATGTGCTGTTTGGGGAGTGTTTTTTGGAAGGGCCATCCTGCGTGACACTGCAGTGCCACTCCTAGATGGGCCAGGTGTTTGTGTCGGCCACTAGGGTCGCTTATCTTACTCACACAGCTACCTCATTGCGCCTCTTTTTTTCTTTGCGTCATGTGCTGTTTGGGGAGTGTTTTTTGGAAGGGCCATCCTGCGTGACACTGCAGTGCCACTCCTAGATGGGCTAGGTGTTTGTGTCGGCCACTAGGGTCGCTTATCTTACTCACACAGCTACCTCATTGCGCCTCTTTTTTTCTTTGCGTCATGTGCTGTTTGGGGAGTGTTTTTTGGAAGGGCCATCCTGCGTGACACTGCAGTGCCACTCCTAGATGGGCCCGGTGTTTGTGTCGGCCACTAGGGTCGCTTATCTTACTCACACAGCTACCTCGGTGCAAATTTTAGGACTAAAAATAATATTGTGAGGTGTGAGGTATTCAGAATAGACTGAAAATGAGTGGAAATTATGGTTTTTGAGGTTAATAATACTTTGGGATCAAAATGACCCCCAAATTCTATGATTTAAGCTGTTTTTTAGGGTTTTTTGAAAAAAACACCCGAATCCAAAACACACCCGAATCCGACCAAAAAAATTCGGTGAGGTTTTGCCAAAACGCGGTCGAACCCAAAACACGGCCGCGGAACCGAACCCAAAACCAAAACACAAAACCCGAAAAATTTCAAGTGCACATTTCTAATATATATATATACACACACACACACACACACACACACACACACACACACACACACACACACACACACACACACACACACATATATATATACACACACACATATACACACACACACATATACACACATACATACATTTTGGACCCTCATGTTGTTTCATTTATAAATTTCTACTTTCACCAAATCCGGGGAGTGCCGCCTGGTTTTGTGATACTGGGGCAGTGGACTTCTGTCTCCCACCATTGCAGGTCATTAATCTTATATACATACATGCAGTGCCGTAACTAGACATTTTAGCGCTGTGTGCAAGAAACGGCATCGGTGCCCCCCGTAGACGCGCGCAACAAATATAGGGGTGTAGCTTAATGGGAAAGGGGTGTGGCCACAAAATAATACCAATTCATAATGGTGCACAGTAGTCTCCATTATTCAAATTACGCCGCACAGTAGCGCCACGACACCAGGTAGAGCAACTTTTTACACATTACGGCAGACAGCGTCCCCTTTTTACACATTACGGCAGACAGCGCCTCCTTTTTACACATTACGGCAGACAGCGTCTCCTTTTTTACACATTACGGCAATATAGTAATATATCACAAACAGATATATGGGGGGAGGGTCACACACAGATAGTGGGGAAGTATACCATGATGTACTAGTTACTCAGCCAATCAGGAGAGATGAGCTGAGCCCCTTGATCTGAAGACAGTAACAGGTTAATGATAGCGCCCCAACATGGGAGCCACTTACTCAGTGCAAGGTGCAGTAGGGGAAGCAGCAGGATGCTGACCCCGGGCAGCTCATCTTTCCCAAGCTGACCTCTATCTGCTTCAGACGCCTGTGTGCAGAGAGTGGATTCCGGAGCCCGACTCTGATGCTGGAAGCTGCACTGGACAGGTGAGGAGGGCTGCGGGCGGGTGTAAGAGCCTCTCCGTCTCCTGGGCGGCTGTGTCCCTCACTGCCTGCAGCAGCTACTTGCTGACATCAAAAGGCTCTCCCCGCCGCTGCCTGCTTCCTTCCTCCTCCAAACCTCTCTCATGGACTGCTCTCTCTCCCCTCTTCCCCCTGCTACTCCGGGACAATAATCCCTGCTGCCTGATTTACTGCTAGTCCACGTCGGCACTGTCTGTCTCCCCGCCGCCCTCTTCACTGTGGCGCCTTACTCGCCTCCGTACTCGGCGTAACGGGCGGGCCGGCCCTGCACATTAGTAACGCTGGAGCAGCGGCGGTGCAGCTGGGGTGCAGAGGGCGGGGGGAGAGGAGGCTGGATAAGGGAGCACCCACTCAAGCAGTGCCGTAAAAAGCTATGCGGCGGGTGCATGCAGAGATTTTTTCCGCCTCACAGCGCATTGCGCTGTGTGCAATGCCCCTCTCGCACATAGCTAGTTACGGAACTGCATACATATATATGAGTATGTGCATTTTATCGGCACTCTTTATTGTAAAGTCCTGTGCGTGCTATACACATGTCTCTATACATCTATAAATGCGAAAGCCCTCACTGACTGACTGACTGACTCATCACTAAAAGGGACATTTACTAAGCAGTGATAAGAGCGGAGAAGTGAGCCAGTGGAGAAGTTGCCCCATCAACCCATCAGCTGCTCTGTATAATTTTATAGTATGCAAATCATAGATGTTACTTCAGTGCTGATTGGTTGCCATCGACAACTTCTCCACTGGCTCACTTTTCCGCTCTTATCACTGCTTAGTAAATGTCCCCCTAAATCTCTTATTACCCGATATGTTAGGAAGATGATATGTAACATAGGTAGTCTGCAGGTGGGAAATAGGAACACTACGTCATGAGAATGTTAAGAAATCTCCCCTATGGGTATAAAAAGGGGATTGACATAATGACGTCACTACCGATGTATGGCTTGTGTTGCGTGAACGATAACGCCCAAACGGACAATCCGATCAAGATGTGGATTGCACCTCCAGCGTGTAGAATTTAATAAACTACAAAAATGGTTCTGTCACTTTTTACCATATCTGCTACGGGTGCTCCTCGGGTAACGCCAAGAACCATGGATTAATATTTACTTACATTAAGACGTCTCAAATTTACAACTCTATAGATTTACCTATTTATTAACACTCATTTATATTTACAAAAAAGAAAATCAGAAACTCCCGTGCAAAGAACGAGTAGAACAGCTAGTGTATATATATAAAATACGGAAACACCCCCAAGTAAATCCTGCGTTTGCCCCTGATCGAACAGTGTCTACCCAGCCTAAAGCTGGGCACACACTGGAGCAGTTCCGAATATACTGACGATTTCTCTTGTGCCTAGAACGAACCAAATTGAGCGTGCACACACTGCAGTCTTGCTAAAGACCAAACAATATATCACATCATTTGGTCACATTGGTATGACCGCTGGTCACCCGACCCCAACCCGTCACATCACATGCGACATATCAGTGGTTCTCAAACTCGTCCTCAGGACCCCACACGGTTCACGTTTTCCATGTCACCCAGCAGCTGCACTGTGTATCACCAGCTGTCACATTTTAAAAATCTACAGGTGACCTGCAAAACATGAACCATGTGGGGTCCTGAGGACCGAGTTTCAGAACCTGTGCGATATATCATTGCTCCTGTACACACTAGATAAAAAGGGTGGTCTTCAGGTTGCCGACTGTCGGGATCCCGGCGCACAGTATACCGGCGCCGGAATCCCGACAGCCGGCATACCGACAGATTTTCTCCCTCGTGGGGGTCCAGAATGCCCTGGAGGGAGAATAAATAGCGTGGCGCACGTAGCGCGCCACCGTGCCTGCAAGGTGCTCAT
Organism: Pseudophryne corroboree; assembly: GCF_028390025.1. NCBI lineage: Eukaryota > Metazoa > Chordata > Amphibia > Anura > Myobatrachidae > Pseudophryne > Pseudophryne corroboree. Next base: position 900,243,298 of record NC_086445.1, on the reverse strand, counting down.
TTGCGCTCACCACGCTGTCGGTATGCCGGCGGTCTGGCTCCCGGCGCCGGTATGCTGGTCGCCGGGAGCCCGGCCGCCGGCATACCATACTACACCCGATAGAACAACCTTCATGCTACTCCGTTCTAGGGAGTGGCATGAGGTGGCATGAAGGTGACATCAAATCGGTCTGACATCATTTGTCATAAGGGGGGTACTCACGGAGCGATATTCTAAGCAATCTGACTAGATTACTTAGATTTTAAGCATGATCGCTCCGTTTGTACCCCCTACAGCGATAGCGATACGCAGCCCCGCACATCACTATCGCTGGTGCTAGATTGGCCAATCTAGCAGGTCGCTCATTTCACCCAGCGGGTGAAATGAGCGTCCCCCCCGTCTCCTCCCGCACGCTCAGCACACATCGCGATGTGCTGAGTGGTGGGAGAGATGTGTGCTGAGCGGTTCGCTCAGCACACATCTCTCCCACATCGGCCTGCGAATAAGGGCCTATACGGTTTGCAATACACACTGCACCGAAGACACCAAACGGTCTATTTATGAAGAAGTGAAACGTGTGGAGAAGAGAGCCAGTGGAGAAGTTGCCCATGGCAACCAATCAGCACTGACATAACATTTATAATTTGCATACTATACAATTATACGGAGCAGCTGATTGGTTGCCATGGGCAACTTCTCCACAGGCTCACTTCTCCACTCTTTTCACTGATTCATGAATAGACCCCCAAATCGCTAGCAATATCGCTAGGTTTGATGCAACAGCGGGAGCGTGTTTATGGAGCGTCTGTATGGAGTGATGTATGTCAGTCCGAACCGCCCTAAAGGACAACATATCGCTCAGTGGGGGTCATTCCGAGTTGTTCGCTCGCAAGTGAATTTTAGCAGATTTGCTCATGCTAAGCCGCCGCCTACTGTGAGTGAATCTTAGCATCTTAAAATTGCGAACGATGTATTCGCAATATTGCGATTACACACCTCGTAGCAGTTTCTGAGTAGCTTCAGACTTACTCGGCATCTGCGATCAGTTCACTGCTTGTCGTTCCTGGTTTGACGTCACAAACACACCCAGCGTTCGCCCAGACACTCCCCCGTTTCTCCAGCCACTCCTGCGTTTTTTCCGGAAACGGTAGCGTTTTTTCCCACACGCCCATAAAACGGCCTGTTTCCGCCCAGTAACACCCATTTCCTGTCAATCACATTACGATCGCCAGAACGATGAAAATGCCGTGAGTAAAATTCCTAAGTGCATAGCAAATTTACTTGGCGCAGTCGCAGTGCGGACATTGCGCATGCGCATTAAGCGGAAAATCGCTGCGATGCGAAGATTTTTACCGAGCGAACAACTCGGAATGACCCCCAGTGTGTACCCAGCTCAAGAATTCCCCACTGGCGTGGTGAATGAAATGTGCTTACTGTATTACTCGTTTTTATTCTGTCACACTTCCAGGCTGGGTACCAGGCATCATGATGTGATGTCACTGTCTGTGTAATACAACACCTGCTGCACTGCTAGTTATACGTGTACTGCTGCTGCCTTATTTCCAAGTCCAAGATGAAGTTAGCGTGTGAGCTTCTAACTCAGCCCGTCACGACTTCATCACTACTTCCCTCCCCTACAGCCTCCTCCTCCTCCTCCTCCTCCTCCTGCCTTTGCTAGCCGGTTGTCATAGGTACGGCGGGGACGCGGTGAGCCCGGTGCAAGGGCGGGGCCATAGTACAAGGGAGGACGACGCTCGAGGAGGGATGGGGGCAGCAGCCGACCGTATGACGTCATGTGCTGGGGGATGACAGTCCCAGCATCAGCATCAGCAGGGGGAGCATCGGTGACCGGAGCAGCACAGCCCAGCACCGTAGAGCGGGGTACCCACCACCACCATAACCACACGGTGACTGACAACCATCATACCCCGCATCCTCCTCTCACCTGCTCCTGCACAATGAGCTGCTCAGATGACAGCACCAAAGAGAAGCTGCTCTGGAACGTCAAAAAGGAGGTACATGTAACATGACACACGTGTGCACATGCATCTGCCAACATACATGCACTTATTATTACAGTATACCAGCAGATGTTTGCATTTACCAGTGACTAAACAGAGGTCTGCTCTGTATAATTGTGTGCACGGTGGTCATTGTCTGTGCACAAGTTAGCATGTAAACACTGTATGCATTCAACGTGATGTGTATGTGCTACACTACATATGTGTGCAGTATCACTGATCACTACACATCCCTCTACATGTATGACATCTGCACAAAGCTGTGGTGCTTCACCATCTTATCACCTAATTATACATGCAAATATATGTGTGTATATATATATATATATATATATATATATATAAAATACTTATTAGTCTCTATGATGAGATGCAACTTGTGTTTATAGATTTGATTGATCTGTTTAGTGCAGTAGTTTGAGGTTGGCATATGTGTGCTGATAAATAGAATACAATGTTTGTGTTATGCTGCTCAGGCTTGTCTACACTCTACAGGCAGAGCAAGGGAGTAATGATGAGCATTCATATGGTGGGATTATTAGTGGATAGGCGACAATTTGCTTTGTGAATCAGTGAGAATTGCACTTTGTTGAATATGATGTACAAGGATGGTTTAGGGAGGTTAATTATTAATGACTTGACTACAGTTTCAGAAGTATGTACAAATGCCTCATAAATACACTTTATATGCTTTATTGCATATATATATAATTTATTCATTTTTTGTTCTTTAAATGAAAAGTATTACACAGAAGAAAGTTTCAATAATGTATGCAAATGTGACACTTTTAACATGTACAGACTAATAATAATAATAAAAGAAAAATTGTTTGAATGTATAGTGCTGGCATGCTATATTTAATCGTGTAAAGCTAACGCTATAATTCTTTCAGAAATATTACTAATATATTAATTTGTAATCAATCAAGTCAGTTTTGTATTCTGTTCCTGAGATTCATGGCACACTGAGAGTCAATGACTAAATCACACTGTCTGACGATTGTAAAGTTCTTTTATTCCTTGTTTCATGTCATTTCCATTCTCGCAGTTTAGAATGAATCATCTGTTTTATAATCTGTATAGTAATAGTCTTTGATTGCTCTCATCAGACTCTACATTTAGTAAAGTAGCAGTTTCCAAGCACTCTACAAACATTTGATGCTGCAAGTGAATCTGATTTAATAAATGTTTTAAATGGTGGATTTTTGTGACTGGATCATTACTGCCATAAAAAAATTCTCCTAGTGGGTTTACTTGAGGTTGTTTTCACTCATCATCATGTCTCCTCGGTTATTGTCTCTCAGTATTTTAGATCATTTACAGTATAAAACTGAATGCTAATGTACAGTCCACAGCTGGTAAAATATTGGACAAATACATTAGGATGACAGCTCGTGATTTTCACTGCCAGATATGTAGGGGGCAACAGGAATATGATGCACAGTGGAATTACTGGTTAGCTACCTCAGAGCTGAACCTCTCTGTATTATAAAAAGCTTTGCCCATAGACTGCTATACTCATGAAGGATTCATAATGACACGGGCATTGTGCCACATTTCCCTCTGCTAACACACCTGCTATACACAATTGCTTATAGAAGGAATAAACAGACAGTTGATCTACAGTATATGCCTCCCAAAATATTTAAGGGTTTATCCAGGAATAGAAAACAGATAAATGGAGTTTGAGGATAACCCATTTAAGGCTGATGTACAGGGCCTGATTAAGGGTTCCAGCCACCCTATGCTAATACAGAAGGGGCCCTCCCCACAACCAATTTGTTCGCTCATATTCAGCTACAAATCTGCAGTTATGTGTCAATTTTAACACAGATTCAATTATTGTTTGCTGATACAAATTGTATTTTTTTTATTCTATAGAAACATAGACTAATGACAATAATACAAAATGATACATTAAATATAGTCATCAAACGCACCGTTTACATCAACAGTTTACATCAAGCTCCTTTTTCTTTGCTTTTTTTTTGCATCAGACAGCTCCCACTACCCCAGTAATTATTGCCCAGCTCCCCTTCCCTTCCCCCAATAATATGCACCAGATCAGACAGCCCCCACCCAGGGTCCCCATCATAATAAAGTAGAGATGAGCGGGTTTCGGTTCTCTGAGCAACTTTGCCATCCGAGTCCAGATCCGAGCCAGGCTCGGATTTTCCCTCTTGACTTGGAAACCCGAACTCGGCAAAATGTCATCATCCCTCTGTCGGATTCTCGCGGTATTTGGATTCCAAATAAGGAGCCGCGCGTCGCGGCCATTTTCACTCCAGTCTCGGAGAGTGAGAGGATGTGTATTCAGTGTGCTCAGTGTCTGTTTATTGGGGCGGGAAAGTGGGGTGACAAGTGTTGTGCTGCTCAGTCCGGTCCATATATCCAGTGTAGCTGTAAAGTGGGAAGAAAAAGTACTGCGCTATAAATTCAGCAGCTCCATCAGATATAGGTAATATAGTTAATGTGTATATAGAGCGCTTGGTGATATGTCACTGTCTAATGCTGAAATAGAAAAACAGGTTTAATACACAATGGGTTTATGGTGAACTCAAGGTGCCCTGAAATGTTTAAGCTCTTTTTCGAAATTTTGAAAGTCCCGATCTCCAACTTAATGTGGTCCCTTCAGGCACAATAGCAAGGTCCCCGGCAGGTGTACTAACTGTCCCTGTCCTACCTCTGGGTCCTCTGGTCTGTGGATCACACACTGGTCCGTTTGTTTGCGGCGGCCGGCGTCTCTTCTTCCTAACCGGAAGTTGGTGAGGCGCCGCGGAACGTCACTTCCGGGTGACGCGGTGACGGGATTTTCGTGTATCGATGTGATCCTGGACGAAGTGCCGCAGTGCATGAAACGCGTCGATACACGAAAATCCCGTCACCACGTCACCCGGAAGTGACGTTCCGCGGCGCCTCACCAACTTCCGGTTAGGAAGAAGAGACGCCGGCCGCCGCAAACAAACGGACCAGTGTGTGATCCACAGACCAGAGGACCCAGAGGTAGGACAGGGACAGATAGTACACCTGCCAGGGACCTTGCTATTGTGCCTGAAGGGACCACATTAAGTTGGAGATCGGGACTTTCAAAATTTCGAAAAAGAGCTTAAACATTTCAGGGCACCTTGAGTTCACCATTAACCCATTGTGTATTAAACCTGTTTTTCTTTTTCAGCATTAGACAGTGACATATCACCAAGCGCTCTATATACACATTAACTATATTAGCTGTAAAGTGGAGCAGTGTTGTGCAGATCAGTCCAGTGTAGTCAGTGTATTGTGCTGTATCAGTCCAGGCAGATATAGCCAGTGTAGCTGTAAAGTGGTGCTATGTTGTGCAGGGGTGGTCTTCAGTATGCCGGCTGTCGGGATCCCGGCGCACAGTATACCGGCGCCAGGATCCCGACAGCCGGCATGCCGACACTTATTCTCCCTCGTGGGGGTCCACGACCCCCCTGGAGGGAGAATAAAATAGCGTGGCACGCGTGGCACGCGCTACGCGCCACCGTGCCCGCAGCGAGCCCGCAAGGGGCTCATTTGCGCTCGCCACACTGTCGGTATGCCGGCGGTCGGGCTCCCGGCGCCGGTATGCTGGTCGCCGGGAGCCCGACCGCCGGCATACCATACTACACCCGTTGTGCAGACCAGTCCAGTGTAGTCAGTGTATTGTGCTGTATCAGTCCAGGCAGATATATCCAGTGTAGCTGTAAAGTGGTGCTGTGTCGTGCAGACCAGTCCAGTGCAGTAAGTGTATTGTGCTGTATCAGTTCAGCCATTCACATTGTTGGTGTTCTCTGCTGCCATATATCAGTGATTCCAGTATATATATCAGTAATTCCAGTGACGATATACGCTGCTGCTATATATATCCACTGCTGCAGTATAACATTTATAACTACCTGTTGGGCTGCATCAGAGCAGTGATAGTGTCCTGTGTCATCAGTAAATCCAGTGACGATATACGCTGCTGCTATATATATCCACTGCTGCAGTATAACAATTATAACAGCCTGTTGGGCTGCATCAGAGCAGTGGTAGTGTCCTGTGTCATCAGTAATTCCAGTAACGATATACGCTGCTGGTATATATATCCACTGCTGCAGTATAACAATTATAACAACCTGTTGGGCAGCATCAGAGCAGTGGTAGTGTCCTGTGTCATCAGTAATTCTAGTGGCGATATACGCTGCTGCTATATGTCCACTGCTGCAGTATAACAATTATAACAACCTGTTGGGCTGCATCAGACCAGTGGTAGTGTCCTGTGTCATCAGTAATTCCAGTCATTCCTGTGACGCATAAGGGGGGTCATTCCGAGTTGTTCGCTCGCAAGCTGTTTTTAGCAGCTTTGCACACGCTAAGCCGCCGCCTACTGGGAGTGAATCTTAGCTTCTTAAAATTGCGAACGAAAGATTCGCAATATTGCGATAAGACATCTCTGTGCAGTTTCTGAGTAACTCGAGACTTACTCGGCATCTGCGATCAGTTCAGTGCTTGTCGTTCCTGGTTTGACGTCACAAACACACCCAGCGTTCGCCCAGACACTCCTCCGTTTCTCCAGCCACTCCCGCGTTTTTCCCAGAAACGGTAGCGTTTTTTCACACACTCCCATAAAACGGACAGTTTCCGCCCAGAAACACCCACTTCCTGTCAATCACATTACGATCACCAGAACGAGGAAAAAACCGTGAGTAAAATTCCTAACTGCATAGCAAATTTACTTGGCGCAGTCGCAGTGCGGACATTGCGCATGCGCACTAAGCGGAAAATCGCTGCGATGCGAAGAAATTTACCGAGCGAACAACTCGGAATGACCACCATTGTCTCTTATAACTCCCAAAAAATAACGGAGAACAAAAATTTTGAGGATAAAATAGGGAAAGATCAAGAAGAACCACTTCCTCCTAGTGCTGAAGCTGCTGCCACTAGCCATGACATAGACGATGAAATGCCATCAACGTCGTCTGCCAAGGCCAATGCCCAATGTGATAGTATAGGGCGTGTAAAATAAAAAAAAAGCCAAAGTTCAGTAAAAAGAACCAAAAAAAGAAATTTAAATCGTCTGAGGAGAAACGTAAACTTGCCAATATGCCATTTACGACACGGAGTGGCAAGGAACGGCTGAGGTCCTGGCCTATGTTCATGGCTAGTAGTTCAGCTTCACACGACGATGGAAGCTCTCATCCTCCCGCTAGAATAATTAAAAGAGTTAAGCTGGAAAGAGCACAGAAAAGAACTGTGCGCTCTGAGATGGTATCACAAATCCCCAAGGAGAGTCCAAGTGTGTCGGCGGTTGCGATGCCTGACCTTCCCAACATTGGACGGGAAGAGGTGGCTCCTTCCCCCATTTGCACACCCCCTGCAAGTGGGGATGAATTAATACTCAGTGAGGAGGATGTACACGGTGAAAGGAATGAGGAATCGTAGGATGATGATTAGGTGGACATCTTGCCTCTGTAGAGCCAGTTTGTGCAAGGAGAGATTGAGTGCTTCTTTTTTGGTGGGGGCCCAAACCAACCAGTCATTTCAGTCACAGTCGTGTGGCAGACCCTGTCACTGAAATGATGGGTTCGTTAAAGTGTGCATGTCCTGTTTATACAACATAAGGGTGGGTGGGATGGCCCAAGGACAGTTCCATCTTGCACCTCTTTTTCTTCTTTACATCATGTGCTGTTTGGGGACTAGTTTTTTTAAGTGCCATCCTGTCTGTAACTGCATTGCCACTCCTGGGCCAGGTGTTTGTGTCGCACACTTGTGTCGCTTAGCTTAGTCATACAGCCACCTTGGTGCAACTTTTAGGCCTAAAAGCAATATTGTGAGGTGTTCAGAATAGACTGGAAATGAGTGGAAATGAATGTTATTGAGGTTAATAATAGCGTAGGAGCAAAATTACCCCCAAATTCTGTGATTTTAGCTGTTTTTATTTTTTGTTTTTTGTAAATCATCCAGATCCAAAACCAAAACACGAAAATGGAATTAGAACCAAAACCAAAACACAAAACACGAAAAGTGCCAGCCGCACAACTCTATAATAAAGTGCTACCTAAAGGACTGGAGTCAGGACTGTGATACAGCTAGATAGTCTAGGGACACATACACCAGGTCTGACAGGCAGTCAGCATATTGGTTGATATGGCCCTGTGAGGCACCGCGCTGTGCTGCTGAAATGGCACCCTGATGCACCTCTCAGCGTCCTGGAGTAGAATGCCTACTGCACATGTCAGATTCTCTGTAATTGCGCAGCAGCATAAGCAGGACAGGGTGAGGAGGGACCAGACGCGGGAGACGCTGCAGCTCAGGCAGTGCTCAGCAGCGATGATACTGAATCAGTCATCTCTGACTGTCTGCAGTAGTGAGTGGGTGAGTGGCACACACAATGACAGTAACGGCGTTAGGTGCAGCCGCACTGCCGCAGGATCACACAGTAAAAAAACAAACAACAGAAACCTAATTAATCTATTTTGCCCCCCCCCCCAGGACCCAGCCTATTGGTTGATCACGCCCTGCTGATGTATGTGTGGGTGTGTTCATATCTCTCATTTAAAAGTTGTAGGTATTGTATCAACACCATAAGGTTAATTTGCTAAAGTACTATAGTGCTTGATAATTATGACTCCTAAAATTATCAAATCAGGCGCTCTGATATAAGGCACAAAATAAAACTGTTGGTCACCCAATTTATATAATAGAATTGATATACTGATATCTATATACTTATAGCTGCTCCCACATGAGTATTCTGCGATACTCAAATAGATACAAAGTAATTGTGAAACATGCAATATCAGGGCTGTTTCTAGCCAATTTGGCTCCCAGTGCGAGATTTAAAAATGCGCCCCCCATGACATAAAAAAATGTGCCCCCCCCACACACACACACCTAGATAAAAAATAAAACTTGCGCGCGCACCCGGCAAGGGGGCATGGCCTCATCTAAATGGGTGTGGCCTCATTTAAATGGGCATGGCCTCGTCTGAAAAGACTACCTCACAATCCAGTTTTTGACACTGCTCCAACAGATCACGACCACCACAGGAGAAAAAAAATTCTACCATATTAAGCCCCACACAGTAATGCCCCCTGCACCATATTATGCCACACACCGCAATGCCCTTGATACATTAAATCCCCACACTACGGCAGGCAAGAGTCCTCATTTCACACATTACGGCAGGTGTCCCCATTTTACACATTGAGAGAGAGAGAGAGAGAGAGAGAATACTTACAGAGGCGATTACCGCTCTTCGGCCCGCCTCACCAGTCGCTCCTCGCGCCGGCCTTTCCCTCTTCCTAACTTGGATCCCCCTCTGTACTCCGCTCGGGGAGGGGGGGGGTTCGCGGAGTGACGGGGTTGCGTCGTGACGTAACGACGCAACCGCGTCATTCCGTGAAACTCCGCCCCCCGAGCGGGTTACTCGGGGAGAAATAGGAGGGGGAAGCAGGGAGCCACAGTTAGTGCCGCAGCGGGCGCCCAGTGCGGTTGCACTGCTCGCCTGCCCCAAGAAACGGCCCTGTGCAATATCACAAGAGAGCGCTAGATACCGATCATTACTATATAAACATTTTATTCAATCACATAAAATAAAAGCATAAAAAATGCAATGCATATTTTCATAAAATAATTATTCCCACTGCTGATATTATTTACACGCTGCCATATACTGTATCCCAATTGTATATTGCACAGATGTCCACATCCAAAAGACCAGTGTGGCTGGTTCGCTCCAAAGCAAATTATAAAGTCCCAATTTGTTTTAGGGAATGTGAATGGTGTTCACTAGATGGTGAATGTTCAGCTGTATAAACGATGGGCGCTATGCTACTACCTCCCCTGACCGCCAAACAATTTTGTGCTCACCACTTATTCCTTAGAGTCTCATGTGAGGCTGGCTATCAGCATGCGGAATCCGTTGTGGTTGGTGGGAGCGGCGGTGTTCTATTCAGTTCACCGGGGAGGGAGGGCGCCGTTCGTAGCTGCAGAATTCAGGCAGTTTGCTGTGTGCTGGAGTCCGGACTGTGGTGCTGTGCTTGTGTAGATCTCAGGGAAAAACAGCAGCGTGAGATGTCCTTAACATGTTTCTCCGTGAAAATCAAACCACGGTTTCATCAGAAGGAAATGAAACAAAGAAGCTGTAGGTATTGTATCAACACCATAAGGTTAATTTGCTAAAGTGCAAAAGCGCAGTACAAATGCTGTTCATGCACATTTTGTAGAACGTAAATGAGCCTTAATGTATGAAGAGCTGTGAAGTTTTTGTCTGAATCTGGTATCACTTAGAACCAAATATAAAGTAATGCTATCTAAGACAGCAATACGTCACAGTTCACATCATGGGGGTAATTCTGAGTTGATCGCAGCAGGATCCTTGTTAGCAGTTGGGCAAAACCATGTGCACTGCAGTGGAGGCAGATATAACGTGCAGAGAGAGTTAGATTTGGGTAGGTTATATTGTTTCTGTGCAGGGTAAATACTGGCTGCTTTATTTTTACACTGCAATTTAGATTGCAGATTGAACACACCCCACCCAAATCTAACTCTCTCTGCACATGTTATATCTGCCCCCCCTGCAGTGCACATGGGGGGTCATTCCGAGTTGTTCGCTCTGTATTTTTTTCTCGCAACGGAGCGATTAGTCGCTAATGCGCATGCGCAATGTCCGCAGTGCGACTGCGCCAAGTAAATTTGCTATGCAGTTAGGTTTTTTACTCACGGCATTACGAGGTTTTTTCTTCGTTCTGGTGATTGTAATGTGATTGACAGGAAGTGGGTGTTTCTGGGCGGAAACTGGCCGTTTTATGGGAGTGTGTGAAAAAACGCTACCGTTTCTGGGAAAAACGCAGGAGTGGCTGGAGAAACGGAGGAGTGTCTGGGCGAACGCTGGGTGTGTTTGTGACGTCAAACCAGGAACGACAAGCACTGGACTGATCGCAGATGCCGAGTAAGTGTGGAGCTACTCAGAAACTGCTAAGAAGTGTCTATTCGCAATTCTGCTAATCTTTCGTTCGCAATTTTGAGAAGCTAAGATTCACTCCCAGTAGGCGGCGGCTTAGCGTGTGCAAAGCTGCTAAAAGCAGCTTGCGAGCGAACAACTCGGAATGACCCCCATGGTTTTGCCCAATTGCTAAAAAAATTCCTGCTGCGATCAACTTGGAATTACCCCCCATGTATTATAATATTACAATATTACTTTGCATAGATAGATATATAGATAGATAGATAGATAGATAGATAGATAGATAGATAGATAGATAGCTATGGCATGATTTAAATAGTTCCCACTTATGTTTGATTGGGTTTTTGTTTATATCAGATTTATATGTATGTTTTTTCTATAAATATGCTGTAACAGTATTTGGTCAGGATGAATTTCCTTCTATCATCTACACATAGTGGAGGTATTTATTTTACAGCCTGTGAATTAATTGGGAAAAAAAAATGATCCCTTTTGATCCATTAGGACTCAGGCATGTCCAAACTGCGGCCCTCCAGCTGTTGTGAAACTACATATCCCGATTAGGTGATGTCATAGTGAAGTGACAGACCACTTTTATGAGTATTGTTGATTCTGTCAATAAAATCACTGTCTTGGGTGTGTTATGGACACATATTTAGAATGTAAGCTCTCACTAGTAGGGCCCTCAACCCTCATGAGCTTATCCTTCTCTTACTTAAACCATCTTCGACGGCACCAAACTCTGCAGTTTACTGCCACCCTGATACTTATGTCAGTGTCGTCTGCTGCTGTAGCTATGTTTATTTACCCTGATCTTATCCTATATTGTCTTCAGTTGTAAGTCACTACAGTATTTTCCTGTTTTGATTATTCGTTTATGTACTTTGTAATTGGGCGCTGCGGATTCCTTGTGGCGCCATATGCATAAAGGACAATAATAATAATTATAATAAATATTAAAACAGTGTTTCAATTTGTAGATATTCTAAACTTCAGCAGATACAAATTATCTCATATTTAGAAGTGAAATAAAAGGTAGGAAAGGTAGTAGCTGAGAAATTATTTGTCTTCCTATCTCCTGGGACTCCAGCATTGCAAACTGGAACATTAGGATTTTAAATGTGTACCAAAGGAACTGCTATGGTTCAGGGGATTGCTCACTGTTTGCCAATGAATGGTGTCTGCTCTCTTGTTGGCTCCTAAATATCATTCACATCAAAAGCTCCATAACACACTCTTTACACCCTTAAGGTAGCGCTAGATTAAGAGGATAGAAGTGGCAAGGGCCCAAATAAGTCCCTTCCAATCATCAAATTATATACTACTTTTACCAAATACCAAACCACATGCTACATCTAACAAACACTCATCCATATGCCTTGTCAACCAAAAGTCAAACCATATGCTACCTCTACACAACACCCAACCCTATGCTACCTCTACCAAACACCCAACCATACGTTACCTCTACCAAAAATAAAATCTTATGCTACTTGGACCAAACACCCAACCATATGCTACCCCTATCAAATGCCTAATCATATGCTACCTGCACAAAACAACCTTATGTTACCTCTATCAAACACCCAACCCTATGGTGCCTCTTCCAAACACCCAACCATATGCTACCTCTACCAAACACCCAACCGTATGTTACCTCTTCTAAACACCCAACCATATGTTACCTCTACCAAACACCCAACCATATGCTACCTCTACCAAACACCCAACCGTATGTTACCTCTTCTAAACACCCAACCATATGTTACCTCTACCAAACACCCAACCATATGCTACCTCTACCAAACATCCAATCATATGTTACCTCTATCAAACACCCAACCCTATGTTACCTCTACCAAACACCCAACCATTTATTACCTCTGCTAAACATCTAACCATATGTTACCTCTACCAAACACCCAACCATATACTACTTGTACCAAACATCCGACCATAACCCTATCAAACACCCAATCATATGTTACCTCTACCAAACAAATAACCATATGCTACTAGGTGATTGCAGTGAATGACTACCTGGGACTATAGAAATTACAGACTATAACATGGGTGTCCCAATTTTCTGTTTACAAATAATAGGAGCCGAATGTAGTCTCAGTGCAGTCTGTAACGGCTTAGTAGGATCATCACCTGAAACCTTATAGATTTGCATTGCAGTTGTATACCTAAAGTGTATATTGTGCGCTTACATAATTGCACACCCCGTTCCATACTGAAGTGCATCTCACATGGAATCATCTACTTGTGACAAAGGCACTAGGTTAGATGATTTTACCCTCATATATATATTTTTTTATTTTTTATCTTATCTAATTATTCTGTCAAAACACACTACATACTGAAATCCTTTGACTCATTAGATTGAGTCTTTCTGAATAAAAATTTACTCTGTGGAAAATATAAGTGACAATAATTTTTCAAGCAAAAAAACATGCAGAGCTACTGGCATAGTAACACAATATACTATGTCCATCCAATGTCTTATTGCCACTATTTAATTCTTGTTTCTTTTCTTAATGAATTGTACTATGCTTTATATAAATTTTCTTGACGTTCTATGGATCAGCTAAGGCTGTACTTAATGAGCATAGGTCGTTTTTATTTAACCTAAACATTTATGTATATATGTAACATGTCCTCGGCTGTAATATGCCTTGCTAGGGTATTCGTTCAGATGGTCGACAATGTTAAGTTCGACATTCATTAGGTCAACCATTATTGGTAGACAGTGACATAGTCGACAGACAAATTGTCGACACATGGAAATACTTTACCATCCACGTGGACTACGATTGGAAATAGTAACCTGTGCTGAGCGCAGCGGTAGCGGATGCAAGGGGACACGGTACACTAATTGGGGTTCCTGGTCATGTTACGGAAAAAATTGCACCAAAAACAGTAAAAAAAATCCACGTCGACCTTTTCATGTGTCGACCAATTCTCCATGTCGACCATGTCAATGTTGACCAATGTGGTCGACCTAATGACTGTCGACCTTAACATTGTCGATCATTCATACCGGAACCCCTTGCTAGACCTTAGCATAAATACAAATCCTCGCATTCAGTTTTAGCATAAAAGAATACGTCCATGTCTCCATGGGAATTTTTGTTGTTGTTGCATGATGTAACAAGGGCCCTCATTCCGAGTTGTTCGCTCGCTAGGCGCTTTTCGCAGCAGTGCACACGCTAAGCTGCCGCCCTCTGGGAGTGAATCTTAGCTTATCAGAATTGCGAACGAAGTATTCGCAATATTGCGAAAAGTTTTTTCTTTGCAGTTTCTGAGTAGCTCGAGACCAGAGGCGTAACTAGGGTTTTTGGAGCCCAGGGCAAGATCAATAATGGCGCCCCCCCCCAAAAAAAAATTTTTTTTTTTTTTTAATAAAAATAGTAAATTAATAAAATGATAATAAAAAAAAAAGGAAAGTATGTGCAGACGCCACCGGTGTCACTGCATATAAAGATGTCAGGGTGTGTATGTAGGTGCAGTGGTCGAAGTTGAATTTTTGAAGGTGGAATGAAAGAGTGCAGATAGCAATCATGCGCGCGCGCTCCGGAAAAGGGGCGTGGTCACTCAAAAGGGGCGTGTCCTTCAGTGTAGTAGGACCCCTTATACTATCTAGTACTGGTGCCCCTTTGACATTATAGCACACGGTATGAGCAGAAATTCACATTATAGCACACAGTATGAGCCGAAATTCACATTGCCCCACACGGCATGAGCCGAAATTCACATTATAGCACACAGTATGAGCCGAAATTCACATTACCCCACATGGTATCAGCCAAAATTCACATTATAGCACACGGTATGAGCCGAAATTCACATTAGAGCACACGGTATGAGCCAAAATTCACATTACTCCACATGGTATGAGCCAAAATTCACATTACCCCACATGGTATGAGCCGAAATTCACATTACAGCACACGGTATGAGCCGAAATTCACATTACAGCACACGGAATGAGCCAAAATTCACATTACCCCACATAGTATGAGCCGAAATTCACATTATAGCACACGGTATGAGCCAAAATTCACGTTACAGCACATGATATGAGCCAAAATTCCCATTATAGAGTTAGGGGATCCTACCCCCAGAATTAACATGGCCTGTGGGGCACTATGATGAGGGGAGCCCACCCCCTTAATAGACTAATTGCAGAGTTTAGCAGCGGAAGGGCTGCAGCGGTTTCTCACTCCAAGCTGCGGCGCTTCTGCCACCTCCGACACTCCACATCTTCGGCACCACCCGGGATGCAGAGCACCGCACCGGGTATGCACCCTTTTCAGTGTGGTCTGCTGCGCTCCGAAGGGGTTCTTGTTTCATGCTGCAGGATCCCGATGTGCGCCTTCCTCCCCGCTGTTACTGTCATGGTAAGCATTAGTATCGTTTACCGCAGAGGCCATTTTCTGAGGCATATGTGTTAAACCTCAGGAACTGAGATGCCCTTCTCACCATATAGCTGTGTGGCCGAGCCGGGCGGGGGGACAGCCAGCAGCAGCATGCCGGATATCAGCAGCAGAGGGTGCGGGCTGTACATACTTGAGGCAGCTGGATATTCAACAGTGCTGAAAGCCTCCGGAGCCCGCACCCCCGGAGCTGCAGTACACCGGCAGAGGACACCCATCCCCCGAACCCTGCGTAGCCCAAAGCCGGAGATCAGCAGCATGTTGAACGCGGAAGCAGAAGCTGCTTATTGCCGGTCAGCATGCTGCTGATCTCCGGCTTTGGGCTCCGCACGTGCATTACAGCCCCCACCCTCGGCTGCTGATATCCGGCATGCTGCCCCTGCTGCTGGCTTTCCACCCGCCCGGCTCGCCCACCCAGCTGGATGGTGAGTGAGAAGGGCATCTCAGTGCCCGTGGTTTAATACATATCTGTCTTCGGTAAATGGCCATTAGTACATCCCACACACACTGATTACACACACACAGACTTGCCACCCCCAAATCCTACACACACACACTCAGACTACACACACACATTCTCATACTTTCCTCTCCCCCACACACACACTGGACTGCAAAAATTTACACACACTGACACTGTTCCACACACACACAATTAACACACACTCACACTGTCCCACACACACAATTAACACACACGCACACTGTCCCACACACCAGTGGCATGCGGTGAGGTCAGTGGCGTGCGGTGAGGCACTACAGCCATAATGTCCGCCGAATCCTGCCGATGACCCCTACCGCCACCGAGCCAATGCCCGCCACTGCTTCTGAGCCGATGCCCGCTGCCACCACCAATTGCTTACAAACTCGCCCACCATCAACTGACCCAGCCCTCCGCCACTAATTTGCAACTCAGTCCAAAGCCGCCAATGCCCGCTGCATGCCTGCTCATCATACTTGTGATATATTGTACATTTTTATAGAAAAAATTAATAATTAGTGTTTGGGACTGGGAAGGGAGTGGGAGGACATGAATGCAATTTTGTTGTCCAGGGTTTCCATTAACTTAATGGAGAAGGGTCTGAATGGGTTAAAAATGTAAAAAAAAAACTGCGTGAGGTCCCCCTCCTAAGTATAACCAGCCTCGGGCTCTTTGAGCCGGTCCTGGTTGTTTAAATACTGGGAAAAAATTGGACAGGGGTTCCCCGTATTTAGACAACCAGCATCGGGCTCTTAGTCCGGTCCTGGTTCCAAAAATACGGGGGACAAAAGATGTAGGGGTCCCTCCGTATTTTTAAAACCAGCACCGGGCTCCACTAGCCAGGGACATAATGCCACAGCCGGGGGACACATTTATGTAGGTCCCTGCGGCCGTGGCATTACCCCCCCAACTAGTCACCACTGGCCGGGGTTCCCTGGAGGAGTGGGGACCCCTTAAATCAAGGGGTCACACCCCCTCCAGGCACCCAAGGGCCAGGGGTGAAGCCCGAGGCTGTCCCCCCCATCCGTGGGCTGTGGATGGGAGGCTGATAACCATGTAAGTAAAAAAAGAATATTTTGTTGTTGTTGTGGAACTACAAGGCCCAGAAAGCCTCCCCCGCTTGCTGGTACTTGGAGAACCTCAAGTACCAACATGCAGGGAAATAACGGGCCCGCCGGTACCTGTAGTTCTACAACAGAAAAAATACCCAAATAAAAACACAACTCACACACCGTGACAGTAAAAATTTATTAAAGCACACTGACACACTCACACATACTTACCTATATCCCACGCCGGTCACGTCCACTTGTCCAGTAGAATCCAATAGGGGTAGCTGTAAAAATGAGAGACACATTACTTACCTACATCCCACGCCGGTCACGTCCACTTGTCCAGTAGAATCCAGTAGGGGAATCTGTAAAATGAGAGACAGATTACTTACCTACATCCCACGCCGGTCACGTCCACTTGTCCAGTAGAATCCAATAGGGGTACCTGTAAAAATGAGAGACAGATTACTTACCTACATCCCACGCCGATCACGTCCACTTGTCAGTAGAATTCAGTAGGGGAATCTGTAAAAATGAGAGACAGATTACTTACCTACATCCCACGCCGGTCACGTCCACTTGTCAGTAGAATTCAGTAGGGGAATCTGTAAAAATGAGAGACAGATTACTTACCTACATCCCACGCTAGTCACGTCCACTTGTCCAGTAGAATCCAGTAGGGGAATGTGTAAAAATGAGAGACAGATTACTTACCTACATCCCACGCCGGTCACGTCCACTTGTCCAGTAGAATCCAATAGGGGTACCTGTAAAAATGAGAGACAGATTACTTACCTACATCCCACGCCGGTCACGTCCACTTGTCCAGTAGAATCCAATAGGGGTACCTGTAAAAATGAGAGACAGATTACTTACCTACATCCCACGCCGATCACGTCCACTTGTCAGTAGAATTCAGTAGGGGAATCTGTAAAAATGAGAGACAGATTACTTACCTACATCCCACGCTGGTCACGTCCACTTGTCCAGTAGAATCCAATAGGGGTACCTGTAAAAATGAAAATGATACTTACAAACTTCAATCCACAGGAGGAGAGAGAGAGAGAGAGAGAGAGAGAGAGAGAGAGAGGGAGGAGGAGGAGGAGGAGTGGGGGGGGGGGGAGAGAGAGACTAACCTGCTGCTGCTGCTGGGGAGACCGGCACACACTGCAGGGCCACGACGGGAGGACGGAGCCGGCGAGGGAGGGGGAGAGCCGCACACCGCCGCTCCTGTCAGCGGCAGCGGAGGAGGACGGGGCGCACACTACAGACGCCAATAACCGCCGGGACAATTAACACACACACAATTAACACACGCACACTGTCCCACACACACACACACACACAATTAACACACATGCACGCACACTGTCCCACACACACAAATAACACACACGCACACTATCCCACACACACAATTAACAAACACGCACTGTCCCACACACACACACAATTAACACACTCACACTGTCCCCCACACACACACACACACACACACAATTAACACACGCACACTGTCCCACACACACACACAATTAACACACACGCACACTGTCCCACACACACACAATTAATACACACGCACACACAATTAACACACACTCAAACTGTCCCACACACACACAATTAACACACACTCAAACTGTCCCACACACACAATTAACACACACGCACAATTAACACGCACTCAAAACTGTCCCACACACACAATTAACACACTCACACTGTCCCACACACACACACACACAATTAACAAACACGCAAAACTGTCCCACACACACAATTAACACACTCACACTGTCCCACACACACACACACACAGACACACACACACACACACAATTAACAAACACGCAAAACTGTCCCACACACACAATTAACACACTCACACTGTCACACACACACACACACAATTAACACACACACACTGTCCCACACACACACACAATTAACACACGCACACTGTCCCACACACACACACACACAATTAATACACACTCACACTGTCCCACACACACACACAATTTACACACTCAAACTGTCCCACACACACAATTAACACACTCACACTGTCCCACACACACACAATTAACACACACACACAATTAACACACACGCACTGTCACACGCACACTGTCCGACACACACACAATTAACACACACACACTGTCCCACAAGAACACTTTCCCACACACACACTTAACACACACACACAAAATGTCCCGCACCCCCTGTCCCGACAGGGAAGTATAAAGAAGATTACCCCGCTCACCTGCAAGGCTGCACTCACTGCTGTTCAGGGGCCGCGCGCCCCCCGAGGTCGCGCACGCGCATGCGCGCACCTCCGCGATCGCGATCGCGTACACTTTGCAGGGGGGAGTAGGGGGAGGCTCCTGGCTGCCGCTGCCTGTCTATTGTGACAGGCACAGCAGCCGGGGAGACAGGGAAACCGCCGCGGGTAGCGCCGGCGGAATCCCTGACGCATGGGGCGAGTGGGCCGTGCCGGTGGCGTCCCCCTCTGTTGGGGCTGCCATGGCGCCCAGGGCACGTGCCCTGCTCGCCCCGTGCTAGATACGCCTCTGCTCGAGACTTACTCTTCCAGTGCGATCAGTTCAGTGCTTGTCGTTTCTGGTTTGACGTCACAAACACACCAAGCGTTCGCCCAGACACTCCCCCGTTTCTCCAGCCACTCCCGCATTTTTCCCAGAAACGGCAGCGTTTTTTCACACACACCCATAAAACGGCCAGTTTCCGCCCAGAAACACCCACTTCCTGTCAATCACACTCCGATCAAAAAAGGGAGGAATTAATCACATGCGCTGCCAAAGATGTAAATGCAGCCAAATACTGAACACGGGAATCTTCACAATAATTCCACAGGAAATTTATACAACAGAATTGGAATAGTAATCGGCGCAAAACATCATAAATCGGTATGTAAAGAGAAGTCCTTACATCTGATAATAAACAAGAGAATCCCCTTGTATTCCTTCACTGCAGTGTTCTGCTGGTATCCTCTTATCGCCCTCCAGAAGTGTGATCTCTTAGCTCAAAAAAGAAAACAAATCATCGGGCAGACCAGTTTGGACAAAACGGACAAACGAATTTATTGCACAGAACACTCACAATGTATCTTTAAAAATATAGCATATATCCATAACACAAAAGAGTGGGTATCAGGGGGTGCTAGCAGCTGGAGTCACGTTACCCTCCCGGAAAAGACGCTGGAGATTCCGGACTTCTGCAGCGTAACGGAAAGGAAAGGATCATCCAAGGAAGACAGCTCCACCTCTCCCCACTAGGACCACTAGCTTGACGCGTTTCGGACGTGAGAGTCCTTCATCAGAAGCATAGTGGTCAGTACCTGGAGTGGGCTTTTTATACCCCCAAACATTAGGCCTAATTGTCCAGCACAAACTAATTTGACTCCCGCCAAAACGCGGCATTTTTCGCCGCGACCGGAAGTCCCCATCATCGAACGCGACCGGAAAGTCGTCATTCCCGGCGGCGGAAGTCCACATGCGTTCCAGCGGAGGCTTACAGGAAGTAGTTTATGCGGTTCACCTCCGCAAATTCGGCCATGCGTTCCAGCGGAGGCTTACAGGAAGTAGTTTATGCGGTTCACCTCCGCAAAAACGGCCGGGTTTTATCTTAGTTCCTTTTCATCCGGATAAGTAAAACGATTTAAAACCAAGTCCATAGGATCCATAAAGAGATTATTAAAAAGATAATAAAACAATGGTTACAATAAAATAGAAAAGTTATTTCGACCTAATAAATCAGTATAATACAAGAAAATTTCCATAGCACATTTTGTGTATAGACGTGCTCCTAGCCTTAAGGACAAACTTGTTAGGAGCAGTCTAGACGAAATTAAAAGAACCAGCACAAGAACTATAGGTTTTCACAGATGTGGTTTATGCACTATGTGTAGATTGGTTAAGGGACCTAGTAAAATCAAGGATTTTTGTGTTAAAAATGTTACCTATTCAATAAAAGAATTTATTACGTGTAACACGAAAAATACAGTGTACGGTTTGGAATGTAAATGTGGGCTGATTTATATTGGCGCCAACTCGGAATGAGGGCCAATATTCTATTTAACAAGTATTGCAGCACCCCCTCTTTATTTCCACTTCTGCATTCCCCCCCCCCCCCCCTTGTTCTCTCTGTTTTGTTCTATCCCCAGTAATAAGAAAAATGTACAGTATTCAAACACGTTTATTCTATTGTAATCTTTATTATATATATTCTGGTAACACATTGCTTTTCCACGATATTGAATACAATAAAAATGTTTTAAAAAACAAACAAAAAAAAGTATTGCAGCAACACAAGATCTGTTGCATTACTTCTTCTGTCACCGTCAACACATGAAGCAGAACAAAATAAATGAAAAAAAATAAAAATAAGAAAAGCTTCATTATTTTATTAAAATATTTTTCAATTAGCATATAAAAATGTTTCATATATACAGTATATATATATATATATACTAGGTGCTTCACACCGTCGTAAGGGGCTACGCCCCCTTAACCCCTGTACGCCGTTCAATATATGTATTATATGAAGTATTACCTGCTTTCCTAGTTTTGTGAGTGGTTAAATATTGCACAATGAAAGGGCGTTGGATGGTGAAGGGGGCGTAGGCGCTTGCGACGGTTTGAACAGCGCCTGCAGGGCACACTGTACAGAATGCAGCGGGTGTGGGGGGTTCGTGAGGCGCTGCGGGTGGGGATGTGCGGGGGAGTGGGATCCGGAGGCGGTACGGGTGGGGGAGGGTGGGGGGTGCCGCGGGTAGGTGAGGTGCAGGCACGAGGATCTGGGGGATGGGGGAGGGGGTGTCGGAGGCGCTGCAGGTGGGGAAGGGGCGAGTGCGCCAGGGGGTCCGGAAGCGATGCGCGTGGGGGAGGAGCAGGTTGGGGGGTGTGGCAGATGGGGGAGGGAGGAGCAGCAGGTGGTGGAGGGGCGGGTGCAGTGGGGCCGTGCGGGTGGGGTAGGGGGTCAGGAGGTGCTGCGGGTGGGGAAGGGGCAAGTGCGCTGCGGGTGGGGTAGGGGGTCCGGAAGAGATGCGCGTGGGGGAGGGGCAGGTGCGGGGTTGCGGGAGATGGGGGAGGGGGTCCGGAGGCGGAGCGGGTGGTTGAGGGGCGGGTGCAGTGGGGCAGCGGGTGGGGTAGTGGGTCAGGATGTGCTGCGGGTGAGGGAGGGGCGGTTGCAGGGGTTGACCGCGGATGGGGGAGGGTGTCTGTAGAGGCTGTGGGTGGAGGGGGGAGTGGAGGAGGGGGCTGTGGTTGGGAGGGTCTGTGGTTGAGGGAGGGGCAGGGGAGTGGGGGTCGTGGATGGTGTAGGGGTCTGGAGGGGCCGCATGTGAGGGAGGGGTGGTGGTGCGGCGGATGGTGGAAGGGTCCAAAGGTTCTGCAGGTGGTGGATGGGCAGGTGCGGCGGGTAGGGGAGGGGCAGGTACGGGGATCTGGCGGATGGGGGAGGGGGTACCGGAGGCACTGCAGATGGGGAAGGGGCGAGTGCACCGTGCGTGGGGGAGGGGCAGGTGCGGCACATGGGGGAGGGGGTTGGGAGGCGCTGCGGGTGGTGGAGGGGCAGGTGCAGTGGGGCAGGGTGTCAGGAGGTGGTGCGGGTGGGGAAGGGGAGAGTGCGCTGCGGGTGGATTAGGGGGTCCAGAAGCGACGCATGTGGGGTAGGGGCAGGTGCGGGGGTGCGGCAGATGGGGGATGGGGTCTGGAGGCGCTGCGGGTGGTTGAGGGGTGGGTGCAGTGGGGCCACGGGTGGGGTAGGGGGTCAGGAGGTGGTGCGGGTGGGGTTGGGGTGGTTGCGGGGGATGACTGCGGATGGGGGAGGATGTCTGTAGATGCTGTGGGTCTCCTGTGGATCTGCGGATGAGGGAGGGGCAGCAGAGTGGGGGGCGTGGGTGGTGTAGAGGGCCTGGAGGCGCCGCGTGTGGGGGAGTGGCGTGTGGTGGAGTGGCAGGTGCGGCGGATGTTGTAAGGGTCCAAAGGCACTGCGGGGGTGCTGCAGGTGCGGTATGGGGTGAGGAGGTGCTGCGGGTGGGGGATGGATGGCTGCGGGGGTTGACGGTGGATGGGGGAGGGTATCTGTAGAGGCTGTGGGTGGAGGGGGGCGAATGGGGGCTGTGGTTGGGAGGGTCTGTGGTTGAGGGAGGGGCAGGGGAGTGGGGGCCGTGGGTGGTGTAGGGGGTCTGGAGGCGTCGCATGTGGGGGAGGGATGGAGATGCGGTGGATGGTGGAAGGGGCTGCAGGTGGTGGATGGGCGGGTGCGGGGGTGCCGCAGGTGGGGTAGGGGGTCAGGAGGCGCTGGGGGTGGTTGTGGGGGATGTCAGCGTATGGGGGAGGGTGTCTGTAGATTATGTGGGTGGAGGGGGGGCGAATGCGGGGAGGGCTGTGGTAGGGGTGTGGGAGGTGTTGCGGTGGTGGGAGGGGCAGGGGAGTGGGGACTGCGGGTGGGGTAGGAGTTCCGGAGGCACCGCGTATGGGGGAGGGTCAGGCAGGTGTGGCGGATGGTGGATGTGCTGCCGGTACTGTACCTGGCAGCAAGGTATTTGGAGGGTAATCCTTAGCAGCTATTAGTTACACTGCTAATCTCTCTGCCCCAAGGATGCCATCTCTCATTAGCAGCAGGGCCGCAGCCCACCCGGGCGCAGTGCCAGGGTAACCCTGTTGCGGCCAGCTGGGGAGCACCCCAGTGTGGGGTGTCCCTGCTCCCGCGTGGCGCTCTGTCTCACATCTCCCCCCTGCCAGGCACGTGTCCCCCCCAGCCAGGCACATCCCCCCCCCCCCGCCAGGCACATGTCCACCCCCAGCCAGGCACATCTCCCCCCCAGCCAGGCACATGTCCCCCCCCAGCCAGGCACATCCCCCCCCCCCCCCCCCCCCGCCAGGCACATGTCCACCCCCAGCCAGGCACATCTCCCCCCCAGCCAGGCACATCTCCCCCCCTCCCCGCCAGGCACATCTCCCCCCCCCCCCCCCACCAGGCACATGTCTCCCCCCGCACATGTCCCCCCCCTGCCAGGCACATGTGTCACCCCCCCCCCCACCAGGCACATCTCCCTCGGCAGCCGGGGAGCACACCACAGCGCTGTCCCCGCTGCGGTGTGAGCCGCTGTGCCGCACATCTCCCCCCAGGCAGGCACACCTCCCTCCCCAGCCAGGCACATCTCCCCCCCCAGCCCGCCAGGCACATCCCCCCCTCCCACCAGGCAGCCGAGGACCCGCTGTACCGGGAGGACCGGACGGAGGGCTGTGCCGGCAATAGGAGCTGCGGCAGGGGCGAGGCGCCGGGGCTCAGACGGGGAGCGGGTGTGAGAGGCGCTCGGCATCAGAGAGTCGGCTCTCTCCCTGACATCTTCGGTGCGGGACCGGGGGGGGGGACGATTGGAAGCCTCTACACCGGACCTTGGTTGTAAGACTGGGGACATGTGCGCCGAGAAGGTGCAGGGTATGTGGCAGCCGTCACTGATCTGCATACAGTAGAGTAGCCCACATCTGTGACTCCACCCAGCGTTACGGCCAGGCACAGAGTCACAGACTTGGGCTAATATATAGGAGATATATATATATATACTGCATGTACGGCCGACCCCGAGGGTCGTTAACATAGGCCATCGTCAGCTACATACACACTGGACGATATACAGATGGAGCCACGCTCATCTTGGCTTCTCTGCTGCGCCTAGGCACACCAGGATAAACCTTTCATCCATTGTTCTCAGCTGCAATCATTACAGAGAGAACAATACATAAAGGGATTAAGTCATTACAGCAGGGGATTAAGTCCAACTGCCCTGATTTAATTAATCCTGTTAAAAGCCAAGATAAAGGTGGCTCTATCTGAAGTAAATGATATCGCTCAGAACGGGGATAATGGAGGTGATTCAGACCTGCACGTAGATGTGATAAATAGCACATCTACGAACAGATTCTCTGACATGCGGGAGAATGCTCAGCACAGGGCTTGTCCGCTCCGCATGTCAGGCCCCCCTCCCCCGCACAAGTGCGAAATGTGCACTGAGGGGGATCCAATCTGATTCCAATCCGATGCATGTGCAGAAGGACTCCCGGGTGCACTAATGGGGGAGGGTTAGGGTTAGGCTGTGGGGAAAGGGGGTTAAGTTTAAGCATCACAGGGGGGAGGTTAGGGTTAAGCACTAAGGGGGAGGTTAGAATTAGGCTGCAGGAAGGTAGGGTTAGGGGGTAGGGGAGAGGGGATAACATAGTTTCCTCTCCCCTGTAGGTATTTCAAGATCGGGTTGCCAGCGTCGGTATTATGACTGCCAGCATCCCGTCTGACAGTCAAACATACTGAAATCATTTTCACACAGCAGCTGCATCCAAACATGCAGCAGCTGTGCACCAGCGTCCATCTCCGAATCAGGCCCTTGGGCTGATTAGCTAGATTGGACCCTGTCTTGCAGAATAACTTCTACCACTTTTGGAGCAGGTAAAATCTGATTTGGAATTTTACTTTATGACTAGAGGTTTGATTTTTTATGTAGTATCATTTTGCAAAATATGTATATCTTGTGAAATATGGTGATCATTCTGAGTTGATCGCTAGCAGCCGTTGTTCGCAGTGCAGTGATCAGGCTTAAAATCGGCAGTTATGCACATGCGTATGCGGCACAATGCGCACGCACGACGTACGGGCACAACGAACTATGTAGTTTTGCACAGGGTCTAGAGATGCATTTCAGTCGCACTGCTGGCCGCAGAGTGATTGACATGAAGTGGGCGTTTCTGGGTGGCAACTGACAGTTTTCAGGGAGTGTACGGAAAAACACAGGCGTGTCAAGGAAAACGCAGGCGTGGCTGGGCGAACGCTGGGCGGGTGTGTGATGTCAAATCCGGAACTGAATAGTCTGAAGTGATCACAAGCGCTGAGTAGGTTTGAAGCTACTCTGAAACTACTCAAAAAATTTTTGCAGCCGCTCTGCGAAAAAAACATTTGCATTTCTGCTAAGCTAAAATACACTCCCATTGGGCGGCAGCATAGTGTCAGTAGCGGATCTTGCCACGGGCAAGTAGGACTTTTGCCCGAGGCGCCGCCTTCCGGAGGGCGCAGGGCGCCATCCGGAGGGCGCCGCACCAGGGCAAGATCCGCTGCTGCTGTGCCCCCGCTGCCCGTTGCCCCCCGCTGCCGCTGTGAAGAGAAACTAGACGCGTACGCGTCTAGTTTCCCTTCGTGGAGAGGTCCTTTACTGTGCGGTGCGCGATGATGTCATCGCGCACCGCACATCATTTCAGTCTGCACAGGGGGCGTAAATGACCACGCCCCCTGTACATAGCCACGCCCCCTATTGTCGCCCGGGGCGCACCGGCCCTGCATAGTGTTTGCACGGCTGCTAAAAACTGCTAGCGAGCGATCAACTCGGAATGACCCCCTATGTTCAGTAGTTAAATAAGTAAATAATGTGAAAATATATCTTATAAAAAAAAAGCTACTTTGTGGACATTTGTTTTTACAAGCAACCAAATAGGAAAACACATGCAGTAGTTCAGTAGCACTAATAAAAATATTTATTGAAACAAGAGCATTAGGGGACCTAGAAGCAGGGCCAGTGACAGGGGGGTACAAAGGGGCCAACTGTACCGGGCCCCAAGGATCAGAGGGGCCCCAAGTATATGCTGATAAGTACACGGCAGGGATGTAAGCCTTCTTGTCCAAATAGGGCAGGGAGATGTAGGCGGTGTGGCCACAGCCTCAGAGTGACAGGAGCCTCTCACACACAGTGACTGTGCGGATCGAGTGTGCATTCGCTCTTCTGGGTTCTTCTCTGTTATAGGCATTTATGGGACATAGTACCTCCGCTGGCCAGGATTCCCATGTCCTGCACTGGCCTCTTCTGGTAGGGTCTGATGTGCAGTGTTCTGGTCTGGGGAGTGCAGCAAAGGTGAGTCTCTCCCAGGGTAAGAGTGGCATAGTGAGGGGATACAGGGCTTTGGGATAGGGTGGGAGAGTTGGGAATGCACCAGTCATTGAGGAGAGACAGACTGTGGTATGTGGGGGAGGAAGGAGAGATATACATATTTATATATTTGTATAAATAAATAACTATATATATATATATATATATATATACATTTTAACAGTTTCCTATTTAGCGTAAATTCTGTTGCCCTTTAATAAATATATATATATATATATATCTATCTATCTGGAGAAAATGTAAGGCCTTTCTCGCGATGGAAAGAGCCTTTCTCGCGATGGAAAGAGCTACACCTTTTGGGAAAATACCCCGTTAGATGGGGTACAATGCTTGAACAATACAGAAAAAAAGATTTCCCCAGGGAGCTAATATCGTTCTTTGGTGTTATGATTCCAGCACTCTGGTCAGAGGAGATCTTATGGCAAGGACCGGAGCACTGGAACGGAATGCTGGGGAAGGGAGCAGGACAGGAAAATAGCCCCTGGCGCCCTAACTCTGTTGTCTCACCCGTGTTGTCAGAAATCCCCTGCGAGACTATGGTTTCTTGAGCCCTTGGCAGCCGCGTTTGAGGGGCGGATTATGTCTGCCCAACTTCGATGCCCCCCGGTCTTAATGAGAGACAAAGGGAAACCCGAGACAGGGTGATAACAAGAGGCCCTCTAACTAAACAACCAGGCCAGGGGCTAAGCAAACTCAAAACTATAATATGTGCGGAGAAACCGCCAGGGAAAAGGACAACCAAAATATCCACTTGACCAATTCTCCTACCCGGCACCGCCGAGTACCAGAGAGGACTTGTGGAAGCGGAACCCTCCGCAAATGCTCCAAACACAAAATATAAAAGGTAAAGCGGCTGAGCCGCAACACACGGCAGAGCCGCAACTCACGAACACCACTGGATATAAAACGGTGATCAGTCAGGACTCCAGGGAACCAAACGACCTCTTGGGATGAGATGACAACTCCCGAATACCGGACTTCTGAGGACTGGAATGACCGGATACAGCAGGACTGGAAACAGACTCTCAGCAAACAAAGGCAGCATGCAGGAAGCTATTACCGGCGTCTGTGAGAAGCCCTGGGAGTGTATTTAACAAGGAGTCCTCCAATCAGCTGCTAAAGGCTGATTAGAATAAATGCAGTGCAGCTGCCTTGCTGCACGGCCAGAGAGCAGGTGAATATCTTAATTTCCTAAAGCCTAGCAACGGGGAACGCGGTCCGCCAGTGGCGTCCCCGTTGCTAGGGTCCGTGCGGCTCAGCGCGCCCGGCGTCTAGCGTTGCTAGGGAGCCGGCGGCTGTACGCGCACGGCGTCTCTAGTTGCTAGGCGCCGGGCCGCGCAGACAAGCGGACCCTGGCGCCTAACAGTACCCCCCCTTGAGGAGGGGTCAAGGAACCCCTAAAGCCAGGTTTCTGAGGAAATTCCCGAAAAAATGCCCTCTTGAGCCTCGGGGCATGAAGATCCTTATCCAGGACCCAAGACCTTTCCTCCGGACCATAGCCTTTCCAGTGAACTAGAAAATACAGCCGACCCCGGGACAATTTGGAATCGAGAACCTTCTCTACCAAGAACTCCTGTTGTCCCTGTACATCCACTGGAGATCTACCCTGAGAGATCTTCCGAGGAAATCTACTGGAAGAAACGTATTGTTTCAACAGGGAACAATGAAACGTATTTCCAATCCTGAGAGATCTTGGTAAACGTAACCGAAAGGCAACTGGGTTGACTCTTTTAATAATAAGAAATGGCCCAATAAATTTGGGTCCCAGTCTAGCCGAGGATTGTCGAAGCCTGATGTTGCGAGTCGACAACCACACCCTATCTCCCACCTTAAAAGTGCAAGGACGTCGGAGCCTGTCAGAAAATTTCTTCTCTCGAAAGGCCGCTTTTCTGAGAGCAAGGTGCACCTTTTTCCAAATGGCTCTGAGATGGGAGGTTAAGGTTAGCGAGGAGACTGAGGAATGATGAAAAAAAGAATTAGCTCTGGGGTGAAAACCAAAAACTGAAAAGAATGGAGACTCTTTAGTGGAGGAATGACAAGAATTATTGTAAGCAAATTCAGCCAACGGAAGAAACTCGGACCAATCATTCTGGAGTTTGGCTGAATACAAGCGCAAATATTGTTTCAATGATTGGTTAACTCGTTCGGTTTGCCCGTTGGATTGTGGGTGGTAACCGGATGTTAACGACAATTTCATCTTCAAAGAGGCACAAAAACATTTCCAGAATTGTGCGATGAATTGTGGACCCCGATCAGAAACAATATCAGTAGGCAACCCATGAAGCCTGAATACATGGCGGAGAAACAAAACTGCCAACCCTTGGGCAGAAGGCAATCGGGGAAGAGCAATAAAATGAGCCATTTTACTAAAACGGTCCACTACCACCCATATGACTCGGAATCCGGCTGAAAGGGGAAGGTCAACCACAAAATCCATGGAAATATGAGACCACGGCCTGAGAGGAACATTTAAGGGCATAAGTTGCCCGATGGGCAAGGAACGGGGAACCTTATGCTGTGCACAAACCTGACATGAATAAACAAATTCCTTGACGTCTTTAGAAAGACCAGGCCACCATACTGAGCGAGAGACTAACTCCAATGTCTTAGAGACTCCTGGATGCCCTGAAACTTTGTTATCATGGAATTCCGTTAAAACAGTAGCTCTCAAAAACTCAGGGACGTACAGACGACCAGCAGGAGTAATTCTAGGAGCTTGGTGTTGAAGCTGTTTTAACTGGGTAAATAAATCTTGTGTGAGGCCCGCCCAGATGACCGAAGATGGAAGTATGGGGGTAACAGGATTGTTATTGTGAACCGGAAGAAAGCTACGTGACAGGGCATCAGCCTTAGTATTCTTGGAACCAGGCCTGAAAGTGATTATAAATTTGAAACGCGTAAAAAATAATGCCCAACGTGCCTGCCGGGCATTAAGCCGCTTAGCCGATTCAATGTATTGCAGGTTCTTATGGTCAGTCAATACCGAAATAGTATGTTTTGCTCCCTCCAGCCAATGCCTCCACTCCTCGAAAGCCCACTTTACCGCCAGTAACTCCCGATTATCAACGTCATAGTTGGATTCAGCGGAGGAGAATTTCCTGGACATAAAGGCACAAGGATGTAACTCCAGAGACTCCGGATCCTTTTGAGAAAGGATAGCCCCCACTCCAACCTCCGAGGCATCAACCTCCACCACAAAGGGCAATTCCGGATTAGGATGTCTGAGGACTGGAGCCGAGACAAAGGCTTGTTTCAAGGCCCGGAAGGACAACTCAGCTTCACGCGACCAGTTGGTAGGATCCGCTCCTTTCTTTGTCAGAGCTACAATGGGAGCAACCAGGTCAGAAAAAGAATGAATGAACCTCCTATAATAATTCGCAAACCCTAAAAAGCGCTGAATTGCTTTTAAATTGGTGGGTTGCGCCCAACTAAGGATGGCCTGGAGTTTCTTTGGTTCCATGGAAAATCCCTGAGGGGAAATTATGTACCCTAAAAAAGATACTTCCGTGACATGAAACTCACACTTCTCCAGCTTGGCATATAAAGGATTCTTGCGTAACTTTTGAAGAACCAGACGCACCTGGGTAACATGTTGTTCCATTGATTCAGAAAAAATCAGGATGTCGTCTAAGTAAACGACCACGAATTTCCCTAGGAAGTCACGGAGCACATCGTTAATGAGGTCTTGAAAAACTGCCGGAGCATTGGACAGGCCGAACGGCATCACCAGGTATTCGTAGTGACCCGGCTGAGTACTGAAGGCCGTTTTCCACTCATCTCCAGATTTAATTCGGATGAGGTTGTACGCTCCTCTAAGGTCAATTTTAGAAAAAATCCCAGCAGAACGTAACTGATCAAAGAGTACAGAAATCAACGGCAAAGGATAGGTGTTTTTAACTGAGATCTTATTCAGGGCTCTAAAATCAATGCAAGGTCTAAGCGAGCCATCCTTTTTCTCCACAAAGAAGAAGCCTGCACTTAAAGGAGATTTTGATGGTCTAATAAATCCTTTCTCAAGGCTCTCCTTTACATAATCATTCATAGCCGCAGTTTCTGGCCCGGATAATGCATATAATCTTCCCTTTGGCAATGCGGCACCAGGAATTAACTCAATAGCACAATCATAAGGCCGATGGGGAGGCAGAATGTCCGCATTGCCTTTGGAGAAAACATCAGCAAACTCCTGGTATTCCAGCGGAATGAGTTCTGGAATGCTAGCTGCTACTCTGACTGGAAACGTGATACATTCCTTATCACAAAAAGTACCCCATTGTGAAATCTCCCCCGACCGCCAATCAATGGTGGGATTATGAAAGGCCAGCCAAGGGTGACCCAGAACAACTGGAACTGCTGGGCAATGTGTAAGAAAGAACTCGATTTTCTCGGAATGTAGAGCTCCTACTGTAAGTAGTACAGGGGGTGTATGGAGAGAAATAATCCCATTAGACAGCGGACTCCCATCTAAGCCATGCATGGTGACACACCTACCCAAAGGTAACTGAGGAATGCCTAAGGCCTTAGCCCAAGTTAAATCCATAAAGTTTCCTGCAGCTCCACTGTCAACAAAAGCCGACACCGAAGAACTGAGGCTGCCAAAGGAAACTTTAACTGGGACTAAAAGGGAGTTATTCGAGGAGATAAGCTGCAGACCTAGGTGAACCCCCTCACAATTCACCTGGTCAAAGCGTTTCCCGACTTGTTCGGACAATTACGAGCAAAATGTCCCTTACCCCCACAGTACAGACAAAGACCAGAATTTTGCCTTCTGGCTCTTTCTTCAGGAGACAGCCGGGAGAGACCCATCTGCATGGGCTCCTCTACGTATTCAGGAATGGAATATACACACGGACTTGACCTTACAGGTGCTACTTTTTCAGCCCTCCGCTCTCTGAGACGACGATCAATCTTAATAGAAAGCTCCATGAGTTTATCGAGAGTCTCAGGAGCGGGGTACTGAAGGAGACTGTCTTTTATAGACTCTGATAAGCCGAGGCAAAACTGACTGCGCAGGGCTGGGTCATACCAGCCACAGTCGTTCGACCAACGGCGAAACTCCGTACAATAAACCTCCGCAGGATTTCTACCCTGTCTGAGAGCGCGCAACTGACTTTCAGCGGACGCCTCTCTATCAGGGTCATCATACAAGAGCCCTAAAGACTCAAAAAAAGCGTCAACTGACAACAATGCCGGATCCTCTGCTCTTAAACCAAATGCCCAGGTCTGAGGATCCCCCAGGAGCAAAGAAATAATAATCCCGACCCGCTGAGATTCAGTACCCGAGGAAGTCGGTCTTAAACGAAAATAAAGCTTACAGGATTCTTTAAAATTAAAAAACTCTTTTCTATCACCAGAAAAACGGTCAGGCAAATGCATCTTTGGTTCAGGGACTACCCTTGGGGAAGCTCGCAAAAGATCTTCCTGCGACTTCACCCGAAGAGAAAGATCCTAAACCATCTGAGTAAGTTCTTGAATCTGGCTGACTAAGAGCTGACCAGGATTTGGCCCTAAACCTGTTGGATTCATGAGGCCGATAAACTCTCACAAAACTGAATGAGAAAAAATTAAACCCCGTTTAATTTTAAGTTTTGGTATGGCCGGTAATAATGTTATGATTCCAGCACTCTGGTCAGAGGAGATCTTATGGCAAGGACCGGAGCACTGGAACGGAATGCTGGGGAAGGGAGCAGGACAGGAAAATAGCCCCTGGTGCCCTAACTCTGTTGTCTCACCCGTGTTGTCAGAAATCCCCTGCGAGACTATGGTTTCTTGAGCCCTTGGCAGCCGCGTTTGAAGGGCGGATTATGTCTGCCCAACTTCGATGCCCCCCGGTCTTAATGAGAGACAAAGGGAAACCCGAGACAGGGTGATAACAAGAGGCCCTCTAACTAAACAACCAGGCCAGGGGCTAAGCAAACTCAAAACTATAATATGTGCGGAGAAACCGCCAGGGAAAAGGACAACCAAAATATCCACTTGACCAATTCTCCTACCCGGCACCGCCGAGTACCAGAGAGGACTTGTGGAAGCGGAACCCTCCGCAAATGCTCCAAACACAAAATATAAAAGGTAAAGCGGCTGAGCCGCAACACACGGCAGAGCCGCAACTCACGAACACCACTGGATATAAAACGGTGATCAGTCAGGACTCCAGGGAACCAAACGACCTCTTGGGATGAGATGACAACTCCCGAATACCGGACTTCTGAGGACTGGAATGACCGGATACAGCAGGACTGGAAACAGACTCTCAGCAAACAAAGGCAGCATGCAGGAAGCTATTACCGGCGTCTGTGAGAAGCCCTGGGAGTGTATTTAACAAGGAGTCCTCCAATCAGCTGCTAAAGGCTGATTAGAATAAATGCCGTGCAGCTGCCTTGCTGCACGGCCAGAGAGCAGGTGAATATCTTAATTTCCTAAAGCCTAGCAACGGGGAACGCGGTCCGCCAGTGGCGTCCCTGTTGCTAGGGTCCGTGCGGCTCAGCGCGCCCGGCGTCTAGCGTTGCTAGGGAGCCGGCGGCTGTACGCGCACGGCGTCTCTAGTTGCTAGGCGCCGGGCCGCGCAGACAAGCGGACCCCGGCGCCTAACATTTGGTATGTACAAGTTTGTTAAATACTGAAACAACCTTAAAAATATAATTTTTATTCTTTAAAAATACAATGAATAAAATTGTTTACAATTTGCCCAAGATGACAATAAATGATGTTTGTAAAGACAATCGTTGTGTTGATATTAATCCATTTCGGTCAAAACAACATCAGAACTTCCTTGAAGAAATGACAGAAATCACTGTCTTAAACCAACGCGTTTCATCCTACAGACTTCATCAGGGGTTTATTATAATCAAAGGATCACAATATGGACATATATATTTTCGTGTCTTCAATAGGCATTTAGACAATATTAAAAAAGATATAATGTTGGACCAGATTTCACCACATGGAATATCAATTGAACATTAGATGTGGCCCATTTGGTGATTTTCCACTGAACAAAACCTGGTTCAAAGAATTACATAGGTAATTTTTAAACCAATTCGGTCAAAACAAGCACATAGAGCCTCGTTTAAGCTGATACCTGGTCGTTATCCATTGATTAGCTGCTCTATGTGCTTGTTTTGACCGAATTGGTCATATTATGGGACTCTTCTTCCTCAAATTTTCTAGCCTATTTCATAAATAATCCTTAGCACAATAATTTATCCATTTAAAATTCATTATCTTCTATGAATGATGCAGCATTTTTCAAAATAAATAGAGAGCTGCCTTTAAAAAAAAACACCCCTGAAGAAGTCGCTATAAGACGAAACGCGTTAGATGAAAGCTCGTTTATTTTTTTATTTTCTTTACATAAATAATGTTGAATCACACAACTGTATGTTTAATGTAAAAGAAATGTTTATTATCAATTCATTTTAATACAAATGTGAATCTAAACTATATTGTTCTTATAATGAAAAGACATATGTTTTAATACGGGTGTCTGTGTAAGGTCATCCTCTCTTTATAAATTATCCTGTAAAGAATAAATGTAATTACATTAGTTTACAAAATAAGTGCGCTCCACAGAGATTTATTTTTATTTTTATTGATCTCTATCGACAAGGGATCTACTCTGTATGGAAGCTTTCCTTTTTTAGGAAATATAACGAGATTGATTTAGGCAAATTTACAACTGACTAACTGATATAAAGAAAAGACCTTCAGTATTATATACTAAGAGCGCACTAAGGGATAATACTATTATATATATATATATATATATATATATATATGGGATCCGGTCTGAAGATCGACACTGTCTAGGTCGACAATGTTTAGGTCGACCACTATAGGTCGACAGTCGCTGGGTCGACAGGTCAAAAGGTCAACATGAGTTTTTCACTTTATTTTCTTTTTTTGAACTTTTTCATACTTAACAATCCACGTGGACTGCGATTGGAACGGTAATCTGTGCTGAGCGAAGCGAGACACCTTGCCCGAAGCATGGTGAGCGAAGCAGGCCAATGCGAGGGGACACGGTGCACTAATTGAGCTTCCTGGTCACTGTACTGAGAAAACTACACCAAAAAAACATGAAAAACTCATGTCGACTTTTTGACCTGTTGACCTAGAACATGTCGACCTAGAAACCCTGTAGACCTTCAGACCCTGTCAACCTATAGGGGTCGACCTAAACATTGTCGACCTAGACACTGTTGATTTGATGATCCGCACCCATATATATATGTATATATATATATATATATATATATATAGTCATTTCATTGTTCTAATCATTTTTATAGTCACTTCACTGTATACTGGAGTACTTAACCCACTGATGTACTTGGTAAAGGTAGTTTTTGCTCTTTGTTTGATACTTTCAGGCCTCAGTGTTTCATTTTACCGCTAAAAGATATGCTATTAAATAGGTGTTACATGGAACATGAAAATTTCCCCCTTATGGGATGTTTGCAACTAAGGGGGTATTTCCAAGTTGATCGCAGCAGGAATTCTGTTAGCAATTGGGCAAAACCATGTGCACTGCAGGGGAGGCAGATATAACATGTACAGAGAGAGTTAGATTTGGGTGGGGTGTGTTCCATCTGCAATCTAATTTGCAGTGTAAAAATAAAGCAGCCAGTATTTACCCTACACAGAAACACTATAACCCACCCAAATCTAACTCTCTCTGCAAATGTTATATCTGCCACACCTGCAGTGCACATGGTTTTGCCCAACTGCTAAAAAATTTCCTGCTGCGATCAACTTAGAATTACCCCCTAAATGCAAAAGAGAGAGATGTTTATGTTTGTGAATTGCAGCAGCACTAAAGACACATTCAATAAATATTAAAAGGATATTTTGTTAAAATTCAGTAAGAAATAATAAAATCTTGACAAATGTCTCCTCCTCTGTAGTCTTTCAGTGGGGTGGTTAGTACTCATCCATCTGCTCTTCTGTTATCATATGATGAAGTAGAACATTCAATAACAACAGTTTCCATGTCAGATATAAACCCTGTAGCAGTGATGTGTCAACAACATCTGTTTGATGTACTAGACGAGTACGTTCCCTGATATCATCCTGACACATATGAAGGGCCTGATTCAATGTTATAAATTTCTGATGTTTGCAGATCTGCACATGGCAGGAGACATTGGGCGAAGTTCCCCAAAAACTGTTTCATGATTGACTACTGTTTGGAAGTGGTAATGGAGCGTTCCAGGAAATGGGACCATGTTGGCACTCGCTTTTTGGGCGTGCTGAATCCAGTAGACGCAGCTTCACCATACCTCCCAACTGCACTGATTTTCGCGGGATAGTCACGTTTTTCTGTTGGTAGGCCCCTGTCACTTGCTGCTTGTGAATAGACGCTGTGAGCATGCGCACAGTGTCTATGCACGGAAGAGAGGTACAGGCATGGCCTGCAGCTCCCGGATTGCTGGGCATACCACCCACAGTGACAGAAACGTGATTGCAGCGTTCCTGTGAATCCACACCCCCTTTTACAGAGGTCACACCCCTTTATGGGCCTTTTCGACAGTGTCCCGTGTCACACAGCCTCTATGTACAGCAGCAGGAAATATAGTGGGGATGCGGTCAAGATCCCGCCGGACGGAATCCCGTTGGTCGAAATACCGACACCGGAATCCCGACCGGCACAATCCCGACATATTCTCCCTCCGTGGGAGAATAAATTAGTGTGCCGAGCATAGCGAGCACAGCGAGCCCGCAAGGGGCTGCGTTCCGCTCGCCACCCCTGTTGGGATTGTGCTGGTCGGGATTCCGGTGTCGGTATTTCGACCGCCGGGATCCCGTCCAGCGGGATTTCGTACTGATCCCATATAGTGTCCACCTCTGCAGAATGTTATTGAACATTTGTGGCATTTCTCATAGGTCCTAGAGGATGCTGGGGATGCTTCAAACCATGGGGTATAGACGGGATCTGCAGGAGACATAGGCACACTTTAAGACTTTGATTGGGTGTGAACTGGCTCCTCCCTCTATGCCCCTCCTCCAGACTCCAGTTTAGATTCTGTGCCCAGCGAGACTAGTCACACACAAGGGAGCTCTACTGAGTTTCTCTGAAAAGACTTTATGTTAGGTTTATTATTTTCAGGGAGACCTGCTGGCAACAGGCTCCCTGCTTCGTGGGAGTGAGGGGAGAGAAGCAGACCTACTTTTTCTGAGTTCAAGGGCTCTGCTTCTTAAGCTACTGGACACCATTAGCTCCAGAGGGTTCGATCACTTGGTACGCCTAGCTGCTAGTTCCCGGAGCCGCGCCGTCACCCCCCTCACAGAGCCAGAAGAAAGAAGCCGGGTGAGTAAAAGAAGAAAAGAAGACTTCAGTGTTGAGGTACCGCAGCTGTCACGCTGTGAGCCATGCTCCCACACACACAGCGGCACTGACAGGGTGCAGGGCGCAGGGGGGCGCCCTGGGCAGCATGAACACTGAAATTGTAAACTGGCAAAAATGTGTATTAAAAGTGCCTAGGCACTAAATATAGGACTCCCACCAGTATAATGTGTAGATTTGAGCAGGACTGAAGCGCGCCAATGAGGGGGCGTGGCTTAGCCCTCACAGCTCTATCCAGCGCCATTTTCTCCTCACAGAGGTACTGTACTTTTTTAAAAGATACTACCAGCATCTTGAATCTTCTGAGGAATTTTGAATGGAAAGAAAACTTCATTTGGACCACCATAGACGTTCAATCGTTGTATACCAGTATCATACACGATAAAGGAATTGAAGCGTGTTCAAAAATACTGGAGAAGGATTCGGAAATCACAGAACCACATAAAAAATTCATCTGTCAACTCATCCACTTCATTTTAACCCATAACTATTTCAAATTCTTAGATCAATTCTACATACAGACCCGAGGCACTGCAATGGGCACAGTATTTGCACCAAGTTACGCTAACATACTAATGGGTATGTGGGAAGAACAACATATCTTCAATAATCCCCTCTTCCATACCAACATCCGTCTTTATAAAAGATACATCGACGACATCATCTTAATTTGGGAAGGAACGGAAGAATCATTCACCGAATTCATGGAGCTGTTACAAAATAATAATTTCAATCTGAAATTCACGTACATGAGCAGTAAAACTCAGGTGGAATTTTTGGATCTGGTACTTTCCACTGAAGGAAACAAGATTATCACTAAAAACGATATTAAATCAGTGGATACAAATAGTTACCTGCACTATAATAGTGCCCACACCACCAACTGGAAGAATAACATACCATATTCACAATTATACCGAATTAAATGCAATTGCACAAATTCAGATACCTATGAAGAACAATCAGAAATATATTTAAACAGATTCAGGGAACGTGGATATCCGGAAAGCATCCTCAACACTGCCCGGAAAAAAGGAAAGAATCTGGAACAAAGAGACCTTTTGGAAATAAAGACGGGAACCCAAAAGAAAAAATATATAGCTCCCTTCATTACACAATATAACAGCAATGAGAAAAAGATCAGGAACGTCTTTACTAAACATTGGCACATTCTAAAGATGGATCCTGTATTGAATCAAGTATTACCAGACCGTCCGGAAATTATATTCAAAAAATCAAGAAACCTGAAAGAAATTCTTGCTCCAAGTCAGCTAAAAACAAAAAAGAGTACTCAGACCATGCCCAGTTGTACAGGAACATATAAATGTGGAAGATGTATCGTCTGCAAATTTGTGCACCCCAATAGAAAGACTTTTCAAGACTCGGCAAACAAAAAAGAATTCAAAATAAAACAATTTATCAATTGCAACACAACATCTGTAATTTACTTGGCAGAATGTGGATGTGGACTCAAATACGTTGGCAAGACCAAGCGACCTCTTAAATTGAGGGTACAGGAACACCTCCGCAACATCAAAAACAAAGTTGAGAGTCGTCCTCTATCAAACCATTTTCGTACTCATCATTCATCCAATACAGATACTTTCACGTTCAAAGGTCTGAAAAAAGTTACATTAGGAACAAGAGGTGGAGATCTTCCTAAACTGTTATCCCAACGAGAAATGTATTGGATATTCACTTTAAACACACTAAGCCCGTTAGGTCACAATGAAGGATATGAAATAGCTCCTTTTCTTTAACTTAACATTACACTCAAACCAGTATCTCATTTATACTGATTTATATTCCTTTTATCCAGCTAAATATTATTTCTTTATGGATATTTTGAGACCCATGTACTAATCACTATGTCTCAACCACTGTAGTTTAAAGGTTCACTTATGGGTTAAAATGTTGCCATCTATTTTTAATCATATGTAAGTGCAAAAAATATTACTAATCTCTATCTTATACAGTACAACATATATATTCTAATGTAACCTTTTTTTTAATCATTTATTTTATGTGTAAATTTTTTTTTATTGAGGTAATATATAGGAATATGAATTTATGTTTATTAGAATTGCGTTCCATTTTGCGGTTCAATTTGTCAACAAAGACCTCACTTCCGGTTATTGATTTCCTCTATTTATGTATGTAAATACATTTGTATATTTAACTAGCGCTACACATATATTATGTTTGCCCTGTAGCTGTCTGTGAATCGATATATACATCTTTGTGTGTGATTCACACTGGATGTGCATTGTTGGATGTGTTTTGCGTTTCGTTCTGTTTGCGGACACTTCCGGGGGTGCCGCGTCGGGCATGTCACTTCCGGTCACGTGGCCGCTACGTATGGCGTGACCTCAACAGTATAACCAGACAATTTGCCGGGTATGTACTTCCGGAATCTCTACTTCCGGTGCGTCATTTCCGGAAACACGGTCATCGCGCTTAACGCGATTTCCGGTTAATAGCAACATAAATATATTGCTCCTACAAGCTATTATTGTTATAAAACTTAC
This sequence comes from Pseudophryne corroboree, assembly GCF_028390025.1. NCBI lineage: Eukaryota > Metazoa > Chordata > Amphibia > Anura > Myobatrachidae > Pseudophryne > Pseudophryne corroboree. The sequence continues at coordinate 900,203,545 of NC_086445.1, read as the reverse complement.
TGTTTCTCAATGTCAAGAAGTGTATTCTGTTGATAATTACTCTGTATTGCCACAATCTATTTCTTTTGATACTTCCGGCGGGTGTTCCAACCGGAAGTAATTTACATAATTGGGTGCCACCCATTGATCACAAAAGGGGATAAAAACAAGAAAAACATGGCTAGTCCCTATAGACACTCCTGAGGAAGCCTTGATAGGTGAAACGCGTTGAGGACCTGTTCTGACCACCCCTGACCCGGGCATTCACGGTGGATATACCCCGGACTGCTTGAAAAAATATCGGATTATCCAGATAAGCTTTATGAACTTTTTTCTTTTTTAAAAGTATTTTTATGACCACTCTTAGTATATGAATTAAAACCTATGTTTTTTAGCCTGTGATTCTCATTTATGCACGGCGAATTACGAAGTGTGGTATTTTCTATCTCCACGGAGGACGATCATTCTTGAAAAAGACCTTTAATGAAATGCTGTTTGGTGTTTATATTATGGTACGCTTAATACCTATCGATTTGTGTGAACCCCAATATATTTGAAAAGTAATTTCTGCACTATGAGAAGCGTCTCTCGCTCTGGTTGATTACAGACCCGCTTTCCTGCGAATAGACCAACTGGAAGATATCCTCATTGAGATATCTGTTGACGTTCAACCTGGTGACCAGTTGTGGTGCAGATAATCAATTGGAGGAATCAGCTGCTATAATTTTGATGTGCCTACTAAAAATCAAATTTCCGGTACGCAGATTACCTATAGACACTTCATTGTAAATAACCAAAATTGGTGTGAAGTTACTGCACTATTAGGCGCTTGTCCCCTCCTTGTTTCTCCAGATTTATTTGTCACTAAACCTAGTGACACCTTGAAGGACTGAGCTGCCGTCTGCAGGGTATCTTGTGGAACCAGAGTGCAAGTTTGATAAATCTAAGACATTTCCTGAATATACTGTACTGGTTAAGAAGGGAAGTAGCGCACCAACCACACTTTTGATCCAAACTGTACTGTGTACATGTAAATATGTCAACATGTCAGTAGAGGTATATTTTTCCCAAGAGAAAACTATATGGGAGACACAGACGTGGGGGGTGTCCCTGTCGGCACCAACAATATCTGACTGGGTAAATATGGACATGATATTATGATGCATATCAGATAGATCTATACCTATATGTAATATGTATGTATAGTATGATTATATAGGTCTGTGGCACGATCACAGACGTGATAATATTATGGGGGGAGTCATATTCGTAGAATAGATTTCTCTCAGACCCCTCAGGGGCGCAAAAAAATTATTTTGCCCAGTTACTACTCCCTGAGATCGACTGGAAAATCTTTCTTAGGTCGACCATAATGTTTCCTGATCAGATTCTCAAAAATTGGCATTCAGTACCTGTTCATACACATTAGAATATTAACGTCACTAGGGACCTTGCTGTTCCTGACAAAAAATATGTATACGTATTAGAAATGTATATGTGTGTATGTATGTATATATATATATATATATATATATATATGTAGATATATGTGTGTATAGGTGCATTGGAAGGTATATATGTATGTATGTATATATGTATATAGAGATATTTATAATGAATGCTGAGGTAAAGTTTTTCCTTCTCAGTGGATAGAAGGTGAGAGTCACCCCCTGCTCTGCACGGGGCCCTGTCACAAAGGATCATATGCAGGAAGATATGTGATATTCTAATTATGTGTCCGCATGTACGTTGATTATACTGGCATTACATGCGCATGGGGGAGTAGTTGTATGCAACTTAAATAGAGTCATGTCTATATCATTGCAGCATACTGCCGGGCGATTACAAGGGATATAGGACTCTTGTTTTCGTGGGCCACTAAACACATAAACATTCTGGAAATCTTGTTCGTGGTCTGCCCGTCTTAATTCAGTCGGACAACATACAGCAGTGGCGTACGTAAACCGCCAGGGCGGATCGGAGAGCAGAGCGGAAATACAGAAGCCACGAAAGTTTTCTGCTGGGAGGATAGGCATGTAAACGTCCTGTCAGCGATCTTCATTTTGGGCGTAGACAACTGGGAACCAGACTTCCTCAGCAGACACGATCTCCATTCAGGAGAGTGGGGCCTTCATCAAGAGGTCTTTGCAGAAGTGTCAAGTCGTTGGGGAATTCCTCAAATAGACATGTTGACGTTTCTCCTCAACAAGAAACTTCAAAGATATTGTTCCAGGTCGAGGGACCCTCAAGTAATAGAGGTGGACGCCCTGGTGACACTGTGGGTGTTTCAGTCGGTCTAGGTGTTCCCTCCACTTCCACTCATTCCAAGGTGATAAAGATCATAAGAGGAACAAGGGGTCAGGTGGTTCTCATTGTTCCAGACTGGCCAAGGAAGGCCTGGTATCCAGATCTTCAGGAGTTGCTCATAGAAGATCCCTGGCCTCTTCCTCTTCGAGAGGTCCTGTTACAACAGGGGCCGTGCGTGTATCAAGACTTACCGCAGCTGCGTTTGACGGCATAGCGGTTGAATGCCAAATCCTAGCCCGGAAGGGTATTCCCAGTGAAGTCATTCCCACACTTCTTCAGGCTAGAAAAGAAGTAACGGCAAAGCATTACCAACGTATTTGGAGAAAATATGTGTCTTGGTGTGAATCCAAGAAAGCTCCTATGGAGGATTTTCAGCGGGGGCGGTTGCTCCATATTTTGCAAGCAGGTGTGGATGCGGGTCTAACGTTAGGCTCCATTAAGGTACAAATTTCGGCCTTATCAATTCTCTTTCAGAAGGAATTGGCCTCCCTTCCAGAAATACAGACCTTCTTGAAAGGCGTGTTGCACATCCAATCTCCCTTTGTGCCCCCTGTGGCTCCATGGGATCTTAATGTGGTGTTGCAGTTCCTACAATCTCATTGGTTTGAACCTTTACGTAAGGTTGCATTAAAATTTCTTACTTGGAAAGTAGTCATGATGTTGGCCTTAGCATCCGCAACGCGGGTATCTGAATTGGCGGCTTTGTCTCACAAAAGCCCCTATGCTGATAGAGCGAAGTTGAGAACTCGTCAGCAATTTCTGCCAAAAGTGGTTTCACGTAAACTAGCCTATTGTGGTGCTAGTCTACTGACACGTCGGCGGAATCGAAGTCTCTCGATGTGGTCAGAGCTTTAAAAATCTATGTTGCCAGAACGGCTCATATTGGGAAAACAAAGGCTCTGTTTGTCCTACGGGCTCCCAACATGATTCGGGCTACTGCTTCCAAGCAGACTATTGCACGCTGGATCTGTGCTGCGATTCTGCAGGCTCATTCTACGGTAGGATTGCCGTTACCAAAATCGGTGAAGGACCATTCTACTAGAAAGGTGGGCTCATCTTGGGTGGCTGCCGAGGGGTCTCGGCATTACAGCTTGGCCGAGCTGCTACTTGGCCGGGATCAAACACCTTTACGAGGTTTTACAAGTTTGATACCCTGGCTGATGTGGACCTCTTGTTTGGTCATTCGGTGCTGCAGAGTCGTCTGCACTTTCCCGCCCGTTCTAGAGCTTTGGTATAAACCCCATGGTTCTTGAAGCATCCCCAGCATCCTCTAGGACATATGAGAAAATAGGATTTTAATACCTACCGGTAAATCCTTTTTTCTTAGTCCATAGAGGATGCTGGGCGCCTGTCCCAGTGTGTACTGTATCTGCAGTTATTGGGTATGTTTACACACATGGTGTGTTGTGTTTAAGTCAGCCTGTTGCTGATTATGTTCATGCCATGACATGCGTTATGCTGTTATTGGTTATGTTTACACACACAGGTTGTGTTACGCTTTATGTCAGCGTATTGCTGCATATTTTTCATGCCGTCGGCTGGTGTTCTATTGAATGCCAGGTTCGGCGGCATACTGAGGTGTGAGCTAGTAAGATGCTCACCGTGGTTTAACAATAAATTATTTCCTCGAAATGTCCATCTCCCTGGGCACAGTTACTTAAACTGGTGTCTGGAGGAGGGGCATAGAGGGAGGAGCCAGTTCACACCCAATCAAAGTCTTAAAGTGTGCCTATGTCTCCTGCGGATCCCGTCTACACCCCATGGTTCTTGAAGCATCCCCAGCATCCTCTACGGACTAAGAGAAAAGGATTTACCGGTAGGTATTAAAATCCTATTTGTTAAAACATGATATGAAAGATTGCTAACAAAACTTTTTTTTTCTTTTAACGAATTGATATATATGCAGAATAATAGCAATGAAAAGATGTGCTATATATAAGATAAATTATTTGAATATCTCAGTAATGTCTATGTTATTAGTTAGTCTGCTTAGTTGTTGGGATATAAAGTTAGATATTTTAGCCTAGGAGTGCTGCGAGAAAACTGATAAGACACTAATACCCCTTTTTACTATTATTATTATTATTATTATTATTATTATTATACTCTATTTATATAAAGGATATTACGAAATTCTATACATCAAGGCCGCTGAGCCACGCTGTAGGACAAAGGCTGTGAATACTTATGTATATTTGATTTCTTAGTTTTTTTATTTGTAATAAATTTGCAAAAATCTAAAAAAAACTTTTTTTACGTTGTCATTATGGGGTATTGTGTGTAGAATTTTGAGGGAAAAAAATTAATTTATTCCATTGTGGAATAAGGCTATAACATAACTAAATGTGCAAAAAGTGAAGCGCTGTGAATACTTTCCGGATGCACTGTAGTCTCAAAGGCGCTGAGAAGTCTCTGATTGGAAAATGGCAAATGTGGGTTTCAGTAGATGGTAGGATCCCGGTGAAGGGAACTTTGTCGTCCAGCAAAGACTATTCCCAACGTGCCCGCAAGGGGCTTGTTGCGCTCACCTCCTCCCCCCCCCCCTCCCCCCCTCACCTCCGCCCCACTGGCATTTCACTGCCAGGATACCAACGTAGTTATGCAGACCGCCGGTCACGCATACCACACCCGCTTGGAGAACCCCTGTCTCACTACACCACAGACGGGGCACAGACTCACAGGAGATGGAAATTCGTAGTATTATGATTGCAGTTTTCAGTAAAATATACATTTTAGCTTAGAGTGATCAGTCTCTTCCATCCAAGTGCCAAAGTAGCAGTAGGAGATCTTTTATTTATTCAGATGCATAAATTATGGATCCAATAGACTTACTTCCTTCAGGACTACTTTACTTGTCTCAAACAGAGCTGTAAGTAGTGCCAGAATAATTACACTTTTCATTTTAGGGAAGTTTTCAGGATTCAGTGGTAAAAGATAAAATGCTTCATTAACTGAGCAAGATGAAAAATTTAGTGTGGAATAATCAGTGCTGTAGACGTGTCACAATTAATGACCTCATTAACATTTCTCATTTATCTAGTTACTAGGTCAGAGTAGTTATGTCAAAACTACTAACTGTACAGTAAATTCCAGGGACGTGCGGTGAGCTAAAAGGCTAAGGAAGCACTAGCTAGCACCAGAGCCAGATTTACACACAAAATATGAGCCAAAGCGTACATCTGGGCATTATACACAGGTGCAGCAGTAAAAACTTCTGGAAATTTGGTGAGTTTTGATCAGAGATGTGCGGAAAAGATAAGCAGGCGAGGCAATGCCTCCCCTGCCATAGACTTTTTACTCCAGAGTTTTGACTATAAAAATGATTAGAATAATGCAAAGAACATATTCTTTGTATTTTTCATATACTTTATACAATCAAAACTCTGGTACAAACATAAGAATGACAGGTAAGGCTCTGCCTCACCTGCCTCACCCCACCGCACATCACTGGTAAATTCATATGTTAACTAGTAATTACTTAAGAGATAGTTAATCCCTATATTGTCAGAGAAAGGTCATACTTGGCATACCTCCCAACTCTCCCAATTTCAGACCTCAAAACAGGCATGTCACATTATGTATTTGTTATGGGCACAGAACTGGGACCATAGGTCAATGTTGGTGAGAAATGGTGTGAGTGATACTCGGTGGACGGATGATTTTACTCATTGGCCAGAACACAGGAGCAGTGAGGCAGGACAGATTAAACCTAAAGGGGGGTACACATGGAGAGATCAGTGACTAGATTGCTTAAACACGGATTTCTCCGTGTGTATGCACCACAGAGATAGCGATGCGCAGCCCCACGCATCACTATTGCCGGTGCTAGATTGGCCTACATGCAGGCGCAATCTAGCAGGTGGCTTATTTCACCGCTGGGTGAGCGGGGGGATAGATGTGTGAAGAGCGGTTACTGATAGATCGCTCAGCACACATCTCTCCCCATGTGTACGGGGCTTAAGTAGAAGCATCTATGAACTGCCTGACTGTGGCTGAACACTAACAAAACCTAGAACACATGAAGGTATGTGTTGCTTTAAGTACTGCAGGTAGGATCTGTAATGGAAGCTGGAAGTCTATAGATGGCACAGGTGCTGAGATGAGATGAAATCAGCCAGCTGGAGTTTAGCTAAATTGGAAGCACACTGAATGTTACTGAGACTTGCACTGGATTAGCAAACAATGGTAGCTGCAGGAATATACTGGTGAAGACTGCACACATGAAACTAATAAATCTGCGGGTTGGTAGGTGCAGGAAATCCCAAGATATGTCGTTACAGGTTTGTGCACACAGAAAAGGCGACAAGGCTTCAAGCAGGTCTTTGAATAATGTAGTCAGGAACACACTGATATAAACATCCTAGTGATATTTGGTGGACCCCTTTTATTGAAGTAAACCTTAGTTACCTTCTATACCAGTAAATAAAGACACGGAGACATGATTTTGGCAGAAAAATTGCTAGCTATTTATTTGACCCTAACCATAGCAAAACCTGTAATTGGGAAAATTTTGTTAAGATGCCGAATCAGCCGGCATAATGGTGGCAGAAAAAAGAACGGCTCTATTAAACTATTGGTAAACTTAAATTGGTAAACTGACCGGAACCGTCCAGCACCCTATCCAAACCGGTAATAGGTGTCAACACAACCCCCACAGTGACTTCCCACCGCTCCTGGGTGCCCTGCCGCTGCCTCCCGGATGGGTGGTCGAGCGGCCATTAAGTCGATGGAGGTGAGTGCACCTAAACCATATAACACTGAAACTTACTACCTATAAAAAACCATACAACTACAAACTGACGTTCTTTTCCGCCAATAGCGAAGGACTCCATCCCAGAGTCCTCGCACCGCCACCATAAACTACCCTAACTCCTGCAACACTAGGAACAGATCCTCCAGGAAAAACATCATCCCCTCATTGGATAGATGCACACCATCAGGCCGAAAAAGGTGTTTGTCTCGGAACCGAATCTTAGGGTGGCGAACGACTTTACCTCCGTGGGCCAAGACCCACTTCGCCACCGCCCCATTCACCTTTATCCTGGCCTCATCTATTACGCGTCCGTCCTCCACACCTCGCCAACTCAACCTTGGCACCATCAGGGAAAATACCAATATACAATTGGTCCATGCTGCGGCCACCTTTGCCAGATCTTGTATCATGGCCCACCGTAGCTCCAAGGAAGTCCTCTTCCCTAGGTCGTTGCCACCTAAGTGGACAACCAAAACCTTGGGAACTCCATGCTTTCTGGCCTGACTGACTAGTCTACTCAATAGATCTGTCCACATCATACCTCGCCAACCAAGCCATCTGATTCCCTGACCTCTAGGAAACCTCTGAGAAGTATCAGAGGCCAAAAACCTTGCTGCCCAGAAGACATACGAGTGGCCGACCACCCAAACGGACAAGCCATCAGCGAAACAACCTGAATGGAAGGAAAAAGGGGTAAAATGTGTTACTATAATTCTACGCCATAGCATGTATTATGTTAACCTGAAGGATCTGCCAAAAGAAATTTTTTTTTTATTGTTTCCTAATGTCGCAGCAGTCACGGCCTAGCCGATCTCCCGAGCTCCTAGCCAATTTGAAGTAAAAGCATTAAGACATTAAGGGAAAGGCAAAAGAATCAAAACGAAATTAACAAGGGGGGGGGGTATAAAAAGGGGTAAAACATGAAATAACTCAGCTGGAGGTGAAAGCATAAAAACCTGCTGAGGGACTTTGATTAGAACAGATTAGCCGAATTAAAGATTAGAATTCAGTCCGTCAAGTCAGGCAAAAATCGCAAAATAACTCCAGACCCCCGCTGCCGGCTCACGCCCGCAGCGGCAAGTGGCTAATCCCTGAGTAGGATCACACACGGGTAAACGAACCAACATACAGCGAACATAACATATGCATAACACCAAGCAAAACATTATCTTACTCTAACTTATTGATGCAAGCTACGCTTAAGCAAAGTATCTCAGGCGACGGGGCGAATGTACCGCTTATAACAGGACGACTTCCATCGTCCCACCGCCTGGATTTGGGCTCCCGAAAAACCCGCGGCCGCTGCCGCCGTAGCAGCCCCAATGCGGAAGGAGTGTGTACCGAAGTGGGAGGGGGAAAGGCCCATGCTCGTCAGACAGCGACCCATCATCCACCGAAATTGGAACTTCGTTACTGGCAGCCCGTCATAGTGCAGCAACCACGACCCCCGACAGTCGGGCCTCACTGCCTCAACCAGGGTGACCCATCGGCCCTTCCCCACCTGGTCCGTCTTAGAGCGTCGCAATCTGCACAGCAAGGACCTCCCACTCACCACTACGTCCTCTACTAGCATGCGCGAATCAGTTTGCTTAGAAGGCGCTACCAACTCCGATATCCTAAAGGCGCCGTGGTAAGCCATAGAGAACGCCAATCTAAAAAGCAGCGATTCAAACATAGATGATGCGATGGCTCCAACCGACCCAATGATGCCTGGCATCAATGGGCCGCCTTCTGTCAGGCGGCGTAGGCGCCACGCGCGCCCATCCTTTCATAGCCTTAAGAAGAATGCCACTTTTCGTCAAATCGGGAACACCCTTAATTCTGCAGAAGAATGCAATGCCAGCCAAGTACCGGGACACCACCGCTCTAGACCTACCCGAAACATAAAGCTGCCAAATAAAAGAAAGCATCATCCGATGCCCGCTCTTACCTCGTTGCTTCCGTCCTCTAGCAAATTCTTCCCATTCGCCCCAGGCCTGCTTGTAAGCCTTAAGCGTGGATGGCGCTACCGAACGTAGTGCTAGACCTTCCAGTCCGGCTCGATGACCTGCCAGACATAACCGGGACAATGAAAACCTTGTTCCTCGGCTTCAGGAGCCAACCAGTAAAACCTCTCCCATTGCCCTCGTGATAGCGCGTCAGCGACCCCATTCTCTAAACCCGGTACGTGTTGTGCCCGGAACCACACGTTCCTGCGCAGGCAAGTAAGCAGCAACTGCCCTAGCACCCGAAGCACTACCAGCGATTTTGCCCTCTGGTTGTTAATCGCGTGCACCACGCCCAGATTGTCGCATCTGAACAGGATGCGGCGATGCGCTAGCCGCTCGCCCCAGATTTCCAGCGCAACCATGATGGGAAAGAGTTCCAGGAGCAGAAGGTCCTTAGTCAAACCCGCCTGGTGCCAGCCCGCCGGCCATGATGCCGCGCACCAAGATCCCTCAAGATAGCAACCAAAACCGGAGGCTCCTGCCGCGTCGGTGAAAAGCTGCAATCTGGCGCTGTCGACCGTTGGTGCCTGCCATATGCGCACACCGTTGAAATCCTCCAGGAACGAGGCCCATACAGCCAGATCCCTTTTTAACTCAGCGGGCAAGCGTACAAAGTGGTGCGGCCTAGCACACCCCGCGGTCGCTCTTTCTAACTTCCGGCAGAAAACCCTGCCCATCGGGATGACCCGACAAGCAAAGTTAAACATGCCCAGCAAGGATTGTGCCTGCCGCAGCTTAACCTTGCGCAAACCCATGAATTGGCCAATGGCTTCGCGAAGCTTAGCCACTTTGTCCAAAGGAAGGCGACATTCGCCTGCCACCGTGTCGATCTCGATTCCCAGAAATGAGAGGCAAGACACCGGTCCCTCCGTTTTGTCCTCGGCCACTGGCACTCCGAAGTGACAAAACAAAGTTTGTATACTGAAAAGCAAGTTGCCGCACCGTGGCGAATCCGCCGGCCCTGTACAAAGGAAATCGTCGAGGTAGTGGGCAACCCCGTGCCCACCCGACGAAGACTCCACGCACCAATGCAGGAAGGTGCTAAAACGTTCAAAATACGAGCATGAAACAGAACATCCCATCGGCAAACATTTGTCAATGAAATATTCCGATCCAATCCGGAAACCCATAAAACGGAATGAGTCCGGATGGAGGGGTAGCAACCGAAAAGCGGATTCGACGTCAATCTTTGCCATGAGGGCCCCAGCGCCGTAGCTGCGGACCAAATTAAGCGCCTCGTCAAATGACTGATACACTACCGAGCAATGACCCGGAGGTATAGCGTCGTTGACCGAGGACCCCGCTGGGTAGGAAAGGTGTTGGATCAGTCGGAAGGAACCGGGTGTTTTCTTGGGGACCACCCCCACCGGGGAGATGACGAGACCCGCCACTGGGGGTGTTGCAAACGGCCCCTCCATCCTGCCCAGCCTGACCTCCTTATCGACCTTTTCCCGCAACACTAAAGGCAAGGCCCGAGCAGACTGGAGGTTCCTCTGTGCCCGAACTGTAACATCGCTCGCAACAGGCAAGCGGAAACCAAAACTAAAACCTGCATATAAAAACCTGGCATCCTCCCTATTCGGATACCAATCCAACCATTTACTCATAGCCTTTAACCTAATTGGCGTTGGCGCCCTGTGGGGCGCCCCCGCCGGGTGCCCCTCTCGAGTAGGATTGCTTAGAACGGGGACCCTGCCGAGTATTCTTGAAGCAGGAGGAGGCAGGGTGGGAACCCCCGCAATGGAGGCAAGCGTGACGGAACCGACACTGCTTGCCGTAGAAACATGCAGCGTTGTTAAACGCGAAACATAATCCTTTCGTTGCGGGCTGTTTCCCAGCCCGGACGGCCGACCTACCCGGCTTGGCCGACCCGCCGTCCGCGCCGGGCGCATGGGCGGACGGCCCAGCACGGTGTCCGTCCGCCCCTGCGCTCCGGGGCTCCTTGGCCTGCTGCGAGGCCCTGGTGACCTTAAGCCATACCTCCACGTCCTTGAAACCGAAGTCCATAACGTGTAACCCGTCCTGCTTCTCTCTGAATTCCTCATCATACCTACGCCATTCGTCACCCGCCGACGTGCGTTGCATATCGTGCACGAGATGCAGGTACCGAATGACATTCATATGTTCGTCTGGCCTGTCTTCAAGGTAGCAAGCCGCGAAAACCCAAAACCCCGCCAGCCAGTTATCAAACGTGCGGAAAGCCTCGGCCCCTATGCCCTTCTTAGCGGTTGCCGCCTTAAACTCTTTTTTAGCGTCTTTAGTCAAGACGAAGACATCTACGTAGTCCCCCCTGCGAATCCTTTTGCTGCAGCTATCCCTAAGCCCCCGCATGACAGCGGTATATTCGCAGCGGACCACGCCTGGCAAGTCGCGTCGCTTCCTGGCCTTGCGAGATTCTTTGCTAAGCCGCCTTCGCCTCTTACGCCTCTCCTGTTGCCCAGCCGCCTTCTTGGCGTATTTAATCGCCCTTTTCTTCGCCTTTGTCGCACTACTGACGTCGGACTTTGCCGAAGAAAGGGAAGAGGAGGAAGCAGAGGAAGAAGAGGAAGAGGAGGAGGAAGGGGAAGAGCTGCGCGAACCCGAGGGCGTACTAGAAACCGACCCCAATTGCTCCGCCTCACCTGAAGCCGTAGATTGGTCAGATCCAGACTCCTCAGTCGCGACATATGTAACATCCTCGTCCTCCGATTCCGACACCCTTGCATCCGCTTGAACATCTGTGGGCAGAAAAGGGGGAGGGGACCCGGACAACAAAAATGGCGTGCGCCCAGCCCGACCTAAGGCCGGCGTGCAAGGTGACTGCAAACTCTCGTCCCGCCTTGGCTGTAAATGCAGCTGCGCTGCGGCCGCCCCCAGCTCCCGGCACGCGCGTGCAACCCTCTGGGCGGCTGAAAAGGCACCTGCGCCCGCGCCGTCCGCCGCCTCCCTGGACCCGCCCTCGAGCTCCGGGGCCGCGGCGAGCGGACCCAATGCCGCCACCACCGTGGCAAGGGCCGCCGCGAACGCCCCGGGCGGTTCAGCGTGACCTTGTAACGCGTCGTCGTCACCTGATGACTGCCTTGCCGGGGGCACGCGGCGATTAGAGCCACCGCTGGGCATAGGCAACCCAGACCCATCTGGCCCGCGGCCAGGCCGGCCCCGGGGGGGGGGGCAAATAACGCCAGGGTCTCTAAAAACGGGTATACTTCCGGACCCACCCCGCCCCCGCCCCCCTGGAGTGATGCCTGACCTCTGCTCTAACCCCTCACTGAGGCCCACCCCCCGCCTGACGGAGCCAGCACCGCCAGCAGGGTTGGCCCCGCGCCGTGAGGAAATAATTGCCCGTGGTACTGGGTCCCCAGCACCACTGTTATAGATCACCCCACTACCTGGTTGATCCCTGCCAGGCCTCCTCCCCCCCCTCGTCGCGCCGGACTCCGGCCGTAACGAAGAGGGCTGGGGGGACACGGAGGGCTGCGGCGCCGCTGCGCGCACTCGTGCGCGAGAGACGCCGCCGGAGCCTCGTGTGGGCGCGCGCGCACGCTGTGCGCGTGCCCCACCACTTGCTGCCTGAGCGCCCACAGCTGCGGTCTCTCCCAGAGCACCCGCCGGCAGGCCCAGGCTCCTGGTCGATCGCGCGCTGGGCACCGCAACAGGCCCAGCCCGGATCGTAGCGTTCTCCCGACCGGTTCCCGCCCCCCGCCTGAGGCCTCTACCCGGCCCCGGCAAGAGAGCGGGTGCGGGAGCTACCAGAGCGGATGCCGAAAGGCGCCCGGCAGGGCGCGCCGACGCGCGCCCGCGGGCGCCCGTGTACCCGGCACTCCTGGCCGACCCCGGAGGTGAGGGCTGTTGGTCGCCCCACTCCGTGCGGCCAGACTGCCCAGCCGCCCCGGACCGCCGAGCGCGCCCTCTCGTAGAGGGGGACCCGTCCATCTCCCCAGCGGAGCGGGTTCTACGCTCCGTACCCCTAGCTCTCAGAGGGGCCCCAGGGGAAGAAATGGCCACATCGGAGCCGGGCACCCCTGCCCCGGGGCCAGCCTCACCAGACAGGTAACGGGCTGGGGCGCCAGCGAACCGGCGTGGGCGGCTGGAGGCCATGCTTTCAAGTTAAATAAACTTGTAAATTTAAACGAATGAAATTAAATTCGAATGAATTTAAATGAAAATCTGCCAAGCAGTACTCACAAGAAATTTCAGCAAGCAAAGAGACCTAAAATGGCCACTCCAGCCTATATATACCTTAACCCTCCCCCTTTCCTAAGGCTGTACTACCTCACAGCTAGGTCCACCCCTCACAGGATGTTTAACCCATTCCTCTCCTATGTTAGTCAATTCTCTCTCCTATGTAATGCAGAGCACCATGGGGGAGCACTAGCACAGTGCTGGGAAGTTGCAAAGAAGTGCTGATACACTCAGAGAGTGACATGCAGGTGAAGTCATCAGTCAGAGCTACTAACCAGGAACTGGTTGTGAGGCAAGTTGTACTGGCAATGTGCTAATTCAACTGGGAAACTTAAGTTAGGGCACTCATGGAGCAGATAGGCTAGAGCGGTCATGTGGAAAGATGAACAGAACACTACCACTGGTCTGATGCAGCACAACACAACAACACTGTAAGGGAATTGTGGTTGTTGTTGTTGTTGTTATAATTATTATATGGCAACAGTGGACATATAGCAGCAGCGTATATCGTCACTTGAATGACTGATGGACAGGACACTACCACTGGTCTGATGCAGCACAACACAACAACACTGTAAGGGACTTGTGGTGGTTGTTATTATAATTATTATACGGCAGCAATGGACATATAGCAGCAGCATATACCACTGTGACTGCCTGGTCACTGGAATGACTGATGGCCAGGACACTACCACTGGTCTGATGCAGCACAACACAGCAACACTGTAAGGGACTTGTGGTGGTTGTTATTATAATTATTATACGGCAGCAATGGACATATAGCAGCAGCATATACCACTGTGACTGCCTGGTCACTGGAATGACTGATGGCCAGGACACTACCACTGGTCTGATGCAGCACAACACAACAACACTGTAAGGGACTTGTGGTGGTTGTTATTATAATTATTATACGGCAGCAATGGACATATAGCAGCAGCATATACCACTGTGACTGCCTGGTCACTGGAATGACTGATGGCCAGGACACTACCACTGGTCTGATGCAGCACAGCACAAGACAACACCACTTTATACAGCTACACTGGATATATGGCAGCAGAGGACACCAACACTGTGACTGGCTGGACTGATGCAGCACAATACACTGACTACACTGGACTGAGCAGCACAACACAGCACAAGACTTGCCACCCCACTTTCCCGCCCCCACACAGACACTGGAGGACGGAGACACGTCCTCTCACTACACTCTCCGAGACTGGAGTGAAAATGGTCGCGACACGGGGCTCCTTATATGGAATCCAAATCCCGCAAGAATCTGACAGCGGGATGATGACGTTTTGCCGCGTTCGGGTTTCCGTGTCAGGCGGGAAAACCCGAGCCGGGCTCGGAACCGAACTTGGAAGGCAAAGTGCGGTAGGGTTCGGTTCTCTGAGAACCGAACCCGCTCATCTCTAATAGGAACAGAGTGATCATATGATCAGAGGCAACATGATGGCACCCATTGTATCTCAGGAAATGCTGTCACCGTGAATCCATGTTTGGACTGACATATGGAATCTGAACAGCAGGGACATGCCATGAGAAATAGTGACAAGGCCAGGTGAGGTAAGTAGGTTTGGAGAACCGCAATGTGACAGGGCAGATCATGCGTGCAAATGGGTGGAATATAACCTACAAGGAGGTTCTGGGTGGTATTTTATCAGACTGGTCACTCTTTGTCTGGATTCTCTGGGGTATATTTACTAAAGTGCGGGTTTAGAGAAGTGGAGATATTGCTCATAGCAACTAAACAGATTCTAGATTTTGTCTTCTAGAAGGTCCTAGATAAATGATAAGTAGAATATGATTGGTTGTTATGGGCACTATGTATGTACAGTATGTATGTATGGTTGTTATACCACTATGTATATTAGTGTTGAGAAGTATATGGTGATGTTAAATCAAGAGAATGATTTATCATATTATTCCTAACACACCTCATAGACTGGTTGGTCATTTCCAAAGTCTAGGTAAAATATTTTATCCAAGTCTAAACTATCCCCCGGGCCTGGGTGCCACCAGGGTCCACTTCCATATTATGACACTATTCATGCTACACTAGTTGGCTAGTGAAGAGATGAGTGGTGAACTGCTATAATACGAATTGAGATTGCTAATGGATTTATGATATATGTGTGTAATTAGGGATGTGCACCTGAAATTTTTCGGGTTTTGGTTTTGAGTTCGGTTCCGTGGCCGTGTTTTGGGTTCGAACGCGTTTTGGCAAAACCTCACCGAATTTTTTTTGTCGGATTCGGGTGTGTTTTGGATTCGGGTGTTTTTTTACAAAAAACCCTAAAAAACAGCTTAAATCTTAGAATTTGGGGGTCATTTTGATCCCATAGTATTATTAACCTCAATAACCATAATTTCCACTCATTTTCAGTCTATTCTGAACACCTCACACCTCACAATATTATTTTTAGTCCTAAAATTTGCACCGAGGTCGCTGGATGGCTAAGCCAAGCGACACAAGTGGCCGACACAAACACCTTGCCATCTAGGAGTGGCACTGCAGTGTCAGGCAGGATGGCCCTTCCAAAAAATACTCCCCAAACAGCACATGACGCAAAGAAAAAAAGAGGCGCAATGAGGTAGCTGTGTGAGTAAGCTGAGCGACCCTAGTGGCCGACACAAACACCTGGCCCATCTAGGAGTGGCACTGCAGTGTCAGGCAGGAAGGCCCCTACCAAAAACTACTCCCCAAACAGCACATGACGCAAAGAAGAAAAAAAAGAGGCGCAATGAGGTAGCTGTGTGAGTAAGATAAGCGACCCAAGTGGCCGACACAAACACCTGGCCCATCTAGGAGTGGCACTGCAGTGTCAGGCAGGATGGCCCTTCTAAAAAATACTCCCCAAACAGCACATGACGCAAAGAAAAATGAAAGAAAAAAGAGGTGCAAGATGGAATTGTCCTTGGGCCCTCCCACCCACCCTTATGTTGTATAAACAGGACATGCACACTTTAACCAACCCATCATTTCAGCGACAGGGTCTGCCACACGACTGTGACTGAAATGACTGGTTGGTTTGGGCCCCTACCAAAAAAGAAGCAATCAATCTCTCCTTGCACAAACTGGCTCTACAGAGGCAAGATGTCCACCTCATCATCATCGTCCGATTCATCACCCCTTTCACTGTGTACATCCCCCTCCTCACAGATTATTAATTCGTCCCCACTGGAATCCACCATCTCAGATCCCCGTGTACTTTCTGGAGGCAATTGCTGCTGGTGAATGTCTCCATGGAGTAATTGATTATAATTAATTTTAATGAACATCATCTTCTCCACATTTTCTGGAAGTAACCTCGTACGCCGATTGCTGACAAGGTGAGCGGCGGCACTAAACACTCTTTCGGAGTACACACTGGAGGGAGGGCAACTTAGGTAGAATAAAGCCAGTTTGTGCAAGGGCCTCCAAATTGCCTCTTTTCCCTGCCAGTATACGTACGGACTGTCTGACGTGCCTACTTGGATGCGGTCACTCATATAATCCTCCACCATTCTTTCAATGGTGAATCATATGCAGTGACAGTAGACGACATGTCAGTAATCGTTGGCAGGTCCTTCAGTCCGGACCAGATGTCAGCATCAGCAGTCGCTCCAGACTGCCCTGCATCACCGCCAGCGGGTGGGCTCGGAATTCGTAGCCTTTTCCTCGCACCCCCAGTTGCGGGAGAATGTGAAGGAGGAGATGTTGACAGGTCGCGTTCCGCTTGACTTGACAATTTTCTCACCAGCAGTTCTTTGAACCCCTGCAGACTTGTGTCTGCCGGAAAGAGAGATGCAACGTAGGTTTTAAATCTAGGATCGAGCACGGTGGCCAAAATGTAGTGCTCTGATTTCAACAGATTGACCACACGTGAATCCTGGTTAAGCGAATGAAGGGCTCCACCCACAAGTCCCACATGCCTAGCGGAATCGCTCTGTTTTAGCTCCTCCTTCAATGCCTCCAGATTCTTCTGCAAAAGCCTGATGAGGAGAATGACCTGACTCAGGCTGGCAGTGTCTGAACTGACTTCACGTGTGGCAAGTTCAAAGGGTTGCAGAACCTTGCACAACGTTGAAATCATTCTCCACTGCGCTTGAGACAGGTGCATTCCACCTCCTTTGCCTATATCGTGGCCAGATGTATAGGCTTGAATGGCCTTTTGCTGCTCCTCCATCCTCTGAAGCATATAGAGGGTTGAATTCCACCTCGTTACCACCTCTTGCTTCAGATGATGGCAGGGCAGGTTCAGGTTTTTTTTGTGGTGCTCCAGTCTTCTGTACGCGGTGCCTGCACCCCGAAAGTGGCCCGCAATTCTTCTGGCCACCGACAGCATCTCTTGCACGCCCCTGTCGTTTTTTAAATAATTCTGCACCACCAAATTCAAGGTATGTGCAAAACATGGGACGTGCTGGAATTTGCCCAGATGTAATGCGCGCACAATATTGCTGGCGTTGTCCGATGTCACAAATCCCCAGGAGAGTCCAATTGGGGTAAGCCATTCTGCGATGATCTTCCTCAGTTGCCGTAAGAGGTTTTCAGCTGTGTGCGTATTCTGGAAAGCGGTGATACAAAGCGTAGCCTGCCTAGGAACGAGTTGGCGTTTGCGAGATCCTGCTACTGGTGCCGCCGCTGCTGTTCTTGCAGCGGGAGGCAATACATCTACCCAGTGGGCTGTCACAGTCATGTAGTCCTGAGTCTGCCCTGCTCCACTTGCCCACATGTCCGTGGTTAAGTGGACATTGGGTACAACTGCATTTTTTAGGACACTGGTGAGTCTTTTTCTGACGTCCGTGTACATTCTCGGTATCGCCTGCCTAGAGAAGTGGAACCTAGATGGTATTTGGTAACGGGGGCACACTGCCTCAATAAATTGTCTAGTTCCCTGTGAACTAACGGCGGATACCGGACGCACGTCTAACACCAACATAGTTGTCAAGGCCTCAGTTATCCGCTTTGCAGCAGGATGACTGCTGTGATATTTCATCTTCCTCGCAAAGGACTGTTGGACAGTCAATTGCTTACTGGAAGTAGTACAAGTGGTCTTCCGACTTCCCCTCTGCGATGACGATCGACTCCCAGCAGCAACAACAGCAGCGCCAGCAGCAGTAGGCATTACCCTCAAGGATGCATCGGAGGAATCCCAGGCATTAGAGGACTCGTCAGACTTGCCAGTGACATGGCCTGCAGGACTATTGGCTTTCCTGTCTAAGGAGGAAATTGACACTGAGGGAGTTGGTGGTGTGGTTTGCGCGAGCTTGGTTACAAGAGGAAGGGATTTACTGGTCAGTGGACTGCTTCCGCTGTCGCCCAAAGTTTTTGAACTTGTCACTGACTTATTATGAATGCGCTGCAGGTGACGTATAAGGGAGGATGTTCCGAGGTGGTTAACGTCCTTACCCCTACTTATTACAGCTTGACAAAGGCAACACACGGCTTGACACCTGTTGTCCGCATTTCTGTTGAAATACTTCCACACTGAAGAGCTGATTTTTTTGGTATTTTCACCAGGCATGTCAATGGCCATATTCCTCCCACGGACAACAGGTGTCTCCCCGGGTGCCTGACTTAAACAAACCACCTCACCATCAGAATCCTCCTTGTCAATTTCCTCCCCAGCCCAAGCAACACCCATATCCTCATCCTGGTGTACTTCAACACTGACATCTTCAATTTCACTATCAGGAACTGGACTGCGGGTGCTCCTTTCAACACTTGCAGGGGGCGTGCAAATGGTTGAAGGCGCAAGCTCTTCCCGTCCAGCGTTGGGAAGGTCAGGCATCGCAACCGACACAATTGGACTCTCCTTTGGGATTTGTGATTTCGAAGAACGCACAGTTCTTTGCTGTGCTTTTGCCGCAAGTCTTTTCTTTTTTCTAGCGAGAGGATGAGTGCTTCCATCCTCATGTGAAGCTGAACCACTAGCCATGAACATAGGCCAGGGCCTCAGCCGTTCCTTGCCACTCCGTGTCGTAAATGGCATATTGGCAAGTTTACGCTTCTCCTCAGACGCTTTTAATTTTGATTTTTGGGTCATTTTTTTACTGATATTTTGTGTTTTGGATTTTACATGCTCTGTACTATGACATTGGGCATCGGCCTTGGCAGACGACGTTGATGGCATTTCATCATCTCGGCCATGACTAGTGGCAGCAGCTTCAGCACGAGGTGGAAGTGGATCTTGATCTTTCCCTATTTTTTTAACCTCCACATTTTTGTTCTCCATATTTTGCGCACAACTAAAAGCCACCACAGGTATACAATGTAGATGGATGGATAGTATAGTATTACTTATACTTATGGACGACGACTGACGACACAGAGGTAGGTACAGCCGTGGCCTACCGTAGTGCTGCTTAGTGCTTATATATATGATATACTGTATAACGGACCTGGTGGACAATGTCAGCAGACTGCTAAACAAACTAGTATGAAGAAAGAAAAAAAAAACACCACAGGTATACAATGTAGATGGATGGATAGTATAGTATTACTTATACTTATGGACGACGAGTGACGACACAGAGGTAGGTACAGCCGTGGCCTACCGTACTGCTGCTTAGTGCTTATATATATGATATACTGTATAACGGACCTGGTGGACACTGTCAGCAGACTGCTAAACAAACTAGTATGAAGAAAGAAAAAAAAAAACACCACAGGTATACAATGTAGATGGATGGATAGTATAGTATTACTTATACTTATGGACGACGAGTGCACTGACGACACAGAGGTAGGTACAGCTGTGGCCTACCGTACTGCTGCTTAGTGCTTATATATATGATATACTGTATAACGGACCTGGTCCACACTGTCAGCAGACTGCTAAACAAACTAGCATGAAGAAAGAAAAAAAAAACACCACAGTGTTTTTCAGGCAGACAAACGTATACTGGACTGGTGGTCACTGTCAGCAAAACTGTGCACTGTACTCCTGCTATAACTGCTCCCCAGTCCCAACAATTAGGCAGTGTGAGCAGTGCACTCAGCACAGATATATCATGCAGCAGTGCAGCACACTGAGTGAGCACAGATATGGTGGAGCGTTTTTTTTCAGGCAGAGAAACAACGGATTAAACTCAAAACCCTGCACTGTACTCCCTAACAGCTGCTCCCCGTCCCCAATCCTCCCCACAATTAAAACTAAGTCACTCAGTTTTTTTTTTTTCTAATACAACGGAGAGGACGCCAGCCACGTCCTCTCCCTATCAATCTTAATGCACGTGTGAAAAAAGGCGGCGACGCGCGGCTCCTTATATAGAATCCGAGTCTCGCGAGAATCCGACAGCGGGATGATGACGTTCGGGCGCGCTCGGGTTAACCGAGCAAGGCGGGAGGATCCGAGTCGCTCGGACCCGTGTAAAAAAAAAAGGTGAAGTTCGGGCGGGTTCGGATTCCGAGGAACCGAACCCGCTCATCACTAGTGCTAATCAATATGTTCCATAGTGTTAAGATAGCGCTAGTGCGCTATTGTTCTGCTGTCGCCTCCCCATTATCTCAAAACAAACCTCAGCTGACTACAAGAGTGCCTTGCTATGGCACAGAGTACATTGTGCCTTTAACCACTGAAGTGCTAGGACGCAGGTAACAGTGCCCTATCAAAAAATATTGACGGGCCCCTTGCTCAGCCTAGCCAGCCTTATGGATAATACGGCCTTGTGCGGTCCAGGTTGCTGGTATCGTATATAAAAGTGTTATTGTGGCCCCGCCCCCCACTTTACAGCGTATAAGGTTGTGGGTGGCTACAATGATGCAATTGAGTCATCAAGCTCCCTGTGTCTCCCTCTTCTACTGCACCACTCCCTAATTTCAGGGAGGCTCGCAGCAGGCAGCAGGATTATGGATTTCAAAATGATATGCCTCCTAAAAAGACCTTAGCGATACACACTATTTATCACACTGCAAAGTGTTTGTTAGGAGCTATTGGTTTTTGTATGATGTTTGGTTTCCAAACCAGTGGTGTGCTGGTAAGCAGATTGATAAATGTTACACTGTACAATTGAAAAACAAATCTTATTCGTATATTGCGCTTTTATACGTCCCTCCCCTTAAAGTTAATAGCATGGAACATAAAGGAAAATGCATGCTAAGGACAACAGACAGATAGTTAACGAAAATTGTATTCTTCCTTTCATAGCTTAATAGCCTGTATATTTCCTCTGAACGCAATCCCTTGTGGTTACCACAGGCGTGTGGAAATATGTAATAACGATCGCTCAGTGTTTACCTCTGATCTTTTTTGATCAAGTGTAATTCCTTAGGATTCTCACTCGAAGCCTTAGCTGTTCACTGTTGCCCAAGGGGAATATAAGTTTGGCTTTTTGAAAACGCAGGTGTTTTTCCTTATTTTATGCACACATTTCCCATTTGAAGAAATCCAATCCCGAATACAGGAGGGAACATGCAAAGTGTAACGTCACTGTTCTGCAAACACTAGTGTTACCTATATCCACCTTGGTTATGGTGCTTTTACACCAAGACATTCCCTCATTTTGCAATGACCACATCACACACATGCGCTGTAAAGTACATTTAGCGCTGTATTTGAAAATGGTGATAGTGTTTGTTTATGTACATAAAATGCTAGAACTAAATAGTATTTCTTCCACTATAGACTTAAAAGCTTATGTGCAAGAATAGCCAGTTGCAAGTCTAATATGTTGAGCCTTTAAAAGCATCAGAATATTGACAGGCTGTCACTAGGTATTAGTTGCTATGGACAGGTTAATTGTGTTGTAGAGAATCTGTAATATACAGAATCTGCTGGTTTATCTACAGTCACTTTATACTCCGATGCTGGCCCCAGGTGTGATTTCAGTGCTGTTTGGACTAAATTCGTTTTAGGACATGACAAGATATGTATTTTTCCTCCCATATATGTATTATGTGTACTATGTGCAGTACGGATGCTGTAGTGGTTATCATTCCTGCCTTGCAGCCCTGAGGTCATGGGTTTGATTCCCACCATGGCCCTAACAGTGTGGAGTTTGTATATTCTCCCTGTGCTTGCGTGGGTTTCCTCCGAGTACTCTGGTTTCCTCCCACACTCCAAACATATACTGGTAGACAGTGTCGGACTGGGGCATGAAGGGCCCACCGGGGGAATGCAGTGATAGGGGCCCATACTTAGGGGTGTGGCCAGCCTACAAAGGGGGTGTGGCCAGCCTCCACAGAGGCTTGAAATACACAATAGTTTAGTGCAGTGTAATGCAGAGTTGCCTACCCTCCCTCATTCTGCAGGAGACTCCCTGAAATACCAGCAACCTCCCTGACTCCCTGAACAGACCAGCAATCTCCCTGATTTTACATTACCTCCATTAGATAGCTGTTACATTCTTGGGGAAAAGATAAATTAGAGATATACATTGAAATGGGATCGTCAGTGCCATTTCCCTGTATTGGTTATAAGGCACAATAATCCACATCGCTTCATTCATTAAATAAGGTTTCTCATGGCCACTTACAGTATATGTGTATACAGTATACTAACTTTGGGACTCATTTACATTTTGATGTAAGTCACTTTCATGACACGCCTCTCAGATGCAGCAGTACACGCCCGCGCTTATAGGTGTTAATTTCACAATCTCCCTGAAATGCTTTTTCAAAAGTGGGCAAGTATGGTGTAATGCAACATATCTACCATGTATAATACAAGTGCACAGTCTGGAACCTAATCCCTAGAGGAAGGAGTGGGCCCTCAGGCAGTGGGGCCTACCGGTGGTTTCCCTGGTAACCCTGTGGGCCAGTCCAACCCCATACCTCCCAACTGTCCCGATTTTCGCGGGACAGTCCCGTTTTTTGGGGACTGTCCCGCTGTCCCACCCGCGGGCCGCAGTGTCCCGCGGTGGGGGGGGGGGCAGTTGGGAGTCTCTGTCACCCACTGCCCTGCTTAGCAGAGCAGCGGTGAAGAGACGCTGTGCGCATGCGCACAGCGTCTATTCAGTGCAGACAGAGGGAGAGGAGGCATGCCAGCGGCTCACAGAGCGCTGGGCATGCCCCCTCAGTGACGAAAACGGGGGCGTGACTCGCGATCGCGGGTCCTCCCGCGAAACCATAGGCCACGCCCCCTTTTCGGGAGCGCGCGCGGCTTCGCCGCGCGAGTGTCCCACTTCCCCGAAGAAGAATGTTGGGAGGTATACAACCCTGCTGGTAGATTATTTGGCTACAACAGAATTAACCCTAGTGTGAATGTGTACATGTGTTAGGGAAAATAGACTGTAAGCTCCACTGGAGCAGGGACTGATGTGAATGGCCAAATATTCTCTGTAAAGCGCTGTGGAATATGTGTGCGCTATATAAATAACGTAATAAATAATTTGCTATTATTAAACATACTGTATAGGTCATTGTGATTACTAATATTTGTCTTACATTTACAACAAACATAAACTTTATTACCATGATGCATTTTACTATTTATGTTGCAGATGTATAGTATAGTACATAGTAATAACCGCCAGCACAGATATCACCGCCTGCCAGGACTATCCAAAAGTAATTTCTGTATGTTGCTTGGATAATATAGGCAGCTTCCTGAGAGAACGCCAGTAACCGGCACACACCAGCAACTTGCTAGCTAAGCACAGAGATGTACATTTCTGGATCATGGTCCGTTTTATTACCTGTCTGTGTGCATAGCTGCTGCGTGTGTGTTTGTTCATCTTCAGTACTATAGTAGAGCTAACTTTATATTTCCCTCATTTTGTGCTAGTATTTTCTTTAACGGGCAAATTACTTTATTTATTTCCACAGGTGTTTCCAAATTCTTGCAGTGCTAACTACTGCACCCCACCTAGGGGGGTAATTCAGATCTGATCGCTGCTATGCGTTTTCACACAGTAGGCGATATTATTTGAACTGCGCATCTGTATGCACCGCAATGCGCCGGCACGTCGCACAACAGCAATAGGCATTGTCACCTAGCGACGGGATGGTGCGAAAAATCCGACCGCACCGACGTTCGCAAGGAGATTGACAGGAAGAGGCCGTTTGTGGGTGGCAACTGACCGTTTTCCGGGAGTGTCCGGAAATCGCAGGTGGGCTCAAGTGTTTTCAGGGAGGATGTCTGACATAAGCTCCGGCCCCGATCAGCAGGATTCAATCGCACTGGAAGAGACTGCACAAAATCAGTTACACATGCGATCACACACTTGCACAGCGATTTAACCCTCCCCCTGTAGGCGGCGACTATCTGATCGCAGGGCAGCAAAAAACGCAACCCAGCAATCAGATCTGAATTCGGCCCAAATAATGAAGGGGGCAGAGGGGACATTTTAGGAAGGAGGTATTTAAATACAAATATTTACAAACATGTTAGGTTTACAGGCTTTATGGGCTCATTTATCAACGAGTGATAAATTTCACTGTGAGTGATAAATTGCACCAGCCAATCTGCTCCTGACTGCCATGTCATACTGTGTTTGAAAAATGGCAGTTAGGAGCTGATTGGCTGATGCAATTTATCACTCACAGTGAAATTTATCACTCATTGATAAATGAGCCCATAAATCTTTTCTTGAACTTTCATCTTGTGTTTTAAATCCACTATAAACCAGATTATAAAGAGCAAACAAATATTGTAATGAATTTTGATGATAACATACAATAATACACGGTCAAGTCACAGTATTATGACCACCTCCTACATTTGATGTCGGCAGCGTGTAGCCCATGAAGTATGTCACGTGTTGTGCGATGGCTTGGTGGGTTTATAAGGTGTGCGATAAGCCGTCTGCACACATAGCACTCGTTGCTGTCATGGGTAAAAGGAGCGATTTATCCAAGCTGCAAAAAGGGATGAATTTCGGCTTTCGGGCCAAAGGTGGCAGTATTTCTGACACAGCGCAGTTTGTGAACTGTTCGCGTGCTGCTGTGGTTCGCGTGCTGCTGCATTGTGAATGGACAAATGGAACCATTGCGATTAACCGATGTGTAAACTGCAGAGCACCATGTTCCATTGATGTGCGAGGTGAACGTCAGCTACGAAGGCGCATGAGGGCCGACTGACACGCTACAGTGGAGAAGCTCACCATCAGAAGTAATCTGGCGGCTACCAGACGTGTGTCTAAAACAACAATTTAGCCCATCTAGCTGCTGTCCGTGCTGCACGCGGCGGTTACTCTATTAGCTGGTGGTCATAATAATGTGACTCGACTGTGTATTATATTGCACTGTATGGAAGACTGTAGTGGGACTGTACTGTGTGCATACCTCCCAACTGTCCCGATTCCAGCAGGACAGTCCCACAATTCGGACACTGTCCCACTGTCAGGGGGGAGCTTTTGATCACCACTGCACTGCTCTGTAAAGCAGTGAGGAATCCCTAAATAGACAGCATCTAACCAGTGCAGAGAGGCGAGCTGGGGGCTGCCCAGCTTCTCAGGGAGTGCTGGGCACATTCCCAAAATGATGAAAAAAGGTTGATGTGTTGCTAGGCCACGCCTAGCCACACAAGCACATGCCCCCAATCAGCTGATGCTACACCCTCTTTTCAGACGGCCACGCCTACAGACCGCGAGGGTCCTGAATTATAGGCATCAAAAGTTGGGCGTTATGCAGCGTGTTCTAGGCAGAGTTGTCTTCCTCTGACCCATCTTCTATCATGCCCTTTGCCCCATGCACCTGTCCACAAACTAAAGAACCACAATAACACATTTCCCTGATTTAAATGTTGATTCTGTGGGCAGTGTGTATTGATGCCGTCTGTGCTGTGTCAAGTTAAAGATTAAAACTCAGAACAGAGCTCTGCTTATAAAGGGGCATGTCAGGCTCTGATGGCCAAAAAAGGACATAGGGAGCAGATGGCATATTTGAAAGTGCTATTGGCATATAATGGAGTTCATGGCATAGTAAGGGCTATATGTCGTGAAGGGGTCTGATGGCATATAAAGTATCTTGTTGTGCCCCGATGGCACATAAGATGCAAGATGGGGCTCTGACAAATAAAATAGTTGTAACCCTACTGTGGTTTTGACCATGCCCCTGACCGCACCTACAGTACTATCTGGAATTCTGAAGGTAAAAAGGTGGTAAAACGTACTTTCCCTGAAAATGTTATAGGTGACCGTGCATGTTTTGAGCATTTCTTACCCAATATAATCTGTTTGTGTTTTTTTGGGAAATGAGACTACAGTCTTTTGAATCTGACTTTTCAAAATTGGCCTTTATTCTGTCTCTGCTCAGAGATGAAAATTTGACCTGGACCTTGCCTTATACAGTATGGCAGCTTGGAATGGAGTTGTTAGTCTTCTATAATTGGAGCACTGAAGGGAATATATGAATTTATGCTTCCAGATGTGAGGCCAGAAGAGTAACCAATGCCAGTTGTGGTTAAGAGGCATCATCTGGCGCAAGGAGAACATAAGCAGGACAAGACAAGAGGAAGACCTATGTTTTTACTGTGCTTCTTGCAGTCATTTTGTCCAGCATTGCACAGTTTGATAGTCTCCTTCTGTTGCTCCTAAGAAAAGCATTGTTCTCTGTACTTCAAAGAGTATTGCCGCTTTCATAGTCTGTTATTCACAAATCACCAGACAACACTGTATTTGGCCCAGCCTCCATTTTTTCCTGCCACCACCATGCAGTCACCTAAAAAGTTTGCTGTCTTTATAGCCTGTCAAGCTGAAGTCAGTTCACCAGCTACTGCTACCTACAGAGATTCTGACAGTCTACAAACCAGCTTCTGATCTCTCTAATGGGTCCATTTATCATGGATCGCATAATAAATCTGATATGAGCGGGATCTTAACGCCCAGGACCGCAATATGCAATCACAATGGGCTGATTTGTTAATCAGCACATGATGCAGGGACAGGGGCTGTGACGACTGCGGGGGGGGGGGGGGGGGGGGGTCTGTGTATGTGCGGTCAGCTAAGACTGCACTGCCCAGATACCACTTCTGGGGAAGGTTCCTGGCTATACTTGCCTACCCTCCCGGAATGGCCGGGAGGCTCCCAAAAATCAGGTGGCCCTCCCTGCCCCCCCAGAAAGGTGGGCAAGTCTCCCACTTTCCCTGCCAGACCCTCCGCACACCCAGAAGAGAACAAGTGGGTGGTCCGAGGGGATCCGATGACGCGCTGAATCGCGTCATAGCAGCTCTGCCCCCCGCTATACAGTGCCTATTTTCTCTGCACTGTCAGCAGGACGGAGCCACGGTGATGCAATCATGATGCCACACCCCTGGACTACCCACTTCCCCACCGGCCACATTCCCGGACAGCCCGCGTTGCCTCCTGGCTACGTCCCCGGACAGCCCATCTTGCCGCCGGCCAAGCCCCCATCGGCCTACAACACTGCCTTCTCCCGGAGGAGGGGGCAGCAAAGAAGGCAAGTATGGTTCCCGGGGAACCCACAGCCAGCTACGAACGTGATTCGGACTGGCTGGACATTTTTCCACTCAAACCACTCTAGACTTTAGCTTTCCGACAAGTGAGCTACAATATCTGGTTTGCTGGAAGGTTTGCATCCAATGTAGAGTGGCAAGTGCTCTGACTTTTTTTAAAATATGTTACAGCGGTTCAGTGTGCCCCAAGAGGGTGTTACAAAACTTACAAATATAATTAAGATCAGTCTACATGGCTACTTGACACCTTTTCTTTCATTACCTGATTTCTAGCGTTAATCTTGAATTTGACACAGAGATGTTAAATTGCAGTGAGTCTGCACTGAAACACCTCAATGGTGGGAGTCCGTATGATATCCCGGCTGTCGGGATCCCGGCGTTCAGCAGACCGACGACGGAATGCCAACAGCTGGAATAACGGCAGCAAGTGCAGTGTGTCCCCTCGAGGGGTCACTCTGCTAGCGACGCTTTGGGCTAATCTATTCCCCCTCGGGTGGTGGTGTGGACCACCGCCCAAGTGGGGGATCCAGATGGTGGGCAGGATTCTGACTGCGGGCATTTCATCGGGTGTTGGTATTCCGGCGTTGGTTTCCCATCCACCGGGATTCCGACAGCCGGCAAAGTGTGTGCCTCCTCTATGGGGGCATGCTAGAGCGTAGTATGCAGGCCCCTTCACTGCCACTTGGCCATGTGTCCCCCCCGTAGCTGGACCTGTTTGCTCTCCTGGCAGCCCTGTTTGCACCTGTGCAACCCGTTTCTTAGTTCCAAGGAATGGAGTGAAACATTTGTCTCAGTGTTGGGTTTATGTCATATTCAGAAATGTAGCTCCAATTTAATTTCATTTTCATGACAGTATTAAGTCCTGCAGACTTTAAATTTCATATGCTGTCAGATGGTCTTCCGGGCATCAACACGTTTCTTGTTTAATAAAGCGGTGATTATTTCCTGTGGCTAATAATTAGCTTAGATTTTTTCATTACAGTTTTTCCTTTCTGTAGCCAGAATACACTGCAATTTGTGAATATGTAAATTCACAACTGGGGAAAACCTGCATGAGTGTCTATTAGTTGATGAACACAGATAAAATTAGCTAGACTTAGAAATCAATTTGAATGTTAATAGCATGCTACCATGAGTCTGAGTACTAATGAAAATGACATGTCATGGCACGGTGATATTCTAGAAAAGCAGCTTAAACATGAATCACTTTCCAACAAAGTTTTTTTTTCTTTATCTGGACATTATTGTTTAATACCCTTATTGTTAAGTATTAAGTATCGTTTAGTAGAATGGACAATCTGAAATTACCACCAACATTGCGGGGGAGGGGGGGGGGGGGGGGGGGATAAGGAGTTTTCTCTAACGTCCTAGTGGATGCTGGGAACTCCGTAAGGACCATGGGGAATAGCGGCTCCGCAGGAGACTGGGCACAACTAAAGAAAGCTTTAGGTCACCTGGTGTGCACTGGCTCCTCCCACTATGACCCTCCTCCAAGCCTCAGTTAGATTTTTGTGCCCGGCCGAGATGGAGGCACACTAGGGGCTCTCCTGAGCTTCTAGAAAGAAAGTATATGTTAGGTTTTTTATTTTACAGTGAGACCTGCTGGCAACAGGCTCACTGCAGCGAGGGACTAAGGGGAGAAGAAGCGAACCTCCCTGCTTGCAGCTAGCTTGGGCTTCTTAGGCTACTGGACACCATTAGCTCCAGAGGGACCGACCGCATGGAACTGGCCTTGGTGTTCGGTCCCGGAGCCGCGCCGCCGTCCCCCTTACAGAGCCAGAAGCAACAAGAGGTCCGGAAAATCGGCGGCAGAAGACATCAGTCTTCACCAAGGTAGCGCACAGCACTGCAGCTGTGCGCCATTGCTCCTCATACACACTTCACACTCCGGTCACTGAGGGTGCAGGGCGCTGGGGGGGCGCCCTGAGAAGCAATAAAAACACCTTGGCTGGCAAATATATCACAATATATAGCCCCAGAGGCTATATATGTGATAAATACCCCTGCCAGAATCCATAAAAAAGCGGGAGAAAAGCCAGCGAAAAAGGGGCGGAGCTATCTCCCTCAGCACACTGGCGCCATTTTCTCTTCACAGTGCAGCTGGAAGAAAGCTCCCTAGGCTCTCCCCTGTAGTTTTCAGGCTCAAAGGGTTAAAAAGAGAGGGGGGGCACTAAATTTAGGCGCAATATTGTATATACAAGCAGCTATTGGGGAAAATTCACTCAGTTATAGTGTTAATCCCCACATTATATAGCGCTCTGGTGTGTGCTGGCATACTCTCTCTCTGTCTCCCCAAAGGGCTTTGTGGGGTCCTGTCCTCAGTCAGAGCATTCCCTGTGTGTGTGCGGTGTGTCGGTACGGCTGTGTCGACATGTTTAATGAGGAGGCTTATGTGGTGACGGAGCAGATGCCGATAAATGTGATGTCGCCCGCTGTGGGGCCGACACCAGAGTGGATGGATAGGTGGAAGGTATTAACCGACAGTGTCAACTCCTTACATAAAAGGCTGGATGACGTAACAGCTGTGGGACAGACGGCTTCTCAGCCCGCGCCTGCCCAGGCGTCTCAAAGGCCATCAGGGGCTCAAAAACGCCCGCTCCCTCAGATGGCAGACACAGATGTCGACACGGAGTCTGACTCCAGTGTCGACAAGGTTGAGACATATACACAATCCACTAGGAACATCCGTGACTTGATCCCGGCAATAAAAAATGTGTTACACATTTCTGACATTAACCCAAGTACCTCTAAAGATGGGTTTTATGTTTGGGGAGAAAAAGCAGGCAGTGTTTTGTTCCCCCATCAGATGAGTGAATGAAGTGTGTGAAAAAAACTGGTAATTTCTAAAAAGTTACTGATGGCGTACCCTTTCCCGCCAGAGGATAAGTTACGCTGGGAGATATCCCCTAGGGTGGATAAGGCGCTCACACGGTTGTCAAAAAAGGTGGCACTGCCGTCTTAGGATACGGCCACTTTGAAGGTACCTGTTGATAAAAAGCAGGGGGCTATCCTGAAGTCTGTATTTACACACTCAGGTACTAGACTGAGACCTGCAGATCGTGCTGCTGCAGCGTGGTCGGTGACCCTGTCAAACATACTAGTTTGCTAACATAAGAACATATTAAAGACGTCTTATATATGAGGGATGCACAGAGGGATATTTTGCCGGCTGGCATCCAAAATTAATGTAATGTCCATTCTGTCAGGAGGGTATTAGAGACCTGTCACTGGACAGGTGATGCTGACTTTAAAAGGAGCATAGAGATTCTGCCTTATAAGGGTGAGGAATTATTTGGGGATGGTCTCTGGGACCTCGTATCCACAGCAACAGCTGGGAAGAAATATTTTTACCTCAGGTTTCCTCACAGACTAAGAAAGCACTGTATTATCAGGTACAGTCCTTTCGGCTTCAGAAAAGCAAGCGGGTCAAAGGCGCTTCCTTTCTGCACAGAGACAAGGAAAGAGGGAAAAAGCTGCACCAGTCAGCCGGTACCCAGAATCAAAAATTCTCCCGCTTCCTCTGAGTCCACCGCATGACGCGGGGGCTCCACAGGCGTAGCCAGGTACGGTGGGGGGGCCGCCTCAAAAATTTCAGCGATCAGTGGGCTTGCTCACAGGTGGATCCCTGTTTCCTTCAAGTAGTATTTCAGGGGTACAAGCTGAAATTCGAGATGTCTCCCCCCCGCCGTTTCCTCAAATCTGCCTTGCCGACAACTCCCTCAGGTAGGGAGGCTGTGCTAGAGGCAATTCACAAGCTGTATTCCCAGCAGGTGATAGTCAAGGTGCCCCTACTTCAACAAGGACGGGGCTACTATTCCACACTGTTTGGGGTACCGAAACCGCACGGTTCGGTGTGACCCATTTTATATTTAAAATCCTTGAACACATACATAAAAAAATTCAAGTTCAAGATCGAATCGCTCAGGGCGGTTATTGCAAGCCTGGATGAGGGGGATTACATGGTATCCCTGGACATCAAGGATGCTTACCTGCATGTCCCCATTTACCATCCTCACCAGGAGTACCTCAGATTTGTGGTACAGGATTGCCATTACCAAGTCCAGACACTGCCGTTTGGACTGTACATGGCACCGAGGGTGTTTACCAAGGTAATGGCCGAAATGATGATACTCCTTCGAAAAAAGGGAGTTTTAATTATCCCATACTTGGACAATCTCCTTATAAAGGCGAGGTCCAAGGAGCAGTTGTTAGACGGGGTAGCACTATCTCGGAAAGTGCTACAACAGCACGGTTGGATTCTAAACAGTCCAAAGTCACAGCTGGTTCCTACGACACGTCTACTGTTCCTGGGGATGGTTCTGGACACAGACCAGAAAAAAGTGTTTCTCCCGGAGGAGAAAGCCAAGGAGCTGTCATCTCTAGTCAGAGACCTCCTGAAGTCGAAACAGGTATCGGTGCATCATTGCACGCGAGTCCTGGGAAAAATGGTAGCTTCCTACGAAGCAATTCCATTCGGCAGGTTCCATGCAAAAACTTTTCAGTGGGACCTGTTGGACAAGTGGTCCGGATCGCATCTTCAGATGCATCGGCCGATAACCCTGTCTCCAAGGACCAGGGTATCTCTACTGTGGTGGCTGCAGAGTGCCCATCTTCAAGAGGGCCGCAGGTTCGGCATACAGGACTGGGTCCTGGTGACCATGGATGCCAGCCTTTGAGGCTGGGGGGCAGTCACACAGGGAAGAAACTTCCAGGGACTTTGGTCAAGTCAGGAGACTTCCCTACACATAAATATTCTGGAACTGAGGGCCATTTACAATGCCCTGAGTCAGGCAAGGCCTCTGCTTCAAAACCAGCCGGTTCTGATCCAATCAGACAACATCACGGCAGTCGCCCATGTAAACCGACAGGGCGGCACAAGAAGCAGGATGGCGATGGCAAAAGCCACAAGGATTCTCCTATGGGCGAAAAATCACGTGTTAGCACTGTCAGCAGTGTTCATTCCGGGAGTGGATAACTGGGAAGCAGACTTCCTCAGCAGACACGATCTACACCCGGGAGAGTGGGGACTTCATCCAGAAGTCTTCCAACTGATGGTAAACCGTTGGGAAAGGCCACAGGTGGACATGATGGCGTCCTGCTTAAACAAAAAAACTAGAGAAATATTGCGCAAGGTCAAGAGACCCTCAGGCAATAGCTGTGGACGCTCTAGTGACACCGTGGGTGTACCAGTCGGTTTATGTGTTCCCCCCTCTGCCTCTCATACCAAAGGTACTGAGAATAATAAGAAGGCGAGGAGTAAGAACGATACTCGTGGTTCCGGATTGGCCAAGAAGAGCTTGGTACCCAGAACTTCAAGAAATTATATCAGAGGACCCATGGCCTCTGCCGCTCAGACAGGACCTGCTGCAGCAGGGGCCCTGTCTGTTCCAAGACTTACCGCAGCTGCGTTTGACGGCATGGCGTTTGAACGCCGGATCCTAAAGGAAAAGGGCATTCCGGAGGAAGTCATTCCTACGCTGATTAAAGCCAGGAAAGATGTAACTGCAAAACATTATCACCGCATATGGCGGAAATATGTTGCTTGGTGTGAGGCCAGAAAGGCCCCAACAGAGGAATTTCAACTGGGTCGATTTCTGCACTTCCTACAGGCAGGAGTGACTATGGACCTGAAATTAGGCTCCATTAAGGTACAGATGTCGGCTCTGTCGATTTTCTTCCAGAAAGAACTAGCTTCACTACCTGAAGTTCAGACATTTGTAAAGGGAGTGCTGCATATTCAGCCCCCTTTTGTGCCCCCAGTGGCACCTTGGGATCTCAACGTGGTGTTGAGTTTCCTAAAATCACATTGGTTTGAGCCACTAAAAACCGTGGATCTAAAATATCTCACGTGGAAAGTGGTCATGTTATTGGCCTTGGCTTCGGCCAGGCGTGTATCAGAATTGGCGGCTTTGTCCTATAAAAGCCCTTAACTGATTTTCCATATGGATAGGGCAGAATTGAGGACTCGTCCCCAGTTTCTCCCTAAGGTGGTATCAGCTTTTCACTTGAACCAACCTATTGTAGTGCCTGCGGCTACTAGGGACTTGGAGGATTCCAAGTTTCTGGACGTAGTCAGGGCCCTGAAAATTTATGTTTCCAGGACGGCTGGAGTCAGGAAAACTGACTCGCTGTTTATCCTGTATGCACCCAACAAGATGGGTGCTCCTGCTTCTAAGCAGACGATTGCTCGCTGGATTTGTAGCACAATTCAGCTGGCGCATTCTGCGGCTGGACTGCCGTATCCTAAATCAGTAAAAGCCCATTCCACAAGGAAGGTGGGCTCATCTTGGGCGGCTGCCCGAGGGGTCTCGGCTTTACAACTTTGCCGAGCTGCTACTTGGTCAGGGGCAAACACGTTTGCAAAATTCTACAAATTTGATACCCTGGCTGAGGAGGACCTTGAGTTCTCTCATTCGGTGCTGCAGAGTCATCCGCACTCTCCCGCCCGTTTGGGAGCTTTGGTATAATCCCCATGGTCCTTACGGAGTTCCCAGCATCCACTAGGACGTTAGAGAAAATAAGATTTTACTCACCGGTAAATCTATTTCTCGTAGTCCGTAGTGGATGCTGGGCGCCCATCCCAAGTGCGGATTGTCTGCAATACTTGTACATAGTTATTGTTAACAAAAGGGTTATTGTTGAGCCATCTGTTGAGAGGCTCAGTGTTTTTCATACTGTTAACTGGGTATAGTATCACGAGTTATACAGTGTGATTGGTGTGGCTGGTAAGAGTCTTACCCGGGATTCAAAATCCTTCCTTATTGTGTCAGCTCGTCCGGGCACAGTATCCTAACTGAGGCTTGGAGGAGGGTCATAGTGGGAGGAGCCAGTGCACACCAGGTGACCTAAAGCTTTCTTTAGTTGTGCCCAGTCTCCTGCGGAGCCGCTATTCCCCATAGTCCTTACGGAGTTCCCAGCATCCACTACGGACTACGAGAAATAGATTTACCGGTGAGTAAAATCTTATTATTTGCAGGATCAAATTAATGACCTTATTCAGAGATGAACGCAGATCACTGTATACGCAGCCAGATCTGCGTTCATCTGCTCACATGCTGGGGGATGCCCAGCACAGGACAAGGCTGCCAGCATGTATGAGGCCGCCTCCCGATGCATCCGCAATTAGATTACAGACGCATCGTAACTAAGGTTGACCCTTGGCCTGCGCTGCAGCAGCTTCTTACGTGAAATGTGTAATCACTGCCAAGTACCACAGTCTAAGCCCCACTATCACTGGATGACACCCCCACCTCCCACCTGTACCATCTACTGTAGCATCAAACTGATTTTTAAACTTTCATAGCGCACAGAACCTGTAGGATGTAAGAGAGACTGAGCTAAGCCTGAGTCAAAGGTAGATGCACCTTGGAGAGGACCACTGTCTTTAATGGTGTAGAAAAGACTCCACTAGGAGGCAGATATGTGTGGCGGAGGGAAACTCAACTTTGTACATGTTTTGAGGAAAGCAGTGCGGTTACCCAGGTCTCCACTAGGAGGCAGTGGCGCCTGCAGTTGCCTCTCTCCCATCCCAGCACACGCTACTGTGTGCTGGGCAGTGGTGGGTCCAGGGAGGCGCATAAGCAGTTTTTCTATTCATATATTTTTTTTTTCTTTAAAAAGGGAAATGGTCATACCTCCATGATTAGGCCATGTTCCTTGCTTTACCAGGTCCCGGACAATGTGTGTACAGCCCTGCTAGAAGGCTAGATATATATTGGTGAGGAACATTAGTTTGCAGATTGATGGGTTATCATAGAGATAAGTGTGGTGGTCTTGAAGATCCAAGTGAAGAGTTCCAAAGGTGCTGGGTGTGCGGTGATGCAGCCCACGTGTACATGGCCCCACCTTGCCAACTTAAGAAAGAAAAGTGGTGTGCAGGAGGCCTTCCTACTGTCTCTCCAAAATTCTGTAGTCTCCCGGACATTCCAAAAGGGTAAACATATATTAACTATGTACACAATCACATAGTTAATATATTGGAAAGCATGGTTTTAGTTAGATATCCCAGTTAAAAAGAAAAAGTTCTCACAAATGATCCAAGTAAATGGTATTATTTTGTTTTGTTGGAGTCTTATAATTGAACTGATTATTGATGTAAGCCTTGAGGGGGCTTATGCAAATGCATAGTCGTGAGCTTTTACTGCTGTGTGTCTAATCAGTACTAACAAAATGTTTTCCTTTGCTGAGCACGTTTATTATTCCTAAACGAATGCAGTTGAGAAGAACATTGGATTATCTAGAATCCCAGCACAGATCTGCTTACTGCACGCACATTGTCATACATCAAGGTCCCTGTTAACAGGTCTGCCAGAGCCATTCCACTACCATCCGTGTACCCCCCTGGCCCCCTGGGGCATTTCTAAGGTCTGTATTCATTAATCTGCAGGCCTGATTTGCATTCCTTCCTAACAATTCCCACAATCTGGAACATGGCCGCTATCATCATGGCTTCCCCAACCGGTTGCCAGCAACTGTAGTCACACGCTCCTTCTAGCCTATCAGCACTGAAGGTGCCCTACTTAAACCTGGATCTTTTTTAGACCTTTGCCAGTACAAAGTCTATTCCAGATATCAGTACCTAAGCTTCCTGGTGCCCTTGAATTCTGCTTTGTTCCAATCTACGGTCTTCTACACTGCTCCAGCAGTCTGAGTTTGTCCCAGCTCAAGTCTTCAGCCTTGCTACAGTATACAGCATGCTGTGCTGGTTCCAGTTAAGGCCTCGAACATTACTATACAGCACGCTGTACCATCTCAAGCCTCTATCATTATTGTACAGCACATTGCGCTTATACCAACTCAAGTCTCTAACATTACCATACAGCGCTCTGCGCCTGTACCAACTCATATCTCCAGCATTGCTATACAGTGCTCTATACAGTGCAGTGACCTTGTACCAGCTCATATATCCAGCATTGCTATACAGCGCTCTGAGCTTGTACCAGCTCATGTCTCTAACATTGCTATACAGCGCGTTAAGCTTGTACAGTCTCGAGGGCCTAATTCAGAGTTGATTGCCGCAGAAAATTTGTTGGTAGTTGGGCAAAACCATGTGCACTGCAGGGGAGGCAGATATAACACGTGCAGAGAGAGTTAGATTTGGGTGGGTGTGTTCAATCTGCAATCTAAATTGCAGTGTAAAAATAAAGCAGCCAGTATTTACCCTGCACAGAAACAAAATAACCCACCCAAATCTAACTCTCTCTGCGCATGTTATATCTGCCTCCCCTGCAGTGCACATGGTTTTGCCCAACTGCTAACAAAGTTCCTGCTGCGATCAACTCAGAATTACCCCCCTATGTTTTATGTGTGTACTTGGTCTTCATTAAAATCTCTGAAAAATGTAATGCTGTCGGTAACTGTGTGTGGACCAACAAAAGACATGAGATAAGCTCTTATACAATTTTTTATATGGTTCGGGTTCACATGTAGTTTTCTCAGCACAAAGTGTTGTTTTTTACTGCACTAGGAGGCGCTCTCTGTCCTTTACTGCATTAATATACAGGACTCTGTTCTTGTACGAGCTCAAATCCCCATTCTTATTCTGAGCATGTACCAGCTCATGTCTCCAGCATTGGTATATAGCGCTCTGAGCTTGTACCGGCTCATGTCTCCAGCATTGGTATATAGCGCTCTGAGCTTGTACCAGCTCATGTCTCCAGCATTGGTATATAGCGCTCTGAGCTTGTACCGGCTCATGTCTCCAGCATTGGTATATAGCGCTCTGAGCTTGTCCCGGCTCATGTCTCCAGCATTGGTATACAGAGCTCTGAGCTTGTACCGGCTCATGTCTCCAGCATTGGTATACAGAGCTCTGAGCTTGTACCTGCTCATGGGGGTCATTCTGACCCACTCACTGCTTTTTCTCGCAGCTGAGCGAACGGGTACCCACTGCGCATACGCCGGCACCGTAGTGCGCTGGCACATGCCAGATGCCCGAAGGCCGTAGCTGGGCTGTGATCGCCTCTGCCTGATTGACAGGCAGATACGGTCGCTGGGCGGGAGGGGGTGGAACGGCGGCATTTGGCCGCCGTTTCGAGGGCGCGTACGGCCAACACAGGCATGGCCGGACCGTGCGGGGAGTGGCCTGCAGCGGCGGCGTCACGTCATACGCCGCTGTGCGATGCCTTTGTACTTCTGCGGGGGGGGGGGGGGGGCAGTCATCATGGAGTACCCCAGGGATCTGTACTTGGACCAGTGCTTTTTAATATCTTTATTGGTGACATTGCAAATGGCATTAAAGGGAAAGTATGCCTTTTTGCAGATGACACAAAGGTATGCAACAGGGTAGACACACCAGGAGGGGTCAAACAAATGATTGAGGATCTAGGTAGACTAGAGGAATGGTCAAGAGTCTGGCAATTACAGTTTAATGCCAAAAAATGCAAAATCATGCACTTGGGTCTCAAAAATCCTTAAGCTAAATACAGTATTAATGGAACTATACTGGAAACTACTGAGGAGGAAAGGGATCTAGGAGTCACTATTTCAGATGACTTAAAGGCAGGTAAGCAATGTAACAAGGCAATGAGGAAGGCTAGTCAGATGCTTGGCTGCATTGGGAGAGTAATCAGCAGCAGAAAGAAAGAAGTAATAATGCCACTGTATAGGTCATTGGTATGGCCTTATCTAGAATACTGTGTTCAATTCTGGAGGCCATATCTTCAAAAGGATATTAATACATTAGAAACTGTACAAAGGAGGGCAACTAAAATGGTGCATGGCCTACAGCACAAAACATACCCAGAAAGACTAAGAAATCTCAATATGTATAGTTTGGAGCAGAGAAGGGAAAGGGGGGACATGATAGAAACTTTCAAATATATCAAGGGTTTTAACAAAGTCCAGGAGGGAAACATTCTCCAAATGAAGAGAAGCAATAGGACACGAGGACATGCACTGAGACTGGAGGGGGGGAGGTTCAGGGGAAATTTGCGGAAAAATTATTTCACAGAAAGGGTAGTGGACAAGTGGAATAGCCTCCCATCAGAGGTGGTAGAGGCTAAGACAGTAGAGCAATTTAAACATGCATGGGATAGACATAAGGATATCCTTACAAAGAAATAAGGATCAAATAAGGTTAGAGATAAAAATAATATAAAAAAAAAAAAGGGGCAGACTAGATGGGCCAAGTGGTTCTTATCTGCCGACAAATTCTATGTTTCTATGTTTCTATCATCCCGCTGACCAGCAGTATACATATAGGGGGTCATTCCGAGTTGTTCGCTCGTTGCCGATTTTCGCAACGGAGTGATTAAGGCGAAAATGCGCATGCGCTAAGTATTTTAGCTCAAAACTTAGTAGATTAAGTCACGTCCGAACGAAGAATTTCCATAGTTGAAGAAATCGGAGTGTGATTGACAGGAAGTGGGTGATTCTTAGTGGAAACTGACCGTTTTCAGGGAGTGTGCGGAAAAACGCAGGCGTGCCAGGATAAAACGCGGGAGTGTCTGGAGAAACGGGGGAGTGGCTGGCCGAACGCAGGGCGTGTTTGTGACGTCAAACCAGGAACGAAATGGGTTGAGCTGATCGCAGTGTAGGAGTAAGTCTCGAGCTACTCAGAAACTGCTAAGAATTTTCTATTCGTAATTCTGCTAATCTTTCGTTCGCAATTCTGCTATGCTAAGATACACTCCCAGAGGGCGGCGGCCTAGCGTGTGCAATGCTGCTAAAATCTGCTAGCGAGCGAACAACTCGGAATGGAGTGCAGCATTTTGGTGACCAGCAGTATACATATAGTACAGTACAGTAGGCCATTGCTGTATCTTGCAGCTCTGTATCACTTCAAGAATCCATATATGTGCTGCATTGTTGTGAGCAGTATATAGTAGGACAGTGCAGCATTTTGGTGACTAGCAGTAGTAGTACAGACAGTACAGTAGGCCATTGCTATTGATATATTACTGGCATATAATTCCACACATTAAAAAATGGAGAACAAAAATGTGGAGGGTAAAATAGGGAAAGATCAAGATCCACTTCCACCTCGTGCTGAAGCTGCTGCCACTAGTCATGGCCGAGACGATGAAATGCCATCAACGTCGTCTGCCAAGGCCGATGCCCAATGTCATAGTAGAGAGCATGTAAAATCCAAAAACAAAAGTTCAGTAAAATGACCCAAAAATCTAAATTAAAAGCGTCTGAGGAGAAGTGTAAACTTGCCAATATGCCATTTACGACACGGAGTGGCAAGGAACGGCTGAGGCCCTGGCCTATGTTCATGGCTAGTGGTTCAGCTTCACATGAGGATGGAAGCA
This sequence comes from Pseudophryne corroboree, assembly GCF_028390025.1. Taxonomy (NCBI): domain Eukaryota; kingdom Metazoa; phylum Chordata; class Amphibia; order Anura; family Myobatrachidae; genus Pseudophryne; species Pseudophryne corroboree. The sequence continues at coordinate 900,163,758 of NC_086445.1, read as the reverse complement.
CTCATCCTCCCACTAGAAAAATGAAAAGACTTAAGCTGGCAAAAGCACAGCAAAGAACTGTGCGTTCTTCTTATTCACAAATCCCCAAGGAGAGTCCAATTGTGTCGGTTGCGATGCCTGACCTTCCCAACACTGGACGGGAAGAGGTGGCGCCTTCCACCATTTGCACGCCCCCTGCAAGTGCTGGAAGGAGCACCCACAGTCCAGTTCCTGATAGTCAAATTGAAGATGTCACTGTTGAAGTACACCAGGATGAGGATATGGGTGTTGCTGGCGCTGAGGAGGAATTTGACAAGGAGGATTCTGATGGTGAGGTGGTTTGTTTAAGTCAGGCACCCGAGGAGACACCTGTTGTCCGTGGGATGAATATGGCCATTGACATGCCTGGTCAAATTATAAAAAAATCACCTCTTCGGTGTGGAATTATTTTAATAGAAATGCGGACAACAGGTGTCAAGCCGTGTGTTGCCTTTGTCAAGCTGTAATAAGTAGGGGTAAGGACGTTAACCACCTAGGAATATCCTCCCTTATACGTCACCTGGAGCGCATTCATCAGAAGTCATTGACAAGTTCAAAAACTTTGGGTGACAGCAGAAGCAGTCCACTGACAACTAAATCCCTTCCTCTTGTACCCAAGCTGCTGCAAACCACACCACCAACTCCCTCAGTGTCAATTTCCTCCTTAGACAGGAAAGCCAATAGTCCTGCAGGCCATGTCACTGGCAAGTCTGACGAGTCCTCTCCTGCCTGGGATTCCTCCGAAGGATCCTTGAGTGTAACGCCTACTGCTCCTGGCTCTGCTGTTGTTGCTGCTGGGAGTCGACCATCATCCCAGAGGGGAAGTCGGAAGACCACTTGTACTACTTCCAGTAAGCAATTGACTGTCCAACAGTCCTTTGCGAGGAAGATGAAATTTCACAGCAGTCATCCTGTTGCAAAGTGGATAACTCAGGCCTTGGCAGCTGTGTTGGTGTTAGACGTGCATCCGTTATCCGCCGTTAGTTCACAGGCAATTAGAGAATTTCTTGAGGTAGTGTGTCCCCAGTACCAAATATCATCTAGGTTCCACTTCTCTAGGCAGGCGATACCGAGAATGTACACAGACTTCAGAAAAAGACTCACCAGTGTCCTAAAAAATGCAGTTGTACCCAATGTCCACTTAACCACGGACATGTGGACAAGTGGAGCAGGGCAGACTCAGGACTATAGGACTGTGACAACCCACTGGGTAGATGTATTGCCTCCCGCAGCAACAACAGCAGAGGCGGCACCAGTAGCAGCATCTCGCAAATGCCAACTCGTTCCTAGGCAGGCTACGCTTTGTATCACCGCTTTCCATAAGAGGCACACAGCTGAAAACCTCTTACGGAAACTGAGGAACATCATCGCAGAATGGCTTACCCCAATTGGACTCTCCTGGGGATTTGTGACATCTGACAACGCCACCAATATTGTGCGTGCATTACATGTGGGCAAATTCCAGCACGTCCCATGTTTTGCACATACATTGAATTGGTGGTGCAGAATTATTTAAAAAATGACAGGGGCGTGCAAGAGATGCTGTCGGTGGCCCGAAGAATTGCGGGCCACTTTCGGCATTCAGCCACCACGTGCCGAAGACTGGAGCACCAGCAAACACTCCTGAACCTGCCCCGCCATCATCTGAAGCAAGATGTGGTAACGAGGTGGAATTCAACCCTCTATATGCTTCAGAGGATGGAGGAGCAGCAAAAGATCATTCAAGCCTATACATCTGCCTACGATATAGGCAAAGGAGGGGGAATGCACCTGACTCAAGCGCAGTGGAGAATGATTTCAACATTGTGCAAGGTTCTCCAACCCTTTGAACTTGCCACAAGTGAAGTCAGTTCAGACACTGCCAGCCTGAGTCAGGTCATTCCTCTCATCAGGCTTTTGCAGAAGCAGCCGGAGTGATTGAAGGAGGAGCTAAAACGGAGCGATTCCGCTAGGCATGTGGGACTTGTGGATGGAGCCCTTCATTCGCTTAACCAGGATTCACGGGTGGTCAATCTGTTGAAATCAGAGCACTACATTTTGGCCACCGTGCTCGATCCTAGCTTTAAAGCCTACGTTGTATCTCTCTGCAGAGGTTCAAAGACCTGCTGGTGAGACACTTGTCAAGTCAAGCGGAACGTGACCCATCAACAGCTCCTCCTTCACATTCTCCCACAACTGGGGCTGTGAGGAAAAGGCTAAGAATTCCGAGCCCACCCGCTGGCTGTGATGCAGGGCAGTCTGGAGCGAGTGCTGAGATCTGGTCCGGACTGAAGGACCTGCCAACGATTACTGACATGTCGTCTACTGTCACTGCATATGATTCTGAAAGAATGGTGGAGGATTATATGAGTGACAGCATCCAAGTAGGCACGTCCGACAGTCCGTACGTATACTGGCAGGAAAAAGAGGCAATTTGGAGGCCCTTGCACAAACTGGCTTTATTTTACCTAAGTTATCCCCACTCCAGAGTGTACTCCGAATGAGTGTTTAGTGCAGGCGGTCACCTTGTCAGCGATCGGCGTACGAGGTTACTTCCACAAAATGTGGAGAAGATAATGTTCATCAAAATGAATTATAATCAATTCCTCCGTGGAGACATTCACCAGCAATTGCCTCCAGAAAGTACACGGGGACCTGAGATGGTGGATTCCAGTGGGGACGAATTAATACTCTGTGAGGAGGGGGATGTACACAGTGAAAGGGGTGATGAATCGGACGATGAGGAGGAGGTGGACATCTTGCCTCTGTAGAGCCAGTTTGTGCAAGGAGAGATTGATTGCTTCTTTTTTGGTAGGGGCCCAAACCGACCAGTCATTTCAGCCACAATCGTGTGGCAGACCCTGTCGCTGAAATGATGGGTTTGTTAAAGTGTGCATGTCCTGTTTATACAACATAAGGGTGGGTGGGAGGGCCCAAGGACAATTCCATCTTGCACCTCTTTTTTATTTATTTATTTATTTATCTCTGCATCATGTGATGTTTGGGGCTAATTTTTTTGAAGTGCCATCCTGTCTGACACTGCAGTGCCACTCCTAGATGGGCCAGGTGTTTGTGCCGCCCACTTGGGTTGCTTAGCTTAATCATCCAGCGAGCTCGGTGCAAATTTTAGAACTAAAAATAATATTGTGAGGTGTTCAGAAGAATATACTGGAAATGAGTGGAAATTATGGTTATTGAGGTTAATAATACTATAGGATCAAAATTACCCCCAAATTGTATGATTTAAGCTGTTTTTGAGGGTTTAAAAAAAAAAAAAAAACACCCGAATCCGCCAAAAAAATTTCAGGGAGGTTTTGCCAAAACACGTCCGAGTCCAAAACACGGCCGCGGAACCGAATCCAAAACCAAAACACAAAACCTGAAAAATTTCCGGTGCACATCTCTAGTATACAGAGCTCTGAGCATGTACCGGTTCATGTCTTCAGCATTGTTATGCAGAGCTCTGCGCTTGTACCGGCTCATGTCTCCAGCATTGCTATACAGAGCTCTGCGCTTGTACCGGTTCATGTCTCTGGCATTGCTATACACATCTCTGAGCTTGTACCGGCTCATGTCTCCAGCATTGCTATACAGAGCTCTGCGCTTGTACCGGCTCATGTCTCCAGCATTGCTATACAGAGCTCTGCGCTTGTACTGGTTCATGTCTCTGGCATTGCTATACAGAGCTCTGAGCTTATAACAGCTCATGTCTCCGGCATTGCTATACAGAGCTCTGCGCTTGTACCGGTTCATGTCTCCGCCATTGCTATACAGAGTTCTGAGCTTGTACCGGCTCATGTCTCCAGCATTGGTATACAGCGCTCTGAACATGTACCGGCTCATCTCTCTGGCATTGCTATACAGAGCGCTGAGCTTGTACCGGCTCATGCCTCCGCCATCGCTATACAGAGTTCTGAGATTGTACCGGTTCATGTCTCTGGCATTGCTATACTGATCTCTGAGCATGTACCGGCTCATGTCTCTGGCATTGCTATGCAGAGCTCTGTGCTTGTACCGGCTCATGTCTCTGGCATTGCTTTACTGATCTCTGAGCCTGTACCGGCTCATGTCTCCGGCATTGCTATACTGATCTCTGAGCATGTACCGGCTCATTTCTCCGGCATTGGTATACAGTGCTCTGAGCATGTACCGGCTCATGTCTCCGGCATTGGTATACAGATCTCTGAGCATGTACCGGTTCATGTCTCCGGCATTGGTATACAGATCTCTGAGCATGTACCGGCTCATGTCTCCGGCATTGGTATACAGTGCTCTGAGCTTGTACTGGCTTATGTCTTCGGCATTGCTATGCAGAGCTCTGTGCTTGTACCGGCTCATGTCTTCGGCATTGGTATACAGTGCTCTGCGCTTGTACTGGCTCATGTGTCCGCCATTGCTATACAGCATGCGGTGCTGGGATTTGTTAAAGTATCAATAATTAGGAAACAGCACTCTGACACACACATTACAAGACCTCACGCTTTTATTTCATCCAGCTATAGGATGGCCGCAATCTGAATAGTCGATCAAATTAACTGTCTCCACATTCACATTAAGGGGTATATTTACTAAAGTTTATAGTAGTAGAGATGTTGCCTATAGCAACCAATCAGAGACTGCGTTTCATGTATCTAGCTAATTCTATCACCTTCTATAAGATAATAGCTAGAATGTGATTGGTTGCTGTGGGCAGCATCTCCACTTCTAAAAACCGGCACGTTTGTAAATATACCCCTATGAGTTGTAATATAAGTAACGGTTCAAAAGTCAGAGGTGGCCCTATGAACACTATGTGGCAGGGGTGCACACAGACGCGTCTTTTGCTGCAGAACCATCTTTATGCTAATGCTGTGGCCGGTTCTGTTAATACTGAGACAGCCATGTGCAGCGTCCTGCGGCTTTGCAAATCAGTCTTGGTTCATCTTTAGATGCACTATCGGTTTGCACCATTGGACACACAAATTAAACTTGAAGCAGTCCTATGACAAATGTGGTTTCTCCGTCTGCACATGGACTCCTGTATGAGTGTTTCTGTATGTTTGTATGCAGCCTATTACCGCAGCATGCCCACTTCTGCTCGCCAACCCCTCCCCCCCTTCCCCGTTACCACCCAGAAACAACCACTGAATTGCACACACCATGCATGCATCCAACTTTGGGGGTCATTCAGAGTTGATCTCAGCAGCAAATTTGTTAGCATTTGGGCAAAACCATGTGCACTGCGGGGGGGGGGGGGGGGACAGATATAACATGTGCAGAGAGAGTTGGATTTGGGTGGGTTATTTTGTTTCTGTGCAGGGTAAATACTGTCTGCTTTATTTTTACACTGCAATTTAGATTTCAGTTTGAACACACCCCACCCAAATCTAACTCTTTCTGCACATGTTATATCTGCCCCCCCTGCAGTGCACATGGGTGGTCATTCCGAGTTGTTAGCTCGTTGCCGATTTTCGCTATGCTGCGATTTGTTGCTAACTGCGCATGCGCATGGTACGCGGAGCGCATGCGCTAAGTTATTTTACACAAAACTTAGTAGATTTGCTGGTGTTCGAACGACGATTTTCAGTCGCACTGCTGATCGGTGAATGATTGACAGGAAAGGGGCGTTTCTGGGTAGTAACTGAGCGTTTTCCGGGAGTGTGCTAAAAAACGCAGGCGTGTCAGGGAAAAACGCGGGAGTGTTTGGAGAAACGGGGGAGTGGCTGGCCGAACACAGGGCGTGTTTGTGACGTCAACCCAGGAACTAAACGGACTGAGCTGATCGCAATCTAGGAGTAGGTCTGGAGCTACTCAGAAACTGCAAAGAATTATTTAGTAGCAATTCTGCTACTCTTTCGTTCGCTATTCTGCTAAGCTAAGATACACTCCCAGAGGGCGACGGCCTAGCGTGTGCAATGCTGCTAAAAGCAGCTAGCGAGCGAACAACTCGGAATGAGGGCCATGGTTTTACCCAACTGCTAACAAATTTGCTGCTGCGGTCAACTCTGAATTAGGCCATTTGTTCCTGCGGCTCTGAGCGCTAAGTTAGGACACATGCTCGGTGCAACTCATACGCACAGAGCCGGCCCTAGCCAATTTGATGCCCTAGGCAAAATTTTGTCTGGTGCCCCCTAGCTCCGCCGCTAGTTCTGCATCTGTACCTGCAACGCTCAGGTAGTGGGGCCCACCGGGGGGTTACCCTGTGGGCCAGTTCAACTCTGCACAATGCCACACAGTAATGACCATAATACATATAATTCCACACAGTAAAGGAACCTTACACATATGCCCCACATTAGTAATGCCCATAATACACATAATGCCACACAGTAATGCACCTTACACATATGCCCCACATTAGTAATGCCCATAATACACATATACTGCCACAGATACTGCCACACTTGCTGGTTATACAAACAGATCAGTATCAAACATGTAGAAACTGTCCATTCTCTTCACTATTCAGTGTGTTTGCTGGTGTCTGTTACTCCCGTTAACTGCATGCACTTTACTTTATACTGTGGGAGCTAAATGCTCTGCCCTCCAGTCTGATGTGTCCAAAAGTCACGCTGCACTGATGTTTCATATAGAAATAGCACAACGCAACTTACTGACCACGTTACAGTGCTAGATGGCAGGGGAATTTTACGGTATGGACTGACTAGGAAATAAAGTGTGGGGAGAACACTGCCCATGTTATGTCCCTGCAGACACCTGGGGTTTGCACAGGGATAAGGGACACACACAGGATGGCAGGGTCCCCCTCCCCCATGTGCACAAGCAGTATAGATGATGTCAGGTTTCTGTGAAGCAGTCTTCCAAAATACACATGTGTTATCATAAGAAGCCATCCAGTAATAACCTTATATAGTCAGTAAAAATGTCACAGGTCCAGGAATTGCATTTACTGGGCTTCTGCTGTCTGTCTGAGGTCTCACAAGTCAGGGGCATTCAAGCATGTCAGAGGAAGTTTAAGGCACAGTGTGCATTTTTTTGACAAATGTAAACAGCAGTGTATACAAGTACTGATTGAATACATTTGGAAAGTAACAGTTAGTTTGCGGACTGTCCCTTTCAGCATGAGATGCTGCAGGGACATGCTTGGATGCCCCTAGACATGCTTGAATGCCCTAGGCAAATGCCTAGCCTGCCTATAGCTAAGGCCGGCTCTGCATACGCATCAGTGCCGTAACTAGACATTTTAGCGCTGTGTGCAAGATAGGGCATTGGCGCCCCCCCTATGTAAAGTAGGGGCAGTGCGCGCCGCAGGTGCGCGCAAAAATATATAGGGCCGTGGCTTCATGGGGGAGGGGTTTGGCCACAAATAATACCAATTCATATTACATATTATAGTAGTCTCCATTATTCAAATTACGGCGCACAGTAGCGCCACTACACCAGGTAGAGCCCCTTTTACACATTACGGCGGACATATTCCCTTTTTTACACATTATGGCAGACAGCGTCCCCCTTTTTACACATTACGGCAGACAGCGTCCCCCTTTTTACACATTACGACAGACAGCGTCCCCCTTTTTACACATTACGACAGACAGCGTCCCACTTTTTACACATTACGGCAGGCAGCGTCCCCTTTTTACACATTACGACAGGCAGCGTCCCACTTTTTACACATTACGGCAGGCAGCGTCCCCTTTTTACACATTACGGCAGACAGCGTCCCGATTTTTACACATAACGGCAGACAGCGTCCCTTTTTTACAAATTACGGCATACAGCGTCCCCTTTTACACATTACGGCAGACAGCGTCCCCTTTTTACATATTAGGTAGACAGACAGACAGAATAGATGATACTTACTATCTCTCCGCTGGCTCAGGCAGTCAGGCTCCTCGGTGCTGGCAGCTTCGGGGGCAGGGGAGAAGGAAGAGGAGGGAGGGGGACTCTGGAGCTGCAGCAGCGCACTGTAATTGCCGGGTGCGCTGCTGCAGCAGTCCCTCTCCTTCCGCATTGGCTAGCCGCTGCCGCTGTGAATGCTGGAATGAGGGAAGCGCATCCCAACATTTACAGGAGCGGCGGCCAGCCTATGTGGAAGGAGAGGGACTGATGCAGCGGCGCCGCCACCAATTACCCAATGCCCATAGTCACTGCACAATTTATACACCACCCCATGCCCACAGTCACTGCACAACTCATACCTCCCCATGCCCACTGTCACTGCGCAACTCATACACCCCCCCATGCCCACAGTCACTGCACAACTCATACAACCCCCCATACCCACAGTCACTGCACAACTCATGTACCCCCTATGCCCACTGTCACTGCAAAACTCGTACACCCCATCATGCCCAGTCACTGCACAACTCATATACCCCCCCATACCCACAGTCACTGCACAACTCATACCCCCCCATGCCCACAGTCACTTCACAACTCATATATTCACCCCCATACCCACAGTCACTGCACAACTCATACCCCCCCATGCCCACTGTCACTGCACAACTCATATATCCCCCCCCATGCCCACTGTCACTGCACAACTCCTATACCCCCCCATGACCACTGTCACTGCATAACTCATACCCCCCCATGCCCACTGTCACTGCACAACTCCTATACCCCCCATGCCCACTGTCACTGCACAACTCCTATACCCCCCATGCCCACTGTCACTGCACAACTCCTATACTCCCCCATGCCCACTGTCACTGCACAACTCCTATACTCCCCCATGCCCACTGTCACTGCACAACTCCTATACCCCCCCATGCCCACTGTCACTGCACAACTCCTATACTCCCCCATGCCCACTGTCACTGCACAACTCATACCCCCCCATGCCACTGTCACTGCACAACTCCTATACCCCCCATGACCACTGTCACTGCATAACTCATACCCCCCATGCCCACTGTCAATGCACAACTCCTATACCCCCCATGCCCACTGTCACTGCACAACTCCTATACCCCCCCATGCCCACTGTCACTGCACAACTCCTATACCCCCCCATGCCCACTGTCACTGCACAACTCCTACACCCCCCCATGCCCACTGTCACTGCACAACTCATACCCCCCCATGCCCACTGTCACTGCACAACTCCTATACCCCCCCATGACCACTGTCACTGCATAACTCATACCCCCCCATGCCCACTGTCACTGCACAACTCCTATACCCCCCATGCCCACTGTCACTGCACAACTCCTATACCCACCCATGCCCACTGTCACTGCACAACTCCTATACCCCCCATGCCCACTGTCACTGCACAACTCCTATACCCCCCCATGCCCACTGTCACTGCACAACTCCTATACCCCCCCATGCCCACTGTCACTGCACAACTCATACCCCCCCATGCCCACTGTTACTGCACAACTCCTACACCCCCCCATGACCACTGTCACTGCATAACTCATACCCCCCCATGCCCACTGTCACTGCACAACTCATACCCCCCATGCCCACTGTCACTGCACAACTCCTATACCCCCCATGCCCACTGTCACTGCACAACTCCTATACCCCCCCATGCCCACTGTCACTGCACAACTCCTATACCCCCCCATGCCCACTGTCATTGCACAACTCCTATACCCCCCCATGCCCACTGTCACTGCACAACTCCTATACCCCCCCTCCCTCCCCAAGCCCACTGTCACTGCACCGGAGTTCAGCAGTTAGGCGCAGCACCCTAGCTGGGCAGGAAACACGAGGCTGCCGGCAGATAAGAAGAGAGCTCCCCCTCCGTGAGCAAGGTGAGAGAAGCTGCTTGGTGGGCTACCGCTGCTGCGGATATCATATATGCCCGGCCAGAAGCGCGGCTCATCTCCGGGGGGGGGGGGGGGACACGACTAGACGTGCGGCTAGCCGGTCAGAGGTGGAATACAAAATACACATGAAGTAATCAGATGCAGTGGTCTGCCGGGTGGCGGGGAGCAGCGGCGCCCCCAACGGCTTCTCGGCCGCATCCCCTGCACCTGTGGTAATTATGCCACTACCCCCCAAACTCCCTCCCTATGCCTCCGGCCCTCCTTCATTTACTATTTATTTCATTCATAACCTTACCTTAGCCCCTCCCCCAGGCGCTGGTCTGCTGCTGGTCAGGATGCGGCTGCTGCCTCCTCCTCCTACCAGAGCTGCCTGGGTTAGTGTGTGGTGAGGAGCTGAGCGCACACCACAGGCACTGCAGTGCTACAGTGGCGGGTGGCGGACAGGGGGAGTTCAGTGAGATACCGCGGCCGTACTAGTTGTGCTGCCAGATGGTGCGCCCACAGTGCTGTGGGCAAGGCACCATTTGCACACACCTAGTTACGGCCCTAATACGCATGCGCAGACTTAAAGCATCAGCCAACTGTTGAAGTATTGACAGACACTGCATGGAACTCCGAATCAGTCCCAAAGTGTGTGCATTTGTGCTAAGTAGTCCTTAATGTGTTTATATTCAATCAAAGTATCCTCTAACCTGAGTACATTTGTTCCAAGCCTCTCCAAGTGCATTTAAATGCTATAACTGGCTGCTGTGATTATCTTTATCTGTGTTTTATTGTTTATGAATGAAAGTCATGTCGTTCTAGTTATATTTTACAGACTGAAGTGCTCCATGGATTACATATACCCCCAGGCTATGGATCATTTAGGTTTCCATTTTCATTAAAACATTCAGCAAGCCCTCAAACCAAGTGCATTAATGGACAGAGAATCCGCATTTTGGTAACTATAAATGGTGCCCTATTATGGAATAATAAGCGTTGCCACCGTCATAAATAAATTCTTATTTCCTGTTGATTTAAATGTTATTATATAATAAAATAATACATTTATATCACTCCAGAATAAAATTATTTATTATTTTCATTTCCTGTTTAGTAAAACAGTACTAATACAAATTTATATTGGCATCTAGCTAAAAGAATACGTTCATATGTTCTGGCTGATAGCAATCTTGCCTTCAGAAGGAACCGGTATGCAATACCGGCAGACAGGATGCCGCCAGTGGCACCCCGTCTGCCAGAATACCGGCGGCGAGTCCTCTCGTGGGCTTGCTGCGCTGGCCACGCATTGGGCCCGGTGGCGAGTTCCCACTCAGTTATTGGTGTGGACCCAGCAACCGAGTGGGAAATCCGGGAGTGTGTCAGGTTACCACCGCCAGTAAAATAAGTAAGAGTTTTTTTTTTTTTCGGTTGGCCCGACAATCAGACGATTTTTCTGGAAATTGTACACATCAATATCAGAGCTACACAAAAAGATATTTTTTTTTTAAGTTACCAGTTGTCTGCCACATCACACAGCATTTGCATATGTCCACCCACAAGGAGAAGGATGTAGTGAGAGGAAAACATAGGAAATATGTGCAGATTATATAGAAAGCACACACACTGCTCAATGGGGTAAATTTACTAAGATGGGAGTTCTATTTAAGATGGGTGTTGCCCATAGCACCCAATCAGATTCTACTTCTCATTTATCTAGCACCTTCTTGAAGATAATACCTGGAATCTGGTTGCTATGGGCAACATCCCATCCTAAATAGAACACCCATTTTAGTACATTTACCCCACTATCAGGAGATTGTGACCGAGATCTTTGGTTTGGGATGACAGATCGGAAAATCGATCGTTCGTGTTTGTGTGTGGGCAAGATTTTTCAGAATTATTGGTGAAACACCGAAACGATCCTTCGTACACACTATACAATAACGTTGGTCATTCTCCCGATTATTACTTAGCTTAAGGGGAGCCGTTTTCTGCTATTGTAACATGAAGTTTGCAATGTCACACCTTGAAGAATTGATTTGGATGCTTTGCATGTGTAAAATTCAGGATGGATATTTGTGACGGGCTTTATATGCGGTCTTGGCTTTAGTAAATTGTATTTACAAACAGCACTTAATCCTGACCCATTGATAAGATGGTGTTTCCTCTGAAAATAATGCAGCACTGTGGAAAGTGTGTGGCCATGTCATCTCTGGCATGTGACTACATCTCTGGATAGCATCAAAGACAGTGACATAACAAGGGGTTGCGAGTGGGACACGTGCCCTGGGCGCCACAGCCAAGGCAGTGTTCTACCCGGCAGAGAGACACAGCAGGAGGAGGTCCGGCCAGAGGAGAAGGGAAGGGGGGGGGGGCTCCTCGCGCTTCATTCCCCCCCAGTGGTAGGCTGAGCCAGTAGGGTGTTACTAGGAGGGACTTAGCGCTTCGTTCCCCCATTGCACTGAATCAGCACCACCACTACCAATTCAGCTGATAATACCCCGGGAACCAAAATCCCTAGTTATGCCTTTGCTCAGAGAGGCCTGATCCCGTAACGCTCACCCCTTTTCAGTGTCCCCGCTGGTGAAAGCTTTCCTATGCAGAGACTGGTGAAGCTAGTACCATGGAAGATGGATAAAAAATATATTTTATTTTAGTTTACATAATTTTTTTTAATTGAATCTGCACTGGAAGACAATGTTAGGGCTTCTAATGCAGTGCACAAGTATGACCAGAATACTGGGCAGATATGCAGCAAATCTATGCATTCTGCTGCCAGCTAGCGTTGCCTTGGGGGCTGAGCATTGGGCCTGATCACCACAATAGAAAAATCAGTCTTTTCAGGTCAATATATTTGGGGTGGTATTCAAATGATATATCACGCCCAGTCTCCTTTCTAAAGTAATCTACGTTATCGCGCCCTTAGTAATCAGGTTTAGCTGTGTAAAGGGTTGGGCGCCCTCGCTACCCTAGGGGTAGCAAGCTGAAATGATTATACCGCACCCATCAGCAGAAACAGAACGGGTGTGGAAGGGGGTGAAAAGAATTGAATACCGCCCTTAGAGTGTCGTTTTCTAGGAAACCGATGATCTATGAACCTTTATGCTGTTAAATGTATGCTGCTTTCTGAAATAAACACAAATGATCACTACACTTTGCACTTGTCATTCGTCTGATGAAAGTGTTAAATATGGAGTGTCAAGACAATGACTAACATAGAAGATTCCCTATCTTTGTAATGTCATCTAATGACAGATACACCTCGTTAATGGATGCTGTCTAATGCCTATATATTCTGGCTTTATATCTGTGTGTGTCTGTTCTGCACCCTTTGGGCATAAAGAAATAAGAGATAACTCATTAGCATTATCCGAAGGAAGCTGAAATTAAGTTATGCATGGAAAGCAGCCCAGCCTCCCTCTCCAGAATGGGAAACCAACCAGAACTGCTATCAAAACCTGGTCCACCTACGCAGAATCCACTGGGACTTGTAGAAACTTTCCCACGGCATCTTCCTCCTTCACTCTTCCCACTCACTCTCCTAGAGGACAACTTCAGCTAAAGTCTCAGCAGCCATTCCATGAAATATTTTATATAGATAAATAGATAGATACTGTGATTATTAATGCTGGGCATACACTATAAAATGATCTTGCTGATCTGCCTAGGGCATGTAGAAACTTTCCCACAGCATCTTCCTCCCTCATTCTGCCCACTCACTCTCCTAGAGCACAGCTTCAGCTAAAGTCCCTGCAACTATTCTATGATATATACTGTATATATTGTGGCAGGGATAGCACAGAAAGGTAACATGCAGGATGTCAGATCCAGGGCAGGCATTCTGTGTGCAAAGCTGAGCAGTAGGCATAATTACAATCACCTGTGTGAGTCTGGTAAAATAAGAAGCAGAGATACTGGGAAACCGTTCCTGATGCTGACGTAGTTGGCCAGGCAACAGGAGGGGTGTTTGGGGACTATATTAGGAACCATTGGCTCTTCGAATCAACTTCATCTGTTGTATCAAGACTGTTCCCTGTTGTGCTGTGACTCCTGTTGCTGTTTGAAACTGCCTGCTGAACCTGACCTGCGAATCCTGCATGAAACTGTGTAACCTGCCTGTGGTGGAAAATAAGTGAGTTTACCCCAGCTGTGTGGATATAAACTCAGCACTCCACTATTTACACTCCAAACTGTAATTCATGTGAAATCAGGGAATGTTAGTTCCAAAATATTGCAACAATTTGTTAAGCTGACCATCCACTTTACGCCCTTCTCTCTTGGTCAGTCCCTACACTGACTTTCAATAATGTGAGCATTGCTCTGTTTCAGGCATCATATGGATTTTAAATACATAGTATGCTTCTATAATGGGTTTAGGCCCTGTCCCACTTGTCAAAGTCGAAAAATATAATGATGCATGCCCCTTGTACTAACCCCTCATGCACATGCACACTGCTCGTGCACCTGTTCCCCCATGCGTGCACATACCCGCAAGTTGCGTAAGATCGCTACGGCGATCGTGCGCATGAGATGTGTATTTACGGCGGAGTTTGTGAGCGTGTAGCGTGCGACTCGATCGTAGCATATTTAACCTAAATAGTGCATTTTGTAGTTAATATTCCCCTAGACCATGTCAGCGAGTATGATTAGTTTAAACTGTTCCTGGACAGAGAGATTCCTCTTTGCATGATAGGAAGGGTCAGATAAAGGTTGAAAGGTGGTGTCTAGTATCCAGCTGTAGGGTATTTTAAGAGTAACATTCCGGTGTTAGTTAGGAAAGGATCGCTCGCTCCTGCGTATAGTTATGTACAGAAGTAGATTATGAACATTAACTGTATTTGCTGTAAATTACACATGCGGCGGGAATCCTGAGGATACCTCCCACCAGAACAGTTGGGGAAAGACACAGCCCACCTGTTCAAATCCACCTATGACCTTTGCTGTAATGTAGAGACACATCCCTGTGTCCAATGAACAATGAGATACAGGTACCATTGTATTGTGAATGTATGTTGTGTATATAAAGACCACTGTTGCCTGGCCAGCCTTATGTCTCTGAAGGCTTTCTACCTGATAGCTGAGGACTGGATTCCAGGTCGCGCATGGGAAAGACTCCCCACGTATGTATATTCTCTGTAGCCATTGTTCGCCATTGTTCGTTTTATTCTCTGCTGTTCTGTTAGATTTCTATGTTAGTTTGTAGTGTATGATTTGTACTGTTTTTCCCCTTTTACTCTGAATAATCCACGGCAGTGTTAGAGCTGCTGCGGTTATAACCAAACCCGGTGTTGTGTTTTCACTTTCCTGAAAAGGGCTCTCTTAGCGTCTCAATCGCTCAAACAGCATACACATTAAGGTTTTTAAGCGTTACATCATTACAGTATTTGACTACTAAGGTTTTGTTATGATTCCAGCACTCTGATCTGAGGAGATCTTATTGCAAGGACCGGAGCACTGGAACGTAATGCTGGGGAAGGGTGCGGGAATGGAAAGTAGCCCCTGGCGCCCTAACTTTGTTGTCTCGCCCGTGCTGTCAGAAATCCCCTGCGAGACTATGGTTGCTTGAGCCCATGGCAGCCGCATTTGAAGGGCGGATTATGTCTGCCCAACTCTGATGCCCCCTCAGGTCTTAATGGGAGACAAAGGGAAATCCGAGACAGGGTGATAACAAGGGGCCCTCTGACTAAACAACCAGGCCAGGGGCTACAAGCTAACTGGAAACTAGAATATGTGCGGAAAAACAGCCAGGGAAAAGGACAACCAAAATATCCACTTGTCCACTCTCCTACCCGGCAACGCCGAGTTCCGGAGAGGACTTGTGGAAGCGGAACCCTCCGCAAATGCTCCGAAACAGAATATAAAGATAAAGCGGCTGAGCCGCAACACACGGCAGAGCCGCAACTCACGAACACCACTCGATATTCTCTGGTGATCGATGAGGACTACAGGGGACCAAACGACTTCTTGAGATGAGATGACAACTCCAAGATACAGGACTTCTGAGGACAGGAATGACCGGACACAGCAGGACTGGAACAGACGTTCAGCAAACCAAAACAGCATGCAGGAAGCTATTACCGGCGTCTGTGTGAAGCACTGAGAAGCATTTAACAAAGAGTCCTCCAATCAGATGCCCCCAGTCTAATTGCCCCAAATGCTGTGCAGCTGCCCTGCTGCACGCCCACAAGACCAGCGTGTATGTTGAAATCTGACCCTGCAACGGGGAACGCGGTCCGTCCATGGCGTCCCCGTTGCCAGGGTCCAGGCGGCTCAGCCGCTTGGCGTCCCTGTGTTGCTAGGGAGCCGGCGGCTTCGTACGCACAGCGTCCCTAGTTGCTAGGCGCCGAGCCGCGAGGACATCGCGGACCCCGGCGCCTAACAGTACCCCCCCCTTGAGGAGGGGTCAAGGAACCCCTAAAGCCAGGTTTCTGAGGAAATTCTCGAAAAAATGCCCTCTTGAGCCTAGGGACATGAAGATCCTTATCCAGGACCCAAGACCTTTCCTCCGGACCATAGCCTTTCCAGTGCACTAAAAAATAAAGCCGACCTCGGGACAATTTAGAGTCAAGAACTTTCTCTACCAAGAATTCCTGTTGTCCCTGTACATCCACTGGAGATCTACCCTGAGAGATCCTCCGAGGAAATTTACTGGAAGAAACGTATTGTTTCAACAGGGAACAATGAAAAGTATTTCCAATCTTAAGGGATCTTGGTAAACGTAGCCGAAAGGCAACTGGGTTGACCTTCTTAATAATAAGAAACGGTCCAATAAATTTGGGTCCCAACCTAGCCGAGGATTGTCGAAGCCTGATGTTGCGAGTTGACAACCACACCTTATCTCCCACTTTAAAAGTGCAAGGACGTCGGAGCCTGTCAGAAAATTTCTTCTCTCGGAAGGCCGCTTTTCTGAGAGCAAGGTGCACTTTTTTCCAAATTGCTCTGAGATGGGAGGTTAAGGTTAGCGAGGAGACTGGAGAATGATGAAAAAAAGAATTGGCTCTGGGGTGAAAACCAAAAACTGAAAAGAATGGAGACTCTTTAGTGGAGGAATGACAAGAATTATTGTAAGCAAATTCAGCCAAAGGGAGAAACTCGGACCAATCATTCTGGAGTTTGGCTGAATACAAGCGCAAATATTGTTTTAATGACTGGTTGACTCGTTCGGTTTGCCCGTTGGATTGTGGGTGGTAACCGGATGTTAACGACAGTTTCATCTTTAATGAGGCACAAAAACATTTCCAGAATTGTGCGATGAATTGTGGACCCCGATCAGAAACAATATCAGTGGGCAACCCATGAAGCCTGAACACATGGCGGAGGAACAAAACTGCCAACCCTTGAGCAGAAGGCAATCGAGGAAGAGCAATAAAATTAGCCATTTTACTAAAACGGTCCACTACCACCCATATGACTCGGAATCCGGCTGAAAGGGGAAGGTCAACCACAAAATCCATGGAAATATGAGACCATGGCCTGAGAGGAACAGTTAAGGGTATAAGTTGCCCGATAGGCAAGGAACGGGGAACCTTATGCTGTGCACAAACCTGACATGAATAAACAAATTCCTTAACATCTTTAGAAAGACTAGGCCACCATACTGAGCGAGAGACTAACTCCAATGTCTTAGTGACTCCCGGATGCCCTGAAACTTTGTTGTCATGAAATTCAGTTAAAACAGTGGCTCTCAAAAATTCAGGGACGTAAAGACGACCAGCAGGAGTAAATCTAGGAGCTTGGTGTTGAAGCTGGTTTAACTGGGTAAATAAATCCTGTGTGAGGCCTGCCCGGATGACCGAAGATGGAAGTATGGGGGTAACCACAGGATTGCTATTGTGAACCGGAAGAAAGCTACGTGACAGGGCATCAGCTTTAGTATTCTTGGAACCAGGCCTGAAAGTGATTATAAATTTGAAACGAGTAAAAAATAATGCCCAACGTGCTTGCCGGGCATTAAGCTGTTTAGCTGATTCAATGTATTGCAGGTTCTTATGATCAGTCAAAACCGAAATAGTATGTTTTGCTCCCTCCAGCCAATGCCTCCACTCCTCGAAAGCCCACTTTACCGCCAGTAACTCCCGATTACCAACGTCATAGTTGGATTCAGCGGAGGAGAATTTCCTGGACATAAAGGCACAAGGATGTAACTCCAGAGACTCCGGATCCTTTTGAGAAAGGACAGCCCCCACTCCAACCTCTGAGGCATCAACCTCCACAACAAAGGGCAATTCCGGATTAGGATGTCTGAGGACTGGAGCCGAGACAAAGGCTTGTTTCAAGGCCCGGAAAGACAACTCAGCTTCATGCGACCAGTTGGTAGGATCCGCTCCTTTCTTTGTCAGAGCCACTATGGGAGCAACCAGGTCAGAAAAAGAATGGATGAACCTCCTATAATAATTCGCAAACCCTAAAAAGCGCTGAATTGCTTTTAAATTGGTGGGTTGCGCCCAATTAAGGATGGCCTGGAGCTTCTTTGGTTCCATGGAAAATCCCTGAGGGGAAATTATGTACCCTAAAAAAGATACTTCCGTGACGTGAAAATCACACTTCTCCAGCTTGGCATATAAATGATTCTCACGTAACTTTTGAAGAACCAGACGCACCTGGGTAACATGTTGTTCCATCGATTCAGAATAAATCAAGATGTCGTCTAAATAAATGATCACGAATTTCCCTAGGAAGTCACGGAGCACATCATTAATGAGGTCTTGAAAAACTGCTGGAGCATTAGACAGGCCGAACGGCATCACCAGGTATTCGTAGTGACCCGACTGAGTGCTGAAAGCCGTCTTCCACTCATCTCCAGATTTAATTCGGATGAGGTTGTAAGCTCCTCTAAGGTCAATTTTAGAAAAAATCACAGCAGAACGTACCTGATCAAAAAGTACAGAAATTAACGGCAAAGGATAGGTGTTTTTTACTGAGATCTTATTCAGGGCTCTAAAATCAATGCATGGTCTAAGCGAGCCATCCTTTTTCTCCACAAAGAAAAAACCTGCACTTAAAGGAGATTTTGATGGTCTAATAAATCCTTTCTCTAAGCTCTCCTGAACCTAATCATTCATGGCCGAAGTTTCTGGCCTGGACAATGCATATAATCTCCCCTTTGGCAATGCGGCACCTGGAACTAGCTCAATAGCACAATCATAAGGCCGATGGGGAGGCAGAATGTCCGCATTGCCTTTGGAGAATACATCGGCAAACTCCTGGTATTCCACAGGAATGAGCTCTGGAATGATAGCTGCTACTCTGACTGTATACGAAATACATTCCTTAGCCACAAAATGTACCCCATTGGGAAATCTCCCCGGACCGCCAATCAATGGTGGGATTATGAAAGGCCAGCCAAGGGTGACCCAGAACAACTGGAACTGCTGGGCAATGTGTTAGGTAGAATTCAATATTTTCGGAATGTAAGGCTCCTACTGTAAGTACTACGGGATGTGTACGGTGAGTAATTACCCCATTGGAAAGCGGACTCCCATCTAAGCCGTGCATGGTGATACACCTATCCAATGGTAACTGTGGAATGCCTAAGGCCTTAGCCCAAATTAAATCCATAAAGTTTCCTGCAGCTCCACTGTCAACAAAAGCCGACACCAAAGAACTGAGGCTGCCAAAGGAAACCTTAACTGGGACAAAAAGAGAGTTATTCGAGGAGATAAGCTGCAGACCTAGGTGAACCCCCTCACAATTCACCTGGTCAAAGCGTTTCCCGACTTGTTTGGACAATTACGAGCAAAATGTCCCTTACCACCACAGTACAAACAAAGACCGGAATTTTGCCTTCTGGTTTTTTCCTCAGGAGACAGCCGGGAGAGACCCATCTGCATGGGCTCCTCGACGTCCTCTGGAATGGAATAAACACAAGGACTAGACCTTACAGATGTTCCTCTTTCAGCCCTCCGCTCTCTGAGACGACTATCAATCTTTATAGAAAGCTCCATGAGTTTATCGAGAGTCTCAGGAGCGGGGTACTGGAGGAGACTGTCTTTAATAAACTCTGATAAACCGAGGCGAAACTGACTGCGCAGGGCTGGGTCATTCCAGCCACAGTCGTTCGACCAACGGCGAAACTCAGTACAATAAACCTCTGCAGGATTTCTACCTTGTTTGAGAGCGCGCAGCTGACTTTCAGCGGACGCCTCTCTATCTGGGTC
Organism: Pseudophryne corroboree; assembly: GCF_028390025.1. Taxonomy (NCBI): domain Eukaryota; kingdom Metazoa; phylum Chordata; class Amphibia; order Anura; family Myobatrachidae; genus Pseudophryne; species Pseudophryne corroboree. Next base: position 900,143,894 of record NC_086445.1, on the reverse strand, counting down.
ATCATACAAGAGCCCTAAAGACTTAAAGAAAGCGTCTACTGACAACAACGCAGGATCCTCTGCTCTTAAACCAAATGCCCAGGTCTGAGGATCCCCCTGGAGTAAAGAAATAATAATCCCAACCCGCTGAGATTCAGTACCAGAGGAAGTAGGTCTTAAACGAAAATAAAGTTTACAGGATTCTTTAAAATTAAAAAAATCTTTTCTATCACCAGAAAAACGGTCAGGCAAATGCATCTTTGGTTCAGGGACTACCTTTGGGGAGGCTCGCAAAAGATCTTCCTGCGACCTCACCCGAAGAGAGAGATCCTGAACCATCTGAGTAAGTTCTTGAATCTGATTGACTAAGAGCTGGCCAGGATTTGGCCCTAAACCTGTCGGATTCATGAGGCCAACAAACTTTAACAAAAACTGAATGAGAAAAAATTAAACCTGGTTTAATTTTAGTTTTTGGTAGGGCCGGTAATAATGTTATGATTCCAGCACTCTGATCTGAGGAGATCTTATTGCAAGGACCGGAGCACTGGAACGTAATGCTGGGGAAGGGTGCAGGAATGGAAAGTAGCCCCTGGCGCCCTAACTCCGTTGTCTCGCCCGTGCTGTCAGAAATCCCCTGCGAAACTATGGTTGCTTGAGCCCATGGCAGCCGCGTTTGAAGGGCGGATTATGTCTGCCCAACTCCGATGCCCCCTCAGATCTTAATGCATGCAGGAAGCTATTACCGGCGTCTGTGTGAAGCACTGAGAAGCATTTAACAAAGAGTCCTCCAATCAGATGCCCCCAGTCTAATTGCCCCAAATGCTGTGCAGCTGCCCTGCTGCACGCCCACAAGACCAGCGTGTATGTTGAAATCTTACCCTGCAACGGGGAACGCGGTCCGTCCATGGCGTCGCCAGGGTTCAGGCGGCTCAGCCGCTTGGCGTCCCTGTGTTGCTAGGGAGCCGGCGGCTACGTACGCACGGCGTCCCTAGTTGCTAGGCGCCGGGCCGCGAGGACATCGCGGACCCCGGCGCCTAACAGGTTTAGAGTATAAGTATATTCTTACTGTGTTTTATTAACAAGGTTTAAAGGTTATCTACTGTGTGTGCGCCCGCTGTGTGTATCCCGTACACCCAGCGCAGCGTGTGTACGCCAAGTGCGTACCACGTGCGGGACTCTGTACGCAAATAGCGTACAAAGTGCGTAGCACGTGCACATGGTCTAGCGGCCATAGCGGCTCCACGGTAATAGTGTATAGCTTTATGTTTAAAGATAATAATTGACATTATCACTAGAGATGAGCGCCTGAAATTTTTCGGGTTTTGTGTTTTGGTTTTGGGTTCGGTTCCGCGGCCGTGTTTTGGGTTCGAACGCGTTTTGGCAAAACCTCACCGAATTTTTTTTGTCGGATTCGGGTGTGTTTTGGATTCGGGTGTTTTTTTCAAAAAACACTAAAAAACAGCTTAAATCATAGAATTTGGGGGTCATTTTGATCCCAAAGTATTATTAACCTCAAAAACCATAATTTACACTCATTTTCAGTCTATTCTGAATACCTCACACCTCACAATATTATTTTTAGTCCTAAAATTTGCACCGAGGTCGCTGTGTGAGTAAGATAAGCGACCCTAGTGGCCGACACAAACACCGGGCCCATCTAGGAGTGGCACTGCAGTGTCACGCAGGATGTCCCTTCCAAAAAACCCTCCCCAAACAGCACATGACGCAAAGAAAAAAAGAGGCGCAATGAGGTAGCTGTGTGAGTAAGATTAGCGACCCTAGTGGCCGACACAAACACCGGGCCCATCTAGGAGTGGCACTGCAGTGTCACGCAGGATGGCCCTTCCAAAAAACCCTCCCCAAACAGCACATGACGCAAAGAAAAAAAGAGGCGCAATGAGGTAGCTGTGTGAGTAAGATTAGCGACCCTAGTGGCCGACACAAACACCTGGCCCATCTAGGAGTGGCACTGCAGTGTCACGCAGGATGTCCCTTCCAAAAAACCCTCCCCAAACAGCACATGACGCAAAGAAAAAAAGAGGCGCAATGAGGTAGCTGTGTGAGTAAGATTAGCGACCCTAGTGGCCGACACAAACACCGGGCCCATCTAGGAGTGGCACTGCAGTGTCACGCAGGATGTCCCTTCCAAAAAACACTCCCCAAACAGCACATGACGCAAAGAAAAAAAGAGGCGCAATGAGGTAGCTGACTGTGTGAGTAAGATTAGCGACCCTAGTGGCCGACACAAACACCGGGCCCAATCAGCACATGATGCAAAGAAAAAGAAAAGAAAAAAGAGGTGCAAGATGGAATTGTCCTTGGGCCCTCCCACCCACCCTTATGTTGTATAAACAAAACAGGACATGCACACTTTAACCAACCCATCATTTCAGTGACAGGGTCTGCCACACGACTGTGACTGATATGACGGGTTGGTTTGGACCCCCCCCAAAAAAGAAGCAATTAATCTCTCCTTGCACAAACTGGCTCTACAGAGGCAAGATGTCCACCTCATCTTCACCCTCCGATATATCACCGTGTACATCCCCCTCCTCACAGATTATCAATTCGTCCCCACTGGAATCCACCATCTCAGCTCCCTGTGTACTTTGTGGAGGCAATTGCTGCTGGTCAATGTCTCCGCGGAGGAATTGATTATAATTCATTTTAATGAACATCATCTTCTCCACATTTTCTGGATGTAACCTCGTACGCCGATTGCTGACAAGGTGAGCGGCGGCACTAAACACTCTTTCGGAGTACACACTTGTGGGAGGGCAACTTAGGTAGAATAAAGCCAGTTTGTGCAAGGGCCTCCAAATTGCCTCTTTTTCCTGCCAGTATAAGTACGGACTGTGTGACGTGCCTACTTGGATGCGGTCACTCATATAATCCTCCACCATTCTATCAATGTTGAGAGAATCATATGCAGTGACAGTAGACGACATGTCCGTAATCGTTGTCAGGTCCTTCAGTCCGGACCAGATGTCAGCATCAGCAGTCGCTCCAGACTGCCCTGCATCACCGCCAGCGGGTGGGCTCGGAATTCTGAGCCTTTTTCTCGCACCCCCAGTTGCGGGAGAATGTGAAGGAGGAGATGTTGACAGGTCGCGTTCCGCTTGACTTGACAATTTTCTCACCAGCAGGTCTTTCAACCCCAGCAGACTTGTGTCTGCCGGAAAGAGAGATCCAAGGTAGGCTTTAAATCTAGGATCGAGCACGGTGGCCAAAATGTAGTGCTCTGATTTCAACAGATTGACCACCCGTGAATCCTTGTTAAGCGAATTAAGGGCTCCATCCACAAGTCCCACATGCCTAGCGGAATCGCTCCGTGTTAGCTCCTCCTTCAATGTCTCCAGCTTCTTCTGCAAAAGCCTGATGAGGGGAATGACCTGACTCAGGCTGGCAGTGTCTGAACTGACTTCACGTGTGGCAAGTTCAAAGGGCATCAGAACCTTGCACAACGTTGAAATCATTCTCCACTGCGCTTGAGACAGGTGCATTCCACCTACTATATCGTGCTCAATTGTATAGGCTTGAATGGCCTTTTGCTGCTCCTCCAACCTCTGAAGCATATAGAGGGTTGAATTCCACCTCGTTACCACTTCTTGCTTCAGATGATGGCAGGGCAGGTTCAGTAGTTTTTGGTGGTGCTCCAGTCTTCTGTACGTGGTGCCTGTACGCCGAAAGTGTCCCGCAATTCTTCTGGCCACCGACAGCATCTCTTGCACGCCCCTGTCGTTTTTTAAAAAATTCTGCACCACCAAATTCAAGGTATGTGCAAAACATGGGACGTGCTGGAATTTGCCCATATTTAATGCACACACAATATTGCTGGCGTTGTCCGATGCCACAAATCCACAGGAGAGTCCAATTGGGGTAAGCCATTCCGCGATGATCTTCCTCAGTTGCCGTAAGAGGTTTTCAGCTGTGTGCGTATTCTGGAAAGCGGTGATACAAAGCGTAGCCTGCCTAGGAAAGAGTTGGCGTTTGCGAGATGCTGCTACTGGTGCCGCCGCTGCTGTTCTTGCGGCGGGAGTCCATACATCTACCCAGTGGGCTGTCACAGTCATATAGTCCTGACCCTGCCCTGCTCCACTTGTCCACATGTCCGTGGTTAAGTGGACATTGGGTACAACTGCATTTTTTAGGACACTGGTGAGTCTTTTTCTGACGTCCGTGTACATTCTCGGTATCGCCTGCCTAGAGAAGTGGAACCTAGATGGTATTTGGTAACGGGGGCACACTGCCTCAATAAATTGTCTAGTTCCCTGTGAACTAACGGCGGATACCGGACGCACGTCTAACACCAACATAGTTGTCAAGGCCTCAGTTATCCGCTTTGCAGTAGGATGACTGCTGTGATATTTCATCTTCCTCGCAAAGGACTGTTGAACAGTCAATTGCTTACTGGAAGTAGTACAAGTGGGCTTACGACTTCCCCTCTGGGATGACCATCGACTCCCAGCGGCAACAACAGCAGCGCCAGCAGCAGTAGGCGTTACACGCAAGGATGCATCGGAGGAATCCCAGGCAGGAGAGGACTCGTCAGAATTGCCAGTGACATGGCCTGCAGGACTATTGGCATTCCTGGGGAAGGAGGAAATTGACACTGAGGGAGTTGGTGGGGTGGTTTGCGTGAGCTTGGTTACAAGAGGAAGGGATTTACTGGTCAGTGGACTGCTTCCGCTGTCACCCAAAGTTTTTGGACTTGTCACTGACTTATTATGAATGCGCTGCAGGTGACGTATAAGGGAGGATGTTCCGAGGTGGTTAACGTCCTTACCCCTACTTATTACAGCTTGACAAAGGGAACACACGGCTTGACACCTGTTGTCCGCATTTCTGGTGAAATACCTCCACACCGAAGAGCTGATTTTTTTGGTATTTTCACCTGGCATGTCAACGGCCATATTCCTCCCACGGACAACAGGTGTCTCCCCGGGTGCCTGACTTAAACAAACCACCTCACCATCAGAATCCTCCTGGTCAATTTCCTCCCCAGCGCCAGCAACACCCATATCCTCCTCATCCTGGTGTACTTCAACACTGACATCTTCAATCTGACTATCAGGAACTGGACTGCGGGTGCTCCTTCCAGCACTTGCAGGGGGCGTGCAAATGGTGGAAGGCGCATGCTCTTCACGTCCAGTGTTGGGAAGGTCAGGCATCGCAACCGACACAATTGGACTCTCCTTGTGGATTTGGGATTTCGAAGAATGCACAGTTCTTTGCTGTGCTGCTTTTGCCAGCTTGAGTCTTTTAATTTTTCTAGCGAGAGGCTGAGTGCTTCCATCCTCATGTGAAGCTGAACCACTAGCCATGAACATAGGCCAGGGCCTCAGCCGTTCCTTGCCACTCCGTGTGGTAAATGGCATATTGGCAAGTTTACGCTTCTCCTCCGACAATTTTATTTTAGGTTTTGGAGTCCTTTTTTTTCTGATATTTGGTGTTTTGGATTTGACATGCTCTGTACTATGACATTGGGCATCGGCCTTGGCAGACGACGTTGCTGGCATTTCATCGTCTCGGCCATGACTAGTGGCAGCAGCTTCAGCACGAGGTGGAAGTGGATCTTGATCTTTCCCTAATTTTGGAACCTCAACATTTTTGTTCTCCATATTTTAATAGGCACAACTAAAAGGCACCTCAGGTAAACAATGGAGATGGATACTAGTATACAATTATGGACTGCCTGCCGACTGCAGACACAGAGGTAGCCACAGCCGTGAACTACCGTACTGTACTGTGTCTGCAGCTAATATAGACTGGTTGATAAAGAGAAGATGTCTATGTAACTATGTATGTATAAAGAAGAATGAAAAAAATCCACGGTTAGGTGGTATTACAATTATGGACGGACTGCCTGCCGAGTGCAGAGACACAGAGGTAGCCACAGCCGTGAACTACCGTACTGTGTCTGCTGCGACTGGATGATAAATGATATAAAAAATATATATATATCACTACTGCAGCCGGACAGGTATATATTATATATTATATAATGACGGACCTGCTGGACACTGTCTGTCAGCAGAATGAGTTTTATTTTTATAGAATAAAAAAAAAAAACACACAAGTGAAGTCACACGACGAGTGTTTAACTTTTTCAGGCAATCACAATATAAGTATACTACTAACTATACTGGTGGTCAGTGTGGTCAGGTCACTGGTCAGTCACACTGGCAGTGGCACTCCTGCAGCAAAAGTGTGCACTGTTTAATTTTAATATAATATGTACTCCTGGCTCCTGCTATAACCTATAACTGGCACTGCAGTAGTGCTCCCCAGTCTCCCCCACAATTATAAGCTGTGTGAGCTGAGCAGTCAGACAGATATATAATATATATAGATGATGCAGCACACTGGCCTGAGCCTGAGCAGTGCACACAGATATGGTATGTGACTGACTGAGTCACTGTGTGTATCGCTTTTTTCAGGCAGAGAACGGATATATTAAATAAACTGCACTGTGTGTCTGGTGGTCACTCACTATATAATATATTATGTACTCCTGGCTCCTGCTATAACCTATAACTGGCACTGCAGTAGTGTTCCCCAGTCTCCCCCACAATTATAAGCTGTGTGAGCTGAGCAGTCAGACAGATATATATAATATTATATATAGATAATAGATGATGCAGCACACTGGCCTGAGCCTGAGCAGTGCACACAGATATGGTATGTGACTGACTGAGTCACTGTGTGTATCGCTTTTTTCAGGCAGAGAACGGATATATTAAATAAACTGCACTGTGTGTCTGGTGGTCACTCACTATATAATATATTATGTACTCCTGGCTCCTGCTATAACCTATAACTGGCACTGCAGTAGTGCTCCCCAGTCTCCCCCACAATTATAAGCTGTGTGAGCTGAGCAGTCAGACAGATATATATAATATTATATATAGATAATAGATGATGCAGCACACTGGCCTGAGCCTGAGCAGTGCACACAGATATGGTATGTGACTGACTGAGTCACTGTGTGTATCGCTTTTTTCAGGCAGAGAACGGATATATTAAATAAACTGCACTGTGTGTCTGGTGGTCACTCACTATATAATATATTATGTACTCCTGGCTCCTGCTATAACCTATAACTGGCACTGCAGTAGTGCTCCCCAGTCTCCCCCACAATTATAAGCTGTGTGAGCTGAGCAGTCAGACAGATATATATAATATTATATATAGATAATAGATGATGCAGCACACTGGCCTGAGCCTGAGCAGTGCACACAGATATGGTATGTGACTGAGTCACTGTGTGCTGTGTATCGCTTTTTTCAGGCAGAGAACGGATTATAAAGTAAACTGCACTGTCCTCACTAGTAAACTCTCTCCACTCAGTCTCTACACTTCTACAGTAACAGTACTCCTCCTAGTCAGCTCCAGTAAATCTCTCTCAGTCTCTTATAATCTAAATGGAGAGGACGCCAGCCACGTCCTCTCCCTATCAATCTCAATGCACGTGTGAAAATGGCGGCGACGCGCGGCTCCTTATATAGAATCCGAGTCTCGCGATAGAATCCGAGCCTCGCGAGAATCCGACAGCGTCATGATGACGTTCGGGCGCGCTCGGGTTAACCGAGCAAGGCGGGAAGATCCGAGTCTGCTCGGACCCGTGAAAAAAACCATGAAGTTCTGGCGGGTTCAGATTCAGAGAAACCGAACCCGCTCATCTCTAATTATCACACTCATTTAAACCCCTTTTCCACTATTGATGCGGGTCGCAGCCGGGAGCCTGACACGGGTGCTACTTGGCTGCGACCCACATCAGAGCCCCCTTTCCCACTGCACTCACCAACCCAGTATATTGCCGGGTTGGTGACGCTGCTGGTGATGCAGCAGGGGTGGCGCTGGGAGATCACATGACACGGCTTCCGTTTACACTGCACAGCTTACCGGGTTGAACTCATGTTCAACCCAGTAAGCTACCCGGGTAGGATTCCCGGATCACTTGATACGGGTTTTTGCAGAGGGAGCCGTTTCCACTAGCAAAAAACACGGATAAATGCGCGCCTCCATGCATTTACTCGGGTTTTTTGAGCTAGTGGAAAAGGGGTATGAAAGAGACAGAACCACACCCAAGCATATCAGTTAATGAACACCTGGGGAATATCTATTAGCTTTAGAATTGAGGAGAAGAAAAGACAACTTTATTGTTTGTTTCAAGAGTGCCCCAAACAATAGAGTTGTCTTTTCTTCTCCTCAATTCTAAAGGTATAATTTACAACTCTGGGGAGCACCGCCGGTTTCTCAATTTTTGCATGATAATTAATCAAATGGACATTCTACCCACATACCGGTTTAGTTATTAAGATTCATATTTTCTTCCCCCTCAAGGGACCAACCCAGTGCGCCAACTTTCATCCCCACACCCCGTTTCCCCTTCCTGATCTATCTTTTATGAATATCTATTAGCATTAGGCTTACATATGGAAAATAGGGCTGCAGAAGAAAGTGTGACCACAAAAAATTTATATAAACAGACTTTAATCCACAGCACTCAAACATCCGCAGTACTATATATATTTACTGTTTCATATATATGTTTCTGTGGGCTGCTGTTGTTATTAAGGGGTCTATTTACTAAGCATTGGATGGCGATAAAGTGGATCGAGATAAAGCACCAGCCAATCAGCTCCTAACTGCCATGTCACAGGTTGTGTTTGAAAAATGACAGTTAGGAGCTGGTTGGCTGGTACTTTAACTCCAGCCACTTTATCTCCAAGCAAGGCTTAGTAAATAGAGACCCTACTATCAGGAAATACACTATACAGTTATCTGGCTGATCTGCTTTATATCAGCAGATCTGCTAGATTATTGTACGTTGTATGTGCGTGACTAATCAAATATATAATTTGGTTGGACATGACGGATCTTCCAGCATGTCCTCTCAAAGCCGTATTTTGAATTTGCATGTCGGCCGCAGTGGGCAGTGTATGCAATTTACAGTGGAAAACAGAGAAATGTCTCCTCCCTGGTGTAAAGGTGAGTAAATACACAGTACACATACCTTCCAACATTTTACATATAAAAACCGGTACAAATTAGGAAAGGGGGCATGGCCAGAGGTAAAGGGGGCATGGCCACGCCTCCTTTCCTATACTTGCAATGGGAATTTGGAGAGTCAAAAATCGGTACAAAAACCTTTTTGGCAGGTACAGACCATAAAAAAAAGGCACTTTACCTGCCAAAAAGGTACAGTTGGAGGGTATAAGTACATGAAACATGTACATACATGTCCTGCTTCAATTAGTTCATCATGGAGGCTTGTAAGTAGATACATATGCCTCCATAGTATGGATCTTTTAGTTAATGATTTGTACAGTCATGTGCACTGTGTTACAGTATTCCCCCTTACTGTAGGAGTGTGGCACTCCCCTACCCACTTTAATGCAGTTTATATATTTTATTCATATGGACTTATGCATGTGGGCCCCGCTTGTTAACTCACTGTATTGTTTGCAAGTATGTCTCTCCTATAAGGGCCTATTTATCATAAAATATTTTCCTGACATTCCCCAAAGGTATTTGGATGATAGATCTACAATGTCTAGGTAGACAGTCAATAGGTCAACACCATGTGGTCAACATGAATTAGGTTGTCAGGAACAAAATGTCAACTGTGCTTAAGGTTGACAGGTATAAATGTTGACAGGTTGAAAATGTCAACATGACAATAGTCGACACATATAGTCGACACTTTTTTTTGGGGGGGAGAGGTCACGTTTTCACACCATTTGCTTAATTTACTATCCACGTGGACTGCGATTGGGAATAGTAACATGTGGCAAGTGAAGCGACCCTGCGAGGGACTATGTTTGTACTGATGGTGGTCACAGAGCATAGACTATACAATATTTGCCAACCCTCCCAAAAAAACAAACTTGTGTCAACTATTGTCATGTCAACCTTTTGTAACTGTCAACCTTAACCACTGTCAACCTTTCATTTGTTGACCTTCTGTACCTGTAGACCTAATGCATATTGACCTTTCGGGGTCGACCTGAACATTGTCGACTTTCTATACCCCACCCTTCCCCGAGTAGATCTTGAAAACATTAAGTATCCCGCCCAGATGTACTATGGATGGATCGCAGCAAATGGTGTTACCCTATAGCAGTCTATGGGCTACTGAGTCACACATTTTTCTGGAGAAGGAGCATTCTAAATCCGTGATGTTATGATGTTACGCCCAGGGGGTGGGACCAGCGACTCTGGGAAGTAGAGCTCTGTCTCTGGGCGGCTCTGCAGTAGCGCTACTGGTCACAGGGTAATGTTTCAGGCATCCAGCATACTACATGCATGTGCAGTGGGGCAGTGATGGTGTATGACGGCACTGCTTAGCACACCCCTGCGCGGCCCTGCAGTTGACCTGGAAACTGTCAGCAGAACACATAGCCAAAGACTCTTGCAAGCATGCCTGTGAGAATGCCATAAGCTTGTCATAAAGGGCTTTTAAAACAGCACTGTTAGGTTATCGATAACATAACATTCTCTTTAGATGTTTCTCTTATTTTACAGTGCCAGATTTCCCACCAGGCATGTGAGGCACATACCTAGGGGCGACCCAGCAGCTCCCCCCCTTTTTGAGCCTTCTTTTTATTTTGTTAATCAATGGCGGCCCGTGTGTGTAAGGATTGCGACTCCCGTGTGTGCGTGTGGGGTTCGCAGGCCGCGGGTGGGAGAAGCCATGGGGCATGCCCCCTCCTCATAGTTACAGCGTCCAGCTTGTGCTGCCTGCAAAGGAAATGGGCGGCTAATATTATGGTGCCCAGGGGCAGCCTGCCTCCCAAATCTGCCTCTGGTCTGATATATGACCATATCGTGTAAACATCGCCAAGGTTATGGACTCTCACAGACCACTAATAAACTATCAAAAAAACACTTGTCAGAATATCGTTTTTAGTCCGTCATTTTTAGAGATACAGCATATATCTATGAGAAGTGTGTAGACCACACAGCACATGAAGAATAGTGTAAGCTGTATACAGTTGTCCTATCTATCCTTGTTCTTACACTGACAGTTGTCCTATCTATCCTTGTTCTTACACTGTATATGTTGGAACTGCTAAAGGTCAGCAGCTGACACGCTACATTTGTAGAATTGATTTATGATCATGTGGCGTTAGAGTCTTGTACTATAAGTGTATGGCATAGAGATGGCTAACAGCAATTTCATCCTGCTACCCAACACACACGTTGTTTTATAAGAGATCTACCAAAAAGCATTGTATTTACCTTAGTAGCCACAATTCTGTAAATTCTATCTCAGTTACCCGCACATGCCCCTCTCCACAAAACAGTATAACTGTCTGTGCTCCCCTAACTCATCCTCTATCCATACCTCCCAACTGTCCTAATTTCCGTGGGATAGTCCTGTTTTCAGGCACTGTCCTGTTGTCCCACCCACAGACTGCAGTGTCCTGCAGCGGGGGGTGGGGAGGATGGAGGCCTTCTGTCACTCGCTGCTATGCTTAGCAGAGCAGCAATAAATAGATATAAAAATGAAATATAAAAAATTCCGACCCTAAACTAGAGATGAGCAATCCGGACCGCCCCGAAGATTGGGGATTCAAGTCCACCCGAGCTGCAGCTTGAGTGTTCCGGCCAGACTCTGATCCCACATCGAGGCCAAACGTCATCCTCCCAGTGTCAGGTTCTCGCGGGACTTGGATTCTATATAAGGTGCTGCGGTCAGGACTCATCGTCATTTCACTGATGCACGCTGAACGCTGCACTATACTCTGCTGTACTGGCTGTACTTATAGTGACTGTGTACAGGGGACATGCTTCTGCTATGCTGCACTATACTCTGCTGTACTGGCTGTACTTATAGTGACGGTGTACAGGGGACATGCTTCTGCTATGCTGCACTATACTCTGCTGTACTGGCTGTACTAAAAGTATAAGTGACTGTGTATAAGGGGCACGCTTCTTGTATGCTGCGCTATACTCTGATGCACTTATAAGTGACTGTGTATACTGCGCTTAACTCTGCTGTACTGGCTGTACTGTATACATTACTATGTATAGGGGGCATGCTGCTGTATGCTGCGCTGTACTCTATTTTACTGGCTGTGCTGTATAAATGTGTGTATAGGGAGCATGCTGCTGTATGCTGCACTGTACTTTGCTGTAAATTGTACTGTTTAGTGTGCTTTACCTTAGTGTGCTTTGTTCACGTGCATTCATAAGCCCTGTGATCCATGCAGTTTGAACCAAGCTACAAGTTGAAACACAGAAAAATAAAACACATACTGTATATTGTTTGTACTGTTTGGTGTTCTTTACTCTAGTGTGCTTTGTTCACATGCATCTATAAGCCCTGTGATCCACACAGTTTGAACTGAGCGCAAAGTTAAAAAAAAAAAGCGGAAAAATAAAATATATCTATTTGTACTGTTTAGTGCGCTTTACCCTAGTGCACTTTGTTCACATGCATCTATAAGCCCTGTGACTCCACACAGTTTGAACCGAGCTACGAGTTCAAAAAATATATATAGTTCCTTTGTTTGCACTGTTCTGTACACTGTACCCTAGTATGCTGTGGCAATGTTTCATATGTGTGCTATAAACTGCCGTGTGCTTGTGCTGCTGCTCTGTCGCTTAGTAACCATCTATCTCGCTACAGCCTTTGGCCAATATTGGTGAAAACAATATTGTGAGCTGTGAGGTGGTCAAAATACACTGGAAATGACTGGAAATTAATTTTATTGAGGTTATAATAACAAAAAAAATCCAAAATTAAGTGATTTTTAGCTTTTTTTTATTTTATTTTTTTAAATAAAAAGCAAATTCAATACCAGTCACAGTGATTTGGCAAATGCAAAGCTGAACGACGAATCAGAGCCAAATCCAAATGCAGCAAAAATGGTCTGGCGCACATCTCTACCCTGACCTGTATTACATTCCCACTTATCAGCCCTTACTATAATTTTCTTAATGACATCATTGTTTATCATGCCTAGAGGAAAGGGTGAAAGTTATTTGGTTATATGGTACAGTATATTGAGAATGTTCTTATTTTATTTACTTTGATAAATTCCAGGTATAGTATTCCTCTGACATTGCTTGCAGCCTCATATATACAGCATATAGGGGGTAATTCCAAGTTGATCGCAGCAGGATTTTTTTTAGCAGTTGGGCAAAACCATTTGCACTGCAGGGGGGGCAGATATAACATGTGCAGAGAGAGTTAGATTTGGGTGGGTTATTTTGTTTCTGTGCGGGGTAAATACTGGCTGCTTTATTTTTACACTGCAATTTAAATTGCAGAATGAACTCACCACACCCAAATCTATCTCTCTCTGCACATGTTACATCTGCCTCCCCTGCAGTGCACATGGTTTTGCCCAACTGCTAAAAAATTTCCTGCTGCGATCAACTTGGAATTACCCCCATAGTACTTTCTGTCACCATTTAGATTGTGAGAAAAGAAAAGAAAAGGTTAGAGTCACCATCTCTCTTTATTTGCAGCGTTCAAATTACCTCTGAATGCTGATAAGGTTCAGTCAGTGATGAAAAAATCACCCTGAGGATTTGCCCAGAATTGAATCTTCTTGCAACATATAATCCCGGGCAGTTGTTCTCTGTCATCACTTCATATTCTTTACTTAATGAGGGAGATTCAATTGTTTTCCCTTCTGCTTCTTGCTGCTAAGGAAGCAATAAATGTGGATATTTGTGTGGAGATTCCTGGTCTACACAAACAAATTTTTATATTTTCTGTTATTGAATCACATTCTTTTGGCCCCAGAGTCCAATTTAATTAAACTGCAGATTTCTCCTTTATGTCATTATGCAAACATTTATTTACATTTAATTTCATAAAGCAGAAGCTTTCCTTCCTCCATTCCACAGCTGTATAAATGATGAGCCACTGGAAATGATATGGTTTAAATATGTGAATTTATAATCAATTTAAGAGCAGTTTAAAGATTTAAGCCGCCCATTACAGCCTATTCGCAATTTACTGCAGTTATACCCTTCAGCAAAAACCATTGTAAATAAGGGAATATACCTACCATCTTTATGATTACAGGGTATATGACGTTACCACTTGTGTCCGATTGGTGTAGAAAGGTCAACTGCAGACAAAAATGTACACTATAGTATCAATGGGCAGTCTCTGCTGTCTGAAGAGAAGGGATCTGTGTCACCCTTCTGTTGCCATGGACACGAGTCACCATTTATCTTTGGTACCCCCTATTTCCAGACAGTTTGGAAGATGGTTAGCTGAGGGTGCTGAAAGTGAAGTTCCTTAAACATACTATAATGCAATAAAGCCATCTACAGTCCCGTTTCCCACATGCTGGCCAAAAATGAAATAGAAGAGTGTGAGATTTGCAAAGTGCCGAGATTTGAATGCGCAACTTTTTGCAGGATAAAACCAGGTTGATTTCACATCGTTAAAAGTTGTCACTTTAAATATTAGGGATTGATGTGTCCAACAGTGAAAAGTGTGGAGAGCCACTGGAGAAGTTGCCCGTAGCAGAATCAGCTTTTTGGTAGCATTTATCAATTACATTCTATAAAGTGATAGGTACAAGCACAATTTGGTACAATTTGACAAATCCATATTTTATTTAATCTCTCCTTATATATTCCTTGTTATCTGACATGATAGTAAAGGAATAACCATGAACAAACATGAAGAAGGGAGGGAGATCTGAGCAAGGTGAACACAGGCTGATGAGTTGATATTTATTTGGTATAACCTTTTTGAATGTATAGTAAGGGACGATATCAGTAAGTGATTCTGCCATATCATTATTGCCTGCGTGAACAGTATACACTGCATGGCATAGAGATTAATAGATCAATATCTTCCCATATTATATGTGGAACAAATGCTGTCCCTGATAATAACCTCCATTGTGGAAGAAAACATCTGTTTTTATTTTGTATGTTTTTAGGGGGTATCTAATTAGCAGCAGTAATTTACCGCTGGTAATATATTCGCTGGGGGCTATCCAATTGGCCCCAATGCGGCCGCTCCTCCCCCCGACGCTGTAATTTATCAGAGATTGTGCTTCAGTTACCTAAGGCACCCGAGCGTAATCCATGATAAGAGGTCATCAGAACCGCGATAACACATGGGGTCTGTAACTTGTCCTGGGTCCCATGTCTTATCGCACAATCGCAGGTCCGTTTTCAGCTGATAAAATTACCTATAATTGGATACTGCAATAATGACCATCAGTCAAAAATCGCGATATCAGCCCATTTTTAGCAGCCAGAAATGGATCACAAGTAATTGGATATCCCCTTTGTCCTTTTTTCAAATTTTAGGTGGCTGGGTTTAGTCATTTTTTTAAGTCAGCTTTTTAAGCAATACAGTATATATTGGTATCATTGGATTGGATATACATTTTCATTTTCAGTTACCCTCCTGCTTTGTAATGAAAGTTCTTCAGTGACATTAAATGTTTAATTTTAACTTATATGCACAGTTTCTGCTAATGTTTGGATACGTGCCTTGCATTTATATGAAAAACTATAACGGTTATTATACAGCAATATCAGTGGAAGGACAATCTGTCTAGCACCCAAGGTGAAGTTGTCAAAATGCACTTTCTCTTCCCAAGTGAAACCATGCTCACTAGCACTATTTACATGTTGGAGGAGAAGTATCAAACCTCAGAGAGAGATAATGTGGAGAAAAATAAGTACTAGGCTAACCAATCGGCTCCTAACACAGCCTGTCAAACGACAATAGTTAATTGGTTGGTACTTTATTAATCTCCAAGCTTTGTTACATCTCCCACATTTCTGATTGTGCACCCAGAACCCCCCCCCCCCTTTTCCCCACAAAATGCAAAGTAGGGATCATAAAATGTATTGGAAGACTTATCATTCAACTCCTACAAGTGACCTAGAGCCTGTTCCTGTAATGAGCATACTGTACAGATCCCCTTCTCTGGGAACTAGTGTACAATACCCTTTGGGGGTAATTCAGACCTGATCGCTCGCTAGCTGTTTTTTTTGCAGTCCTGCGTTCACATAGTCGCCACCCACCAGGGAGTGTATTTTAGCTGTGCAAGTGTGCGATCGGATGTGCAGCCGAGAAGTACAAAAAGATTTTGTGCAGTGTCTGAGTAGCCCAGGACTTACTCAGCCGCTGCGATCACTTCAGCCTGTCCGGGACCGGAATTGATGTCAGACACCGCACCGCAAATGCTTGGGAACACCTGCGTTTCTCTAACGTCCTAAGTGGATGCTGGGGACTCCGTAAGGACCATGGGGAATAGCGGCTCCGCAGGAGACTGGGCACATCTAAAGAAAGCTTTAGGACTATCTGGTGTGCACTGGCTCCTCCCCCTATGACCCTCCTCCAAGCCTCAGTTAGATCTCTGTGCCCGAACGAGAAGGGTGCACACTAGGGGCTCTCCTGAGCTTCTTAGTGAAAGTTTTAGTTTAGTTTTTTTATTTTCAGTGAGACCTGCTGGCAACAGGCTCACTGCATCGAGGGACTAAGGGGAGAAGAAGCGAACTCACCTGCGTGCAGAGTGGATTGGGCTTCTTAGGCTACTGGACATTAGCTCCAGAGGGACGATCACAGGCCCAGCTTGGATGGGTC
This sequence comes from Pseudophryne corroboree, assembly GCF_028390025.1. Classification (NCBI taxonomy): domain Eukaryota; kingdom Metazoa; phylum Chordata; class Amphibia; order Anura; family Myobatrachidae; genus Pseudophryne; species Pseudophryne corroboree. Next base: position 900,127,327 of record NC_086445.1, on the reverse strand, counting down.
CCAGAGCCGCGCCGCCGGCCCCCTTACAGAGCCAGAAGGCAGAAGAGGTCCGGAAAATCGGCGGCAGAAGACGTCCTGTCTTCAACAAGGTAGCGCACAGCACTGCAGCTGTGCGCCATTGCTCTCAGCACACTTCACACTTCGGTCACTGAGGGTGCAAGGCGCTGGGGGGGGGGCGCCCTGAGACGCAATAAAAACACCTTGGCTGGCGAAAATACATCACATATAGCCCCCAGGGCTATATGGATGAATTTTAACCCCTGCCAGAATCCATAAAAAAGCAGGAGAAAAGTCAGCGAAAAAGGGGCGGAACCTATCTCCTCAGCACACTGGCGCCATTTTCCCTCACAGCTCGTTGGAGGGAAGCTCCCCTGGCTCTCCCCTGCAGTCACTACACTACAGAAAGGGTTAAAAAAGAGAGGGGGGCACAAATTAGGCGCAGTATTAACTATACAGCAGCTATAAGGGGAAAAACACTTATATAAGGTTATCCCTGTATATATATAGCGCTCTGGTGTGTGCTGGCAAACTCTCCCTCTGTCTCCCCAAAGGGCTAGTGGGGTCCTGTCCTCTATCAGAGCATTCCCTGTGTGTGTGCTGTATGTCGGTACTTTTGTGTCGACATGTATGAGGAGAAAAATGATGTGGAGACGGAGCAGATTGCCTGTAATAGTGATGTCACCCCCTAGGGGGTCGACACCTGAGTGGATGAACTGTTGGAAGGAATTACGTGACAGTGTCAGCTCTGTATAAAAGACAGTGGTTGACATGAGACAGCCGGCTACTCAGCTTGTGCCTGTCCAGATGTCTCATAGGCCGTCAGGGGCTCTAAAGCGCCCGTTACCTCAGATGGCAGATATAGACGCCGACACGGATACTGACTCCAGTGTCGACGGTGAAGAGACGAATGTGACTTCCAGTAGGGCCACACGTTACATGATTGAGGCAATGAAAAATGTTTTACACATTTCTGATAATACGAGTACCACCAAAAAAAGGGGTATTATGTTCGGTGAGGAAAAACTACCTGTAGTTTTCCTGAATCTGAGAAATTAAATGAGGTGTGTGATGATGCGTGGGTTTCCCCCGATAACAACTGATAATTTCTAAAATGTTATTGGCATTATATCCTTTCCCGCCAGAGGTTAGGGTGCGTTGGGAAACACCCCCTAGGGTGGATAAAGCGCTCACACGCTTGTAAGGGCTCTACCTTCGCCTGAGATGGCCGCCCTTAAGGATCCTGCTGATAGAAAGCAGGAGGGTATCCTAAAAGGTATTTACACACATACTGGTGTTATACTGCGACCAGCAATCGCCTCAGCCTGGATGTGCAGTGCTGGGTTGGCGTGGTCGGATTCCCTGACTGAAAATATTGATACCCTAGATAGGGACAGTATATTTTTGCCTATAGAGCATTTAAAAGATGCATTTCTATATATGCGTGATGCACAGCGGAATATTTGCCGACTGGCATCAAGTCTAAGCGCGTTGTCCATTTCTACCAGTAGAGGGTTATGGACACGTCAGTGGTCAGGTGATGCGTATTCCAAACGGCATTTGGAAGTATTGCTTTATTAAGGGGAGGAGTTATTTGGGGTCGGTCTTTCAGACCTGGTGGCCACGGCAACAGCTGGGAATTCCACGTTTGTACCCCAGGTCGCCTCTCAACATGAGAAGACGCCGTATTATCAGGCGCAGTCTTTTCGTGGACAAGCGGGCAAAAGGTTCCTCATTTCTGCCCCGTGACAGAGGGAGAGGAAAAAGGCTGCAGAAATCAGCCAGTTCCCAGGAACAGAAACCCTCTCCCGCCTCTGCCAAGCCCTCAGTATACGCTGGGGCTTTACAAGCAGAATCAGGCACGGTGGGGGGCCCGTCTCAATGAATTTCAGCGCGCAGTGGGCTCACTCGCAAGTAGACCCCTGGATCCTTCAGGTGATATCTCAGGGGTACAAATTAGAATTCGAGACGTCTTCCCCTCGCCGTTTCCTAAAAGTCGGCTTTACCGATGTCTCCTTCTGACAGGGAGACAGTTTTGGAAGCCATTCACAAGCTGTATTCCCAGCAGGTGATAATCAAGATACCCCTCCTGCAACAGGGAACGGGGTATTATTCCACACTGTTGTGGTACCGAAGCCGGACGGCTCGGTGAGACCGATTCTAAATCTAAAATCTTTGAACACTTACATACAGAGGTTCAAATTCAAGATTGAGTCACTCAGAGCAGTGATTGCGAACCTGGAAGAAGGGGACTACATGATGTCTCGGGACATCAAGGATGCTTACCTTCATGTCAAAATTTACCCTTCTCACCAAGGGTACCTCAGGTTTGTGGTACAGAACTGTCACTATCAGTTCAGACGCTGCCGTATGGATGGTCCACGGCACCCCGGGTCTTTACCAAGGTAATGGCCGAAATGATGATATTCCTTCGAAGGAAGTGAATTTTAGTTATCCCTTACTTGGACAATTCCCTGATAAGGGTAAGATCCAGGGAACAGTTGGAGGTCGGTGTAGCACTATCTCAGGTAGTGTTGCGGCAGCACGATTGGATTCTCAATATTCCAAAATCGCACCTGGTTCCGACGACGTGTCTTCTGTTCCTAGGGATGATCCTGGACACAGTCCAGAAAATGGTGTTTCTCCCGGAGGAGAAAGCCAGGGAGTTATCCGAGCTAGTCAGGAACCTCCTAAAACCGAGCCAAGTCTCAGTGCATCAATGCACAAGGGTTCTGGGTAAAATGGTGGCTTCTTACGAAGCAATCCCATTCGGCAGATTCCACGCAAGAACTTTCCAGTGGGACCTGCTGGACAAATGGTCCGGGTCGCATCTTCAGATGCATCAGCGGATAACCCTGTCACCAAGGACAAGGGTGTCCCTCCTGTGGTGGCTGCAGAGTGCTCATCTTCTAGAGGGCCGCAGATTAGGCATTCAGGACTGGGTCCTGGTGACCACGGATGCCAGCCTGCGAGGCTGGGGAGCAGTCACACAGGGAAGGAATATCCAGGGCTTATGGTCAAGCCTGGAGACATCACTTCACATAAATATCCTGAAGCTAAGGGACATTTACAATGCTCTAAGCTTAGCAAGACCTCTGCTTCAAGGTCAGCCGGTGTTGATCCAGTCGGACAACATCACGGCAGTCACCCACGTAAACAGACAGGGTGGCACAAGAAGCAGGAGGGCAATGACAGAAGCTGCAAGGATTTTTCGCTGGGCGGAAAATCATGTGATAGCACTGTCAGCAGTATTCATTCCGGGAGTGGACAACTGGGAAGCAGACTTCCTCAGCACGACCTCCACCCGGGAGAGTGGGGACTTCACCCAGAAGTCTTCCACATGATTAAAAACTCGACAGGTATTGCGCCAGGTCCAGGGACCCTCAGGCAATAAGCTGTAGACGCTCTGGTAACACCGTGGGTGTACCAGTCAGGGTATGTGTTCCCTCCTCTGCCTCTCATACCCAAGGTACTGAGATTGATAAGATGGAGAGGAGTAAGCACTATATTCATGGTTCCGGATTGGCCAAGAAGGACTTGGTAACCGGAACTTCAAGAGATGCTCACGGAGGATCCGTGGCCTCTACCTCTAAGAAGGGACCTGCTCCAGCAAGGACCCTGTCTGTTCCAAGACTTACCGCGGCTGCGTTTGACGGCATGGCGGTTGAACGCCGGATCCTGAAGGAAAAAAGGCATTCCGGATGAAGTCATCCCTATCCTGATCAAAGCCAGGAAGGATGTAACCGCAAAAACATTATCACCGCAATTGGCGAAAATATGTCGCGTGGTGCGAGGCCAGTAAGGCCCGACGGAGGAAATTCAACTGGGTCGATTCCTACATTTCCTGCAAACAGGAGTGTCTATGGGCCTGAAATTGGGGTCCATTAAGGTTCAAATTTCGGCCCTGTCAATTTTCTCCCAAAAAGAACTAGCTTCAGTCCCTGAAGTTCAGACGTTTGTAAAAGGGGTACTGCATATACAGCCTCCTTTTGTGCCTCCAGTGGCACTTTGGGATCTCAATGTAGTTTTGGGTTCCAAAAGTCACATTGGTTTGAACCACTTAAATCTGTGGAGTTAAAATATCTCACATGAAAAGTGGTCATGCTGTTGGCCCTGGCCTGGGCCAGGCGCGTGTCAGAATTGGCGGCTTTATCCTGAAAAAGCCCTTATCTGATTTTCCATTCGGACAGGGAGGAATTGAGGACTCGTCCTCAGTTTCTCCCCAAGGTGGTTTCAGCGTTTCACCTGAACCAACCTATTTGTGGTGCCTGCGGCTACTAGGGACTTAGAGGCCTCCAAGTTGCTAGACGTTGTCAGTGCCCTGAAAATATATGTTTCCAGGACGGCTGGAGTCAGGAAATCTGACTCGCTGTTTATCCTGTATGCACCCAACAAGCTGGGTGCTCCTGCTTCTAAGCAGACTATTGCTCGTTGGATTTGTAGTACAATTCAGCTTGCACATTCTGTGGCAGGCCTGCCACAGCCAAAAATCTGTAAATGCCCACTCCACAAGGAAGGTGGGCTCATCTTGGGCGGCTGCCCGAGGGGTCTCGGCTTTTCAACTTTGCCGAGCAGCTACTTGGTCAGGAGCAAATACGTTTGTAAAATTCTACAAAATTGATATCCTGGCTGAGGAGGACCTGGAGTTCTCTCATTTGGTGCTGCAGAGTCATCCGCACTCTCCCGCCCGTTTGGGAGCTTTGGTATAATCCCCATGGTCCTTACGGAGTCCCCAGCATCCACTTAGGACGTTAGAGAAAATAAGAATTTACTTACCGATAATTCTATTTCTCATAGTCCGTAGTGGATGCTGGGCGCCCATCCCAAGTGCGGATTGTCTGCAATACTTGTACATAGTTATTGTTACAAAAATCGGGTTATTATTGTTGTGAGCCATCTTTCAGAGGCTCCTCTGTTATCATGCTGTTAACTGGGTTCAGATCACAGGTTATACGGTGTGATTGGTGTGGCTGGTATGAGTCTTACCCGGGATTCAAAATCCTTCCTTATTGTGTACGCTCGTCCGGGCACAGTATCCTAACTGAGGCTTGGAGGAGGGTCATAGGGGGAGGAGCCAGTGCACACCAGATAGTCCTAAAGCTTTCTTTAGATGTGCCCAGTCTCCTGCGGAGTCGCTATTCCCCATGGTCCTTACGGAGTCCCCAGCATCCACTACGGACTATGAGAAATAGAATTATCGGTAAGTAAATTCTTATTTTTTTCAACCACTCCCAGAAAATGGTCAGTTGACACCCACAAACGCCTTCTTCCTGTCAATCACCTTGCGATCGCCCGTGCGAATGGATTCTTCGGACAAACCCATTGCTGAGTAACAAACTGCTTTGTACCTGTGCGATGCGTCTGCGCTTTGCGGTGCATACGCATTTCTGACCTGATCGCAGCACTGCAAAAAACGCTAGTGAGCGATCAGGTCTGAATTACCCCCCATTGGCTGTTGCCTAGCATACAAAGCTGTCCAGAAACTGGCAACTAATATGTATGAGTCCATTATCTGGTGGCTAGCCTACAGTACAGAGATGTTAGCCTCCTGGCTATCATATAATACAGAGCCTATTGTTTTGTGACTGTTGTACATTACAAAGCTCATTGCAAGGTGAATATAGTATAATACATTCCAAGTTAGACTGGCCCACAGGTGCGCAAGGGAAATCTCCAATGGGCCCCACACCCTCCTCTAGTGGTCAGCAATTTAGTGGAGCAGAAGGGGGGGGGTGTTCTGGTTGCCCGGAAAACCCTCTCTTCTTGGCAGGTGGCTTAAGTTATGACAATAGCAATGATATATATTACAATTACTAGAGCTGCTGTCACATCATGCAGTTTAGAGCTGCTGCCAGGGGCGGATCCAGAAGAAAATGATAGGGGGGGCACCATGGAAGGGGCAAGTACATTTGCGTGCGGCTTTGGTGCATGTGAGGTGGCACTTCTTATACAATGCCCACAGTTGTAGCGCTCATTATGCAATGTCCACTGTACAGGAGTGCCCCTTATATAGACCCCATAGTAGTGGTGCCCCTTATGCAATGCCCGTATTGCCCCCAGTAGTAATGTTGCCTGTTGTAATGCCCCCAGTCATTTAGCGCCCTAGTAGTTATGCCCCCAGTGGTAATGCCCCTGCAGTTATGACCCCAGTAGTTTACCCCGACCCCCCCCCCCTTTAGTTTAGCCTCCCAGTGGTAATGCCCCAGGTAGTTTGCCTGCTTGTAGTTTAGCCACCAGTAGTAATGCCCCCCTGCAGTTTTCCCCATTGTAGTTTAGCCCCTGTAGTTATGCCCCCCTTGTAGTTTAGCCCCCAGTAGTAATGCCCCCAGTAGTTTGGCCCCTGTAGTTATCCCCCAGTAGTTTGGCCCCTGTAGTTATGCCCCCCTGTAGTTTAGCCCCCAAATAGTAATGCCCCTGTAGTTACGCCACCAGTAGTAATGCCCCTGTAGTTACGCCGCCAGTAGTAATGCCCTCCTGTAGTTTGCCCCCAGTAGTTAGCCCCTTTGTAGTTGGCCCGCAGTAATAATGTCCCCCAGTAGTGTGCCCCCAGTAGATGCCCCCCAGTAGTAATGCCCCCTAGGAGTTTGCCCCCAATAGATGACCCCCCAGTAGATGCCCCCCAGTAATAATGCCCCCAGTTGTAATACACCCAGTAGATGCCACCAGGAATAATGTCCCCCAGTAGTTTGCCCCCAGTAGATTCCCCCCAGTAAAAATGTCCCCCAGTAGTAATGCCCCCAATAGATGACCCCCCAGTAGTAATGCCCCCAGTAGATGCCCCCCAGTAATAATGCCCCCAGTAGTAATGCCCCCAATAGATGACCCCCCAGTAGTAATGCCACCAGTAGATGCCCCCCAGTAATAATGCCCCCAGTAGTTTGCCCCCCCAGTAGTAATGCCCCCAGTAGATGCCCCCCAGTAATAATGCCCCCAGTAGTTTGCCCCCAGTAGTAATGCCCCCCCAGTAGTAATGCCCCTTGTTGATGCCCCCCAGTAGTAATGCCCCCAGTAGTAATGCCCCTTGTTGATGCCCCCAGTAGTAATGCCCCCAGTAGATGCTCCCCCAGTAATAATGCCCCCAGTAGTATTGCCCTCCCCACCCAGTAGTAATGTCCCTTGTTGATGCCCCTCAGTAGTAATGTCCCCCCCCCCCCCGTAGTTTGCCCCCAGTAGATGTCCCCGCTGCACTGAGGAAGAGAAAACAGAACATACTTACCAAGCCCCGTTCCCGCTTCCAGACCTCTGCAGTCCTCCTCCTCCATGGGCGTCCGCTCCTCGGTCAGCACTATGAGAGAGACGTCATGACTGACGTCTCTCCCATAGCGCACGCCGCACAGTGACAGCGCCGGAAGCCGGAGCTCAGTACTGAGCTCCTGCCTCCGGCTGCCGCTGTGCAGGGAGACGGGCGCCTGCTGGTAATACCATCTCAGCGGGCGCCCGTCATCTCCCTGTGCGGCGCCGGCGCTGGGGGGGACGGAGGCCACAAATGACGGGGGGCACGGGCCCGAGTGCCCCCTCCCCCTGGATCCGCCACTGGCTGCTGCACATGCCCTGTGTAGCAGCTTCATCTACCAAGTTTGCTGTGTGTGGAGTCCTCAATCAGTGCAATGGACCGAGAGAGCAGCTACCAAGTAGAGACAGGAGCCTTATCATGATGTGGGAGAATGTGTGCTTAGAAAGTGCAGTACTGGTTCTATTATGTGTGTGTATTTTTAATGGTTTGTTGTTTAACCTTTTCCTGACCACTTATTTATATTATTTGAATGTTTGACACAGCCTATACTATATATAGACCATCTATAATGTTAAATACTGTATTCTATTCAGTAACCAGTGCATAAAAAGATCAATGTGAACATTAACGTCCAGGGTCTGTACTAGGTTCTTCTACCGCTCCCCCAGACTCCCACACTTGGGGGGTAATTCAGAGTTGTTCGCAGCAGCAAATTTGTTAGCAGTTGAGCAAAACCATGGGGGTAATTCCAAGTTGATCGCAGCAGGAATTTTGTTAGCAATTGGGCAAAACCATGGCCCTCATTCCGAGTTGATCGGTCGCATGGCGAATTTAGCAGAGTTACACACGCTAAGCCGCCGCCTACTGGGAGTGAATCTTAGCTTCTTAAAATTGCGACCGATGTATTCGCAATATTGCGATTACTAACTACTTAGCAGTTTCAGAGTAGCTTCAGACTTACTCTGCCTGTGCGATCAGTTCAGTGCTTGTCGTTCCTGGTTGACGTCACAAACACACCCAGCGTTCGCCCAGGCACTCCCACCGTTTCTCCGGCCACTCCTGCGTTTTTTCCGGAAACGGTAGCGTTTTCAGCCACACGCCCCTGAAACGCCGTGTTTCCGCCCAGTAACACCCATTTCCTGTCAATCACATTACGATCGCCGGAGCGATGAAAAAGCCGTGAGTAAAATTACTTTCTACATAGCAAAGTTACTTGGCGCAGTCGCAGTGCGAACATTGCGCATGCGTACTAAGCGGATTTTCATTGCGATGCGATGAAAAATACCGAGCGAACAACTCGGAATGAGGGCCCATGTGCACTGCAGGGGGGCAGATATAACATTTGCAGAGAGAGTTAGATTTGGGTGGGTTATATTGTTTCTGTGCAGGTTAAATACTGGCTACTTTATTTTTACACTGCAATTTAGATTTCAGTTTGCACACACCCCACCCAAATCTAACTCTCTCTGCACATGTTATATCTGCCCCCCTGCAGTGCACATGGGGGTCCGAGTTGATTGTAGCTGTGCTAAATTTAGCACAGCTACGATCATCTTCCCTGACATGCGGGGGGACGCCCAGCACAAGGCTAGTCCGCCCCGCATGTCAGTGCCGCCCCCCCCCCCCCCCCCCCGCACAAATACAAAAGCATCGCACAGCGGCGATGCGCTCGTATTAGTGGAGTAACTCCCGGCAACGCAGCCGCCGCGGCACGCCCCCACAATGGTCCGGCCACGCCTACTAAACGGCGGCTTAACGCCGCCGTTCTGCCGACTCCTGCCCAGCGAACGCCTCTGTCTCACTGCGGCGCCGGCGCATGCGCAGTGCCGACCCGATCGCTGCGCTGCGACAAACTGCAGTGAGCGATCGGGTCGGAATGACCCCCATGGTTTTGCCCAACTGCTAACAGTTTTGCTGCTGCGATCAACTCTGAATTAGGCCCTTGCTCCAATGTTCTGCAGAGTGGGAGATTGTGGACTGCATTTGGAAACCCCCCTCTAGAAATCCTGTGTTTGCCCCTGTAAGTTTGTATGTATGCTATTACTGGCTGTATACTGGTTGCATAGAATTCAAACCGTAAAAAAGTGCTCTAGTTTGAAGGGGCACTCCTGATCAGGTTTTTTTGGGGGTAATGAGCTAATATTGGTTGCATTCCCACTATTCAGATGTCACCTTGAGCAATTCAATTTACTTTTTTTTTTTTAACAGGGATTAAAATTACTTTGCTAATAAAATATTATTAATATAAAATAAACCCAATCCACCCTATTTGTTTACAAATTTCAAAGAGACAAACACAAATAGTTGAAACGAAGATGTGATATGAGAAGTCTCACATATTAATGTATTGCTATGTTGCCAATAGTTGCTTGAATATTTTAAAGCCAAAATGTGATTATTATTTTTTTACATGAATTATTAAAGCAATAGAGATAATGTGCAGGATACTCCTACACTGCCAATAAAAGTTTTGGCAAATCAAATGTGTTAAGTTGCTCGTCTTCTGTTGTGCCTTATGCAGCACAGCTGAGGGAACACTTCAATCTCATATGAAATATTGCCTCTAATATGCATCATGTTGCAATAATCTTTATTTGGCTGCACCTGAATAGCTACACGAGAATGTGTGGGGGGTGCTGCGGCCACAGCTGTCCCAGGCCCGGCCTCTCTGACAGAGGCGATACGGACGTAACTGTGGGGGCATAGTAATATATATATATATATATATATATATATATATATAATATGTTTGAATTTTATTTATATTATTTTTCACGCATCTCGCCCACTTGATAGTGAAGTGGGCAGAAAGGGAGATTAATACATATTTCCCTGTGAGGGTATGTGGCCTAATGGCATTACTAGCTCCACCCCCATTGCCGCCCACCTGCATCTCCTCTCTGGGCTACTCCCAGGGAGGAAATAAGTAAGGAAGCAAGTATTGATAAGGGATGCTGATAACACTATCAGCACTGTATACTTGCTCTGATTGGCTGCATGTGTAGTGACACCCCTCCCCCCAGCTGATAGCACTTATCAGTACTTATTTCATTAGCATCACAGCTATTTTGTATCTTGTCACAGCTGGTTATTTTATTTGCATTAATTTCCTTTTGAAATACTGCAGAAAAAAAGATTACCATTTCAAGGGGTATATTCCGAATGTAGAGGTGCTTGTATTTAATGATATTTCTCCTGTGTAAAATAGGGTGGAGTGACTTTTGTCTTTACTGCTAACACTGTCTAGCCATATCTCTGTTATTGTCAGGGTTTAGTGTACCTGGGCCCTCATTCCGAGTTGTTCGCTCGCAAGCTGCTTTTAGCAGCATTGCACACGCTAAGCCGCCGCCTACTGGGAGTGAATCTTAGCTTATCAAAATTGCGAACGAAAGATTAGCAGAATTGCGAATAGACACTTCTTAGCAGTTTCTGAGTAGCTCCACACTTACTCGGCAACTGCGATCAGTTCAGTCAGTTTCGTTCCTGGTTTGACGTCACAAACACACCCAGCGTTCGCCCAGACACTCCCCCGTTTCTTCAGACACTCCCGCGTTTTTCCCAGAAACGCCAGCGTTTTTTCACACACTCCCATAAAACGTCAAGTTTCCGCCCAGAAACACCCACTTCCTGTCAATCACAGTACGATCACCAGAACGAAGAAAAAACCTCGTAATGCCGTGAGTAAAAAACCTAACTGCATAGCAAATTTACTTGGCGCAGTCGCACTGCGGACATTGCGCATGCGCATTAGCGACTAATCGCCCCGTTGCGAGAAAAAAAACAACGAGCGAACAACTCGGAATGATCACCCTGATGCAGAACAGAAGTACTGTTGTTTATAAGAATCTGAAAATGCAAAGCTGGTAACCTTATCAGTAACTGTAATTATTAATTCATTAATTACTACCACAGAAAAACTGCTCACTTTACTGATCGTGCGCCATCTGATAATTTTTTTTTATTGCATTTTAGACTTTTGTAGATGGTCTATGCTGCTGAAGATAGTGGTGGTGAAAGACCTTGATGTTGTATGAGTGCACCTTGAACTTTTGTTTGTAGGTTTATCATACACTTGGCTTTAACAGGCTCTATTTTTACCATTTACAAAAGTGAGAGCATCACTAAAAAATGTACTGACCTATTGCACTGATGTTGTCATGGGAACCACATGCTAAGAATTGTTCATTTTCTTTTACAGTGTGAATGCTTTATTCCAGGTTTGAAGTGCAGCATGCCTCAAGACAGTACCTTCAGTCTTTAGATCGACCCCATATGGTTGACATGCATTAAGTCAACATTGAGAAAAGGTCGACATGGGCAAAAGGTTGACCTGTGAAAAATCGTCACTGAAAAAGGTCAACAGGTTCAGAATGTCGACACAAAAATGGTCGACACAGTTTTTGACATTTTGGGGTTAGTGTTTTTCCATCTGGGACCACTATTTGTAGGAAATTGTCCCCTTGCGGTCTCGTTGTGCTAGCCACACTACGGGCACAGTGTCTCGCTCCACTTTGCTTTGCTCAACACAAGGTTACTAAAGGTTATGATTTGTGACATGGATAGAAAACATTGGAAAAAGTCCAAAAAATTAATAAAAAAGTGTCGACCATATGTGTGTCGACCATTGAAACCTGTTGACCTTTTGTCCATGTTGACCATATCCAGTGTTGACCTTTCATAAGTTGACTTTTTGTCCATGTCACCCTAATGTATGTCGACCGTATGGTGTCGACCTAGACACTGTCGATCTAAAGTCCGGATCCAAACTTACATAGCCCTATACTACCATAACACTTTCAGCAGTCTTGCCACTGACTGCCTCTGTTTCTGTTACATTAATACTCATAGCAATCAACCTGTGGTTTTTTTTAATAAAGTTTTTCACATGTAGCATACCCAAAGCTAGAGCTGTGCAGGCAGGGCCATCGCCAAGGGCACAGAGCCACTTTGGGGGCATGATGAAGCAATACATAAATTGATCATTTTCACTCACAACCTATAGAAGTACACAGCAACTCGTATTAGCAATATTTGGCTGAATCACTATATCATGGATCTTCAACCTGCGGTCCCCCTGCTGCTGTGGAACTACATATCGCAGCATGCTCTGCCTCAGTTTTAGCATACCTTAATAGCAAAACTGTGGCAGGGCATGCTGGGATTTGTAGTTTCACAGCATCTGGAGGTACACAGGTTGAAGACTCATGCACTATATGGCATACTTACTGACTTTTTGGTTGCTCTCTCCGGGAGAGAGCAGCCAGGTCGGCTCAGCAGGGGGCGGGGAAGGGTAGTGATGAGCAGAGGTGGAACGGAGGTGGGGCGGAGTTTGGGTGGGGGCATGGCTGATGTATCGCATCATTTAAGCCACGCCCCCGCTGTGTAATGCCGCTATTACCGGCATTATACTGCAGGGGGCGTGGCTATGATGACGCGATTCAACAAGAATCGCGTTATCGACTGCCCGGACCGCCCACTGTACTAACAAAGTGGGCCGCCGGGCAGGGGGGAACACAGAAATCGGTAGACCTGCCTCCTTTTCCGGGGGGCCGGGAGGGTCACCCGATTTTCGGGATCCCCCCGGCCATTCCGGGAGAGTAGGCAAGTATGCTATATAGTGATGCGCACAGCTAAAAATCATGACTGTAAACCCAACTGAATTGAATTTCCCCCTAAGAGACCAATCCCTTCAATTCAAAGTGTATTTATTTTACTGTCTAGCCTCTAGACTATACTAGGGGATGCTTTCAGCATTCTAGCAGTCGTGATGCCTGGCGGGCATGTGACTGGAGAGTTGTTGTGGGGTTAAGTTAGTGTTAGGCACTAGGGGGGTGATAATAACCACAGCCGCCACCCCTGGAGGGATAGGGGAGGGGGCAGGGTAGAAATACTTACCCCATCCGCATTCGGTATCTTCATCGTCGTGATGCCGGTGGTCATGTGACCGCTGGCATCCTGACCTGGTATTAAATATCGAACCCTATACTAGGACAGGATTAAAATGTACCATACTGCATATACTGTATCACGTGCATGGTATGAACACATATTTGTGATCATATTATCTGTTCATTCTTTCTTGGAAATTTCTATTATGAGCTCTGTGGTAGCTTTCATCATCTAGTAATAGGCAAAGATGCAGAAAATACATATTGTGCTCAAACAGTTTACTGTTTATTAAATCAATAGAAAATATTACTTCTTATATTTTCCCTTTAAAATTGTCATATTTATAAAAGTGTCTCAGTAACTTAAGCATTGAGTTCAGCCAAGGATAGTGCCTGCAGCTTGTGCGCAGCTGTTCATTTCTTCACTGGTTCTCTCTTCACACAACAGGCTGCCCATCACCGTTTCTATTATTATTACTAGGAATATGTTCCAGAACCAGCAGCCTCATTTTGTGCCGCCCCTGGACATTTTATATGTGCCGCCATATCCCCTGCTATGGGTTCACCCCTACTGTTTCCCATCTAGATGAGATTAATCAATGGGAATTGTCAGTTTTAATTAAGCCAGTGATTAAATTAATTGAGCCAGTGATTAATTCTAAATACATATATAATATGCACTAAATAAATAAATTTTATTTAAATACAGTAGTATTAATAAAACAACACAAGTAAAGAGAGATGAGGTAAGAGCCGCTGCACCAACTGTTCTGTTCTAGTTATACGTCCTTGTAACCTTTCCCCCAATTCCTGCCCCCATTGGAATATTGTTTATGTTTAAGTATTTATCTAATAAAATTGAATTGACATTGTTTTCTGCTGTGGGAAAATTAATTTGCTGCTTATTGCATTAGGCAATAGTTGCAGTGGCTTCAGAAGGGGGGTGTGGAGGTTTGGCCCACACCCAGGTGTCACCCTCGGAGGGGGTGACACCAAGATGCCGACTTCTCCACAGTGACAGGAGACGGGTGCTGCAGTGTTACTTTCTCCTGCAGCACCCAGCTCCTGTCATATAGGAGGAGCAGACGTTGCAGGCTCTGGGGGCAGCTCAGCATCTTCGGGAGTGATGTCACTGGGATTCCCACCATGACCATGCCCCTTTAATTTAGACCACGCCTCTTTTCACCCGTACCCCAAATAGAGTGACTGTGAGCTGTCACATACTGTATATCAGGCAACAGTATGCATTGCTGTAGTTTTGTCAGCAGCAACATTCAGTACATCTCCCGTTCTATCACATCTCATGAGTGCAGTATTGGATTGGTGACAGTGGAGGCCATTACATTATACTGATCTCATTGTTATGTTTGTGGAACCAGTATTTACTAAATTGTGATTTAGGACCCTATTCAGGTTGGATTGCAAATTCTGCTAAAAAGCAGACTCTGGCCCTCATTCCGAGTTGATCGCTCCCTAGATGCTTTTAGCAGCTGTGCAAACGCTAAGCCGCCGCCCTCTGGGAGTGTATCTTAGCTTAGCAGAAGTGCGAACAAAAGGATTGCAGCGCTGCTACAAAAAAAGATTGTGCCGTTTCTGAGCAGCTCGAGACCTACTCCTAGCTTGCGATCACTTCAGACTGTTTAGTACCTGTTTTGATGTCACGAACACGCCCTGCGTTCGGCCAGCCACGCCTGCGTTTCCCCAGGCACGCCTGCGTTTGTATGTGACACACCTGCGTTTTTACACACACTCCCCGAAAACGGTCAGTTACCTCCCATAAACACCCTCTTCCTGTCAATCACTCTGCGGCCAGCAGTGCGATTGAAAAGCGTCACTAGACCTTGTGTGAAACTGCATCGGCTGTTGTGAAAGTACATCGCGCATGCGCATTGCGCCGCATACGCATGCACAGAATTGCCGATTTTTTGCCTGATCGCTGCACAGCGACCGAAAACAGCTAGCGAACAACTCGGAATGACCACCTCTGCAATTACTTCTATCCCATGTTGGGAGCCGCTCAGCGCAGGACAAGGCCGCTAAGCATGCTACCCGTCGCCCAGTGGCTGCGACCGCAATGTAATTGCATTCGCACTGCTGTTACATTGCGGTCGCAGCAACTGTGGATGCCCCATGCCTTCACAGCCCAGCCCACCGATTTTTCCGTCAGAGCGGCTGCGTCTGGCCATGCCTGCATTGGCTGAACCACTCCTCCACAAGGGTATGTCGCCGCCCCTGTCGCTACCTCCCTACCGTCAAACAAGTGTGATCACATCCCCCCAATTGCGAATTTTGTACTATTACGATACAACCTGAATAGGGTACTTAGGGGGAGATGTACTAAGCAGTGATAAAAGTGGAGAAGTGAGCCAGTGGAGAAGTTGCCCATGGTAACCAATCAGCTGCTCTGTATACTTTTACAGTATGCAAATTACAAGTGTTACTTCAATGCTGATTGGTTGCCATGGACAACTTCTCCACTATTATTTTTATTGTTGTTGTTATTATTATTTTTCATTTGGGGTATGTAAACGCAAGGATAGAAAGTAGCATTAACATAAGGAAGGAGATACTAAACATTGCAAAATAATACTTTATATAATAACTGCATGTTTTCCTCCAGGGAATTGTTTATCTGGGGGTCCTGCTAGTTGAAAGTTAAACAATGGGTCCACATTGCATCTTTGACGTGGGCATCATGCTGTACTTATATTGCATGTACTCCTTTGATGCTATGTATGTACTTGTCATGCTTCAATAAAGAAAACTTTGTTTAATAAAAAAATAAAATAAAAGATGAATCCTGGCATCTCTGAGGTCTTTGGCATATGAATCAACCCATATGGTGGCAATCTTCTCTATTATTGTCATTTTTGCCACACGGTATGGGACATATCAGCAGAATAACAGGGTTCCCACTTCTTTTCAGCCCTCAAAATATGCCTCCTGAATTTAAAGTTTCCTTCATCCACCATGGGACACTGGCGCTCAAGACACTGGGGTATAGACAGGTGGATGAGTGAAGCTGGCACTTTAATATTAGAAATGTGACTGACTCCTCCCCCTCTTTCCCCCAGCAGCCCCAGTTTTGGAATGTACCTGAGGGAGTCGGTCCAGCCCTGCTTTTATTTTAATTTAATTTTTTTATTTTTCTTATTATAATTCAAGATTGAAGACAGGCAGACAGTAAGCTGCCTGCTACATGGAAACCATCTGGGAGTGACCCGTTACCGCTTACTGAGGCTGGTGTCCGGGTCCCTGGCCACCTGATACTGCTCAGGGGGGCTCTGCCACAGTTTACTGATGCTTGTGTCCGGGTTCCCATGGTACATCACAGACCCGACTGGCAGCGCGGAGGTGTATATCCACCACTCTGGTTAGCAGGGGAGGTCCTAGCACAAAAAGATATATACCAATAGGTGGAAGATCGGGCGCTGTAGGGTGCCACCTCTAATGCAGCTGCTAATTATGGTGGGGTAGTCAAACCCAATTAGATAACAAAACACAAACAAACAATAGCAGCGCTAATTAAATTAATAATGCATAAAGGATTGAGTGATAAAAATATTCTATTTAATAAAATGGCAATCTATAGCCACAATTGAACCACACATGTATACAGCTCATAAAATTAATAATAAAAATGGGTCTCAACTTATAATTGCCTCTGATAAACAATCCGTTCCTATTTAGTGAACTGGATAAGCAGATGGTATGAATTGGGTGAAAAAAACAGACTGACTGCGCAGTCTTAGCCTTCCAACTTTACCAATGCCGCTAGAGGTGTAGTCCCTTGGAAATCTTTGGTGTATGTAACCGTCCAAGCGGGTTCCTCAGTATTTTGCGGTGTCCATCTCCTTAAGGTGGTAACTTGTTTGGTGTTGGAGGTTGTTTCCACAATCTGTCTGCAGCAATGAACGTCCAGTTCTGGTCCGGATTTGAGCAAATATAGAGTGGCAGATGATGACCCAAAAGATTCCTAAGGAATCTTTTGGGTCATCATCTGCCACTCTATATTTGCTCAAATCCGGACCAGAACTGGACGTTCATTGCTGCAGACAGATTGTGGAAACAACCTCCAACACCAAACAAGTTACCACCTTAAGGAGATGGACACCGCAAAATACTGAGGAACCCGCTTGGACGGTTACATACACCAAAGATTTCCAAGGGACTACACCTCTAGCGGCATTGGTAAAGTTGGAAGGCTAAGACTGCGCAGTCAGTCTGTTTTTTTCACCCAATTCATACCATCTGCTTATCCAGTTCACTAAATAGGAACGGATTGTTTATCAGAGGCAATTATAAGTTGAGACCCATTTTTATTATTAATTTTATGAGCTGTATACATGTGTGGTTCAATTGTGGCTATAGATTGCCATTTTATTAAATAGAATATTTTTATCACTCAATCCTTTATGCATTATTAATTTAATTAGCGCTGCTATTGTTTGTTTGTGTTTTGAGGTCCTAGCACAGTTAGCCTAGTTACTTCTCCCCTGCATTGTGCTCCGCAGATATGGATTACATCGCTGACTCCTTACCCTGCAGCTCTGCTGTCTTCTCTATCCGCAGAGAGAGCTCGCTGCCTGCTATTCTGATCTCTGTTGGTGATATAGCTGTGCTGGCTGCGGAACGCTGAGGCTGTGCATTACACTTATAAACTAGGCTCACATAGGCACTGATAGCGTGCTGCCTTTACACTGCTCCCTGTTACTGCATTTAGCCCTAGTACTTTTAAAAATGAGTGGGTACCAGGGCTAGTGAGGTGGGGGGTGGGGTGGAGCTACAGCCGGTGGGAGTTCAGTGGCTAAGACCCAGCTCCAGGACTTCCTGGCTATATGTCGCTTCACTCTGCCACGCTACAGCCTGCATTCTGTGCGTGGCCAGCACCATTTTAGACCTGTGCAGTGTTGCCATCATCTGCTCTAGTGCAGCTCTACAGGACTACACCCAGATACTTCTACAGCACACAGACCAGCTACCCGAGGTCTCCGTGATTGATGGTTTTTGAATGTAAGGAACTCCTCCTTCCCTATTCTTTTACTTTCTCACTGTGCTGTTCTGCCCTGTGTGTGAGAAGAATATTTTCTCAGACTGCTGTATTAGTCTGCTGTTAACCATGATGGGCAAGGGTGCAGCCTTTAAGGCTTCCCAGAAGGTGTTTGTCCATTTTTTGGAAACAGTCTGACATGAAGTTCCACATGCCTAAGCAGTTTCTCTCCATTTATCCTTTTCCAACAGCTAACAGAGGCAAATGGGAGACTCCTCCGCCTGTAGACCCGTCGGTCTCTCATCTGTCTAAGAAGACGGCCTTAGTTGGCTCTTGGGTCAACAAGGCTGTGGAAGCATGGTCAGAGGAGTTAGTCAAGGGCTTGGAGTCGGGTGTGCTGTGGCAGACCTGATTATCCTAGTTGAACACATCAAGGTGTCAGCTAGCTACCTAGGAGATGCCTCCAGGGACATTGGCCAGGTAGGCTCCAAGATTTACCTGTCAGCAGTGGCGGCTGACAGAGCTCTTTAGCTTCATTACTGGCCAGATGACACAGAATCAAAGTAAGCTATTAAGGCACTGCTGTTCACGGGGAAATATCTTATTTGGTCCAGAACTGGACAAATGGATTTACCAGACTATAGGCGGTTGAGGTTGTAGGGCCAGGTCCTGCTCTTCCCAGCATCAGGATCCCAAGCCTGTTGACAAACCAGTGGCATGACGGGTTCCATTCCCACCTGGGGGTTTCCAGGATGGGGGCGCTCTTGCTGTGGTTCCGAGATGATTGGTTTCAGACCTGTCCAGACCACCGGGTTTGAAATCTTGTGTCCCATGGCTAGAAAATAGAGTTTCTGTCACCTCCCCCAGCTTGTTTATTCAACACTGGTTTTCTAGTCACAACCTTGAATTGGGAGATGTTACAGCTGGCTACTACTAAGCTACTAAGCTCCAATGTGTTGATCCTGGGTCCAGTGCATCAATGTAAACAAGGGTTCTACTCGATCCTCTTTGTGGTTCAGTCAGGCACATTTTGAATCTGAAATTGTTAAATCTTTATTTAACATGGTTGGATTATCTACTTCCAGAAGTCCAGTCTGGGACGATCTCAGCATCTCCAGTTCCTGGGGATGATTCTGGATACTTTCCTACAACACGTGTTCCTCCCAGCAGACAAGGCCCAGGCGATTCAGGAATTGGTTTGGTTGGGTTTCGGTTCACCTCTGTATTCACTTTCTCGGGAAGATAATAACTGCCCTCGAGACCATCCAGTTCACATCTTCAGATACATTGTCTTCTACGCCTGTCACATCGGACCCACATCTCATAGCAGGCTATTGCTTCGTCATCTGGAACTGGATCATCCTTACTACAGGTGCCAGCCTCCACTATTGGGATGCAGTCTTACTTGACAGCCAATTCCAGGGTCATTGGTTGGGCAGGAGGTGTTACTGCCAATCAACATGCTGGAGCTTCGGTCAGTCCACAATGCTCTGCTACCATCGTCCACCCTTCTCAGGGGGATGGCCAATCGAGGGCAGTTTGACAACGCCACAGCTGTAGCCTACATCAATCACCAGGGGAGAACTCGAAGCCGCATGACAATGTGCAAAGTCAGTCTCATCCTGCAGTGGGCAGAACTGCACACTGTGGCAGTCTCCGCTGTTTTCATCCTGTCATGGAGACCTGGGAGGCAGATTATCTGAGTCTCCAGGATCTTCATCCTGTGGAATGGGCCCTTCATCTCGTTGACTTCCAAGAACTGATCAACCATTGGAGCAGGCCTCAGATAGATCTCATGGCCTCCTGGCTTAATCACCTGTTGCCCAGCTACCAACTTGTGTACCTTTTTCCATCTTTTCCTCTCCTACTCAAGTACATAAAG
The DNA here is from genome assembly GCF_028390025.1 of Pseudophryne corroboree. Taxonomy (NCBI): domain Eukaryota; kingdom Metazoa; phylum Chordata; class Amphibia; order Anura; family Myobatrachidae; genus Pseudophryne; species Pseudophryne corroboree. Next base: position 900,107,336 of record NC_086445.1, on the reverse strand, counting down.
CAGGAGTCCACCACCATCAGTCTGGTGGCTCCAAATTGGCTGCGTCATGCATGGTTCTTGGATCTTTGGATATTGCTCGCTGATGATCTGTGGCTAACGCCTTAACAACTGGACCTTCTTAACAAGGTAATTTGTGTACCCTGACTTATTGCGGCTGCGTTTAACATTGTGGCTGTTGATGCTGCTCTCTTAAGATGCAGGGGTATTCTGGAATCCGTTATTCCCACCTCGCTCCATGTTCGGAAGCCTGTGACAGCCACCCACTATCATTGCATTTTGCGGTCTTATGTGGCATGGTGTGAGGGGCGTGGGCTCCCCACTGCTTCTTTCCATCTTCCCCATCTGCTCCTCTTCCTTCAGACCAGCCCAGATGCTGGACTGCGCTTGGGGTCGTTGAAGGTTCAGGTGACTGCCTTATCCGTCTTTTTCCAGTGATGCATTGCCCTGTTACCATAAGTTCAGACTTAAGCATAATTTTGTAAAGCCATTGCATAGAAAGACGCAGTGGCTGTCCCATTAGCATTCACCTATGCATTAATCCCATAGTTGGCAAGTACTGTAACTGATAATTTTATATTTTTCCTCAAAAAATTTTTTTTCACTACCTTTGTGTCGCACGTTTGTTGCCAAATGTGCAAAGGTAGTAAAGTATATATGTTTTGTGATGCATTATATATTTGCGTTTAATGTATATTGCATATAATATATTGTGTTGAACTATGCATGGATCTGACGTTTGGAATAAAAGAACCATTGACATCTACAATTTATTTTTGCCAACTGAATTATGGGGGTGATTCAGACCTGATCGCTGGCTGCAAACTTTGCTGTCCTGTGTTCAGACAGTCGCCGCCTCCAGGGGGAGTGTAAATTTACTGTGCAAGTGTGCGATTCCATGTTTACACAGAGCTACAAAAATCTACTTTGTGCAGTCTTTGCGCAGCCCAGGACTTACTCCTACAGTGTGATGAGAACATGCTGATCGGGGCTGGAGCTGACGTCAGACAACCTCCCTGAAAACGCTTGGACACGCCTGCGTTTTCGCGAACGACCCCCGTTTAATGGTGAGTTACCACCCACAAGTGGCTTCCTCATGTCAATCACCTTGCGAATGCCCGTGCGATCGGATTTTTTGCACCATCCCAACGTTGACCGGCGATGCCTTCTGTTGTTGTCCAACGCGCGTGCGCATTGCGGTGCATACGTATGCGCAGTGACTACCTGTTTGCCCGCTGTGCGAAAATGCACAGCAGCGATCAGGTCTGAATAACCCCCCATGTCTCTTTAACAAAGGGAGTGCTCAATTGTGGGCTTGTGATGTCAGAAAAGAGATATGGGCTACAGTATGTATTTGGCCATGGATAAGTCATTACCCTTTCTGTTGACAGTGTCAGTGGAAATGCCCTAAGGGCACCACTGCCTGAGAGTCTTAACCTTTACCCCAGGCTGGCCAAACCATTCCTCGAGATCTACTAACATGTCATGTTTTCCAGACCACCTAGCTGGTGCACAGGTGTAGTCATTACTAACTGTCATATTTTCAAACGTGCATTCATTCCTAACAGACACATTCTACAGATCCATAGGTGGACTGGAAAACATGAACTGTAGGTAGTTCTCGAGGACTGCTTTGGCCACCCCTGCTTTACCCAAACACATATAATGGAGGGTGAGGGAAGTGGTTGGAGGTCAAACTAGTTAAGCACTATTCATTTCATCTGCATAATGATCATGCCATTTTATTTTACTGGTTTAATTGGCCCCTGCTTTCCCTGGAGTGCCCTCATGCCCCATCATCATTGTTTCTGTTACACTGGATTTTTGTTTTTTGTATCGTGTGTATTTCTTTCTGATTTAGCGATTATTATCAGTGAAGCTTATTTTCAGCTTGTTTCTGTGTGTGGGTGGTGAAATATGTTTGTATGAAAACTTGTTTTTCAAACTGTAGAGATGTTTTGTTGTAATCCCCAGGCAAAATGATGAGCTGAAATACCTCTTATTTTCCTGGCACAAGAAAATGTTTGTCAAGTTTACTTTCATTAATTTATACCCTTTCTGGTAGTGTGAATTTTTTAGCCTTTGAAATTTCCTTTCTTGTTTTATGCTGATGAGAATTAGAATTAACAATTATTATTAACTAAAGTAGCTGTTGACCCTGGTACTAAGTTTTGTTTTTCTCTCTTTCTCTTTTTTTACTTCTGTATATATTCCTTCAGAACGCCCTCTTTATCCTCCTCCCCCCCCCCCCTCATCTTCCGCCATCTGTCTCTTCCCTGTCTGTCTGTCTGTCTCGCTCTCTCTCTTTCATCCTCTATGTATTTCTCTTCTTTCTCCCTCTGACACTCTTCCCACTTTCCTTAACCTTTTTCTATTCCCCTCATCTGTCTTGCTCTTTTTCCTCTCTTGCTCTGTGTCTGCATATTAATGCTTAAAGAAGGGGCACATGCTTAAGGAGGTGGTCACTGCGCGTGGTGCAGTTATATAAGTGCAGGCATGCATACATCATTAGAAAATTGTCTGTGGCCCTAAAGAGTCACACACATACCATAGAGCCTTCCTACCTCTATGTCTGTCTGTTTTTACCCAGTATTGTTCTATTACTGTTGTTCTAATTGTAAAGCGTAACGGAATATGCTGCGCTATATAAGAAACTGTTAATATATAAATAATAAGAATTTACTTACCGATAATTCTATTTCTCGTAGTCCGTAGTGGATGCTGGGGACTCCGTCAGGACCATGGGGTTTAGCGGCTCCGCAGGAGACAGGGCACAAAAGTAAAAGCTTTAGGATCAGGTGGTGTGCACTGGCTCCTCCCCCTATGACCCTCCTCCAAGCCTCAGTTAGGATACTGTGCCCGGACGAGCGTACACAATAAGGAAGGATTTTGAATCCCGGGTAAGACTCATACCAGCCACACCAATCACACTGTACAACCTGTGATCTGAACCCAGTTAACAGCATGATAACAGCGGAGCATCTGAAAAGATGGCTCACAACAATAATAACCCGATTTTTGTAACAATAACTATGTACAAGTATTGCAGACAATCCGCACTTGGGATGGGCGCCCAGCATCCACTACGGACTACGAGAAATAGAATTATCGGTAAGTAAATTCTTATTTTCTCTGACGTCCTAAGTGGATGCTGGGGACTCCGTCAGGACCATGGGGATTATACCAAAGCTCCCAAACGGGCGGGAGAGTGCGGATGACTCTGCAGCACCGAATGAGAGAACTCCAGGTCCTCCTCAGTCAGGGTGTGCCCCTGACCAAGTATCAGCTCGGCAAAGTTGTAAAGCCGAGACCCCTCGGGCAGCCGCCCAAGATGAGCCCACCTTCCTTGTGGAATGGGCATTTACATATTTTGGCTGTGGCAGGCCTGCCACTGAATGTGCAAGCTGAATTGTACTACACATCCAACTAGCAATCGACTGCTTAGAAGCAAGAGCACCCAGTTCGTTGGGTGCATACAGGATAACAGCAAGTCAGTTTTCCTGACTCCAGCCGTCCTGGAAACTATATTTTCAGGGCCCTGACAACATCTAGCAACTTGGAGTCCTCCAAGTCCCTAGTAGCCGCAGGTACCACAATAAGCTGGTTTGGGTGAAACACTGACACCACCTTAGGGAGAACTGGGGATGAGTCCGCAGCTCTGCCCTGTCCGAGTGGACAATCAGATATGGGCTTTTTTGAGACAAACGCCGCCAATTCTGACACTCGCCTGGCCGAGGCCAGGGCCAACAGCATGGTCACTTTCCCTGTGAGATATTTCAAATCCACAGATTTGAGCGGTTTAAACCAATGTGATTTTAGGAATCCCAGAACTACGTTGAGATCCCACAGTGCCACTGGAGGCACAAAAGGGGGTTGTATATGCAGTACTCCCTTGACAAACTTCTGGACTTAAGGAACTGAAGCCAATTCTTTCTGGAAGAAAATCGACAGGGCCGAAATTTAAACCTTAATGGACCCCAATTTGAGGCCCATAGACACTCCTGTTTGCAGGAAATGCAGGAAACGACCGAGTTGAAATTTCTTCATGGGGCCTTCCTGGCCTCACACCACGCAACATATTTTCGCCACATGTGGTGATAATGTTGTGCGGTCACCTCCTTCCTGGCTTTGACCAGGGTAGGAATGACTTCCTCCGGAATGCCTTTTTCCTTCAGGATCCGGCGTTCAACCGCCATGCCGTCAAACGCAGCCGCGGTAAGTCTTGGAACAGACATGGTACTTGCTGAAGCAAGTCCCTTCTTAGCGGCAGAGGCCATGAGTCCTCTGTGAGCATCTCTTGAAGTTCCGGGTATCAAGTCCTTCTTGGCCAATCCGGAGCCACGAGTATAGTTCTTACTCCTCTACGTCTTATAATTCTCAATACCTTGGGTATGAGAAGCAGAGGAGGGAAGACATACACCGACTGGTACACCCACGGTGTTACCAGAACGTCCACAGCTATTGCCTGAGGGTCCTTTGACCTGGCGCAATACTTGTCCAGTTTTTTGTTCAGGCGGGACGCCATCATGTCCACCTTTGGTCTTTTCCAACGGTTCACAATCATGTGGAAGACTTCCCGATGAAGTCCCCACTCTCCCGGGTGGAGGTTGTGCCTGCTGAGGAAGTCTGCTTCCCAGTTGTCCACTCCCGGAATGAACACTGCTGACAGTGCTATCACATGATTTTCCGCCCAGCGAAAAATCCTTGCAGTTTCTGCCATTGCCCTCCTGCTTCTTGTGCCGCCCTGTCTGTTTACGTGGGCGACTGCCGTGATGTTGTCCCACTGGATCAATACCGGCTGACCTTGAAGCAGAGGTCTTGCTAAGCTTAGAGCATTGTAAATTGCCCTTAGCTCCAGTATATTTATGTGGAGAAAAATCTCCAGACTTGATCACACTCCCTGGAAATTTTTTCCCTGTGTGACTGCTCCCCAGCCTCTCAGGCTGGCCTCCGTGGTCACCAGCATCCAATCCTGAATGCCGAATCTGCGGCCCTCTAGAAGATGAGCACTCTGTAACCACCACAGGAGAGACACCCTTGTCCTTGGAGATAGGGTTATCCGCTGATGCATCTGAAAATGCGATCCGGACCATTTGTCCAGCAGATCCCACTGAAAAGTTCTTGCGTGGAATCTGCCGAATGGAATCGCTTCGTAATAAGCCACCATTTTTCCCAGGACTCTTGTGCAATGATGCACTGACACTTTTCCTGGTTTTAGGAGGTTCCTGACTAGCTCGGATAACTCCCTGGCTTTCTCCTCCGGGAGAAACACCTTTTTCTGGACTGTGTCCAGAACCATCCCTAGGAACAGCAGACGTGTCGTCGGAAACGGCTGCGATTTTGGATATTTAGAATCCACCCGTGCTGTCGTAGAACTACTTGAGATAGTGCTACTCCGACTTCCAACTGTTCTCTGGACCTTGTCCTTATCAGGAGATCGTCCAAGTAAGGGATAATTAAGACGCCTTTTCTTTGAAGAAGAATCATCATTTCGGCCATTACTTTGGTAAAGACCCGGGGTGCCGTGGACAATCCAAACGGCAGCGTCTGAAACTGATAGTGACAGTTCCGTACCACGAACCTGAGGTACCCTTGGTGAGAAGGGCAATTTTGGACATGGAGGTAAGCATCCTTGATGTCCAGGGACACCATATAGTCCCCTTCTTCCTGGTTCGCTATCACTGCTCTGAGTGACTCCATCTTGATTTGAACCTTTGTATGTATGTGTTCAAAGATTTCCCATTTAGAATAGGTCTCACCGAGCCGTCTGGCTTCAGTACCACAATATAGTGTGGAATAATACCCCTTTCCTTGTTGTAGGAGGGGTACTTTGATTATCACCTGCTGGGAATACAGCTTGTGAATTGTTTCCAATACTGCCTCCCTGTCGGAGGAAGACGTTGGTAAAGCAGACATCAGGAGCCTGCGAGGGGGAGACGTCTCGAATCTCCAGTCTGTACCCCTGGGATACTACTTGTAGGATCCAGGGGTCCACTTGCGAGTGAGCCCACTACGCGCTGAAACTCTTGAGACGACCCCCCACCGCACTTGAGTCCGCTTGTACGGCCCCAGCGTCATGCTGAGGACTTGGCAGAAGCTGTGGAGGGCTTCTGTTCCTGGGAATGGGCTGCCTGCTGCAGTCTTCTTCCCTTTCCCTTTATCCCTGGGCAGATATGACTGGCCTTTTGCCCGCTTGCCCTTATGGGGACGAAAGGACTGAGGCTGAAAAGACGGTGTCTTTTTCTGCTGAGATGTGATTTGGGGTAAAAAAGGTGGATTTTCCAGCTGTTGCCGAGGCCACCAGGTCCGATGGACCGACCCCAAATAACTCCTCCCCTTTATACGGCAATACTTCCATGTGCCGTTTGGAATCTGCATCACCTGACCACTGTCGTGTCCATAAACATCTTCTGGCAGATATGGACATCGCACTTACTCTTGATGCCAGAGTGCAAATATCCCTCTGTGCATCTCGCATATATAGAAATGCACCCTTTAAATGCTCTATAGTCAATAAAATACTGTCCCTGTCACGGGTATCAATATTTTCAGTCAGGGAATCCGACCAAGCCACCCCAGCGCTGCACATCCAGGCTGAGGCGATCGCTGGTCGCAGTATAACACCAGTATGTGTGTATATACCTTTTTAGGATATTTTCCAGCCTCTCAGCTGGCTCCTTGAGGGCGGCCCTATCTGGGGACGGTACCGCCACTTGTTTTGATAAGCGTGTGAGCGCCTTATCCACCCTAAAGGGTGTTTCCCAACGCGCCCTAACTTCTGGCGGGAAAGGGTATACCGCCAATAATTTTCTATCGGGGGAAACCCACGCATCATCACACACTTCATTTAATTTATCTGATTCAGGAAAAACTACAGGTAGTTTTTTCACACCCCACATAATACCCTTCTTGTGGTACTTGTAGTATCAGAAATATGTAACACCTCCTTCATTGCCCTTAACATGTAACGTGTGGCCCTAAAGGAAAATACGTTTGTTTTTTCACCGTCGACACTGGAGTCAGTGTCCGTGTCTGTGTCGACCGACTGAGGTAAATGAGCGTTTTACAGCCCCTGACGGTGTTTGAGACGCCTGGACAGGTACTAATTTGTTTGCCGGCCGTCTCATGTCGTCAACCGACCTTGCAGCGTGTTGACATTATCACGTAATTCCTTAAATAAGCCATCCATTCCGGTGTCGACTCCCTAGAGAGTGACATCACCATTTCAGGCAATTGCTCCGCCTCCTCACCAACATCGTCCTCATACATGTCGACACACACGTACCGACACACAGCACACACACAGGGAATGCTCTGATAGAGGACAGGACCCCACTAGCCCTTTGGGGAGACAGAGGGAGAGTTTGCCAGCACACACCAAAAACGCTATAATTATACAGGGACAACCTTTATATAAGTGTTTTTCCCTTATAGCATTTTAATATATATATACATATCGCCAAATAAGTGCCCCCCCTCTCTGTTTTAACCCTGTTTCTGTAGTGCAGTGCAGGGGAGAGCCTGGGAGCCTTCCCACCAGCATTTCTGTGAGGGAAAATGGCGCTGTGTGCTGAGGAGAATAGGCCCCGCCCCCTTTTCGGCGGGCTTCTTCTCCCGTTTTTCTGAGACCTGGCAGGGGTTAAATACATCCATATAGCCCCCAGGGGCTATATGTGATGTATTTTTAGCCAGAATAAGGTACTATCATTGCTGCCCAGGGCGCCCCCCCCCCCCAGCGCCCTGCACCCTCAGTGACCGCTGCTATGAAGTGTGCTGACAACAATGGCGCACAGCTGCAGTGCTGTGCGCTACCTTATGAAGACTGAAGAGTCTTCTGCCGCCGTTTCTGGACCTTCACTTTTCGTCATCTGCAAGGGGGGTCGGCGGCGCGGCTCCGGGACGAACCCCAGGGTGAGACCTGTGTTCCGACTCCCTCTGGAGCTAATGGTGTCCAGTAGCCTAAGAAGCCAATCCATCCTGCACGCAGGTGAGTTCACTTCTCTCCCCTAAGTCCCTCGTAGCAGTGAGCCTGTTGCCAGCAGGACTCACTGAAAATAAAAAACCTAACAAACTTTTACTCTAAGCAGCTCTTTAGGAGAGCCACCTAGATTGCACCCTTCTCGGCCGGGCACAAAAATCTAACTGAGGCTTGGAGGAGGGTCATAGGGGGAGGAGCCAGTGCACACCACCTGATCCTAAAGCTTTTACTTTTGTGCCCTGTCTCCTGCGGAGCCGCTAAACCCCATGGTCCTGACGGAGTCCCCAGCATCCACTTAGGACGTCAGAGAAAAAATAAATAGCTTGGCTGTGGGTCTCCTCCTTAGCCGGAGTCCACCACTTACGTCTCTTGCTGGTACTGTCTGCCTCCTAGACTCCCCTCCAAGCCAGGAGCTGCCAGTCATCCTGGGCATTCATATTCATTCTTGTATATTTCGTGAAGACGGTCCAGACCTAATGCAATATAATATTAAAAGGCATAAGGACAGGCAAACTTGCTTTAAGGCTCATGTTTAATAAACGTAATGCTATTACACTATACACCAACTTGAATACTCTTTGCCTTACTACCTGTCTCCCCCACATGGAGTAGATCACAATGCTGTGTTCTTTGTCGGTGTTTATGCACATACCTGAACTTAATTTGGTACAAAATGGGAAGGTTTCTGTACTTACGAAGGACTAAAGAGATGTACTGGTATTGTAATCTCATCTCGAAATGTGGCGATAATGATTGAAAATTAGAACAGGCAAATTCCTAATTTTGATAAATATCCCATCTAGTCTTCCTGGATTGTTGCAGAGGAAATTGTATGTGAATGCTATTATATATGACTTGTGATATGTACTGTGACTTATCATTGTCCTGGCATATGCATACCTCCCAACATGACCCTCTCCAGGAGTGACAAAATGTTCTGCTTCTTGACTTTGCTCTTAATTTATGATTGCCATCACCTGTTTTGAACAGGTTAATGGATAAGAAAGGTGTTTCAGCACAGGTGATGGCAATCATAAATTAAGAGGGAAGTCCAGGAGCAGAGTATTCTGTCCCTCCTGGAGAGGGTCATGTTGGGAGGTATGCATATGACTGTTCTAATGTTCTTCACGTCCCTGTTCTATGCACACTCTGTACATCCTTAACTCTGTGTTGATTCACAATCTATCAAAGTCCTGTATATTTCTATTAGAGATGATCGGGTTCGGTTCGAGATCCGAACCCCCCCGAACTTCTCGTGGTTTACACTGGTCCGAGGCAGCCTTGGTTCTTCCTGCCTAACACGCAAAACCCAAACGGGAGACAACGTCATCATCCCGCTGTCGGATTCTCACGAGATTCGGATTCCATATAAAGAGCGCGCGTCGCCGCCATTTTCACTTGTGCATTGTCGATTGAGGGGAGAGGACGTGGCTACGTTCTCTGCCTGAAAAGCTCAATATCTGTGCTCAGTGTGCTGCAGTATATAGTAGTACAGTACAGTAGTCTATTGCTGTATCTTGCAGCTCCGTGTCAGACTCAGTTCTAGTATCCAGATCAGTGCTCAATATCTGCTGCTTTGTTGTTACAAGCATATAGTAGTACAGTGCTGCATTGTGGTGACCACCAGTATATAGTAGTACAGTACAGTAGTCCATTGCTGTATCTTGCAGCTCCGTGTCAGACTCAGTTCTAGTATCCAGATCAGTGCTCAATATCTGTTGCATTGTTGTGACCAGTATATAGTAGTACAGTGCTGCATTGTGGTGACCACCAGTATATAGTAGTACAGTACAGTAGTCCATTGCTGTATCTTGCAGCTCCGTGTCAGACTCAGTTCTAGTATCCAGATCAGTGCTCAATATCTGCTGCATTGTTGTGACCAGTATATAGTAGTACAGTGCTGCCTTGTGACCACCAGTATATAGTAGTACAGTACAGTAGTCCATTGCTGTATCTTGCAGCTCCATGTCAAACTCAGTTCTAGTATCCAGATCAGTGCTCAATATCTGCTGCATTGTTGTGACCAGTATATAGTAGTACAGTGCTGCATTGTGGTGACCACCAGTATATAGTAGTACAGTACAGTAGTCCATTGCTGTATCTTGCAGCTCCGTGTCAGACTCAGTTCTAGTATCCAGATCAGTGCTCAATATCTGCTGCATTGTTGTGACCAGTATATAGTAATACAGTGCTGCATTGTGGTGACCACCAGTATATAGTAATACAGTACAGTAGGCCATTGCTGTATCTTGCAGCACCGTGTCACTTCTAGTATCCTGATCAGTGCTTAATATCTGTGCTCAGTGTCAGTGCTGCATTGTGGTGACCAGTATACTACAGTACAATAGTCCAGTACTGTTCTCGCTGCTCAGTGTCAGTTCTCCGTAGTATCATCAGTGATCAGTATAATCAGTTCTCAGTATAATCAGTGCGCTGTTAGACGTGCACCCGATTTCCGCCATTAGTGCATTGGGATTTAGACAATCGATGAAGTTGTTGTGTCCCCGGTACAAAATCCCATCTAGATTCCACTTCACTAGGCAGGCAATAGCGAGATTTTACCAATTAATATAATTACAGTGATCTTGCCAAGTAATTCCAGTGATTTTGTCATTTTCTTCCAGTGATTTGGACCAATAATACCATTGATTAGAACAAATAATTCCTGTGATTTTGTAATTTTCTTCCAGTGATTTGGACCAATAATACCATTGAACAGAACGAATAATTCCTGTGATTTTGTCATTTTCTTCCAGTGATTTGGACCAATAATACCATTGATTAGGACAAATAATTCCTGTGATATTGAGGTGTTTGTGTCGCTTAGCTTAGTCATCCAGCGACCACAGTGCACCTCTTTTTCTCTTTTCTTTGCATCATGTGCCGTTTGGGGCAAACCAACCAGTCATTTCAGCCACAGTTGTGTGGCAGACCCGGTCGCTGAAATGATGGGTTTGTTAAAGTGTGCATGTTCTGTTTATACAACAACATAAGGGTGCGTGGGAGGGGTGGGTGGGAACGGGCCCAAAGACAATTCCATCTTGCACCTTTTTTTTTATTTTTTATCTTTGCATCATGTGCTGTTTGGGGACTATTTTTTTTAAGTGCCATCCTGTCTCACACTGCAGTGCCACTCCTAGATTGGCCAGGTGTTTGTGCCGGCCACTTGGGTCGCTTAGCTTAGTCATCGAGCGACCTCGGTGCAAATTTTAGGACTAAAAATAATATTGTGAGGTGTGAGGTGTTCAGAATAGACTGGAAATGAGTGGAAATTATGGTTATTGAGGTTAATAATACTATGGGATCAAAATTACCCACAAATTCTATGATTTAAGCTGTTTTTGAGGGGTTTTTGAAAAAAAACACCCGAATCCAAAACACACCCGAATCCGACAAAACATTTTCAGGGAGGTTTTGCTAAAACGCGCCCGAATCCAAAACACGGCTGCGGAACCGAATTCAAAACCAAAACACAAAACCCGAAAATTTTTCGGTGCACATCACTAATTTCTATATTTTTTATTTACTTACTAGCTGATGTGCCCGGTTTCACCCGGGCAAAGGTTTGCTGGGTGCAACATTTTCCCCCTTTTTCCCCCCCTTAGGAGTTAAATTTAAAAAAAAAACCTGCTTAGTGGGTGCCTGCAAATAGCTGTCACAGTTTCCAGACAACCCAGTAGGTCACATGTTCCATGTCACCCAGCAGGTGCACAGCGATAGTTCACAAACTGTAACATTTTTTAGAGCACAATGGTGATGCATTGCAAATGGCAGGCGGATATTTTGCCACATAACTCCGAAACGAAGCAACCAATTACAACGCCAATATTTTTCTGCATATCTACGGATCAAGACCTTTAATTATAATATGATGTATAACCCTGCTCAGACAACAGCATTATAGAAATATGTCACTCATAAAAGTTGTCCTTCTGCTATTAGTATATAGATTTGTATCTAACTAATCTCATGTTTACATTTGTAATGTATTTAGTTGTTTTGTGTTTAATTTTTATCTTGAAATGTACACATACAGACCTTTTTTTTAGCAGTTTTATATACTACAGCTTTTTGCCCGTGGCTTCACTCGCATGGAATTCTTAACACAATAAGACTATTTTCATTGCGCCCATCTTGAAGTTTAGCCCAACCCCTAAAAGAAATAGCGTGAAGATAAGTCCAAGTTCAGCCCCCATGCTGATGGGGGGCTGAACTTGGACTTAAACGGCATCGGGAGTGTCACTATTCATGTCCGCGACCCCGCACACTATGAAATTTTACAGGTCACCCCCTTCTCACCCCCACCCTTAGGGGTGCTAGGGGTGTCTTACCCCCACAGTATATTTTTCCAGATTGTAAGTGATATGTGTACCAAGTTTGGTGTAAGTTGCTCCAGTCATTCCAGAGTTATGCTGGAACATACATACACACATACATTTATATATATATAGACTAGCTGAATACCCGTGCTTCGCTATGGAATTTAAAGAATAATGCCAATCTTTGTCAGGCCGCGCCTCTGGGCTTCCCCGTAATGCTGGTGCTGAGGAGAATAATCTGCCTCCTTCTCTGCCCCGTCCCGCCTCTGAAGCTGCCATGCTCAGTGCTGTAAATGCTGGGATGACAGGCCAAGCTCCACCCGCTGTATGTTAAATATGTTAGGTTTGCAGGCTGACTCTATGTCAAAGGGGCCTAGGTCTCCATGCTTAGCTTCGACACTAAAGTATGCCTCTGCTCCCACCTGTGTGTGCCTCTGCCCCTACCCATGGGTGCCTCTGCCTCTACCCATGTGTTCCTCTATCCTTACCTGTGGTTGCCTCTGCCCCTACCTGTAGGTGCCTCTGCCCCTACCTGTGGGTGCCTCTGCCTCTACCCATTTGTGCCTCTATCCTTACCTGTGGGTGCCTCTGACCCTAACCGTGCCTCTATCCTTACCTGTGGGTGCCTCTGCCCCTACCCGTGTGTGCCTCTGCCCCAACCCATGGGTGCCGCTTCCCCTTCCTGTGTGCCTCTGCCCCTTCACGTAGGTGCCTCTGCCCCTACCCGTGTGTGTCTGCTCCTACCCGTGGGTGCCTGAGCCCTTACATGTGTGTGCCTCTGTATAAATTGCTCCAGGCATTCCAGAGTTATGCCGAAAACTATGGATTTTTGCTTGTCACTCTCTTCCCACCCCCACCCCTAGGGGTGCTAGAGGTGTCTTACCCCCACAGTATTTTTGTCCAGATTGTAAATTATATGTGTACCAAGTTTGGTGTAAATTGCTCCAGGCATTCCAGAGTTCAACACTTCCTTGTTTTATGTTATTAAATTCTTCAATAAATCCAAAACCCTTTGTTATACTTGTAATTCTCCATATAGGTGTTCAGATACCCAGGCAATACATTGTTATCTTTACATTGCATGGACTAGTGAAAACAACTAATTTTTCTTTTTCGTGTCATTAGTGCAATTAGCTATCTTAACTTAAATAATTTTTACAATGCATTGTAAATACAAACAATACAAAACATTTATTTTATTTACACTATCACTGGTCAGGTTGTCCACCGCCTCTTATTAAAGCCCTTATTATTATAATATATAGTTTGTTCTGTTGATTGTCAGTGGATACATGGAGGATGACAACTCATGTGAATAAAAGATAAGCACTCATCAAAAATACAAACGTTTCTTTATGCTAGCCATACATCAGACCAACTTTTCTCCCAACACTCCAAACTTCCAACCATCCAACTTGTCTGTTCAACTAAAACTGTGCTCCACACATCTAACCAACTTTTCATCAGTGCTCCACACATCTAACCAACTTTTCATCAGATCAACCAACCTGCCAACTTCTGTCCAACTTGTGATGTCACCGAAGTAGGATGACACTCCACCAGGTGTAAACTGCTCTGGCCACTTCTACGGGGTCTGCTGCAGAGCCCAGGGCCAAAGCTCTGCTCGCCACGCCTTTGTTACATCTCTGTATGCACAACTATGTTCTTCTCTGCTCCTATCTGCTATCGCTCAGTGTGCGCGCAGCCAAGTTGGATTTAGGGGGTTATTCAGGTCACTAAGATTGCGACCGCAATTTCCCCATTCCCGGTGCTAATGCGCATGCGCAGATCTCATCCTGCACGTGCGCGTCCCGGCTTCTACCTGATTGACAGGTAGAGACATTCTGTGACGGGCAGAGGAGTGGCGACGGACCATTGTGGGGGGCGGCATGGGGAAAACAGGGGTGGGACGGCCGCGTGATGTCACGCGTAGTCGCTCCAATGGAAAAAATGGCAACAGGTCACCTGCCTTTGCAGCTGGGCTACGGAGGCAGGGGGGCGCATGTAAATTGCGGACGTAGATGCTGAGTGGCACGGCCAGCATGCTGTATGGCCTTGCCCTGCAACGGGTGACCCCTTGCATGCAAAAAAAGATTGCAGATTCTGCTTTTTCAAACCAACCTGCTCTACCCAACTGTTTCCACCCTCCCTCTCCAGCCCTAACCAGGAAGTCCCAACTCCCCACCTGCAAGACATTCTCTGACCTCCTCCTGTTTGTGTTCTGTATAGGTGGACCTCCAGGTGGGCAGACGGACCTGCGGGTGGGCAGACGGACCTGCGGGTGGGCAGACGGACCTGCAGGTGGGTGGGCGGGCAGATCAGCGGGTAGGTGGGTGTTCGGGCGGGCAGATGGACCTGTGGGTGGGCAGACGGACCTGCTAGTGTGTGGGCTGCTTGGGCAGAAGACCTGCGGGTGGGTGTGCAGATGGACCTGTGTTGGGCAGACTGTCTTATTACGGCAGACGGTCCTGTGGGTGGGTGGGCAGATGACCGTGTTTGGGCAGACAGACCTGTGGGTGGGTAGACTACTTGGGCAGACGGACCTGCTGGTGGGTGGGCGGCTTAGGCAGATGGACCTGTGGGCAGACGGACCTGTGGGTGATTGGGTGCAGCTGGAGCCGAATGGCGCTGAGGAAGTGGTGGCTGGACCCTGCAGCTGGAGCCGGATGGTGCTGGGGAAGTAGTCGCTGGTCCCTGCAGCTGGAGGAGGATGGCGCTGGGGAAGTGGTGGCTGGATCCTGCAGCTGGAGCCAGATGGTATTGGGGAAGTGGTGGCTGGACCCTGCAGCTGGAACCGGATGGTGCTGAGGAAGTGGTGGCTGGACCCTGCAGCTGGAGCAGGATGGCGCTGCGGAAGTGGTGGCTGGACCCTGCGGCTTTAGCAGGTTTGCGGCAGGGAGGTGTCACCTGGACCTTTGGCTGGAGCAGAATGGGGAGGCTGGACACGGACTGCAGCTTTGATGAGGCTACAGGACCTTTAGGACAGCGTTGAGGTGTCGCCCGAACCTGGAGTGGGATGGCGGAGGCAGTGAGGTGTCTGGTCCCGGTGGCGGTATAGCGTGTGGTGCCCAGACACGATAGCGGCAGACTGCAGAGCCAGGTGAATGGTTGCCATGCATGCATGTGGATAGGGGACGCTGCTGCAGGTACTGACCGCGCTGGGGGTGCAGAGTGATTGCTGTTGCAGTTACGGCAGGTGACATGCTGTGGCCGGGAACTGATCGCCGGGGGGGTGCCGGGTGATCGGGGTTGGAATGCGGGAGGGGGCCTGATCCTCTCCTCCTGCTCAGACCTGTAATGCTGCTGGGGGTCACAGGGGCAGTACAGCAGTTATCTCCGCTGTTGGCACGGAACCCGGGGTGACAGTGCCTGCTGTCCCAGGTGGAGGTGTATAGTTTTTTTTTTGGGTGTGCACAGTGGCCGCTGTACGGGCACGGGGGGGACGTGGAGCTGCTGCTGCCTCTCCTTCTGCAATCTTCAGAAGTGGCCGCTGTACGAGAGTACAGGCGGGGATGGTGGGTTGGGCGAAGACCTGTTGCTGCTGTCTCAACCCCTGCTTAAGCTCCTGCTGTATAGGCAGGTAGGTGATCGCCAGGTGGTGCGGGCAGAGGACACCGAAGGGGCCCAGAGGGTGGTGCTCGCGCGGGAGAGGGAGGTAGCCGGATGTTTGCAGGTGCTGTGCTAGCAGGGGACACTGCAGATCAGCACTGCCGCTCTCCTGACACTCAGCTGCTGCCACTGACAGACAGGTACTGTATCTATCTATGCACAGTGCCACAGCCGGCTGTACTAAGATGCTAGAGAGCAGGTATCGGCGGGGGTGAACAGGTGTCGGGGATGGGGGACACAGTCATCGCGTGTGCCGGTGGGGAAGGGTAGTGAGAGTGACATGCACCATCAGCTCTGGTCCTTCATCTGCACTGATCCCGAGGGGAGAGGGGCTTCCCAGCAGTGATGGATTGCAGCAGTTGCCCCTGGTCCTGCTCCCAGCTCCCACACCACTGCTGCTGCTGATCACGGGCTGTCAGGGGCAGATGATGGCAATGTGGATGGGGACTAAAGTAGGCGGATGCTGCTGGCCAGTGTCCGCCTACTTATCGTTCAGTTGGGGGGAAAGTTCCCCCTACACCTGAACGATTAGTTGGGAAAATCAAACCGTTTCTGGACGTTTTTTAGCGTGTGGGAGCAAACGGCTGATAATCATTTGCTCCCACACACTGCCAGATTATAGTTGGCTGGTTGGAACGATATCTTCCTGATGTATGGCTAGCATAAGGCAAAGCCCATGCTCTCAGTACCTGATGAAACCCGTGAATCACTACCATAACCCTTGTTGAATTGCGACACAAACCTTTATTTATTAATTTACACATTTGTGGACTTCTAGGAGCATGGGCTCCATTTATCAAAGACAAATCAGCAATAAATCCAGAAAAAAACTGAACATTTCTCAGGATTTAGGGATTCTGTCTACTTATCAAAACCCACTACTATTGATGACTATCGCAGACTTTCATCGATGGTAGTCACATCTTTATACTATGGACACCCCCAATGTCCTCCATTTACTTATGCCATTTCAGATTGGTGCTAGCCAGAATATCCACTGGAAAAAAAATTATAATTATTTAAATTAGCATTTTTGCTTTAAATAAACTTTTTTCTATACTTACTATTTTTTTATATACTGTATAGAAAATTGGAAGCCCAAATCATCATCTCCTCCTCCTCATTTTCCTCCTCCTTCTCCTCACCCTCCTTTTCCTCCTCCTCATCATCTTCCTTCTCATCATCTTCCTTTAATTGTCATCATCATCATCATCATCATCATCATCATCATCAACAACATCCTCCTTCTTTTTTTAGCTCTGCACAGAAGCCACACTGTGCATGTGCAGATCTGGGGACATGATGTCGCTTGCAGTGGCCCAAACGCCACTGCATACACTCATAATAAAGACCCTTTAAATTCTTTCTTCTGCGGGGTACATTGGTTTCCAAACATTGGGGTGTAGAGATGGATCTTGATCCACAGGCACCAACAGGCTAATGCTTTAGACTGTCCCAGGATGCATTGGGGCCTCCTCTATAACCCCGCCTCCAGGCACTGGAGCTCAGTTTAGAGTTGGTGCCTGCAGAAGCAGGTCACTTAACAGGGGAGCTGCACTGGGCAGCCCTTAAAAAGCTTTTACAAGACTTCAAGGGCCGCAGCACTTACATGTCAGGGTGACATTCTGTGCTGCAGCTCCGTCACCTCCCCAGTGCCATTGCATACTCCCGCTGGCTCTGTTCCCGGGAACTTGCAGCGGAGACGCTTTGGCTCTAGGCACACGGTCGCAGACGCTCTCCTGGTTCGCATGGCTGCTACAGAAGGGAGGAGGAAAGAGGGTCCCCCAGGCGAGACCCGCCATTAAATCGCATTCCGGTCGCAGTCTAGGGAGACGGACTGCGATGCTGGCGTGGACAGTGTAACAGAGCAGGGACCCCACTATATCCAGAGGATACAGGTCGGATATGTTAATGTCCACTTTATTAAGACTCCATAGTACCAGGTGGTGAAGTCCAGCATAGGGGAGAAGGCGCTTGACCTGTAGCCCATCCCCCGGCCCAGGGCGCCATTCTACTAGTGAGTGTTGCCGCCCTGGCGCTGCCTCACACTCTCCCTCACTCCATGACTGCAGAGCCGGCCCTAACCAATTTGATGCCCTAGGCAAGATTTTGGTTGGTGCCCCCTAGCACCGCCGCTAGTTCTGCAGGAGATGCCTGGCATGAGTCAGCTGGTAGCTCTGCTAACGTCGGGTGCCTTTTGTTTATGAAAATGCATCTTATTATTTGCATTACTATGTGGCTAGGATGCACAAGCAGCTTCTGCTGATTAAAATTATATGCAGCATGTCTATATTCTGTATGCGACTGTGGCTGTATCTGCATACAAAATGCTACATTACAGTGATTTCCAGGAATACACTGCAATGTAGCATTTCGTATGCAGATACAGCCGCAGTCACACACAGAATATAGGCATGCCACATATCATTTTAATCAGCAGAAGCTGCTGGTGCCCCTAAGCATACCAAATGCCCTAGGCAATTGCCTAGTTTGCCTATGCCTAAGGCCGGCTCTGCCTGACTGAGACGCTGAGCGCCATTTTCTAAAATAGCTGCGACTGGTCTCCGAGACTGCAGGGCAAGGTCTTCCTTGTAAACCCGCCTGTACATCAGTGCCATGGTTTTACAAACACTTAAGTATTCTACATGTCAATATTAAGACAGCGTTAGTTAAGAGCAAGTGTACCTGTGCCAGAATATATTGTACGAGTATTCTGATATATACATCCGGTCTCAGACCATGCATAGGTGGTCATTCCGAGTTGTTCGCTAGCTGTTTTCGGCCACTGTGCAGCGATCAGGCAAAAAAATCGGCAATTCTGCGCATGCGTATGCGGTGCAATGCACACGCGCGACGTACTTTCACAACAGCCAATGCAGTTTCACACAAGGTCTAGCGACGCTTTTCAATTGCACTGCTGGCCGCAGAGTGATTGACAGGAAGTGGGTGTTTATGGGAGTTATCTGGCCATTTTCTGGGCGTGTCAGATACAAACGCAGGCGTGCCTGGGGAAACGCAGGCGTAGCTGGCCGATCGCAGGGTGTGTTCGTGACGTCAAAACAGGAACTAAATAGTCTGCAGTGATCGCAAGCTAGGAGTGGGTCTGGAGCTACTCTGAAGCTGCACAAAATTATTTTGTAGCCGCACTGCGATCCTTTCGTTCGCACTTCTGCTAAGCTAAGATACACTCCCAGAGGGTGGCGGCTTAGCGTTTGCACGGCTGCTAAAAGCAGGTAACGAGCTAACAACTCGGAATGAGGGCCATTGTTATATAGTATGCCTGTTAAAGGCCATTCTACTTGGTCTGTTGGACCTTCATGGGCAGCCCGCCGATGCGCGTCCGTTCAACAATTGTTCAAGGCAGCTACATTGTCCTCAGTGAACACGTTCATTAGGTTCTATGCCTTTGATATTTCCGCCTCCCAGCATGCTTCCTTTGGACGCCAGGTTCTCATACCCGCTACGGCGCGCCCCCCTCCCTTGAGGAACTGCTTTAGGACATCCTCGATGTTTTCCCTGTGGAAACTAATGTACCCTGCTGCAGAAAAAGAGATTTATGGTAGACTTACCATTGTTAAATCTCTTTCTGCGAGGTACATTGGTTCCACAGGGCGTCTATGGGTATGTATGGCTTTAGTCGCTGGTCCCTTCTCCTGTCGTGAAAACGTGGTTCTATGTGACTAACATCTGCCTTCTCTTTTACCTGCTCCTGCATTGGACTGGTTAACGAAACTGAGCTCCAGTGCCTGGAGGCAGGGTTATAGAGGAGGCCCCAATGCATCCTGGGACAGTCTAAAGCTTTAGCCTGTTGGTGCCTGTGGATCAAATTCCATCTCTACACCCCGATGTTTTCCCTGTGGAACCAATGTACCTCGCAGAAAGAAATTTAACAATGGTAAGTCTACTGTAAATCTCCTTTTT
The DNA here is from genome assembly GCF_028390025.1 of Pseudophryne corroboree. Classification (NCBI taxonomy): domain Eukaryota; kingdom Metazoa; phylum Chordata; class Amphibia; order Anura; family Myobatrachidae; genus Pseudophryne; species Pseudophryne corroboree. The sequence continues at coordinate 900,087,512 of NC_086445.1, read as the reverse complement.
AGTCATAGAATTTACAATTAGTAGCATTTTTAAAAGATACATGTAATTCAAAAATACTGATTTTGTCTCTGAGTGCTCAGCCTCTCACTTACTGTATTCCTTTGGCATGTGAATGCCACTTATCTGCGTTTCAGAGCACAAATGTCAGATGTATTAAGCTGAAAATATTGCAGGAAGATGAGAGCAGATACAGTGCAACACATTTAATTTGAAACTTATAATTATGTTGTGTAAATACCCTTCCATCATTCCCTATATATCTGTAACATAGACACCATTCTGGAATCTGGCAGCTTATACAAGTCAGGGGATTGTAATAGCAATTAATCAAAGCTATTTGTTAGATCTACTGCAGGAGTAAATGTCAAGTCATGAGCTTATTTCCCACGAGAGATCATATTCGCTGGTAAGGTATCTCTGGCTGTGTTTCTGCTACACAGTGTTTAACACCACTTTGACACTTTCACTGAGCTATGAATGAGCCTGAGTACTACTCATTTGTTTTTCTCTTCTTAGGGGTATATGCAATTGCGGGCGAATCGCGGCAAATTATCGCCGTTTTTTTAATTCGACACAGTTCGACATGTGAATTCCGGCAGATGGCTGCCGGAATTCACCATATTCAATGAAAAACGGATTCGACATTCCCGCGGGCGAAAAACGGCCGATTTGCCGGATTTTGCCGCAAATTAAAAAAACGGGAAAAACGGGTAAAACCCGGAAAAAAATGGCGTGGGGTCCCCCCTCCAAAGCATAACCAGCCTCGGGCTCTTCGCGCTGGTCCTGGTTCTAAAAATGCGGGGAAAAATTTGACAGGGGATCCCCCGTATTTTTAAAACCAGCACCGGGCTCTGCGCCTGGTGCAAAAAATACGGGGGACAAAAAGAGTAGGGGTCCCCCGTATTTTTTACACCAGCATCGGGCTCCACTAGCTGGACAGATAATGCCACAGCCGGGGGTCACTTTTATACAGTGCCCTGCGGCCGTGGCATTAAATATCCAACTAGTCACCCCTGGCCGGGGTACCCTGGGGGAGTGGGGACCCCTTCAATCAAGGGGTCCCCCCCTCCCAGCCACCCAAGGGCCAGGGGTGAAGCCCGAGGCTGTCCCCCCCCCATCCAAGGGCTGCGGATGGGAGGCTGATAGCCTTGAGAAAAATGTCAGCAGGCCCGTTTTTCTCCCGCATGCTGGTACTTGTGGTTCTCCAAGTACCAGCTTGCGGGGAGGCTTGCTGGGACTTGTAGTACTATTGGAAAAAACAATATTCTGTCATTTTACTCAAGGCTATCAGCCTCCCATCCGCAGCCAATGGATGGGGGGGACAGCCTCGGGCTTCACCCCTGGCCCTTGGGTGGCTGGGGGGGGGGGACCCCTTGATTGAAGGGGTCCCCACTCCCCCAGGGTACCCCGGCCAGGGGTGACTAGTTGGATATTTAATGCCACGGCCGCAGGGCACTGTAAAAAAGTGACCCCCGGCTGTGGCATTTTCTGTCCAGCTAGTGGAGCCCGATGCTGGTGTAAAAAATACGGGGGACCCCTACTCTTTTTGTCCCCCGTATTTTTTGCACCAGCACCAGGCACAGAGCCCGGTGCTGGTTTTAAAAATACGGGGGATCCCCTGTCAAATTTCCCCCCGCATTTTTAGAACCAGGACCAGCTCGAAGAGCCCGAGGCTGGTTATGCTTTGGAGGGGGGACCCCACGCCATTTTTTTCCTTGATTTTACCGTTCCAGCTATTAAAAAAAAATAATATATTTTTTAAAATATATAAATAATACTTGTGCCTCCAAAAAAGACAAACCAAGTACCTAATCCCTTCTAATAAAAATAGATATGCTATTACAAAAAAAAAACACCAAAAAAAACATGTTTTAATTTTTTTTTATTGGTTTCACCCTCCAAAGTGTGGCGGATTGAAAATGACGAATTTACTGTCTAAAAGCACTGTTGTCGAATTTCCAAACTTGAATTGAATACACTTTGGTCGAATTGCAGCACTTGTATCATTGCAGAAAAGTCGAATTTGACAAAAGTCGAATTTCAAAAAGTAGAATTTTGAAAGTCCGTTTTTTTGACGGAAAGCACTGAATTGCATTGACGATTTTTTTTTTTTGGCGAAAAATTCCCGAAATTCGACAATTTCGGGAATTCGACCGCAATTGCTTATACCCCTTAGTCTGTTAGCTTTACTCTTTCTTAGTATGATTCTTTCAAGAGGACTTTTGAGCATGAATATTATATTTGCGTTAAAGCCTTACAGTTTAGTTATTGTACACTCTGTGCATTGGCTCAGTATTTGTTTGCCAGTATCCATGGCAATGCTCCTCTCTTTTCACTAAATACCAGCAACAGAAATCTGGCATAAACAAGGTCGGACTGGGCCACAGGTGAACCGGGGATATTCCTGATGGGGCCCAATGCCTGAGGGCCCTGCCACCTCTTCTAGGGGTCTGGTTCCAAACTGTTATCTCAAATTGTACACTGTTACTGTACTACTAGATTGTCAGTAACTTGGTGGAGCCAGGCCATAAATTAACTTAGGTGCTTGGTTCGATATTATGGAAAATGCGCCAAGATCAGCCTTCCTGCCAGTCAATGTGGTTGATCCCTCTGTGGTTGTTGGCCACACCCTCTCTGTTGACTGGCCAAATGCCCTAAGCATGGGCCCCTATCACTGCGTTACCCGGTGGGCCCTTCATTCCCCAGCCCGACACTGGGCATAAATACTGTTTCTGCCCATAAAATAAAGGACTCCACTGTGTGCAGAGCAGAGCCTATGGGGCTGATTCTGAGTTTACGCATTTCTGCATATCTCTGGATGAGTCGGACAGATCTTGGCCAGACCTCTCTGTGATTGAAATATGCATTTTGGGCCAGGAACAATGTGATCACACAAAACTGTTCTGTTTTGCAGGGAGTGCCGTGGGTGTGAAGATAGAGTTACGTGCTATTCTGGGTCTTGAGTATGGAGAAGGGTGTCACAAATTGGGTACTTAAACCCTCTCACCCTACCCAACACTGCCAATTCCCTACCATGTGCATGTTATCTTGCCAGTCATGACAAGAATCTCCTGTAGCTGCGGTCTGGTAGAGCAATGGCTCCGCCATCTTGGCTCAGGTCAGCTGAGTAGTTCAAGCCATCCAGAGCATTCCTACATTGCACATGACTTACACATCCAATCCAGTTCTTCCTGACACCTGTACTTTGTCAATACAACCAGTCTCCTAGGACTTTGGTCCCCTGTGGCCGAAGCGGTTCCCACTTCCTGAGCTCCAGCCTTTGTACCAGTTATTTCTATTATCTTTTTAAAACCAAACAAAAAAATAAAGATAATGCGCTTATTCCATCTGGTGTGGATTTACATTTTTAAAGGTAAATGTTACACATATATATTACTAATGCCGGCCAGCATTACAAAAAACAACAAAAAATACATTATAACACACAATTTTAAAAACATACAATAAAAAGCTCCTGTTTAGAAGAACAGAAAAGCATACACTGGCTTTATATATTTTGTTAGGCACATCCAATGTTAGAATATCTATTGCCTTATATTGCTGATAGAATGGAACGTGCAAAATGTCCTTAGATAGTCCAAATATCCAAGCATGGTTTAATAATAAAGCTTAATTACTCTTACAAAATGCACAGACTTTGGTTAGTATCCAGATAAATCATGCATTTTAGTTAGTCATTCAATGCACAAAATGGCAAGCTGCTCAATCAGATTGTGATGTCACTCAGGTGCTAAAAGGGAGGGGTAATTCTGTGTAAGAAAAAACTATTTGTGTTCCCTAATGCACACTGAGTGAGAAATAATACTACATAATAATCAGATAATACGGAGATCTTCGTTGCGTATATCTGCAGATATAGGGTTAAGCCCCCAGGCCGTTCGGCAAGGTGTCTCCGTCACTGGGGGTTCCTAATACTAGGTATGGGTCCGGGGTGTAGTTAGTCATTCATGCAGATGCAGCTGCTTAGTTAGTGATCAAGCGATTTTTGCAACCGTGTAATGCTTATTATATAAAGCAGTCCATGTCCTCAAATCATGTTAATAACAATGATGAGTTTTTTTCTACTGTATGGCATGCATAGCCTGTGAAGATGCAAGCAGTTTAAAAGTCTCCCTCCTGGCTGGATCGCTCACTCACAGTCTTATCCGGAGTTCACAGCTCACAGGCAGTAATAGTAGTGCGCTCACCTGACCCCCCCTTAGCACTGGGGTTTCAAGTCGCAGGGCCGGCCGGCCAAAGAACATCAGCTGATTTCAAAGATGTGCTGCTAGTATGGAGATCCCAACAGACGCGTTTCTCTGCCTCTTTTGTGTGTCAGTGGCTTCCTTTGTTTTAATTTCTTTTTGGTTTTGCTATAGAAGGGGTTAATACATATAACCCTTGTGAGACTGCTGCATTCAATTTGGATCAGCCACAGCGGCAGGATAATTTGGCTAGACAATTATTTCTATTATCTACCTGAGTGCTCTCATGCCTGTGAATTCAGCTTGCATCAGCGCTCACCAATAATTCATTTTCATATTGTATATTTTCCCAAATGAATTGTTGTGATTGGATGGGAGGTCACATGGTTCAAATTGTGGGGTATAAAAGACCCATATGGTTTGTTTGCCTCTACACCTTGAGGAAGAAAGTCATTCCGAAACGCTTTGGTGACCCCTGAGGTTTTTATTCCACTTATATCCACTACCTTATTGGCTTGAGAATTTCTTTTTACCATCTGGAGGAACCCACTATCCCAGACTGTTTTCCCGGGAGCAGGACGGTGAGAAGGGTGGGCTCTCGCTCCTTGTTTTTCTTTTGAACCTTAAGGTACAGAGTGGAACAAACCATATTAGCATAAAACACAGGTGTCAGGAATCTGCATTCTCCGTCGCATCACTACTGTGGAACTACAGGTTCCAGCAGTTCAGTTCTGTTCCAGTTTTCAATCTACTGCAGCCTGGAGTACACAGTGCTTCAGCTAACCCACACCTAATCCAGCAGGGTGTGTTCTTACAGAGATGCAACATCCAATCATCACAAACCAAGGGGTATAAACTCCAGTTCCTGGCTCAGTCTCATCGCCTTGGACAACACGTCACATTCTGTGAACAGGCGTCTCCTGTTTGCAGTCCTCTGTCTGCAGAGATACCCCTGTGTATTGGACCTATGGAACTACAGGTTCCAGTTCCGTTCCAGTTCCAGGTTCCAGTCTTCAATCCTTTGTTTCCAGCAATCTCCTATTTCTGGCATCTCCAAGTTGTTTCCCTGTTCCAGTGTTCCTGGGGAACTACAAGTACCTGCAACCACTCCAGCTCTCCTGCAAGTCACATTCAGTGTGCAAGTTCCTGTGTTCCAGTCTCCAGTCTTCATTGTTCCAGTTTGCTACAAACTCCAGTACAGTCCGCACACCAATTTGCAGTAAGAGACTTTCTTCAGGTGTTCTTCCATTACTCAGCCTGTGCACCTGATTACCAGCATCTAGCATTGTGCATTGCATTCAGCACTTAACAACTTGCTGTGTTAGAACTGTCTCCTGCTAGGGCCTTGCTTGGCTTAAAGACGTGTGCTTCTACAGAGACTGTGTGCTTTGATTGCTATTTGTTATATATCGGAGTTTCATTTGCTGCATCTGATTTCATTATTGCCTTATCATTTATATCAAGTTACAAGTTCATCTTCATTGCTCATTTGTTACCAGTGACTTTTGAAATATTAATTTATCGGATTAAGTTATTATTCATTGTTCCTGTCATCCGTTATCCCTGTGTGATAATAAATATCAAGCGCACATGCGCGGAACTTTTCGTCAGTCTCCCCGTTTCCTCTATCACTCCTACACTGACCCATTAGTGCCCCCTCCGGGGACTGACAAAGTTACAGAATCCTGACAGTTTGTCCAAGGCCCATGGACCCGGACGGTGGTCAGAGTGTGGGGTCAGGGTCACTACAAAGTTCAGTGTCACGACTCAATGATCAAGAGTCAAGTATCAATGGACCTAACCCGGTTCCAGCCGTCGTTCCAAAGACTCCACTGGTTCCAGCCAGCCAGAGTAGCTCTGTTTCCAATGATGAGCTACCTCCTTCGGTTCCAGACGATTCCAGTAAGACTCCACCGGTTCCAGCCGGTTCAAGCTCTTCCGGACCCAATCCGGTCCCATCCGTCTGTCCGGATCAGCCTCCTTCGGTTCCAGCCGATTCCAGTAAACCTCCTTCGGTTCCAGCCGATTCCAGTAAGCCTCCTTCGGTTCCAGCCGATTCCAGCATCCTCGGATCAAATCCGGTTCTATCCGTCAGTCCGAGGACTCCTCCGGTTCCAGCCGGTTCAAGCTTTTCTGGACCCAATCCGGTCCCATTCGTCTGTCCAGATCAGCCTCCTTCGGTTCCAGCCGATTCCAGTAAGACTCCACCGATCCCAGCCGGTTCAAGCTCTTCCGGACCCAATCCGGTCCCATCCGTCTGTCCGGATCAGCCTCCTTCGGTTCCAGCCGATTCCAGTAAACCTCCTTCGGTTCCAGCCGATTCCAGTAAGCCTCCTTCGGTTCCAGCCGATTCCAGCATCCTCGGATCAAATCCGGTTCTATCCGTCAGTCCGAGGACTCCTCCGGTTCCAGCCGGTTCAAGTTTTTCTGGACCCAATCCGGTCCCATCCGTCTGTCCGGATCAGCCTCCTTCGGTTCCAGCCGATTCCAGTAAACCTCCTTCGGTTCCAGCCGATTCCAGTAAGACTCCACTGGTTCCAGCCAGCCTGAGTGGCTCCAATGATGGGCTACCTCCTTCGGTTCCAGCCGATTCCAGCATCTTCGGATCAAATCCGGTCCTATCCGTCAGTCCGAAGACTCCTCCGGTTCCAGCCGGTTAAAGCTTTTCTGGACCCAATCCGGTCCCATCCATCTGTACAGATCAGCCTCCTTCAGTTCAAGTCAATTTAAGTAGTCCTGGACAAATCCCGGTTCCATCCGTCTGTCCAAAGTCGCCGTCGGTTCCTACCGATTCCAGTTCCTCCGAACCCGGTGTGGTTCTCTCCAGTGTGTCAAGTAAGGAACTCCTGTCAGTTTTGGAGATGACGTCCTCTCTCCACCCTAGAGTATTTCAAGTTGATTCTACTCCTGCTTATAAATGCTTATTCCAGTCCTCTACTCTCAAGAGTCCTACATTGTCTTCTGAGACTTCAATTGACATTCAGCCTTCCAAGTTCCAGCGTGGGTGTTCGGTGCCCACCCATAAAAGGGGGGGGGGGGTACTGTCAGGAATCTGCATTCTCCGTCGCATCACTACTGTGGAACTACAGGTTCCAGCAGTTCAGTTCTATTCCAGTTCCAGTTTTCAGTCTACTGCAGCCTGGAGTACACAGTGCTTCAGCTAACCCACAGCTGATCTGAACACCTAATCCAGCAGGGTGTGTTCTCACAGAGATGCAACATCCAATCATCACAAACCAAGGGGTATAAACTCCAGTTCCTGGCTCAGTCTCATCGCCTTGGACAACACGTCAAATTCTGTGAACAGGCGTTTCCTGTTTGCAGTCCTCTGTCTGCAGAGATACCCCTGTGTATTGGACCTATGGAACTACAGGTCCCAGCCGTTCCAGTTCCGTTCCAGTTTCCAGTTCCAGGTTTCAGTCTTCAATCCTTTGTTTCCAGCAATTTCCTATTTCTGGCATCTCCAAGTTGTTACCCTGTTCCAGTGTTCCTGTGGAACTACAAGTACCTGCAACCACTCCAGCTCTCCTGCAAGTCACATGCAGTGTGCAAGTTCCTGTGTTCCAGTCTCCAGTCTTCATTGTTCCAGTTTGCTACAAACTCCAGTACAGTCCGCACACCGATTTGCAGTAAGAGACTTTCTTCAGATGTTCTTCCATTACTCAGCCTGTGCACCTAATTACCAGCATGTAGCATTGTGCATTGCATTCAGCACTTAACAACTTGCTGTGTTAGAACTGTCTCCTGCTAGGGCCTTGCTTGGCTTAAAGACGTGTGCTTCTACAGAGACTGTGTGCTTTGATTGCTATTTGTTATATATCGGAGTTTCATTTGCTGCATCTGATTTCATTATTGCCTTATCATTTATATCAAGTTACAAGTTCATCTTCATTGCTCATTTGTTACCAGTGACTTTTGAAATATTCATTTATCGGATTAAGTTATTATTCATTGTTCCTGTCATCCGTTATCCCTGTGTGATAATAAATATCAAGCGCACATGCGCGGAACATTTCGTCAGTCTCCCCGTTTCCTCTATCACTCCTACACTGACCCACTAGTGCCCCCCCTCCGGGGACAGACAAAGTTACAGAATCCTGACAACAGGTGAATAATTGTTTTATTGTTTTTTTTTATTTTTTATTCTTTATTTTCATTTTGCAATATAAAACATTTTCCAAATATGTCGACAAACATATCAAAAGTAGAACGTAGACATCAGTCTCATGTCTTATCAACTGTAGTTATAAAACATCAATAAATGGTTGCGAAAAGGAACGATTAACAGATTCATATATATTATCTCAAACTGCGTAACGTTCAGCAGAAATCACAGAATCTGAAATAAAGAGCAACCCCGTAACAATATCGCTTAGTAGCACAGTATTTAAACAAAGTGTGAGGTAGTAAACATTTGGAAACAAACAAAAGAGAGGAGGACAAGGGGAAGAAGGGAAAATGGAGAAGAGAGATGGGGGGGGGGGATAGTATATAGGCCACAAACGTAAAACAATTAGAGGGCACCGCGGGGGCCCCAACAACCTCCATCATTAGTGTGTATTCAGGGTGCATAGTCAGTATAGGTCTTAGTGGTTTTAAAGTCAATCCAAAGAAACCAGGTAGCTATATAGTCTGAGTGTTTGTCTAAGGCGGCAGAATAGACATCTTCCATATGCATGTAAAAATCAATGCGTTGGAACCATTCCCATATTGTCGGTGGATTGGTGGATCTCCAGTGCACCGGGAGTACAGCTCTTGCCGCGTTATTTAAGTGCTTGAGGAGGGACTTCTTGTAGCGGGACAGGGGTATATCTGAATGTGATAATAGCCAAAAGTCCGGACCCGGTGGAACTGGGTCTCCCAAAATCTTTGTTGATAGATCCATAATTGTATTCCAAAATGGGGCAATTGACGGGCAGTCCCACCATATGTGGATCAGTGTGCCAGTATCCCTACTACATCTCCAGCACAGAGGGGAAACTGAGGGGTAGAATTTATGTAGAAGAGACGGGCATCTATACCATCTCGTCAGTAATTTGTATTGTGTTTCCACAACGTCTAGGCTAGTGGAGCATTGTGCCATAACCCTGCAGTGTGTGTCCCAGTGGATCTTGATTCCCCGATGTATTAAATCTTTATCCCAGGCATCACAAAAAGAAGGGGCCCTAGGAAAGGAACCTTGTTGAAGAATCTTGTAGGTACCGGACACTACATGTGAGGGGGCCATCTCTTGACTGCACATGGATTCAAAGGGAGTGAGAGCCTTATAAAGGTCTATCACCTCCCGCTGTGAGGTAACAAAGTGGTGTACCTGAAGGTAGAACCAATAATCTTTAGCGGGTATATCGCCCATCTTCTGTATTTCAGAGAACGTTTTGAGTTTGCCATGTGCAAGCAAGTGAATTACCCTAGTTACACCCGCCTCCTCCCATCTAGAAGCCATCTTAGTAGACCTTCCCGGGGGAAATATCGGGTTGTCGAAAATAGGCATAAGGGATGTTCGTTTAGATGAGATTCCCGTCTTGTAGCGAAGCGTCCGCCATAAAGCTAAGGTGGGCACCACAGTGGGATGCGATGAGCGACCAACTCTAGGGGACCAAGGCACTGCCTGTAGGTTAAGATTGGTGGAGAAAGACTCCAGGTCGACCCACTGTTTTCTATGGGAAGTGGGGCGGGACCAGTCCACAACTCTATGTAATAGTGTGGCATGGTAGTATGTAGTAATCATAGGTAATTGTTGTCCGCCTTGAGATTTCAGCCTAGATAAATGACTATGCTTGAACCTAGGCTTCCGACCGCCCCAAATGAAATGGCTTATCGCCTTGTGTGCTTCAGCTAAGAATTGAGGGGGAAGTTTCAAAGGGACGGTTTGAAAAAGGTATAGCAACCTGGGGAGAACGTTCATCTTCACTATATTTATACGGCCTAGCCATGAGAACCTCTGCGTGAGCCAGTGCCTCATCTCCTGTCTCAGTTTGCGAAGTAGAGGGGTATGATTAATAGTAGCTATAGCGTTAAGTGCCGATGGGATTTGAATTCCTAAATATGTGATATGGGATTTTTGCCATGAGAATTGGAATGATTGCGACAAGAGGGTTGCCGTGGCAGGTGGGACTGTGACATTCATTGCCATGGATTTCGAATAATTAATTTTAAAGTTCGACATGTCTCCGAACCGCGCAAACTCAATCATAAGGTTGGGTAGTGAAATCAAAGGATTTGATATGACCGCAAATAAGTCATCTGCAAAGAGGGCCAGACGATGGTCGGTTTTGCCCACCTGCAGGCCCGCAATGTTAGGGTTGCATCTAATCGCACGAGCCAGGGCTTCCATGCATAGAACAAAAATTAGGGGTGATAGCGGGCAGCCCTGGCGTGTGCCGTTGGAGATTGATATGGGCTCAGAAGGACGCCATTCACCCTAACCCGAGCCGACGGGGCTCTATATAATGAGAGAATCCTCTGCAGGAAAACATCTCCCAGACCCAAGCGCCGAAGCATTACCTCCATAAAATCCCAATCTACCCGGTCAAAGGCCTTTTCTGCGTCTGTTGAAAGGAGCATGAGGGGAGTATCAGTTATCTGTGCGTGCGCTATCAGATCAATGACTCTAATTGTATTATCTCTTGCCTCTCTACCCATAACAAAGCCGACCTGGTCAGGGTGTATTATATCTCGCAGTAATGGCTTAAGGCGATTAGCCATGAGTTTTGCAAATAATTTAACATCTACATTTAATAGCGATATCGGCCTATAACTGGAAGGGAGCGTCGGGTCTTTAGAGTCCTTTGGGATGACAGTAATATGGGCGCTCAAGGACTGGCTCGATAAAGGAGCCGCCGATGATATGGCATTGCAGGCCTGCAGGAGAAGGGGAGCGAGTTTATCCTGAAAGGCCTTGTAATATGTGACTGGGAAACCATCCGGCCCTGGGCTTTTACCGTTAGGAGACAACTTTAGAGCAGCCTGCAATTCTTCCCCAGTAAAAGGGTCATCTAGGGCCCGAGCAATGTCCGATGGAAGAGTCGGGAAAGTGACCTCTTCCAAAAACTTTTGTATATTATATTTGTGCTCTTTGCGTGCAGTTAATGTCCGCGTTGAGGTCAGGTTGTATAAGGCTGAGCAATAGTTATGGAAAATCTCCGCTATCTCTGTATCAGAGTTCCGGGGTACCCCGTCAGTACCCGTGAGTTTAGGAATGTACGTTAGAGATCTCTGAGCTCTAAGAGCACGTGCCAGCAGTCTACCGGGTTTGTTTCCCCATCTATGATATTTATGTCGACATTTACGGAACGCCCTGCGGGTTCCGTCGCTGAGTAAAGTAGCAAGAGCTTGCCTCGCTGTTTGGAGTTCAGCAAATGTGTCTGACGCCAACGTGGACTTATGAGTCAGTTCCAGTTTTTTTATTTTCTCTAGTAAGGCGTTTCTACACTCAACCTTCTGTTTTTTCAGGCGCGAGCCTAGTTGTATGCACTGGCCTCTAATCACACATTTATGTGCCTCCCATAATGTAACCGGGGATACATCATCAGTCGTATTCAAAAAGATGTAGTCGTCTATTGCTGTCTCAATGTGGGCTCGGCAAACAGGGTCTCGAAGGAGTTGTTCATTGAACCGCCAGCGCCAGTGTTTGGGGGGGGGGATGGCGGAGAGAAAGTGTGAGTGTAATTGGGGCATGGTCTGATATTGTTATTTGGCCGATAGTTGCATCAATCAATAGATCCAAATGGGCATGGCTCACGCAGAGGCAATCTATTCGTGAATATGAGTTATGTGGGGGTGAGTAAAAAGTAAAGTCTCTATCTGAAGGGTGCAGAAGACGCCAAGCGTCTACCAATTGAAAATCATGCAGAACAGCTCTAAATCGTCTGGACTGTCTAAGAGTATTCCGTGGGGAGCCAGAGGAGGAATCCAAGCGGGGTTCAAGGACCCAATTAAGATCTCCTCCCACTACCAAGGTACCCATCAGGTTTTGCTCTACTAGTTCTAATGATTCCCTAAGAAACCGAGTTTGTCCTCGGTTAGGAAGGTAGAGATTCACAAAGGTGAATGTCTGATGGGCTATGGAAGCTCTAACCAGAATCCCCCTCCCATCACCTATCAACATTTCGGAGACATCTAGCAGTCTCAGGTGCTTGGCAAAAAGAATGGCAACACCCCTAGCCTTCGCTCCAGAATAATCGTTAAAGTAACCATTGGGAAAATGACGAGAGCGAATACCCGGGGAGGCCCCCTGCTTGAAATGTGTTTCCTGTAAGAAAACAACCTCTGCTCCATCAGTATGTAAGGTGTGCAGTAGGCCTGATCTCTTTTCTGGGATATTTAAACCTTTCACATTGTATGAAACAATTTTTAAGCTAGCCATATAGAAAAGAAAGCATGGATCAACTGGCTGAACACTATACCTTGACTACAATACCGACAGATTGCCGCACCATAAATAACCTGGAATTGGTAGTGGCATGGGAGGGGGTGGGTAGGTGGGTAAACACATGAGGAAAGAAAGGAAGACATAGCTATTTTAACATAGAAAAAGAAATGGAGAAACCAAAAAAGAAATATAGACAACAACATATAATAGCAGTCTCTGCATTGATAGCCATGGGTATAAATTGCGCATCCCATGGTCTAAGAAATGTACAGCAGAGAGGGGGGTCCAAAGGGTGATACCGGGTTCAACAATTTTAGACAGGTAAGTAAAAGGGTATTTTAAAGGGATACATCATGATCAGGAAGGAAATGGGCGGAGGCAAACCAATCAACCACCTCCTCCCATCTCGCCACCTAATCCCACTCAGCCCACAAGAAGCCTCCCAGGTTAGGTACGTAATTAGCTTATGACAGTAAGACACTAGTAGGCAATCTCTGGGCATTTGAAGCTCATATATTCAATAACCAGTAAAAAGATCTATGTGAGCCTTCAGTGAGGTAACTTAAAAAAGGATATCACAATGTAGGATGATAAACGCGGTCATGAAGTCTCAGATGTTTCATCAGTTCTGCCAGTCCGATTGCGTCGTCTGGGGGCGCCCACTCTTTTCCAGGGTTCCCTGCGAGGAAGTGCCGCAGTGGGAAGCTGCAGGGGGTCCGTCCAATTTGGCAGTGAGATTAACGGTAGACCCAACGCGGTGCAGAATGACGGGACACCTTCATAGTCCTCGAGAACATATCGGTTCCCATCTCGGGTGACTTGGACGCTTAAAGGAAAGCCCCAACGGAATCTAATATTCTTTTTCCGAAGAGCTTCCGTAAGGGGGTGGAGAAGACGCCTCTGTTGTAGGGTCACCCAGGAAAGGTCCTGGAAAATCTGTATGTGGTGGCCTTCAAAATCTATGGTCGAGGCCTGTCTGGAATTTTGTAGAATAGTCTCTTTCACCTGAAAGTAATGTAGTCGGCAGATAACATCTCTAGGTCGCTCCGTGGGCGCTCCTCTCGGTCGTAGTGCCCGATGTGCTCTGTCAAACACTATTTGAGAGCTGGGGTCGGCACCAAGAAGGCCGTTGAATATTGTGGTCAGCGCCACAACCAAGCTCTGGGGCTGCACATCTTCGGGTAGACCTTTGACCCTCAAGTTATTCCGCCTACCTCTGTTATCTATATCGTCCAGTCTACGTCTCATTTCAGTGGTGGTACGTGAGTATCGAGATACAAGATCGTGGAGGTCGGCGAGTTTAGAGTCCGTCTCATCTCTGTGATCTTCCAGGTCGACCACTCTGTTTGCTACTTGCGTGAGATCAGACTGGATGGCGGAGAGACTCGCTTGTAGGGAGTCGTGAATTCTTTTTTCCATGTTGGACAAATCTTGTTGGATGTCTTGGCAAGTCGGAAGAGAGCGTAGCTGTAGGAGGACCGCCGCCATATCGGCAGAGTCTTTACTGACAGACCCAGTTTGGCGATGTTTTGGAGAGGGTGGGGCCTCAGTATCCTCCATGATGGTGGACGACAAGGAGTCAGTGAGAGGGGTGGAGGTGGTGGGGTCAGGAACTGGGGTGCCAAATAGAGTATGAAAGGCTGCAGCTTGTGTGGTTGCGGACTTGGCTTTTGATGCGTTACCAGAGCGGCGCCGTCTTGTCATTTGTCTGAGTGAAGAGAACAGAGTCCAGAACAGGGCCTCGAGGTAGAAAACATTAGGACATATCCGAATTAGAAGTATAACCCGCTATCCCCTCTGCGTGGCTTGGTCATATTATAGCATGGTATACGTCAGGCGAGCGCCTGTAAGCATTGGAGTCAGCAATGTGGCGGCGTATAGAACCCAGTTGGTCACGTTCCACTTTTGGTGTTCACATAGCCTCGGTGAGAAGGCCGCGTTGGCACCAGCGGCCGTTAGGAAAATGACCGCCGCAGAGTAGCAAGGGAGGCAGTTCATATAATGTGCCTCAGCTAGGCTTTTCACATAGGTCGCGGTTTTGGGGGAGGTCCTCGGGAGGTAATAGAGGGATTCAGGGTGGCCTGGGGTCCGCAGGGGGTCGCAGCAGTTAGTTGGTGGACGGGGGTCACAGGATCCACGATTCAGCCGAACTGTGTGCGACCCGGCCAAAGGTCACGGACGCCTGCGTAGCCGTTTCCCGATGACAGCCCGCAGGGTGTACTCCCAGTCGTGTAAGGCCTTAGTGGGGTAGGTTCACAGTCACTTTGGGGGGATGAGGGGAGAGGTATGTGAAGGATGTGGGGATCGTGAGCTGCACACCAGGAGTGGATGTATAACAGTTCCACTTACATTGCAGCTGTGAGATCCAAGATGGCCGCCGGCACACAGACAGGCTGAAGATCTCCCACAGTATCTGCGGATCCAGGGGACAGGCAGCGAGTCTTCCCTGCCCCAATTGAGCCCAAGGGTCTAAGGCAGGCTGGAGGAGGTATGAGGGGGCTCCCAGGCGAGAGGGTGGGCAGCCGCGGGTCCCGTTTCGGCCGCGTTCCGGTCCCGGAGCTCGGCGCCGGGAAGGCTCCAAAATCGAGGCCCCGGCTTCCGGATAAGTGGTAGGCCTCAGCCGCAAAACACGCCGGAGGGGCCACCCGATGGTGTCCCTGAGCACAGGATACTGGCCACAATCTTGAGTAGATCTGAGGAGGGCTGATTAGCTGCAGGGGCCAGCAGCAATAAGCGCGTTTAACCCCCAATTAGCTGGAGCTCAGCCACAGCACAACTATCCTAGTTAACGTTCAGGCCACGCCCCCCTGTTTTATTGTTTTTAAGGTGTATATTTTTAAGGACTTTTGTTATGTACAAAATAAAAAAATTTTTATGAAGTACTTCCGGTTTCCTGCTTGGGATGAAAGGTCCAAAGTGAACTTATGACGATTACTTGGTAATGGTAGCACAGTGGATTAAAGATACCTTTTGATGCACATAGGGAAATTTACCCTAGGTGAGTGTTAGTCCTACGAGACCATTAATGTGTTGGTTAAGAAGTGGGAACAACAGGCGAAAAGAAACCTTTATGTGAATGCATCTAAGTTAATAGGGGTGAGTCCAAAGATTTCTCTGACAGTGGTGATAGAATTTGACGGTTGCTACTGGATAATCTTTTTCCTTGCTGTTCTCCATTTATATTGAAGTGAACAGGACATCGGTAATAGGATTTTCCTGCAGAGTTCTAACAGCGCTTGCGGACCACTTACCTTTGTGTTACATACAGATGGAGCCTCCGTTATCTTTGCTGGCTGAGGAGTTAGTCGCAATCAGGCATACGCAGCATGCCTGGGTGCAAGGAGGCTTGCCTAGTCGTAGGGAGGCGCACAGAGCATTTGGCGTTACCTTTGAGTGTAATACCTGCGATCATCCACCAGAGGTCGCTTTTTAAAATCACCATTGCACATGCGTGTGGTCTCCATTAAAATACAATACTGAACTACAGTGTAAGAACTACTTTACTGGTGCGTCTCATTACGCTACAATATGCTACAGTATGTCATACAGTATATTGCAGTATATACAGTACAGACGTAAATAGTACAGTATATACAGATGCAAATGAATGTGATAAAGCCCAGTATAGTTCATTGACATTAGGAATATGTGAGTGTCCAAGTCCCGCAGTCAAATCAACAAATAAAAATAGTAGCTTATACAGACACAAACGAACGTGTTACAGGTATGATCTATTGATGATAAGGGTATGTGAGCGTCCAAATCCCGTAGTATTAAGTATAATGGGGAGAGATAAAAGCTCCTCTTAGTTCCTGGATGCCAAATCGCTGTGCTTAAAATCTCTGTACAGTATTTTATATTTGAGTACTAAATAGCACGAACAGCTTGTAATGCACTCTGCTGTAAAGGCTAGAGTAGCAAGTGTTATCTTTCTAAGTATAATGGGAAGAGATAAAATCTCCTCCCTAAATACCTGGATGCCAAATCACTGTACTTAGTATCTCTGTACAGTATTTTCTATTTGAGTACTAAATAGCACGAACAGCTTGTAACGTACTCTGCTGTAAAGGTAAAGGCTACAGCGGCATGTGTTATCTTTCTAAGTATAATGGGGAGAGATAAAAGCTCCTCCCTAAGTTCCTGGATGCAGTGCTTAGCATCTATGTACAGTATTTTCTATCTAGCCAGAAACCCCACACCCCGTGCAAGCTGGGCGGACAACTGGAGGGGACCTGACACACGGTTGCTTGCCGTTTCCCTTTGCGGTCTCACATAAACTAGTAGTTGGTCTGCCCCAAAAGCCAAGAGTCTCCTCTTTTGTATGGTACTGGTCTCAAGTCTCTGGGACACTCAGAATCGGAGATATCAGGACGCAAAGTGGACCCATTTTCCCATAGACTATAATAGGCCCGTTAATTCAGACCCACCATGGGTTCCGATGCTTGCCGATGGCCTTGTGGGGGTCACAGAAATTTGGGGTTGGTATCTTCTGGTAGCTAATCGTCTACCCTTTGATACCAACACAGTTTTGAGCCGATTTTAACCCCCAATACCAGAGATATTAAGCTTTAAACCCATTTTAATTGAATTTAATAGATTACATAAACCGTACGTCAATGGACCATTGCTTTAACACATTCGTTTGTGTCTGTATACACTTTTTATTTATTGGTTTATTTTTTTGGGTCCTAACAGAGAATTTATATTTTCGGCAGCGTCTCTGAACTCCACTGGTTAATCCCCACCTCCACGCTCACCCTTCCCCCTCCCCTGGGAGACTGATGTTTTTAAAGGGGCTAGTTTACAGTCAATAAATTGCCAGCACAGTACTGTATATAAAAGAAAGGCTACTATGTAAATGAAGATACTACATTCGCTTTGGTTGGGGAAATGGACTAGAGAGGGCCAGAGTGAATGTACATTAAACAGTACACTGTGCTATGGATTTGCATGTCAGACTCCCCGACAGTTAGTTATGGAAACAGGTATTTTCCATTTGCATAATTATATTTAATGTGAGGTTTTCTCTTACATCCTAGAGGATGCTGGGGTCCACATTAGTACCATGGGGTATAGACGGGTCCACCAGGAGCCATTGGCACTTTAAGAGTTTGAGAGTGTGGGCTGGCTCCTCCCTCTATGCCCCTCCTACCAGACTCAGTTTAGAAAATGTGCCCGGAGGAGCCGGTCACAGCTAGCGGAGCTCTCCAGAGTTTCCTTAGTAAAAGTTATTTTTTAGAGTTTATTGTTTTACAGGGAGGCTGCTGGCAACAGCCTCCCTGCAGCGAGGGACTTAGGGGGGGAGCAGTGTCCGCTCTGCGGGGTTTGAGCCACTGTCTCCGTTGACTGGACACTGAGCTCCAGAGGGGATAGATCATTCCCCGCCACAGGGGATCGCCCACCCCAGCAGCATGCCGCCACCCCCTTACAGAGCTGAAGATTGTGGCGAGTGAGACACCGACCCCCCTAGCAAGCGGGGGGCCGGTGTGAAGATGGCGGCATCAGGGTAGGAGCGCAGTATTAACTGCGCTCCGGGAGGCTCAGCGGTACATTGTGCGGCGCTGTGAGGGGGCCCTGAGCCAGTGCCTGCACCCTACACTGGTCATTCAGCCTGTCGGGGTCCCCGGATCTCAGCCAGCATCAATCCTCAGGCCAGTATAATCCTATGAAGAGCGGGAAGACAGCGCCATTTTGGGGGCGGGGTTTCTCAGAGCGGACCCAGCAGTGTTCAGCGCCGTTTTCCTGCCTGCCTAGCGCTGTCCAATAAAGAAGCAAGTCCCTCCACAGCAATCTCCAGCTATCTCACGGTACCAGGGGGTTGTAGAAGGGGGGGGGGCTGCAAAACGGCTGTGTAACCTATTAAGGTACACAGTCAGCGCTCATAAGGGGTCTCCCTTATATGTATAAAAGTGCTGTGTTTGGGTTGGCCCCAATCTCTGTGTCTCTCTTGCCATTCTTGGGGAGAAACTCTGTCTGTGTGTATGTGTGGTGTTTGTGGTCACCAATAGCAATGTCCAGGGACTCTGTGTCATATGCTGCAGAGGATTTGTCCTCTCAAGATGATCCCATTCCATGTAATCAGTATTGCACTGATTTAGCACAGATTCCAGCAAGGGAGCCGGAATGGTTATTCTCTATCAAAAATATGATTTCTCAGATTTCACAGAGGGTTGCACAAAATTAATCTGCTACCCAGGTGCTGCAGAATATGGCAGTCTGGCCCAGTTCTGGTACCTCAGGTCCCCCCGCTGTGTACTCCCATAAGCGTCCTTTAGCACAAATTATGCAGGATGACACCGATACAGATTCTGACGGTGATGATGCGGTACGGGGGACAGCATCTCTTGCTAAAGGGGTGCAGTTGATGATAGAGGCTATTAGGGATGTGTTGAATATTAATGATACACCACCTGAGCTGGTTGAGGAGGCTTACTTCACTGAGAATAAGAAAGCCTCGCTAATCTTCCCTGCGTCAAAAGAATTAAATGCTAATTTTGAAAAGGCTTTTGAAAACCCTGAGATAAAATTCCAGATCCCTAAGAGGGTTCAGGTGGCATTTCCTTTCCCTGTTGAGGATAGGAAAAAATGGGAAAACCCGCCTATTGTTGACGTGTCAGTATCCAGACTTTAAAAAAGGTGGTGTTGCCTGTTCCGAGATCTGTCTGCAGGAATTTCTTCCATGTTGGTCTCAGTGCGGCGGGGACTGTGTCTACGTCAATGGTCTGCCGATACAGAATCAAGGAAAAGTGTGGAGTCCCTACCGTATACAGGTCAGGCTCTCTTTGGGGAAGCGCTAGATGCGTGGATTTCCACGGATACAGCGGGTACGTCTCCCTTTCTTCCCTCAGCTGCTCCTGCTCCGAAGAAACCGCTTTCTTCACCTACATCACAGCCCTTTCGTACTATGAAGCCCAGAAAGGCCAGGCCGTCCAACACCTTCTTTCGGGGAGGAAGGCCCAAGTCCAAGAGACCCGCTATGGCAGGTTCCCAGGAACAGAAATCTATTTCAGGTACACCAAAGTTCTCCGCATGCTCGGTCCTTCCAACTGCATCTCCTGGACAAGTGGTCAGGATCTCATCTGCACATGCACCTGAGAATTCGTCTGTCGCCGAAGGCCAGGATTTCGCTCCTCTGGTGGCTCCAACTACCTCACCTTCTGGAGGGCCGCAGGTTTGGGATTCAGGACTGGATCCTTCTAACCACGGGTGCAAGCCTCCGGGGCTGGGGCGCAGTCACTCAAGGGGATACCTTCCAAGGAAGGTGGTCAATTCTGGAAGTCGGCCTTCCGATCAACATTCTGGAACTAAGAGCCGCATACAACGGTCTTCTTCAGGCGACCCATCTTCTAAGAAATCGGGCAATTCAAGTGCAGTCTGATAATGTAACAACAGTGGCTTATATAAACCGACAGGGCGGAGCGAAGAGCAGAGCTGCCATGGCGGAGGTAACAAGAATCCTCCTTTGGGCAGAAAAACACGCGTTGGCGCTGTCAGCAATCTTCATTCCGGGAGTAGACAACTGGGAAGTAGACTTCCTCAGCAGACACAATCTCCATCCGGGGAAGTGGGGTCTCCATCCGGAGGTGTTCAAAGACATAACAGACCTTTGGGGATTACCCCAAATAGACATGATTGCCTCTCGTCTCAACAAGAAGCTTCGGCGTTATTGTTCCAGGTCGAGGGACCCACAGGCAGTGGCAGTGAATGCCCTTGTGTCTCTGTGGGTGTTCCAGTCGGTGTACATGTTTACACCACTCCCACTCATCCCAAGAATCCTAAAGCTCATAAGGAGAACAAGAGTTCAAGCGATCCTCATTGCTCCAGATTGGCCGAGAAGGGCTTGGTACGCGGACCTTCTGGATCTACTACAAGAAGAGCTGAGGCCCCTTCCTCTTCGAGAGGAACTGCTGCAGCAGGGGCCGTTCTCCTATCAGGACTTACCACAGCTACTTTTGACGGCATGGCGGTTGAACGCCTGATAATAGCTCGGATGGGCATTCTGAACAAAGTTATTCCTACCCTGATACAGGCTAGGAAAGGAGTAACGTCTAAACATTACCATCGTATTTGGAAAAAATATGTGTCTTGGTGTGAGTCCAAGAGGTTTCCTACGGTGGAGTTTCAACTGAGATGGTTTCTCCTCTTCCTGCAGGCAGGAGTGGATATGGGCCTGAGTTTGGAATCTGTGAAGGTCCACATTTCGGCCCTATTTATTTTCTTCCAGAAACAATTGGCTGCCCTCCCTGAGGTTCAGACCTTTTTGAAGGGAGTTCTGCACATCCAGCCTCCCTTTGTACCGCCTACGGCACCATGGGATCTTAACGTGGGGTTGCAGTTTCTCCAGTCTGACTGGTTTGAGCCTCTGCAAGAGGTAGAGATCAAGTTTCTTACGTGGAAGGCTGTCACTTTGCTGGCCTTAGCTTCTGCTAGACGTGTGTCGGAGTTGGGGGCTTTGTCTTGTAAGAGCCCCTACTTGATCTTCCATGAAGATAGAGCTGAGCTCCAGACACCTCAGCAGTTTCTTCCGAAGGTTGTGTCTGCATTTCATATCAATCAACCTATTGTGGTGCCAGTTGCTACTGACTCCTCAAATTTCATCTAAGTCCTTAGATGTGGTAAGGGCTTTGAAGATCTATGTGAAGAGGACTGCTCGTTCAGAAAATCGGACTCTCTTATTGTCCTATATGATCCCAAGAAAATCTCTTGCTGGATCAGGTTCACTATCCAGCATGCATATTCTACGGCGGGATTGCCGTGTCCTAAGTCTGTTAAGGCCCACTCTACTCGTATGGTGGGGTCTTCCTGGGCGGCTGCCCGGGGTGTCTCTGCATTACAACTTTGCCGAGCAGCGACTTGGTCTGGGTCGAAAACGTTTGCAAAGTTCTACAAGTTCGATACTTTGGCCTCTGATGATCTGAAGTTCAGTCAATCAATTTTGCAGGAGCCTCCGCACTCTCCCTCCCATTCTGGGAGCTTTGGTACATCCCCATGGTACTAATGTGGACCCCAGCATCCTCTAGGATGTAAGAGAAAACAGGATTTTAATTACCTACCGGTAAATCCTTTTCTCGTAGTCCGTAGAGGATGTTGGGCGCCCGCCCAGCGCTTCGTTTTCCTGTAGTTGTTATCTGGTTCAGTACAACTTTGTTGTTAGTTATGTACTGCATTATTACTGGGTAAGTAATGTTTCAGCTGTTGCTGAAGTTTTTCATGCTCATTAGCTTGATGTGCCTTGTATGTGTGAGCTGATATGAATCTCGCCACTATCTGTGTATAATCCTTCTCTTAAAGATGTCTGTCTCCTCGGGCACAGTTTCTAGACTGAGTCTGGTAGGAGGGGCATAGAGGGAGGAGCCAGCCCACACTCTCAAACTCTTAAAGTGCCAATGGCTCCTGGTGGACCCGTCTATACCCCATGGTACTAATGTGGACCCCAGCATCCTCTACGGACTACGAGAAAAGGATTTAGCGGTAGGTAATTTAAAATCCTATTTTTAAATCTATGAATATTATGAATGAAATATATGAATGCCGTGACGGGACATGGATGCTCATATTGCAGACCACGGTATTTAGCCACTACCTCCCCCCATCCCACTTCCCCCCTGGGAGCCTGCTCATTTCATAGACAGGGAGGGAGGTCAGATTACAATAAATGTACAATACAGTACTCTATGTAAATGAAGGTCAGATAGAGAACTGCAGTCACTTTGATAGAGACACGATCTCTTGTGTAAATAAATGGTAGCAGTTATCCCTTCTCATACAGTACAACACAGATTCTCTAACGTCGATGAACTACAGTACAGTGCTGTGTTGCTTGAAAAGGTAGTTGCGTCAGGATACACTACTTATTATGTCTACGGGACCTATTGCGACTGTGTATTTTAGCTAGGGTATTGAGACGCTCCTTCAGCATTGCCCTGACTCTTGCAAAACTGATGCTGTCGCTGGCTCCATAGCTGAGGGCTTCCAAGAGGTGCAGGTTCATGGGCGGCAGCCACTTTTTCAACTTGCTATGCGATTGAGTCTGGTTTATCGTAATGTGAATAAAGCTCGCTTATCCCTATTGTTCCTGTGTAATATAACTAGGGTATTGAGACATTCCTTCAGCATTGCCCTTACTCTTGCACAACTAATGCCGTCGCTGGCTCCATAGCTGAGGGCTTACATAACAGAAAATTAATAAAGTGTTAGGAAAAAACAAACATGCACTCACACTGTGGGAATCAAACCCGGGACTCTTAGCATGGGAAGCGGCACACTTCACCACTCGGGCACGACGCCTCATAATAAATAGACAAGCTCATGTGTAAATGCACTGTAGGCAGTGATCCGTCCCCATTGGTGTTTGTGTATGCCATTACAGGACTTGGACGCTCATATTGCAGAACACGGTATTTAGCCACCACCTCCTCTTATCCCCATCCCACTCCTCCATCCCCCCTGGGAACCTGCTCATTTAATAGACAGGGAGGTCAGGTTACAATAAATAAACAACACAGTACTGTATAGACACAATCTCTTGTGTAAATGGTAGCAGTGATCCCTTCTCATACAGTACAACACATAATCTCTAACATCGATGAACTACAGTACAGTGCTGTGTTGCTCGAACAGTTAGTTGCGTCAGGATACACTATTTATATTTATTGATATGTCTACGGGACCTATTGCTGCTGTGTATTTTAGCTAGGGTATTGAGATGCTCCTTTAGCATTGCCCTGACTCTTGCAAAACTGATGCCATTACTGGCTCCATAGCTGAGGGCTTCCAAGAGGTGCAGGGTCACGGGCGGCAGCCACTTTGTCAACTTGCTACGCGATTGAGTCTGTTTTTTCATAATGTGCATAGAGCTCACTTATCCCTGTTGTTCCTGTGTAATATAACTAGGGTATTGAGACACTCCTTCAGCATTGCCCTGACTCTTGCAAAACTGGTGCAGTCGCTGGCTCCATAGCTGAGGGCTTACATAACAGAAAATTAATAAAGTGTTAGGAAAAAACAAACATGCACTCGTACTGTGGGAATCGAACCCGGGACTCTTAGCATGGGAAGCGGCACACTTCACCACTCGGGCACGACACCTCATGATAAATAGACAAGCTCATGTGTAAATGTACTGTAAGCAGTCATCCCTCCCCATTGGTGTTTGTGTATGCCGTTACAGGACTTGGACGCTCATAATGCAGAACACGGTTCATACTTTTACGTCAATGAACTACATTATTGCTTTTACATATTAGTTGCGTCTGTATACAATTGCTTTGTCTACGGGACTTGGACGCTCACTTGCAATAACAAGGCAATGGATAAGTGTTTTAACACATTCATTTACGTCTGTATAAACTATTTTCTCTAACGTCCTAGTGGATGCTGGGGACTTCGTCAGGACCATGGGGAATAGCGGCTCCGCAGGAGACAGGGCACAAAAGCAAGCTTTTAGGATCACATGGTGTGTACTGGCTCCTCCCCCTATGACTCTCCTCCAAGCCTCTGTTAGGTTTTTGTGCCCGGCCGAGAAGGGTGCAATCTAGGTGGCTCTCTTAAAGAGTTACTTAGAAAAAGTTTTTAGGTTCTTTATTTTCAGTGAGTCCTGCTGGCAACAGGCTCACTGCATCGAGGGACTTAGGGGAGAGATTTTCAACTCACCTGCGTGCAGGATGGATTGGATTCTTAGGCTACTGGACATAGCTCCAGAGGGAGTCGGAACACAGGGCTCGCCCTGGGGTTCGTCCCGGAGCCGCGCCGCCGACCCCCCTTGCAGACGCTGAAGATGAAGAGGTCCGGAACCAGGCGGCAGAAGACTCTCAGTCTTCATCAGGTAGCGCACAGCACTGCAGCTGTGCGCCATTGTTGTCAGCACACTTCACACAGCGGTCACGGAGGGTGCAGGGCGCTGGGGGGGGGTGCGCCCTGGGCAGCAATGTATAATACCTGTATGGCGAAAAATACATCACATATAGCCCTTGAGGCTATATGGATGTATTTAACCCCTGCCAGATATCTAAAACTCCGGAGAAGAAGCCCGCCGAAAAGGGGGCGGGGCCTATTCTCCTCAGCACACAGCGCCATTTTCCCTCACAGAAAGGCTGGTGGGAAGGCTCCCATGCTCTCCCCTGCACTGCACTACAGAAACAGGGTTAAAACAGAGAGGGGGGGCACTGATTTGGCGATATGTATATATATTAAAATGCTATAAGGGAGGAACACTTATATAAAGGTTGTCCCTGGATAATTATAGCGTTTTGGTGTGTGCTGGCAAACTCTCCCTCTGTCTCCCCAAAGGGCTAGTGGGTCCTGTCCTCTATCAGAGCATTCCCTATGTGTGTGCTGTATGTCGGTACGTGTGTGTCGACATGTATGAGGAAAATATTGGTGAGGAGGCGGAGCAAATTGCCTGTAATGGTGATGTCACTCTCTAGGGAGTCGACACCGGAATGGATGGCTTATTTATGGAAATTACGTGACAATGTCAACACGCTGCAAGCCGGTTGACGACATGAGAGGGCCGGCGAACAAATTAGTATCTGTCCAGGCGTCTCAAACACCGTCAGGGGCTGTAAAATGCCCATTTACCTCAGTCGGTCGACACAGACCCAGACACGGACACTGATTTCAGTGTCGACGGTGAAGAAACAAACGTATTTTCTTTTAGGGCCACACGTTAAGGGCAATGAAGGAGGTGTTACATATTTCTGATACTCCAAGTACCACAAAAAAGGGTATTATGTGTGAGGTGAAAAAACTACCTGTAGTTTTTCCTGAATCAGATAAATTAAATGAAGTGTGTGATGATGCGTGGGTTTCCCCCGATAGAAAATTATTGGCGGTATACCCTTTCCCGCCAGAAGTTAAGGCGCGGTGGGAAACACCCCTCAGGGTGGATAAGGCGCTCACACGCTTATCAGAACAAGTGGCGGTACCATCTACGGATAGGGCCGTACTTAAGGAGCCAGCTGATAGGAGGCTGAAAAATATCCTAAAAAGTATACACACACATGCTGGTGTTATACTGCGACCAGCGATCGCCTCAGCCTGGATGTGCAGAGCTGAGGTGGCTTGGTCGGATTCCCTGACTAAAAATATTGATACCTTTGACAGGGACAGTATTTTATTGACTATAGAGCATTTAAAGGATGCATTTCTATATATGCGAGATGCGCAGAGGGATATTTGCACTCTGGCATCAAGAGTAAATGCGATGTCCATATCTGCAAGAAGATGTTTATGGACACGACAGTGGTCAGGTGATGCAGATTCCAAACGGCACAAAGATGTATTGCCGTATAAAGGGGAGGAGTTATTTGGGGTCGGTCCATGGGACCTGGTGGCCAGGGCAACTGCTGGAAAATCCACCGTTTTTTACCCTAAGTCACATCTCTGCAGAAAAAGACACCGTCTTTTCAGCCTCAGTCCTTTCGTCCCTATAAGAGTCATATCTGCCCAGGGATAGAGGAAAGGGAAGAAGACTGCAGCAGGCAGCCCATTCCCTGGAACAGAAGCCCTCCACCGCTTCTACCAAGTTCTCAGCATGACGCTGGGACCGTACAGGACCCCTGGATCCTACAAGTAGTATCCAAGGGGTACAGATTGGAATGTCGAGAGGTTTCCCCCCTCGCAGGTTCCTGTAGTCTGCTGTACCAATGTCTCCCTCCGACAGGGAGGCAGTATTGAAAACAATTCACAAGCTGTATTCCCAGCAGGTGATAATAAATTTACCCCTCCGACAACAAGGAAAGGGGTATTACTCCACACTATATGGTGGTACTGAAGGCTAGGTGAGACCTATTCTAAATCTGAAAAATTTGAACACTAACAAGGGTTCAAATCCAGATGGAGTCACTCAGAGCAGTGATAGCAAAGAACAAGGGGACTATATGGTGTCCCGGGACATCAGGGATGCTTACCTCCATGTCCCAAAATTTGCCTTTTCTCACCAAGGGTACCTCAGGTTCGTGGTACAGAACTGTCACTATCAGTTTCAAGACGATGCCGTTGGATTGTCCAAGGCACCCCGGGTCCTTACCAAGGTAATGACCGAAAGGAGGATTCGTCTTCAAAGAAAATGGACGACCTCCTGATAAGAACAAGGTCCAGAGAACAGTTGGAGGTCGGAGTAGCACTATCTCAAGTAGTTCTACGACAGCACGGGTGGATTCTAAATATTCCAAAACCGCAGTTGTTCCGACGACACGTCTGCTGGTCCTAGGGATGATTCTGGACACAGTCCAGAAAAAGGTGTTTCTCCCAGAGGAGAAAGCCAGGGAGTTATCCGAGCTAATCGGGATCCTCCTAAAACCAGGAAAAGTGTCAGTGCATCATTGCACAAGAGTCCTGGTAAAAATGGTGGCTTATTACGAAGCGCTTCCATTCGGCAGATTTCACGCAAGAACTCTTCAGTGGGATCTGCTGGACAAATGGTCCGGATCGCATCTTCAGATGCATCAGCGGATAACCCTATATCCAAGGACAAGGGTGTCTCTCCTGTGATGATTACAGAGTGCTCATCTTCTAGAGGGCCGCAGATTCGGCATTCAGGATTGGATGCTCGTGACCACGGAGGCCAGCCTGAGAGGCTGGGGAGCAGTCACACAAGGAGTGTGATCAAGTCTGGAGAATTCTCTCCACATAAATATACTGGAGCTAAGAGCAAATTTATAATGCTCTAAGCTTAGCAAGACCTCTGCTTCAAGGTCAGCCGGTATTGATCCAGTGGGATAACATCACGGCAGTCGCCCACGTAAACAGAAAGGGCGGCACAAGAAGCAGGAGGGCAGTGGCAAAACTGCAAGGATTTTTCGCTAGGCGGAAAATCATGTGATAGCACTGTCAGCAGTGTTCATTCCGGGAGTGGACGACTGGGAAGCAGACTTCCTCAGCAGGCACGACCTCCACCCGGGAGAGTGGGAACTTCATCGGGAAGTTTTCCGCATGATTGTGAACCGTTGGGAAAGACCAAAGGTGGACATGATGGCGTCCCGCCCGAACAAAAAAATGGGACAGGTATTGCGCCAGGTCACGAGACCTTCAGGCGATAGCTGTGGACGTCCTGGTAACACCGTGGGTGTAACAGTCGGTGTATGTGTTCCCTTCTCTGCTTCTCATAACCAAGGTATTGAGAATTATAAGACATAGAGGAGTAAGAACTATACTCGTGGCTCCGGATTGGCCAAGAGGGACTTGGTAACCGGAACTTCAAGAGATGCTCACAGAGGACTAATGGCCTCGGGAGCTAAGAAGGGATTTGCTTTCAGCAAGTACCATGTCTGTTCCAAGAGGAACCGTGGCATCGGCCTTTAAGAAAGGACCTGCTCCAGCAGGGACCTTGTCTGTTCCAAGACTTACCGCGACTGCGTTTGACGGCATGGCGGTTTGAAAGCCGGATCCTAAGGGAAAAGGCATTCCGGAAGAGGTCATACCTACCCTGGTCAAAGCCAGGAAGGAGGTGACCGCACAACGTTATCACCACATGTGGTAAAAATATGTTGCGTGGGTGAGGCCAGGAAGGCCCCACGAAAAAATTTCAACTAGGTCGATTTCTGCACTTCCTGCAAACAGGAGTGTCTATGAGCCTCAAATTGGGGTCCATTAAGGTTCAAGTTTCGGCCCTATAGATTTTCTTCCAGAAAGAATTGGCTTCAGTTCCTGAAGTCCAGACGTTTGTCAAGGGAGTATTGCATATACAGCCCTTGTGTGCCTCCAGTGGCACCGTGGGATCTCAACGTAGTGTTGGGATTCCTCAAATCATATTGGTTTGAACCACTCAAATCTGTGGATTTGAAATATCTCACATGGAAAGTGACCATGCTGTTGGCCCTGGCCTCGGCCAGGCGATTGTCAAAATTGGCGGCTTTGTCTTACAAAAGCCCATATTTGATTTTCCATTCGGACAGGGCAGAACTGCGGACTCGTCCCCAGTTTCTTCCTAAGGTGGTGTCAGCGTTTCACCTGAAACAACCTATTGTGGTGCCTGCGGCTACTAGGGACTTGGAGGACTCCAAGTTGCTAGACGTTGTCAGGGCCCTGAAAATATATATATATATATAATTCCAGGACGGCTGGAGTCAGAAAGTCTGACTTGCTGTTTATATTGTAGGCACCCAAAAAGCTGGGTGCTCCTGCTTCTAAGCAGACTATTGCTCGTTGGATTTGTAGTACAATTCAGCTTGCACATTCTGTGGCAGGCCTGCCACAGCCAAAATCTGTAAATGCCCATTCCACAAGGAAGGTGGGCTCATCTTGGGCGGCTGCCCGAGGGGTCTCGGCTTTACAACTTTGCCGAGCAGCTACTTGGTCAGGGGCAAACACGTTTGCTAAATTCTACAAATTTGATACCCTGGCTGAGGAGGACCTGGAGTTCTCTCATTCGGTGCTGCAGAGTCATCCGCACTCTCCCGCCCGTTTGGGAGCTTTGGTATAATCCCCATGGTCCTGACGGAGTCCCCAGCATCCACTAGGACGTTAGAGAAAATAAGATTTTACTTACCGATAAATCTATTTCTCATAGTCCGTAGTGGATGCTGGGCGCCCATCCCAAGTGCGGATTGTCTGCATTACTTGTACATAGTTATTGTTACAAAAAAATCGGGTTATTATTGTTGTGAGCCATCTTTTTTAGAGGCTACTTCATTGTTATCATACTGTTAACTGGGTTCAAATCACAAGTTGTACGGTGTGATTGGTGTGGCTGGTATGAGTCTTACCCGGGATTCAAGATCCTTCCTTATTGTGTACGCTCGTCCGGGCACAGTACCTAACTGAGGCTTGGAGGAGGGTCATAGGGGGAGGAGCCAGTACACACCATGTGATCCTAAAAGCTTGCTTTTGTGCCCTGTCTCCTGCGGAGCCGCTATTCCCCATGGTCCTGACGGAGTCCCCAGCATCCACTACGGACTATGAGAAATAGATTTATCGGTAAGTAAAATCTTATTTTTTTTTATTGACTCTTTGTCTGCCCATTGTTCTGTGTGTACAGTATACAGTACAGTAACATTACAGTCATCACTGACCATTTCCTAGAGCTTTTAGATCAATCCGCCGCTGTTCACTTTAAACTACTGGATTAGTGGAGACAAACAGGAAAAAACAGACACCCAACCGACTTTTCAAACATTTGAATTCCCCCCAAAGGATTCACTTTATATAACAGATGGAATGGGTTCAAAACTCACACATTTAATGAATAAAGAAGTATACAAAGAAAATGCAAATAGATAAAAATAATTTCATGTGCATCACTTTCAAATAAAATTCATGGGGAATTCAAATGTTTGAAAAATCGGTTGGGTGTCTGTTTTTTTCCTATCTATTAGACAGGAAAAAACAGACACCCAACTGACTTTTCAAACAATTGAATACCGCCCATAGACTCCTCTATTACAGTCAGCTCCAGCCCACTGGCGAGGAATCACAAGATTTCTTTCTGGCTCTGTTGCTCCTTTGAAGTACAGAAAGTGGGCTAATGCCATATTCACATGGTGTGAGCCAATAGATATAAGGATATCCTTACAAAGAAATAAGGATCAAATAAGGTTCGAGATAAAAATATGGTAAAAAAAAAAAAGGGTCAGACTAGATGAGCCAAGCGGATCTTATCTGCCGTCAAATTCTATGTTTCTCTTTAATTGTTTTTATTTTTTGTATCTACTTGATTTTTTTAACTATCTCTCTCTCTCTCTCTCTCTCTCTCTCTCTCTCTATATATATATATATATAAAAGCTGCTTTACTATATTATGATGCTGGTCCATTCTAAGCTTCAGCCCCTTGAGGATACTCTTATTTTGGATACTGATAGATATATATATATATATATATATATACATACCACTGAGAAGCAAGAACTCAGTTACAAGGTTTACCCGAGAGACAATACAGCCTATTTATAGATGTGTTTGTTTAATATAGGATCTAGAAACGCTGAATGGAGCCTGTAAATCAGTTTCTCATCTGATAATATGTGACATGCAATGTGAGTAAGATCTCTCGCTGTGTGATGTCAGTGCAGCAAGCTGCTCTGCTGATGTATTGTGGTTTTCTACATGAAATCAAATTTGTCCCTAGGTCTGTATGTACAGTAATTTATAATTTTATTATTACACAGAATGGACATATTGGAAAGCATTTAGGAAGCACAAGTCACCTTTGCTAGGAATGGAGGAGGTGACGCCTACAGAGGGAAATTCATGTAATTAGGTAAAGGGGTGCAGATTTAAGATCGTTACTTTAAAAAGGTTTCCCTGCCATTTCCACTTTGCAGGATGACTTGACTATTGTACCAAATCTGAGCTGGCAGAGACTCAATCTCAGTTCTTTTAATTGGACCTATTTTGTACCTCATAGTAACACTTTGCAGAAAAGAAAATTTAGGCACACTTCACAGATGTAAAAATAAAAATGCTCTAAATACACAAAATGAGTAATTTAACTTGTAAATGAGGCAAAAACAACAGCAGTATTTTAGGAGTAAACCTGAAATGTAGTTAATTCACTGTTAACTCTAGTAACTGTGACGAAACAGGATGTACTGAATAGCAGATTTACTATTATTGGATCACGCTTATAAGCACTTGGTTTTTACAACCTGATGCTTCGGAAATAAGGCTCTATGTCTTTGGGTACCCTGATGCTCAGCCAAGCCTTTACAATGATGCAGCTGCCCACGGCACCACTCAGCCACATCCTATATGAGTACAGTGGCTCATCTCTTAGTCGCCATTCCCGACCGTAATGAGTCCTTATGGCACCATGGACAGGCAGCCTGCCACCCACCTCCACCTAGCAGGCACCCCACTATATAGAAGGGTGCAGTACATACCCTTAGGCAGATGCGCACTGTTACAGCATTGGGTACATTACTGCAATAATCTTCTGTAAATTGTATGCATTATTCTATTTTATTTTGCTTAAGTAACTAAAATAATCGAGATTTGCATGATACCTATATCTTGTAGCAGTGGCGTCAAAAGGGAGGTGCGGCCCGCACCCGGGTGTCCTCCTCGGAAGGGGTGACACCAAAGTGCCAGCTCTTCTGCAGTGACAGGAGCCGAGTGCTGCATTGAGATAATATCTTGCAGCACTCGGCTCCTGTCACAGAAGAGAGCCGGCACTGCACGCTGCCCAGTCTCCAGGGGCAGCCAGCATCTTCGGGAAGCTGAACATGCCCCCGGAGCGAAGGAGAAAAGACCAGTGAGGCCATGCCCTTTTAAATAAGGCCACGCCCCCTTTCAGATGCCCGCGACTCTAGTGACACCTCTGCCTTGTAGCATTTAGTAAAGTGGTTTTCAAACGCGGCCCTCGGGGCACCCCAACAGTCCAGGTTTTAGGGATATCCCTGCATGTGCACAGATGGTATAATCAAACTGACTAAGGAACTTATTAAGTCACCTGTGCCTAAGCATGGATATCCTTAAATCCTGGACTGTTGGGGTGCCTTGAGGACCACATTTAGGAGCCATTAATGCAGTATATTATTTCTAATGTGGCTCCATCATGCTATGTGCAATTTGCTCACGTCCGAACTCAGTGGCGTAACTAGAAATTTTTCTCCCCCAAGCCAAAAAATTCTTCGCAGCAAAAAAGGGGGCGTTGTTTCGTTGGAATGGGCGTGGTTTCGCATAAAGGGGCGTGGCATTGCAGGAAAAGACTACCTTATACCCCAGTTTTGCAACCTGCACGCCCATACGTTGGCCACCACAGGAAAGAAAAATAATCCTGATTCATGCCCCTTACATTATTTGTCATTTTTCCTCCTTATAGTAATGCCCAGTATACATTATTCCACATACTGCAATGGCCCTTAGACATTATGCCGCACACAATAATGCACATGACACAATATGCACACACTGTAATGCCCCCGACACATTATGCCACACACCGTAATGCCTGTGACACATTATGCCACACACCGTAATGCCTGTGACACATTATGACAGGAATTGCAATGCCCGTTATACATTATGCTACACACTGCAATGCCCCTGATACATTATAGCACATACAATGTCTGTGACACATTATGACACACACCGCAATGTCCGTGATACATTATGCCACACACTGCAATGCCCGATACATTATAGCCCATACAATGCCTGTGACACATTATGCCACACACTGCAATGACCTTGAGACATTATACCACAATGCCCGTGATATAGTATACTATACACCGTAATGCCTGTGACACATACCGCAATGCCCTGCCCGTTATACCCTATTCCACACACCGCAATGCCCGTTATGTATTATGCCACACTGCAATGACCCTGAGACATTATACCACATACCACAATGCCCGTGATATAGTATACCACACACCGTAATGCCTGACACATTATGACACACACCGCAATGTCCGTGATACATTATGCCACACACTGCAATGACCCTGAGACATTATACCACATATCACAATGCCCGCGATATACTATACCATACACCGTAATGCCTGTGACACATTATGACACACACCGCAATGTCCGTGATACATTATGCCACACACCGTAATGCCCATTACACATTAAGTCCTACAGTAAGGCTACTAATTACTTTTCAAAAACCCTGCTCGTTGTCAGGGGTTTCATGCACTGGGTGTCATGCT
The DNA here is from genome assembly GCF_028390025.1 of Pseudophryne corroboree. Classification (NCBI taxonomy): domain Eukaryota; kingdom Metazoa; phylum Chordata; class Amphibia; order Anura; family Myobatrachidae; genus Pseudophryne; species Pseudophryne corroboree. The sequence continues at coordinate 900,054,329 of NC_086445.1, read as the reverse complement.
CGTTGCCAGGGGTTTCATGCTCTTGGTTCCATGCACGGTGCCAGGGGTTTTCATGCTCAGGGTGTCATGATCGTTGCCAGGGGTTTCATGCACTGGGTGTCATGCTCGTTGCCAGGTGTTTCATGCACTGGGTGTCATGCTCGTTGCCAGGTGTTTCATGCACTGGGTGTCATGCTCGTTGCTAGGAGGTAGTCCTTGTTGCTAGGGCTGTGCTCCCAGTGCCACATATGTCCCCAGTGCCAGATATTCCCCCACGGTGCCAGTTACTCACATGCCCCAGTGCCAAATATAGCCCCCCCCCCACCATGTGCCAGGTACACATATACCCCCCCAGTGCCACATATGCCCCCAGTGCCAGATATTCCCCCCCAGTGCCATATATGCCCCCAGTGCCAGATATTCCCCCCCAGTGCCATATATGCCCCCAGTGCCAGATATTCCCCCCCAGTGCCATATATGCCCCCAGTGCCAGATATTCCCCCCCAGTGCCATATATGCGCCCAGTGCCAGATATTCCCCCCCAGTGCCATATATGCCCCCAGTGCCAGATATTCTCCCCCAGTGCCATATATGCCCCAGTGCCAGATATCCCCCCCCTGTGCCATATATGCCCCCAGTGCCAGATATTCCCCCCCAGTGCCATATATGCCCCCAGTGCCAGATATTCCCCCCCAGTGCCATATATGCCCCCAGTGCCAGATATTCTCCCCCAGTGCCATATATGCCCCCAGTGCCAGATATTCCCCCCAGTGCCAGATATCCCCCCCCAGTGCCATATATGCCCCCAGTGCCAGATATTCCCCCCAGTGCCAGATATTCCCCCCGTGCCATATATGACCCCAGTGCCAGATATCCCCCCCCCAGTGCTATATATGCCCCCAGTGCCAGATATTCCCCCCAGTGCCATATATGCCCCCAGTGCCAGATATTCCCCCCCAGTGCCACATATGCCCCCAGTGCCAGATATTCTCCCCCAGTGCCATATATGCCCCAGTGCCAGATATCCCCCCCCAGTGCCAGATATTCCCCCCAGTGCCAGATATTCCCCCCAGTGCCAGATATCCCCCCCAGTGCCAGATATTCCCCCCAGTGCCAGATATTCCCCCCGTGCCATATATGCCCCCAGTGCCAGATATTCCCCCCCAGTGCCATATATGCCCCCAATGCCAGATATTCCCCCCCAGTGCCATATATGCCCCCAGTGCCAGATATTCCCCCCCAGTGCCATATATGCCCCCAGTGCCAGATATTCCCCCCCAGTGCCATATATGCCCCAGTGCCAGATATCCCCCCCCAGTGCCATATATGCCCCCAGTGCCAGATATTCCCCCCAGTGCCATATATGCCCCCAGTGCCAGATATTTCTCCCCCCCCCCCCCCCCCCCGCCGCCGCCGCCGCTTTTTGGAGGGACACGGAGGGCACAGCTCGCCTCTCCTGTGTCCCTCCTGCATCATCTCCGGCGGCCGCGGGTCCAATAGGGGGAAGTGTCGGTTCGTGAGCCAATTAGAGCTCACGGACGGCACTTCCCCCTATTAGACCCGCGGCCGCCGGAGATGATGCAGGAGGGACACAGGGAGGCGCGCTGTGCCCTCCGTGTCCCTCCAACAAGCGGCGGAGGGAAGGAGACCGCAGACTGACATGCGGACGCTCATCCGCATGTCAGTCTGCTGTAAATCAGTGGCGCCCCCGCAGCCCCTCGCCCCCAAGCCACCGCGAGGGCTGCGGGGGCAGTAGTTACGCCACTGTCCGAACTACTCTAAATCCCAGCAACAATTTTAAGGAACCATGAAATCTGCGCTTTGTACATTATCTTGCAGGTGAGTAATGGAAAGCTATTTATATCTGTAATTCACTTATTACATTGTAACTCTGACAAGTGCATGTACAGATTAGTTTCATGACTTGCCCCCTTGATGTTTTTCTTGATAGCTCATCCGAAGTAGTCTGTTAATCTTCCTGGTTTTTTGTGTGGTTATTGGCAAGCAGGAGGGGATTTACATGTAAGTGAATGGAAAACATCCGTCCTTGAGACCATGGCTAAATGTTTGTAATATGCATCTAGTAAACTAACAATATACACAGTATAAACAATAAACACAACTACTACAATCCCTGCACTTACTGTATGACAACATACAACTGTCTGCACCTATAATATTTTCACCAACCGTGCCTTGATACGAGGTGGCTGGATCAGACAAACGATGATGCTCTTCTTACATTGTTAAATTAATTCTGTCTTTAATAAATGCAGAAATGGCTGTTTCTGCATGTTTAATACAGAAATATGTAACCCTGTATTTGACATCTCAAGAAAGCAGAAGATCAGAGATATCTTTGCTAGAGATGAGCGGGTTCGGTTTCTCTGAATCCGAACCCGCCAGAACTTCATGTTTTTTTTCACGGGTCCGAGCGACTCGGATCTTCCCGCCTTGCTCGGTTAACCCGAGCGCGCCCGAACGTCATCATGACGCTGTCGGATTCTCGCGAGGCTCGGATTCTATCGCGAGACTCGGATTCTATATAAGGAGCCGCGCGTCGCCTCCATTTTCACACGTGCATTGAGATTGATAGGGAGAGGACGTGGCTGGCGTCCTCTCCGTTTAGAATAGATTAGAGAGACACTTGATTTACTAATTTTGGGGAGCATTAGGAGTACTCACTACTCAGTACAGTGCAGAGTTTTGCTGATAGTGACCAGTGACCACCAGTTTTATTTATAATCCGTTCTCTGCCTGAAAAAAGCGATACACAGCACACAGTGACTCAGTCACATACCATATCTGTGTGCACTGCTCAGGCTCAGGCCAGTGTGCTGCATCATCTATATATATAATATTATATATATCTGTCTGACTGCTCAGCTCACACAGCTTATAATTGTGGGGGAGACTGGGGAGCACTACTGCAGTGCCAGTTATAGGTTATAGCAGGAGCCAGGAGTACATAATATATTATATAGTGAGTGACCACCAGACACACAGTGCAGTTTATTTAATATATCCGTTCTCTGCCTGAAAAAAGCGATACACACAGTGACTCAGTCAGTCACATACCATATCTGTGTGCACTGCTCAGGCTCAGGCCAGTGTGCTGCATCATCTATATATATTATATATCTGTCTGACTGCTCAGCTCACACAGCTTATAATTGTGGGGGAGACTGGGGAGCACTACTGCAGTGCCAGTTATAGGTTATAGCAGGAGCCAGGAGTACATAATATTATATTAAAATTAAACAGTGCACACTTTTGCTGCAGGAGTGCCACTGCCAGTGTGACTAGTGACCAGTGACCTGACCACCAGTATATATAATATTAGTAGTATACTATCTCTTTATCAACCAGTCTATATTAGCAGCAGACACAGTACAGTGCGGTAGTTCACGGCTGTGGCTACCTCTGTGTCGGCACTCGGCAGCCCGTCCATAATTGTATATACCACCTAACCGTGGTTTTTTTTTCTTTCTTTATACATACATACTAGTTACGAGTATACTATCTCTTTATCAACCAGTCTATATATTAGCAGCAGACACAGTACAGTGCGGTAGTTCACGGCTGTGGCTACCTCTGTGTCGGCACTCGGCAGCCCGTCCATAATTGTATATACCACCTAACCGTGGTTTTTTTTTCTTTCTTTATACATACATACTAGTTACGAGTATACTATCTCTTTATCAACCAGTCTATATATTAGCAGCAGACACAGTACAGTGCGGTAGTTCACGGCTGTGGCTACCTCTGTGTCGGCACTCGGCAGCCCGTCCATAATTGTATATACCACCTAACCGTGGTTTTTTTTTCTTTCTTTATACATACATACTAGTTACGAGTATACTATCTCTTTATCAACCAGTCTATATATTAGCAGCAGACACAGTACAGTGCGGTAGTTCACGGCTGTGGCTACCTCTGTGTCGGCACTCGGCAGCCCGTCCATAATTGTATATACCACCTAACCGTGGTTTTTTTTTCTTTCTTTATACATACATACTAGTTACGAGTATACTATCTCTTTATCAACCAGTCTATATATTAGCAGCAGACACAGTACAGTGCGGTAGTTCACGGCTGTGGCTACCTCTGTGTCGGCACTCGGCAGCCCGTCCATAATTGTATATACCACCTAACCGTGGTTTTTTTTTCTTTCTTTATACATACATACTAGTTACGAGTATACTATCTCTTTATCAACCAGTCTATATATTAGCAGCAGACACAGTACAGTGCGGTAGTTCACGGCTGTGGCTACCTCTGTGTCGGCACTCGGCAGCCCGTCCATAATTGTATATACCACCTAACCGTGGTTTTTTTTTCTTTCTTTATACATACATACTAGTTACGAGTATACTATCTCTTTATCAACCAGTCTATATATTAGCAGCAGACACAGTACAGTGCGGTAGTTCACGGCTGTGGCTACCTCTGTGTCGGCACTCGGCAGCCCGTCCATAATTGTATATACCACCTAACCGTGGTTTTTTTTTCTTTCTTTATACATACATACTAGTTACGAGTATACTATCTCTTTATCAACCAGTCTATATATTAGCAGCAGACACAGTACAGTGCGGTAGTTCACGGCTGTGGCTACCTCTGTGTCGGCACTCGGCAGCCCGTCCATAATTGTATATACCACCTAACCGTGGTTTTTTTTTCTTTCTTTATACATACATACTAGTTACGAGTATACTATCTCTTTATCAACCAGTCTATATATTAGCAGCAGACACAGTACAGTGCGGTAGTTCACGGCTGTGGCTACCTCTGTGTCGGCACTCGGCAGCCCGTCCATAATTGTATATACCACCTAACCGTGGTTTTTTTTTCTTTCTTTATACATACATACTAGTTACGAGTATACTATCTCTTTATCAACCAGTCTATATATTAGCAGCAGACACAGTACAGTGCGGTAGTTCACGGCTGTGGCTACCTCTGTGTCGGCACTCGGCAGCCCGTCCATAATTGTATATACCACCTAACCGTGGTTTTTTTTTCTTTCTTTATACATACATACTAGTTACGAGTATACTATCTCTTTATCAACCAGTCTATATATTAGCAGCAGACACAGTACAGTGCGGTAGTTCACGGCTGTGGCTACCTCTGTGTCGGCACTCGGCAGCCCGTCCATAATTGTATACTAGTATCCAATCCATCCATCTCCATTGTTTACCTGAGGTGCCTTTTAGTTGTGCCTATTAAAATATGGAGAACAAAAATGTTGAGGTTCCAAAATTAGGGAAAGATCAAGATCCACTTCCACCTCGTGCTGAAGCTGCTGCCACTAGTCATGGCCGAGACGATGAAATGCCAGCAACGTCGTCTGCCAAGGCCGATGCCCAATGGCATAGTACAGAGCATGTCAAAACCAAAACACCAAATATCAGTAAAAAAAGGACTCCAAAACCTAAAATAAAATTGTCGGAGGAGAAGCGTAAACTTGCCAATATGCCATTTACCACACGGAGTGGCAAGGAACGGCTGAGGCCCTGGCCTATGTTCATGGCTAGTGGTTCAGCTTCACATGAGGATGGAAGCACTCAGCCTCTCGCTAGAAAACTGAAAAGACTCAAGCTGGCAAAAGCACCGCAAAGAACTGTGCGTTCTTTGAAATCCCAAATCCACAAGGAGAGTCCAATTGTGTCGGTTGCGATGCCTGACCTTCCCAACACTGGACGTGAAGAGCATGCGCCTTCCACCATTTGCACGCCCCCTGCAAGTGCTGGAAGGAGCACCCGCAGTCCAGTTCCTGATAGTCAGATTGAAGATGTCAGTGTTGAAGTACACCAGGATGAGGAGGATATGGGTGTTGCTGGCGCTGGGGAGGAAATTGACCAGGAGGATTCTGATGGTGAGGTGGTTTGTTTAAGTCAGGCACCCGGGGAGACACCTGTTGTCCGTGGGAGGAATATGGCCGTTGACATGCCAGGTGAAAATACCAAAAAAATCAGCTCTTCGGTGTGGAGGTATTTCACCAGAAATGCGGACAACAGGTGTCAAGCCGTGTGTTCCCTTTGTCAAGCTGTAATAAGTAGGGGTAAGGACGTTAACCACCTCGGAACATCCTCCCTTATACGTCACCTGCAGCGCATTCATAATAAGTCAGTGACAAGTTCAAAAACTTTGGGTGACAGCGGAAGCAGTCCACTGACCAGTAAATCCCTTCCTCTTGTAACCAAGCTCACGCAAACCACCCCACCAACTCCCTCAGTGTCAATTTCCTCCTTCCCCAGGAATGCCAATAGTCCTGCAGGCCATGTCACTGGCAATTCTGACGAGTCCTCTCCTGCCTGGGATTCCTCCGATGCATCCTTGCGTGTAACGCCTACTGCTGCTGGCGCTGCTGTTGTTGCCGCTGGGAGTCGATGGTCATCCCAGAGGGGAAGTCGTAAGCCCACTTGTACTACTTCCAGTAAGCAATTGACTGTTCAACAGTCCTTTGCGAGGAAGATGAAATATCACAGCAGTCATCCTACTGCAAAGCGGATAACTGAGTCCTTGACAACTATGTTGGTGTTAGACGTGCGTCCGGTATCCGCCGTTAGTTCACAGGGAACTAGACAATTTATTGAGGCAGTGTGCCCCCGTTACCAAATACCATCTAGGTTCCACTTCTCTAGGCAGGCGATACCGAGAATGTACACGGACGTCAGAAAAAGACTCACCAGTGTCCTAAAAAATGCAGTTGTACCCAATGTCCACTTAACCACGGACATGTGGACAAGTGGAGCAGGGCAGGGTCAGGACTATATGACTGTGACAGCCCACTGGGTAGATGTATGGACTCCCGCCGCAAGAACAGCAGCGGCGGCACCAGTAGCAGCATCTCGCAAACGCCAACTCTTTCCTAGGCAGGCTACGCTTTGTATCACCGCTTTCCAGAATACGCACACAGCTGAAAACCTCTTACGGCAACTGAGGAAGATCATCGCGGAATGGCTTACCCCAATTGGACTCTCCTGTGGATTTGTGGCATCGGACAACGCCAGAAATATTGTGTGTGCATTAAATATGGGCAAATTCCAGCACGTCCCATGTTTTGCACATACCTTGAATTTGGTGGTGCAGAATTTTTTAAAAAACGACAGGGGCGTGCAAGAGATGCTGTCGGTGGCCAGAAAAATTGCGGGACACTTTCGGCGTACAGGCACCACGTACAGAAGACTGGAGCACCACCAAAAACTACTGAACCTGCCCTGCCATCATCTGAAGCAAGAAGTGGTAACGAGGTGGAATTCAACCCTCTATATGCTTCAGAGGTTGGAGGAGCAGCAAAAGGCCATTCAAGCCTATACAATTGAGCACGATATAGTAGGTGGAATGCACCTGTCTCAAGTGCAGTGGAGAATGATTTCAACGTTGTGCAAGGTTCTGATGCCCTTTGAACTTGCCACACGTGAAGTCAGTTCAGACACTGCCAGCCTGAGTCAGGTCATTCCCCTCATCAGGCTTTTGCAGAAGAAGCTGGAGGCATTGAAGAAGGAGCTAAAAGGGAGCGATTCCGCTAGGCATGTGGGACTTGTGGATGCAGCCCTTAATTCGCTTAACAAGGATTCACGGGTGGTCAATCTGTTGAAATCAGAGCACTACATTTTGGCCACCGTGCTCGATCCTAGATTTAAAGCCTACCTTGGATCTCTCTTTCCGGCAGACACAGGTCTGCTGGGGTTGAAAGACCTGCTGGTGACAAAATTGTCAAGTCAAGCGGAACGCGACCTGTCAACATCTCCTCCTTCACATTCTCCCGCAACTGGGGGTGCGAGGAAAAGGCTCAGAATTCCGAGCCCACCCGCTGGCGGTGATGCAGGGCAGTCTGGAGCGACTGCTGATGCTGACATCTGGTCCGGACTGAAGGACCTGACAACGATTACGGACATGTCGTCTACTGTCACTGCATATGATTCTCTCAACATTGATAGAATGGTGGAGGATTATATGAGTGACCGCATCCAAGTAGGCACGTCACACAGTCCGTACTTATACTGGCAGGAAAAAGAGGCAATTTGGAGGCCCTTGCACAAACTGGCTTTATTCTACCTAAGTTGCCCTCCCACAAGTGTGTACTCCGAAAGAGTGTTTAGTGCCGCCGCTCACCTTGTCAGCAATCGGCGTACGAGGTTACATCCAGAAAATGTGGAGAAGATGATGTTCATTAAAATGAATTATAATCAATTACTCCGCGGAGACATTGACCAGCAGCAATTGCCTCCACAAAGTACACAGGGAGCTGAGATGGTGGATTCCAGTGGGGACGAATTGATAATCTGTGAGGAGGGGGATGTACACGGTGATATATCGGAGGGTGAAGATGAGGTGGACATCTTGCCTCTGTAGAGCCAGTTTGTGCAAGGAGAGATTAATTGCTTCTTTTTTGGGGGGGGTCCAAACCAACCCGTCATATCAGTCACAGTCGTGTGGCAGACCCTGTCACTGAAATGATGGGTTGGTTAAAGTGTGCATGTCCTGTTTTGTTTATACAACATAAGGGTGGGTGGGAGGGCCCAAGGACAATTCCATCTTGCACCTCTTTTTTCTTTTCTTTGCATCATGTGCTGATTGGGGAGGGTTTTTTGGAAGGGACATCCTGCGTGACACTGCAGTGCCACTCCTAGATGGGCCCGGTGTTTGTGTCGGCCACTAGGGTCGCTAATCTTACTCACACAGTCAGCTACCTCATTGCGCCTCTTTTTTTCTTTGCGTCATGTGCTGTTTGGGGAGGGTTTTTTGGAAGGGACATCCTGCGTGACACTGCAGTGCCACTCCTAGATGGGCCCGGTGTTTGTGTCGGCCACTAGGGTCGCTTATCTTACTCACACAGCGACCTCGGTGCAAATTTTAGGACTAAAAATAATATTGTGAGGTGTGAGGTATTCAGAATAGACTGAAAATGAGTGTAAATTATGGTTTTTGAGGTTAATAATACTTTGGGATCAAAATGACCCCCAAATTCTATGATTTAAGCTGTTTTTTAGTGTTTTTTGAAAAAAACACCCGAATCCAAAACACACCCGAATCCGACAAAAAAAATTCGGTGAGGTTTTGCCAAAACGCGTTCGAACCCAAAACACGGCCGCGGAACCGAACCCAAAACCAAAACACAAAACCCGAAAAATTTCAGGCGCTCATCTCTAATCTTTGCACAACAGATGTCCGCCTGGTTTTCTGTGGGAACAGCGTTACTCGGGGTATTTAACAAGGTATGAAGAGCTTAGCCTTTTAAAGCTGTTTTCTATTGGCTCACACCGTGTGAATATGGCATTAGCCCACTTTCTGTACTTCAAAGGAGCAACAGAGCCAGAAAGAAGTCTTGTGATTCCTCGCCTGCGGGCTGGAGCTGACTGTAATAGAGGAGTCTATGGGCGGTATTCAATTGTTTGAAAAGTCAGTTGGGTGCCTGTTTTTTCCTGTCTAATAGATAGGAAAAAAACAGACACCCAAACGATTTTTCAAACATTTGAATTCCCCCCTATGCATTTTATTTGAAAGTGATGCACATTAAATTGTTATTTCTCTAACGTCCTAAGTGGATGCTGGGGACTCCGTAAGGACCATGGGAATAGCGGCTCCGCAGGAGACTGGGCACATCTAAAGAAAGCTTTAGGACTATCTGGTGTGCACTGGCTCCTCCCCCCATGACCCTCCTCCAAGCCTCAGTTAGATCTCTGTGCCCGAACGAGAAGGGTGCACACTAGTGGCTCTCCTGAGCTTCTTAGTGAAAGTTTTAGTTTAGGTTTTTTATTTTCAGTGAGACCTGCTGGCAACAGGCTCACTGCATCGAGGGACTAAGGGGAGAAGAAGCGAACTCACCTGCGTGCAGAGTGGATTGGGCTTCTTAGGCTACTGGACATTAGCTCCAGAAGGACGATCACAGGCCCAGCTTGGATGGGTCCCAGAGCCGCGCCGCCGGCCCCCTTACAGAGCCAGAAGGCAGAAGAGGTCCGGAAAATCGGCGGCAGAAGACGTCCTGTCTTCAACAAGGTAGCGCACAGCACTGCAGCTGTGCGCCATTGCTCTCAGCACACTTCACACTTCGGTCACTGAGGGTGCAGGGCGCTGGGGGGGGGGCGCCCTGAGACGCAATAAAAACACCTTGGCTGGCGAAAATACATCACATATAGCCCCCAGGGCTATATGGATGAATTTTAACCCCTGCCAGAATCCATAAAAAAGCAGGAGAAAAGTCCGCGAAAAAGGGGCGGAGCCTATCTCCTCAGCACACTGGCGCCATTTTCCCTCACAGCTCCATTGGAGGGAAGCTCCCCTGGCTCTCCCCTGCAGTCACTACACCACAGAAAGGGTTAAAAAAGAGAGGGGGGCACTAATTAGGCGCAGTATTAACTATACAGCAGCTATAAGGGGAAAAACACTTATATAAGGTTATCCCTGTATATATATATAGCGCTCTGGTGTGTGCTGGCAAACTCTCCCTCTGTCTCCCCAAAGGGCTAGTGGGGTCCTGTCCTCTATCAGAGCATTCCCTGTGTGTGTGCTGTATGTCAGTACTTTTGTGTCGACATGTATGAGGAGAAAAATGATGTGGAGACGGAGCAGATTGCCTGTAATAGTGATGTCACCCCCTAGGGGGTCGACACCTGAGTGGATGAACTGTTGGAAGGAATTACGTGACAGTGTCAGCTCTGTATAAAAGACAGTGGTTGACATGAGACAGCCGGCTACTCAGCTTGTGCCTGTCCAGACGTCTCATAGGCCGTCAGGGGCTCTAAAGCGCCCGTTACCTCAGATGGCAGATATAGACGCCGACACGGATACTGACTCCAGTGTCGACGGTGAAGAGACGAATGTGACTTCCAGTAGGGCCACACGTTACATGATTGAGGCAATGAAAAATGTTTTACACATTTCTGATAATACGAGTACCACCAAAAAAGGGGTATTATGTTCGGTGAGGAAAAACTACCTGTAGTTTTCCTGAATCTGAGAAATTAAATGAGGTGTGTGATGATGCGTGGGTTTCCCCCGATAACAACTGATAATTTCTAAAATGTTATTGGCATTATATCCTTTCCCGCCAGAGGTTAGGGTGCGTTGGGAAACACCCCCTAGGGTGGATAAAGCGCTCACACGCTTGTAAGGGCTCTACCTTCGCCTGAGATGGCCGCCCTTAAGGATCCTGCTGATAGAAAGCAGGAGGGTATCCTAAAAGGTATTTACACACATACTGGTGTTATACTGCGACCAGCAATCGCCTCAGCCTGGATGTGCAGTGCTGGGTTGGCGTGGTCGGATTCCCTGACTGAAAATATTGATACCCTAGATAGGGACAGTATATTTTTGCCTATAGAGCATTTAAAAGATGCATTTCTATATATGCGTGATGCACAGCGGAATATTTGCCGACTGGCATCAAGTCTAAGCGCGTTGTCCATTTCTACCAGTAGAGGGTTATGGACACGTCAGTGGTCAGGTGATGCGTATTCCAAACGGCATTTGGAAGTATTGCTTTATTAAGGGGAGGAGTTATTTGGGGTCGGTCTTTCAGACCTGGTGGCCACGGCAACAGCTGGGAATTCCACGTTTGTACCCCAGGTCGCCTCTCAACATGAGAAGACGCCGTATTATCAGGCGCAGTCTTTTCGTGGACAAGGTTCCTCATTTCTGCCCCGTGACAGAGGGAGAGGAAAAAGGCTGCAGAAATCAGCCAGTTCCCAGGAACAGAAACCCTCTCCCGCCTCTGCCAAGCCCTCAGTATACGCTGGGGCTTTACAAGCAGAATCAGGCACGGTGGGGGGCCCGTCTCAATGAATTTCAGCGCGCAGTGGGCTCACTCGCAAGTAGACCCCTGGATCCTTCAGGTGATATCTCAGGGGTACAAATTAGAATTCGAGACGTCTCCCCCTCGCCGTTTCCTAAAGTCGGCTTTACCGATGTCTCCTTCTGACAGGGAGACAGTTTTGGAAGCCATTCACAAGCTGTATTCCCAGCAGGTGATAATCAAGATACCCCTCCTGCAACAGGGAACGGGGTATTATTCCACACTGTTGTGGTACCGAAGCCGGACGGCTCGGTGAGACCGATTCTAAATCTAAAATCTTTGAACACTTACATACAGAGGTTCAAATTCAAGATTGAGTCACTCAGAGCAGTGATTGCGAACCTGGAAGAAGGGGACTACATGATGTCTCGGGACATCAAGGATGCTTACCTTCATGTCAAAATTTACCCTTCTCACCAAGGGTACCTCAGGTTTATGGTACAGAACTGTCACTATCAGTCCAGACGCTGCCGTATGGATGGTCCACGGCACCCCGGGTCTTTACCAAGGTAATGGCCGAAATGATGATATTCCTTCGAAGGAAGTGAATTTTAGTTATCCCTTACTTGGACAATTCCCTGATAAGGGTAAGATCCAGGGAACAGTTGGAGGTCGGTGTAGCACTATCTCAGGTAGTGTTGCGGCAGCACGATTGGATTCTCAATATTCCAAAATCGCACCTGGTTCCGACGACGTGTCTTCTGTTCCTAGGGATGATCCTGGACACAGTCCAGAAAAAGGTGTTTCTCCCGGAGGAGAAAGCCAGGGAGTTATCCGAGCTAGTCAGGAACCTCCTAAAACCGAGCCAAGTCTCAGTGCATCAATGCACAAGGGTTCTGGGTAAAATGGTGGCTTCCTACGAAGCAATCCCATTCGGCAGATTCCACGCAAGAACTTTCCAGTGGGACCTGCTGGACAAATGGTCCGGGTCGCATCTTCAGATGCATCAGCGGATAACCCTGTCACCAAGGACAAGGGTGTCCCTCCTGTGGTGGTTGCAGAGTGCTCATCTTCTAGAGGGCCACAGATTAGGCATTCAGGACTGGGTCCTGGTGACCACGGATGCCAGCCTGCGAGGCTGGGGAGCAGTCACACAGGGAAGGAATATCCAGGGCTTATGGTCAAGCCTGGAGACATCACTTCACATAAATATCCTGAAGCTAAGGGACATTTACAATGCTCTAAGCTTAGCAAGACCTCTGCTTCAAGGTCAGCCGGTGTTGATCCAGTCGGACAACATCACGGCAGTCACCCACGTAAACAGACAGGGTGGCACAAGAAGCAGGAGGGCAATGACAGAAGCTGCAAGGATTTTTCGCTGGGCGGAAAATCATGTGATAGCACTGTCAGCAGTATTCATTCCGGGAGTGGACAACTGGGAAGCAGACTTCCTCAGCACGACCTCCACCCGGGAGAGTGGGGACTTCACCCAGAAGTCTTCCACATGATTAAAAACTCGACAGGTATTGCGCCAGGTCCAGGGACCCTCAGGCAATAAGCTGTAGACGCTCTGGTAACACCGTGGGTGTACCAGTCAGGGTATGTGTTCCCTCCTCTGCCTCTCATACCCAAGGTACTGAGATTGATAAGATGGAGAGGAGTAAGCACTATATTCGTGGTTCCGGATTGGCCAAGAAGGACTTGGTAACCGGAACTTCAAGAGATGCTCACGGAGGATCCGTGGCCTCTACCTCTAAGAAGGGACCTGCTCCAGCAAGGACCCTGTCTGTTCCAAGACTTACCGCGGCTGCGTTTGACGGCATGGCGGTTGAACGCCGGATCCTGAAGGAAAAAAGGCATTCCGGATGAAGTCATCCCTATCCTGATCAAAGCCAGGAAGGATGTAACCGCAAAAACATTATCACCGCAATTGGCGAAAATATGTTGCGTGGTGCGAGGCCAGTAAGGCCCGACGGAGGAAATTCAACTGGGTCGATTCCTACATTTCCTGCAAACAGGAGTGTCTATGGGCCTGAAATTGGGGTCCATTAAGGTTCAAATTTCGGCCCTGTCAATTTTCTTCCAAAAAGAACTAGCTTCAGTCCCTGAAGTACAGACGTTTGTAAAAGGGGTACTGCACATACAGCCTCCTTTTGTGCCTCCAGTGGCACTTTGGGATCTCAATGTAGTTTTGGGTTCCAAAAGTCACATTGGTTTGAACCACTTAAATCTGTGGAGTTAAAATATCTCACATGAAAAGTGGTCATGCTGTTGGCCCTGGCCTGGGCCAGGCGCGTGTCAGAATTGGCGGCTTTATCCTGAAAAAGCCCTTATCTGATTTTCCATTCGGACAGGGAGGAATTGAGGACTCGTCCTCAGTTTCTCCCCAAGGTGGTTTCAGCGTTTCACCTGAACCAACCTATTTGTGGTGCCTGCGGCTACTAGGGACTTGGAGGCCTCCAAGTTGCTAGACGTTGTCAGTGCCCTGAAAATATATGTTTCCAGGACGGCTGGAGTCAGGAAATCTGACTCGCTGTTTATCCTGTATGCACCCAACAAGCTGGCTGCTCCTGCTTCTAAGCAGACTATTGCTCGTTGGATTTGTAGTACAATTCAGCTTGCACATTCTGTGGCAGGCCTGCCACAGCCAAAAATCTGTAAATGCCCACTCCACAAGGAAGGTGGGCTCATCTTGGGCGGCTGCCCGAGGGGTCTCGGCTTTTCAACTTTGCCGAGCAGCTACTTGGTCAGGAGCAAATACGTTTGTAAAATTCTACAAAATTGATATCCTGGCTGAGGAGGACCTGGAGTTCTCTCATTTGGTGCTGCAGAGTCATCCGCACTCTCCCGCCCGTTTGGGAGCTTTGGTATAATCCCCATGGTCCTTACGGAGTCCCCAGCATCCACTTAGGACGTTAGAGAAAATAAGAATTTACTTACCGATAATTCTATTTCTCATAGTCCGTAGTGGATGCTGGGCGCCCATCCCAAGTGCGGATTGTCTGCAATACTTGTACATAGTTATTGTTACAAAAATCGGGTTATTATTGTTGTGAGCCATCTTTCAGAGGCTCCTCTGTTATCATGCTGTTAACTGGGTTCAGATCACAGGTTATACGGTGTGATTGGTGTGGCTGGTATGAGTCTTACCCGGGATTCAAAATCCTTCCTTATTGTGTATGCTCGTCCGGGCACAGTATCCTAACTGAGGCTTGGAGGAGGGTCATGGGGGGAGGAGCCAGTGCACACCAGATAGTCCTAAAGCTTTCTTTAGATGTGCCCAGTCTCCTGCGGAGCCGCTATTCCCATGGTCCTTACGGAGTCCCCAGCATCCACTACGGACTATGAGAAATAGAATTATCGGTAAGTAAATTCTTATTTTTTTTTTTTAAATAACTGTTTTATTGAAACACTCAGAATTACATAATACATACAGTTTCCTTGATAACATTGGAATTATTTCTAATAAGTTCCATGCAAAGCATCTCACTGAACATTAGCCAAATATTTATCCAAACGTACATCTCAATACTCTGAATCAGCACAATATTCAGACCTGTAACAGGCATATCTGTTATACAATAATACATTTCAATGTCCTTTCCCAAGAGACTTTGTACTCAAAGATTATTCCCATTTGGCCCCTCGCACCCCCAACCACCCCTTCACTTCAACAGGTCAATGGGCTCAAGTGAAGTAATCAGGGTACCACATTAACTGGTGGGTCTCCAGATATTTCACGAATAGCATACCATTGTGTGAGTCGCAGGGAGTCACGGATTCTGGTACGTAAATCAATTGGCAAAACATCAATATAGCTTTCCCAGGTTCCGAAGAACCCTGCCGTATGTTTCTCCTTCTACAGCATAGTGTCAATCCACTCCATGTTAAACACATGGTGTAGTTTTTCTTTAAATAATTTCAGGGTGGGGGGAGTTGCCTCAATCCATGTCTGAAAAATTGCCTTGCGGGCGGTCGCACTTATAATGAGTAACAGGCGTTTACACCCTCTCTCTTTACGTTGCTCATCCGGTAACATACCAAATATTGCCCATTTATCCGTAAAGGGTATATAGTTCTAGAGATGAGCGCCTGAAATTTTTCGGGTTTTGTGTTTTGGTTTTGGGTTCGGTTCCGCGGCCGTGTTTTGGGTTCGAACGCGTTTTGGCAAAACCTCACCGAATTTTTTTTGTCGGATTCGGGTGTGTTTTGGATTCGGGTGTTTTTTTCAAAAAACACTAAAAAACAGCTTAAATCATAGAATTTGGGGGTCATTTTGATCCCAAAGTATTATTAACCTCAAAAACCATAATTTACACTCATTTTCAGTCTATTCTGAATACCTCACACCTCACAATATTATTTTTAGTCCTAAAATTTGCACCGAGGTCGCTGTGTGAGTAAGATAAGCGACCCTAGTGGCCGACACAAACACCGGGCCCATCTAGGAGTGGCACTGCAGTGTCACGCAGGATGTCCCTTCCAAAAAACCCTCCCCAAACAGCACATGACGCAAAGAAAAAAAGAGGCGCAGTGAGGTAGCTGTGTGAGTAAGATTAGCGACCCTAGTGGCCGACACAAACACCGGGCCCATCTAGGAGTGGCACTGCAGTGTCACGCAGGATGTCCCTTCCAAAAAACCCTCCACAAACAGCACATGACGCAAAGAAAAAAAGAGGCGCAATGAGGTAGCTGTGTGAGTAAGATTAGCGACCCTAGTGGCCGACACAAACACCGGGCCCATCTAGGAGTGGCACTGCAGTGTCACGCAGGATGTCCCTTCCAAAAAACCCTCCCCAAACAGCACATGACGCAAAGAAAAAAAGAGGCGCAATGAGGTAGCTGTGTGAGTAAGATTAGCGACCCTAGTGGCCGACACAAACACCGGGCCCATCTAGGAGTGGCACTGCAGTGTCACGCAGGATGTCCCTTCCAAAAAACCCTCCCCAAACAGCACATGAAGCAAAGAAAAAAAGAGGCGCAATGAGGTAGCTGTGTGAGTAAGATTAGCGACCCTAGTGGCCGACACAAACACCGGGCCCATCTAGGAGTGGCACTGCATTGTCACGCAGGATGTCCCTTCCAAAAAACCCTCCCCAAACAGCACATGACGCAAAGAAAAAAAGAGGCGCAATGAGGTAGCTGTGTGAGTAAGATTAGCGACCCTAGTGGCCAACACAAACACCGGGCCCATCTAGGAGTGGCACTGCAGTGTCACGCAGGATGTCCCTTCCAAAAAACCCTCCCCAAACAGCACATGACGCAAAGAAAAAAAGAGGCGCAATGAGGTAGCTGACTGTGTGAGTAAGATTAGCGACCCTAGTGGCCGACACAAACACCGGGCCCATCTAGGAGTGGCACTGCAGTGTCACGCAGGATGTCCCTTCCAAAAAACCCTCCCCAATCAGCACATGATGCAAAGAAAAAGAAAAGAAAAAAGAGGTGCAAGATGGAATTGTCCTTGGGCCCTCCCACCCACCCTTATGTTGTATAAACAAAACAGGACATGCACACTTTAACCAACCCATCATTTCAGTGACAGGGTCTGCCACACGACTGTGACTGATATGACGGGTTGGTTTGGACCCCCCCCAAAAAAGAAGCAATTAATCTCTCCTTGCACAAACTGGCTCTACAGAGGCAAGATGTCCACCTCATCTTCACCCTCCGATATATCACCGTGTACATCCCCCTCCTCACAGATTATCAATTCGTCCCCACTGGAATCCACCATCTCAGCTCCCTGTGTACTTTGTGGAGGCAATTGCTGCTGGTCAATGTCTCCGCGGAGGAATTGATTATAATTCATTTTAATGAACATCATCTTCTCCACATTTTCTGGATGTAACCTCGTACGCCGATTGCTGACAAGGTGAGCGGCGGCACTAAACACTCTTTCGGAGTACACACTTGTGGGAGGGCAACTTAGGTAGAATAAAGCCAGTTTGTGCAAGGGCCTCCAAATTGCCTCTTTTTCCTGCCAGTATAAGTACGGACTGTGTGACGTGCCTACTTGGATGCGGTCACTCATATAATCCTCCACCATTCTATCAATGTTGAGAGAATCATATGCAGTGACAGTAGACGACATGTCCGTAATCGTTGTCAGGTCCTTCAGTCCGGACCAGATGTCAGCATCAGCAGTCGCTCCAGACTGCCCTGCATCACCGCCAGCGGGTGGGCTCGGAATTTTGAGCCTTTTCCTCGCACCCCCAGTTGCGGGAGAATGTGAAGGAGGAGATGTTGACAGGTCGCGTTCCGCTTGACTTGACAATTTTGTCACCAGCAGGTCTTTCAACTCCAGCAGACCTGTGTCTGCCGGAAAGAGAGATCCAAGGTAGGCTTTAAATCTAGGATCGAGCACGGTGGCCAAAATGTAGTGCTCTGATTTCAACAGATTGACCACCCGTGAATCCTTGTTAAGCGAATTAAGGGCTGCATCCACAAGTCCCACATGTCTAGCGGAATCGCTCCCTTTTAGCTCCTTCTTCAATGCCTCCAGCTTCTTCTGCAAAAGCCTGATGAGGGGAATGACCTGACTCAGGCTGGCAGTGTCTGAACTGACTTCACGTGTGGCAAGTTCAAAGGGCATCAGAACCTTGCACAACGTTGAAATCATTCTCCACTGCACTTGAGACAGGTGCATTCCACCTACTATATCGTGCTCAATTGTATAGGCTTGAATGGCCTTTTGCTGCTCCTCCAACCTCTGAAGCATATAGAGGGTTGAATTCCACCTCGTTACCACTTCTTGCTTCAGATGATGGCAGGGCAGGTTCAGTAGTTTTTGGTGGTGCTCCAGTCTTCTGTACGTGGTGCCTGTACGCCGAAAGTGTCCCGCAATTTTTCTGGCCACCGACAGCATCTCTTGCACGCCCCTGTCGTTTTTTAAAAAATTCTGCACCACCAAATTCAAGGTATGTGCAAAACATGGGACGTGCTGGAATTTGCCCATATTTAATGCACACACAATATTGCTGGCGTTGTCCGATGCCACAAATCCACAGGAGAGTCCAATTGGGGTAAGCCATTCCGCGATGATCTTCCTCAGTTGCCGTAAGAGGTTTTCAGCTGTGTGCGTATTCTGGAAAGCGGTGATACAAAGCGTAGCCTGCCTAGGAAAGAGTTGGCGTTTGCGAGATGCTGCTACTGGTGCCGCCGCTGCTGTTCTTGCGGCGGGAGTCCATACATCTACCCAGTGGGCTGTCACAGTCATATAGTCCTGACCCTGCCCTGCTCCACTTGTCCACATGTCCGTGGTTAAGTGGACATTGGGTACAACTGCATTTTTTAGGACACTGGTGAGTCTTTTTCTGACGTCCGTGTACATTCTCGGTATCGCCTGCCTAGAGAAGTGGAACCTAGATGGTATTTGGTAACGGGGGCACACTGCCTCAATAAATTGTCTAGTTCCCTGTGAACTAACGGCGGATACCGGACGCACGTCTAACACCAACATAGTTGTCAAGGACTCAGTTATCCGCTTTGCAGTAGGATGACTGCTGTGATATTTCATCTTCCTCGCAAAGGACTGTTGAACAGTCAATTGCTTACTGGAAGTAGTACAAGTGGGCTTACGACTTCCCCTCTGGGATGACCATCGACTCCCAGCGGCAACAACAGCAGCGCCAGCAGCAGTAGGCGTTACACGCAAGGATGCATCGGAGGAATCCCAGGCAGGAGAGGACTCGTCAGAATTGCCAGTGACATGGCCTGCAGGACTATTGGCATTCCTGGGGAAGGAGGAAATTGACACTGAGGGAGTTGGTGGGGTGGTTTGCGTGAGCTTGGTTACAAGAGGAAGGGATTTACTGGTCAGTGGACTGCTTCCGCTGTCACCCAAAGTTTTTGAACTTGTCACTGACTTATTATGAATGCGCTGCAGGTGACGTATAAGGGAGGATGTTCCGAGGTGGTTAACGTCCTTACCCCTACTTATTACAGCTTGACAAAGGGAACACACGGCTTGACACCTGTTGTCCGCATTTCTGGTGAAATACCTCCACACCGAAGAGCTGATTTTTTTGGTATTTTCACCTGGCATGTCAACGGCCATATTCCTCCCACGGACAACAGGTGTCTCCCCGGGTGCCTGACTTAAACAAACCACCTCACCATCAGAATCCTCCTGGTCAATTTCCTCCCCAGCGCCAGCAACACCCATATCCTCCTCATCCTGGTGTACTTCAACACTGACATCTTCAATCTGACTATCAGGAACTGGACTGCGGGTGCTCCTTCCAGCACTTGCAGGGGGCGTGCAAATGGTGGAAGGCGCATGCTCTTCACGTCCAGTGTTGGGAAGGTCAGGCATCGCAACCGACACAATTGGACTCTCCTTGTGGATTTGGGATTTCAAAGAACACACAGTTCTTTGCGGTGCTTTTGCCAGCTTGAGTCTTTTCAGTTTTCTAGCGAGAGGCTGAGTGCTTCCATCCTCATGTGAAGCTGAACCACTAGCCATGAACATAGGCCAGGGCCTCAGCCGTTCCTTGCCACTCCGTGTGGTAAATGGCATATTGGCAAGTTTACGCTTCTCCTCCGACAATTTTATTTTAGGTTTTGGAGTCCTTTTTTTACTGATATTTGGTGTTTTGGTTTTGACATGCTCTGTATTATGCCATTGGGCATCGGCCTTGGCAGACGACGTTGCTGGCATTTCATCGTCTCGGCCATGACTAGTGGCAGCAGCTTCAGCACGAGGTGGAAGTGGATCTTGATCTTTCCCTAATTTTGGAACCTCAACATTTTTGTTCTCCATATTTTAATAGGCACAACTAAAAGGCACCTCAGGTAAACAATGGAGATGGATGGATTGGATACTAGTATACAATTATGGACGGGCTGCCGAGTGCCGACACAGAGGTAGCCACAGCCGTGAACTACCGCACTGTACTGTGTCTGCTGCTAATATATAGACTGGTTGATAAAGAGATAGTATACTCGTAACTAGTATGTATGTATAAAGAAAGAAAAAAAAACCACGGTTAGGTGGTATATACAATTATGGACGGGCTGCCGAGTGCCGACACAGAGGTAGCCACAGCCGTGAACTACCGCACTGTACTGTGTCTGCTGCTAATATATAGACTGGTTGATAAAGAGATAGTATACTCGTAACTAGTATGTATGTATAAAGAAAGAAAAAAAAACCACGGTTAGGTGGTATATACAATTATGGACGGGCTGCCGAGTGCCGACACAGAGGTAGCCACAGCCGTGAACTACCGCACTGTACTGTGTCTGCTGCTAATATATAGACTGGTTGATAAAGAGATAGTATACTCGTAACTAGTATGTATGTATAAAGAAAGAAAAAAAAACCACGGTTAGGTGGTATATACAATTATGGACGGGCTGCCGAGTGCCGACACAGAGGTAGCCACAGCCGTGAACTACCGCACTGTACTGTGTCTGCTGCTAATATATAGACTGGTTGATAAAGAGATAGTATACTCGTAACTAGTATGTATGTATAAAGAAAGAAAAAAAAAACACGGTTAGGTGGTATATACAATTATGGACGGGCTGCCGAGTGCCGACACAGAGGTAGCCACAGCCGTGAACTACCGCACTGTACTGTGTCTGCTGCTAATATATAGACTGGTTGATAAAGAGATAGTATACTCGTAACTAGTATGTATGTATAAAGAAAGAAAAAAAAACCACGGTTAGGTGGTATATACAATTATGGACGGGCTGCCGAGTGCCGACACAGAGGTAGCCACAGCCGTGAACTACCGCACTGTACTGTGTCTGCTGCTAATATATAGACTGGTTGATAAAGAGATAGTATACTCGTAACTAGTATGTATGTATAAAGAAAGAAAAAAAAAACACGGTTAGGTGGTATATACAATTATGGACGGGCTGCCGAGTGCCGACACAGAGGTAGCCACAGCCGTGAACTACCGCACTGTACTGTGTCTGCTGCTAATATAGACTGGTTGATAAAGAGATAGTATACTCGTAACTAGTATGTATGTATAAAGAAAGAAAAAAAAACCACGGTTAGGTGGTATATACAATTATGGACGGGCTGCCGAGTGCCGACACAGAGGTAGCCACAGCCGTGAACTACCGCACTGTACTGTGTCTGCTGCTAATATAGACTGGTTGATAAAGAGATAGTATACTACTAATATTATATATACTGGTGGTCAGGTCACTGGTCACTAGTCACACTGGCAGTGGCACTCCTGCAGCAAAAGTGTGCACTGTTTTAATATAATATTATGTACTCCTGGCTCCTGCTATAACCTATAACTGGCACTGCAGTAGTGCTCCCCAGTCTCCCCCACAATTATAAGCTGTGTGAGCTGAGCAGTCAGACAGATATATAATATATATAGATGATGCAGCACACTGGCCTGAGCCTGAGCAGTGCACACAGATATGGTATGTGACTGACTGAGTCACTGTGTGTATCGCTTTTTTCAGGCAGAGAACGGATATATTAAATAAACTGCACTGTGTGTCTGGTGGTCACTCACTATATAATATATTATGTACTCCTGGCTCCTGCTATAACCTATAACTGGCACTGCAGTAGTGCTCCCCAGTCTCCCCCACAATTATAAGCTGTGTGAGCTGAGCAGTCAGACAGATATATATAATATTATATATAGATAATAGATGATGCAGCACACTGGCCTGAGCCTGAGCAGTGCACACAGATATGGTATGTGACTGAGTCACTGTGTGCTGTGTATCGCTTTTTTCAGGCAGAGAACGGATTATAAATAAAACTGGTGGTCACTATCAGCAAAACTCTGCACTGTACTGAGTACTCCTAATGCTCCCCAAAATTAGTAAATCAAGTGTCTCTCTAATCTATTCTAAACGGAGAGGACGCCAGCCACGTCCTCTCCCTATCAATCTCAATGCACGTGTGAAAATGGCGGCGACGCGCGGCTCCTTATATAGAATCCGAGTCTCGCGATAGAATCCGAGCCTCGCGAGAATCCGACAGCGTCATGATGACGTTCGGGCGCGCTCGGGTTAACCGAGCAAGGCGGGAAGATCCGAGTCGCTCGGACCCGTGAAAAAAAACATGAAGTTCGTGCGGGTTCGGATTCAGAGAAACCGAACCCGCTCATCTCTATATAGTTCACCAAATTATCAAGAGCAAATCGTCTGATTTTGAGCCAGAATATTCTCAGCATGGGGCAGTTCCAAAAATAATGATACATATCTGCTATATCAGCGTGACATCTAGGACAAGATGTGGATGATATCAGCCCTGCCAAATGTTGTCAGTGGGGCGAAAAGTAAGCCTTATGAAAGATGTTCAAAAACATTTCTTGATATTGAATCGCCGGAATTGTCTTTCTCGACCAGCAGAGTGTCTTCAGGAAACCCGTACATGTCAGGGAGGGGATGGTGCGCACCCAGGAGGACATACCCGACTGAATATGGTCATGATCAATACCCTGCCTCAAAAAAGCATAATGATGCGAGATCGCTGCCTTTACCGTTAAATCTGATACTAGCAACACATCCAAAGTATTATTCCAGTCATCGCCAGACAATTTCCCAAGCACTGACATAGCATAATGTTTAGCCTGTATATAAGCGAATGGGTATCTCCGGAAACTTGGGAATCTTTCCGATGCTAGTGCATTCGATAGCGGTGCTCTAGCAACCCTATCCAAAAGTGCCCCCACACTGTACAGTCCCTCTAGTTGTAATCTATCATAAGGTGCTGCCGCCAACCCGCCCTGAAACTCCGGGTTGTGTAAAAATTGTGAGAAAAGGGTGTTATAAGAGTTTAAGTTTTGTCTATGGCGGAGTATGTGCCAGAGACACTTCGTAGTCCATAACGGGTTATTACGTATAGTGTCGTCTACTTCGTTGTCATGTAAGTGTAACAAGCCCGTCAAGTTGCAGTTCGTTAAAAACTGTTCTTCCAGAGAGGTGTTAGCATAAAGGTCCTTCCCAAATAACCAGTCACGTAAGTATCGCAATACTGCCGCATGATTATAATGTAAAATGTTAGGGAAATTAATAGGGATGAGCGGGTTCGGTTCCTCTGAATCCGAACCCGCCCGAACTTCAGCTTTTTTCCACGGGTCCGAGCAGGCTCGGATCCTCCCGCCTTGCTCGGTTAACCCGAGCACGCCCGAACGTCATCATCCCGCTGTCGGATTCTCGCGAGACTCGGATTCTATATAAGGAGCCGCGCGTCGCCGCCATTTTCACACGTGCATTGAGAGTCATAGGGAGAGGACGTGGCTGGCGTCCTCTCCGTTTAGAGAAGAGAGAGACACAGTATTTTGGGGAGCATTATTAGGAGGAGTACTACTATACTGTATACTACTATACTACTTGCTGAAGTGATATTTATAGAGTCATAGGGAGAGGACGTGGCTGGCGTCCTCTCCGTTTAGAGAAGAGAGAGACACAGTATACTATTTTGGGGAGCATTATTAGGAGGAGTACTACTATACTGTATACTACTATACTACTTGCTGAAGTGATATTTATAGAGTCATAGGGAGAGGACGTGGCTGGCGTCCTCTCCGTTTAGAGAAGAGAGAGACACAGTATTTTGGGGAGCATTATTAGGAGGAGTACTACTATACTGTATACTACTCAGACACAGTATTTTGGGGAGCATTATTAGGAGGAGTACTACTATACTGTATACTACTCTACTACTTGCTGAAGTGATATTTATAGAGTCATAGGGAGAGGACGTGGCTGGCGTCCTCTCCGTTTAGAGAAGAGAGAGACACAGTATTTTGGGGAGCATTATTAGGAGGAGTACTACTATACTGTATACTACTCAGACACAGTATTTTGGGGAGCATTATTAGGAGGAGTACTACTATACTGTATACTACTCTACTACTTGCTGAAGTGATATTTATAGAGTCATAGGGAGAGGACGTGGCTGGCGTCCTCTCCGTTTAGAGAAGAGAAAGACACAGTATTTTGGGGAGCATTATTAGGAGGAGTACTACTATACTGTATACTACTCTACTACTTGCTGAAGTGATATTTATAGAGTCATAGGGAGAGGACGTGGCTGGCGTCCTCTCCGTTTAGAGAAGAGAGAGACACAGTATTTTGGGGAGCATTATTAGGAGGAGTACTACTATACTGTATACTACTCTACTACTTGCTGAAGTGATATTTATAGAGTCATAGGGAGAGGACGTGGCTGGCGTCCTCTCCGTTTAGAGAAGAGAGACACAGTATTTTGGGGAGCATTATTAGGAGGAGTACTACTATACTGTATACTACTCTACTACTTGCTGAAGTGATATTTATAGAGTCATAGGGAGAGGACGTGGCTGGCGTCCTCTCCGTTTAGAGAAGAGAGAGACACAGTATTTTGGGGAGCATTATTAGGAGGAGTACTACTATACTGTATACTACTATACTACTTGCTGAAGTGATATTTATAGATTAGATAGTGTGACTGTAAGTGTATTATCTGACTTGTGGGGGAGACACTGACAGTGGGGAGCAGTTAGAGTCTGAGAGCAGGACTCAGGAGTACATATAACGTACAGTGCACACTTTTGCTGCCAGAGTCAGTGCCACACTGCCATTGTTGTGACCACACTGACCACCAGTATAATAATATATTTTGTGATTGTCTGCTTAGGACTCGGAGTACTAGTTGCAAGTTGCAACGTGACCTGACCACCAGTTTAATAATCAATCACCACCAGTTTAATATATATATAATTGTATATAATATATATATATATATATATATATATATAATATTGTATACCACCTACCCGTGGTTTTTTTTTTTTCTTTCTTCTTTGTACATACTACTATAGTATAGTAGCTTACTGTAGCAGTCTGCGGTGCTGCTGAGCTGACAGTGTCCAGCAGGTCCGTCATCAGTCATCATTACCAATACATAATAAATATATTATCTACCTGACCGGCTGCAGTACTATATACATACATATATATATTGATTTCATCTCATTATCAATCATCCAGTCTATATTAGCAGCAGACACAGTACGGTAGTCCACGGCTGTAGCTACCTCTGTGTCGGCACTCGGCAGTCCATCCATAATTGTATACTAGTATCCATCCATCTCCATTGTTTACCTGAGGTGCCTTTTAGTTGTGCCTATTAAAATATGGAGAACAAAAATGTTGAGGTTCCAAAATTAGGGAAAGATCAAGATCCACTTCCACCTCGTGCTGAAGCTGCTGCCACTAGTCATGGCCGAGACGATGAAATGCCAGCAACGTCGTCTGCCAAGGCCGATGCCCAATGGCATAGTACAGAGCATGTCAAATCCAAAACACCAAATATCAGTAAAAAAAGGACTCCAAAACCAAAAATAAAATTGTCGGAGGAGAAGCGTAAACTTGCCAATATGCCATTTACCACACGGAGTGGCAAGGAACGGCTGAGGCCCTGGCCTATGTTCATGGCTAGTGGTTCAGCTTCACAGGAGGATGGAAGCACTCAGCCTCTCGCTAGAAAACTGAAAAGACTCAAGCTGGCAAAAGCACTGCAAAGAACTGTGCGTTCTTCGAAATCCCAAATCCACAAGGAGAGTCCAATTGTGTCGGTTGCGATGCCTGACCTTCCCAACACTGGACGTGAAGAGCATGCGCCTTCCACCATTTGCACGCCCCCTGCAAGTGCTGGAAGGAGCACCCGCAGTCCAGTTCCTGATAGTCAGATTGAAAATGTCAGTGTTGAAGTACACCAGGATGAGGAGGATATGGGTGTTGCTGGCGCTGGGGAGGAAATTGACAAGGAGGATTCTGATGGTGAGGTGGTTTGTTTAAGTCAGGCACCCGGGGAGACACCTGTTGTCCGTGGGAGGAATAGGGCCGTTGACATGCCAGGTGAAAATACCCAAAAAATCAGCTCTTCGGTGTGGAAGTATTTCACCAGAAATGCGGACAACATTTGTCAAGCCGTGTGTTGCCTTTGTCAAGCTGTAATAAGTAGGGGTAAGGACGTTAACCACCTCGGAACATCCTACCTTATACGTCACCTGCAGCGCATTCATAATAAGTCAGTGACAAGTTCAAAAACTTTGGGTGACAGCGGAAGCAGTCCACTGACCAGTAAATCCCTTCCTCTTGTAACCAAGCTCACGCAAACCACCCCACCACCAACTCCCTCAGTGTCAATTTCCTCCTTCCCCAGGAATGCCAATAGTCCTGCAGGCCATGTCACTGGCAATTCTGACGAGTCCTCTCCTGCCTGGGATTCCTCCGATGCATCCTTGCGTGTAACGCCTACTGCTGCTGGCGCTGCTGTTGTTGCTGCTGGGAGTCGATGGTCATCCCAGAGGGGAAGTCGGAAGACCACTTGTACTACTTCCAGTAAGCAATTGACTGTCCAACAGTCCTTTGCGAGGAAGATGAAATATCACAGCAGTCATCCTGCTGCAAAGCGGATAACTGAGGCCTTGGCATCCTGGGTGGTGAGAAACGTGGTTCCAGTATCCATCATTACTGCAGAGCCAACTAGAGACTTGTTGGAGGTACTGTGTCCCCGGTACCAAATACCATCTAGGTTCCATTTCTCTAGGCAGGCGATACCGAAAATGTACACAGACCTCAGAAAAAGAGTCACCAGTGTCCTAAAAAATGCAGCTGTACCCAATGTCCACTTAACCACGGACATGTGGACAAGTGGAGCAGGGCAGGGTCAGGACTATATGACTGTGACAGCCCACTGGGTAGATGTATGGACTCCCGCCGCAAGAACAACAGCGGCGGCACCAGTAGCAGCATCTCGCAAACGACAACTCTTTCCTAGGCAGGCTACGCTTTGTATCACCGGTTTCCAGAATACGCACACAGCTGAAAACCTCTTACGGCAACTGAGGAAGATCATCGCGGAATGGCTTACCCCAATTGGACTCTCCTGTGGATTTGTGGCATCGGACAACGCCAGCAATATTGTGTGTGCATTAAATATGGGCAAATTCCAGCACGTCCCATGTTTTGCACATACCTTGAATTTGGTGGTGCAGAATTTTTAAAAAAACGACAGGGGCGTGCAAGAGATGCTGTCGGTGGCCAGAAGAATTGCGGGACACTTTCGGCGTACAGGCACCACGTACAGAAGACTGGAGCACCACCAAAAACTACTGAACCTGCCCTGCCATCATCTGAAGCAAGAAGTGGTAACGAGGTGGAATTCAACCCTCTATATGCTTCAGAGGTTGGAGGAGCAGCAAAAGGCCATTCAAGCCTATACAATTGAGCACGATATAGGAGGTGGAATGCACCTGTCTCAAGTGCAGTGGATAATGATTTCAACGTTGTGCAAGGTTCTGATGCCCTTTGAACTTGCCACACGTGAAGTCAGTTCAGACACTGCCAGCCTGAGTCAGGTCATTCCCCTCATCAGGCTTTTGCAGAAGAAGCTGGAGACATTGAAGGAGGAGCTAACACGGAGCGATTCCGCTAGGCATGTGGGACTTGTGGATGGAGCCCTTAATTCGCTTAACAAGGATTCATGGGTGGTCAATCTGTTGAAATCAGAGCACTACATTTTGGCCACCGTGCTCGATCCTAGATTTAAAGCCTACCTTGGATCTCTCTTTCCGGCAGGCACAAGTCTGCTGGGGTTGAAAGACCTGCTGGTGAGAAAATTGTCAAGTCAAGCGGAACGCGACCTGTCAACATCTCCTCCTTCACATTCTCCCGCAACTGGGGGTGCGAGGAAAAGGCTCAGAATTCCGAGCCCACCCGCTGGCGGTGATGCAGGGCAGTCTGGAGCGACTGCTGATGCTGACATCTGGTCCGGACTGAAGGACCTGACAACGATTACGGACATGTCGTCTACTGTCACTGCATATGATTCTCTCACCATTGAAAGAATGGTGGAGGATTATATGAGTGACCGCATCCAAGTAGGCACGTCACACAGTCCGTACTTATACTGGCAGGAAAAAGAGGCAATTTGGAGGCCCTTGCACAAACTGGCTTTATTCTACCTAAGTTGCCCTCCCACAAGTGTGTACTCCGAAAGAGTGTTTAGTGCCGCCGCTCACCTTGTCAGCAATCGGCGTACGAGGTTACATCCAGAAAATGTGGAGAAGATGATGTTCATTAAAATGAATTATAATCAATTCCTCCGTGGAGACATTGACCAGCAGCAATTGCCTCCACAAAGTACACAGGGAGCTGAGATGGTGGATTCCAGTGGGGACGAATTGATAATCTGTGAGGAGGGGGATGTACACGGTGATATATCGGAGGATGATGATGAGGTGGACATCTTGCCTCTGTAGAGCCAGTTTGTGCAAGGAGAGATTAATTGCTTCTTTTTTGGTGGGGGTCCAAACCAACCCGTCATTTCAGTCACAGTCGTGTGGCAGACCCTGTCACTGAAATGATGGGTTGGTTAAAGTGTGCATGTCCTGTTTATACAACATAAGGGTGGGTGGGAGGGCCCAAGGACAATTCCATCTTGCACCTCTTTTTTCTTTAATTTTTCTTTGCGTCATGTGCTGTTTGGGGAGGGTTTTTTGGAAGGGACATCCTGCGTGACACTGCAGTGCCACTCCTAGATGGGCCCGGTGTTTGTGTCGGCCACTAGGGTCGCTTATCTTACTCACACAGCTACCTCATTGCGCCTCTTTTTTTCTTTGCGTCATGTGCTGTTTGGGGAGGGTTTTTTGGAAGGGACATCCTGCGTGACACTGCAGTGCCACTCCTAGATGGGCCCGGTGTTTGTGTCGGCCACTAGGGTCGCTTATCTTACTCACACAGCTACCTCATTGCGCCTCTTTTTTTCTTTGCGTCATGTGCTGTTTGGGGAGGGTTTTTTGGAAGGGACATCCTGCGTGACACTGCAGTGACACTCCTAGATGGGCCCGGTGTTTGTGTCGGCCACTAGGGTCGCTTATCTTACTCACACAGCTACCTCATTGCGCCTCTTTTTTTCTTTGCGTCATGTGCTGTTTGGGGAGGGTTTTTTGGAAGGGACATCCTGCGTGACACTGCAGTGACACTCCTAGATGGGCCCGGTGTTTGTGTCGGCCACTAGGGTCGCTTATCTTACTCACACAGCTACCTCATTGCGCCTCTTTTTTTCTTTGCGTCATGTGCTGTTTGGGGAGGGTTTTTTGGAAGGGACATCCTGCGTGACACTGCAGTGACACTCCTAGATGGGCCCGGTGTTTGTGTCGGCCACTAGGGTCGCTTATCTTACTCACACAGCTACCTCATTGCGCCTCTTTTTTTCTTTGCGTCATGTGCTGTTTGGGGAGGGTTTTTTGGAAGGGACATCCTGCGTGACACTGCAGTGACACTCCTAGATGGGCCCGGTGTTTGTGTCGGCCACTAGGGTCGCTTAGCTTAGTCATCCAGCGACCTAGGTGCAAATTTTAGGACTAAAAATAATATTATGAGGTGTGAGGTATTCAGAATAGACTGAAAATGAGTGTAAATTATGGTTTTTGAGGTTAATAATACTTTGGGATCAAAATGACCCCCAAATTCTATGATTTAAGCTGTTTTTTAGTGTTTTTTGAAAAAAACACCCGAATCCAAAACACACCCGAATCCGACAAAAAAAATTCGGTGAGGTTTTGCCAAAACGCGGTCGAACCCAAAACACGGCCGCGGAACCGAACCCAAAACCAAAACACAAAACCCGAAAAATTTCCGGCGCTCATCTCTAGAAATTAATACCCCTGTTGGAGACCGGTTGCTGTAGTTTTATCAGCCCTATTCGCGGTCCATTTGTTTCTCCAAATAAATTTTCTAAAGAGAGCATTTAATGAACCAAGATCCTTTTGGGACAAAAGAAGAGGCAGAGCCTGCAAAATATACAACCATCTCGGGAACGTCACCATCTTAATAAGGTTCGCTCTCCCCACATACGAGAGCATGAGGTGGGCCCAGCCCTCCGGCTCTCTTGCCGTATCTGTCAATGCTGCAGAGAAGTTCAATCTGTAGAGTTCTGCTAGGCGCTTAGGAAGACGAATACCGGTGTTTGTGTCGGCCACTAGGGTCGCTTAGCTTAGTCATCCAGCGACCTAGGTGCAAATTTTAGGACTAAAAATAATATTGTGAGGTGTGAGGTATTCAGAATAGACTGAAAATGAGTGTAAATTATGGTTTTTGAGGTTAATAATACTTTGGGATCAAAATGACCCCCAAATTCTATGATTTAAGCTGTTTTTTAGTGTTTTTTGAAAAAAACACCCGAATCCAAAACACACCCGAATCCGACAAAAAAAATTCGGTGAGGTTTTGCCAAAACGCGGTCGAACCCAAAACACGGCCGCGGAACCGAACCCAAAACCAAAACACAAAACCCGAAAAATTTCCGGCGCTCATCTCTAGAAATTAATACCCCTGTTGGAGACCGGTTGCTGTAGTTTTATCAGCCCTATTCGCGGTCCATTTGTTTCTCCAAATACATTTTCTAAAGAGAGCATTTAATGAACCAAGATCCTTTTGGGACAAAAGAAGAGGCAGAGCCTGCAAAATATACAACCATCTCGGGAACGTCACCATCTTAATAAGGTTCGCTCTCCCCACATACGAGAGCATGAGGTGGGCCCAGCCCTCCGGCTCTCTTGCCGTATCTGTCAATGCTGCAGAGAAGTTCAATCTGTAGAGTTCTGCTAGGCGCTTAGGAAGACGAATACCTAAGTAGTCTATGCATGATCTAGCCCACCTCACCGCAATCGTACGGCCCCAATGCGGGGTAGTAATGCTAGGATGCAAGTAAACCCCCACCGATTTAGCCAAATTTACCGTAAATCCAGAGATTTCACCAAATTCCTCCAGCTTCTCTAAAATTTTTTGCAAGGAAGATTTTGGATCATTTATATACAATAATACATCGTCCGCAAAGGCCGATAGTTTAATTTCAACCTCCCCCACCTTTATTCCCTTAAATTCAGTCCAAGACTGTAGGATCCGAAACAGTGGGTCTATACAGAGATTGAACAATAGGGGGGATAATGGGCATCCCTGGCGCGTTCCCCTACACATGCGTATGTGTTCACCCCTTACTCCGTTAATTAACAAAGAGGTTTTGGGTTGGGAATAGAAATACCTGATTAATTCAATAAAAATCGGGTCAAATCCTCGTCTCTCCAGTATCGTGAACAGATGTGGCCAAGCCACAGAATCAAAAGCTTTGTTAGTATCCAAGCTGAGTAACATGCTATTTGATTGTGGTGTTTGTATTCCCGCTACAACTGCCGCTATGGCCATTCTTATTGCTCATACAGAATGTCGCCCCCTAACAAATCCAGTCTGATGTGTGGTCAGCAAATCCGGCAAGATCGCCTGCAATCTGTTGGCCATAATTTTTGCCAATAACTTTAAATCGGTGTTTAGGAGAGAGATTGGCCTGTAGGAATCCATCATCAAAGGATCTTTATCAGGTTTTAGAATAAGGGACGTATAAAGTCAGTGAATGACGGGAAATTAGGTTTATCATTTAGTATTTTGTTAAACAGAGCCAATAATGCAGGCAATATTTCAGTCTCCAATATCTTGTAATACATGCCAGAAAATCCATCTGGACCAGGAGATTTGTGAGGCAATAGCCCTTTAATAACCACTCTCAACTCCTCCTCCCTGATATCCCCAGCCAATCTGTCTCTCTGTTCTTGCGTTAATTTGGGTAATTTAGCTAAAGACAACAGGCGATCCTGTCGATCCCTCGAAACTGGAACCTATTGGTACAAAGATGTGTAATAACTGTGGAAATGAATAAGAATATCATGAGTATTAACACTAGTCGTGTTGGCACCGGGGACTTTTATGGCTGTAATGAAGGATTGCTTTTTTATAAGGCTTGGACATAAGGGCCAGCAACCTGCCAGATTTATTTCCCCATTTAAAGTACATTTGTTTGGAATAATCCAAACTAGACCTAGTTTGTGCGACCAAAAAAGATTCAAGAGCCTTTCTAGATTGTAAATAGGCGGCCATAGCGGAGTCAGAGTGATTCATTTGGTATTGTCTAAAGACTAGCGCCACTGTCTTCTGTAAGTTAGTATATTGTTTAGTAGATTCTCTTTTCCGTCTGGCAACATACTGCATAATGTGGCCCCGCATGACCGCCTTTGACGCCTCCCAGAACAAGACCATGTCATCCCAACTGTTTATATTGTCATCTTGGTAATTTGTCCAAGACGTCGTTAGGTAATTTTTAAAATCCTCAGATTTTGACAAATAGTCCGGGAAGCGCCAAAGGTGGGTGGCAGCCACCACCACCCGATGCCACAAATCCAAAGATATCGGGGCGTGATCTGAAATCAAAATATCATATATCTCAGCCTGTTTCACCTGTACCATTAAAGAATTTGCTAGTAAAAAAAAAGTCTATCCTAGATAGCGACTGGTGTGCTCTAGAGAGGTGAGTATAAGTATGCTCACCCTCGTGTAAGAGTCTCCAGGGATCACTAATTTGAAGAGTCATTTAAAGAGCTTGTATGTGATACCAAGAATGAGGAAGGGCTCGGTTTATTGGCGGAGATTTATCCAACACAGGATTATCTACGGAATTAAAATCACCCGCTATAACCAGGTTATAATAAACGTGGCGTCTCGCCACCAGTTGTATCAGTTTAGCCAAAAAACGGTCTGGGGAAACATTCGGGGCAGACAAATTTAGTAAGGTGTATCTATTTCCCTCGATGTCAACATCTCGTAACAAAAAACGCCCCTCCGGATCAACCACGCGATCCAAGATGTCATATCGTAAACCTCTACGAAAAACAATGGCCACTCCCCTAGACTTATTTCTATAAGAGGCTGTAATGCATTCCCCGATCCAGCGGGCGCTAAGGGACGAGTCCTCCCCCTACACCCAATGGATCTCCTGTAAAAGGGCAATGTCGGGTCTCGGCCTCCACAAATGTGCTATTACTTTCTTCCGCTTTACCGGAGTATTCAGAACAGGGGCATTCCAGGAAACCAGATTACAGTGAGGGGGGGGGGGTCCACAGAGCCATCTAAATTGTTATTTTTATCTATTTACATTGTCTTTGTTTCTTTGTATACTTCTTTATTCATTCAATGTGTGAGTTTTGAACCCATTCCATCTGTTATATAAAGTGAATCCTTTGGGGGGAATTCAAATGTTTGAAAAGTTGGTTGGGTGTCTGTTTTTTCCTGTCTGTTAGATAGGAAAAAGCAAACACCCAACTGACTTTTCAAACAATTGAATTTCCCCCTTTGAGTTTCTTAGCGTGCATTTTAGATTTAATTTTGTGCCTATGTAGTATTATGGTTACCGAACAACCCCACTTCTTAAAAAGCTGCTGTGGAAAAACAGCCCTACGCAGCACCTGAGTAAAAATACTTACTATTTCTCACATTTTGCATTGCGTTAGTTTTCACTTATCTCTGGGATAGGCTGTTATCAGAGTCTGTGTCCCAGTGATTGTCCTTGGTAAATTGACCTGAAAACACATTGCTAATGGCTGTTATATGCTGTGATAAGGAATGCGAATTTATGGGGCATTTATGCAAATAATCTTAAATAGACTCCCTAAGTCTTTTACACAGGACGCAGTGAGGAAAGGGAAATATTTATATAATAGTGTCTGTACTAGTTCTACTGGTTAAATCTTAGGCAAATGCCACTTAATATGGTTTCTAAGGTGATAAAAATTAGAATTGAGGTACACATTTCTGCTAAATGAAACAGCATTTAGCATTTTTGTACATATACATTTTATGATAAATATGGAATTGTGAGGGTCACTTGTGGTCAGACACCTCAGACTGCACAGGGTGTAATCAAAAGCGTACCCACCATGATCCTCCAAGATCAGTCCCCGATCTGGCTACAGTAGGTCACATCCAATTTAACCGTGACCATGCCTCCACTCCATTGGGTCAAACAGGAAATCAGGACTGCTAAAAAAAAAAAGAAAAACCCCTCAAAAGCACTTAAAAACATCTGGCTCTGGATCTGCTTATAATATTGCCACTGTATGTTGGACACCATTTCTCAGTATATACCTTTTATTCTGAATGATGCCTAAATGAAAAGTTGTAGAAGATACTGAATGTATTATACCAGAACCTCATAATTCCTTTTATTTATTGCAAGGTGTTTTTTTTTTTAGGGGTTATGAGGATACAGTTAACACAGTTACATACTAACTCAGATTGTCTTTTGGCTCTCATAACTCTGTTCTGTCCTTACCTTGGCCTGATTCTGGATTCTGCTTTTGTCTGCTGCCAGCCCTCACCCTGAATTGTATACAGGCCTAGTTTGTCTGCCTCCAGCCCTGACCCCTGCTTGTACACAACCCAACTCTGTCTGCTGCCAGCCCTGTGTCTGGAAAGTACTGGATCTGTTCTAGTCAGCCTTTTGAGTTCCCACTCTGAGCATTATTCCAGCTGTTTGCTCCACAGTCAAGTCTCATCAACTCCTCAACACCTTCCTAGTGTTCTAATTATAAATATTTTCAAGTATTAGGTGCAGTCAAAATACTTGTCCCCAAATGTATTATAAAGATCCTAACTTACAAACTGCTCTCTGCTACAGTGCATTTTAAATCTTAATCATTTTTATTATTATACTTTTAAGTAATCTTCCTTCATCCATAAACTAGACCTAACCCATAATAAGCTGGTTTTACATATAAAACCTCTTTCTGTGTACTGCTTGTTAATTGGAGCTATCTTTCCTTAAAGGATAAGTAGCCTCCCACTTACATAATGTAGGTGTCCGCATGAACGGTATTTCACTTGTATGTTGTTACGTAGGGATCGATATGAAATACCGATATTTTGTCCATGTCGGGATTTTGACCTTGTCGGGATTTTGACTGTCGGACAATTGCTGTCGGGATTTTGACCATCGGGATTTTGATTGGAGGTAAATTGACTGCATCCCGTTACATAAGATACTATGCTATATATCTCTACTGTTTATTATTCATATTCTTGAAAATGCAACAACTGGATGACAGTGATCTATGGACTATTTCTTCATACAAAGTATAGTGGAATTTCTACAAAGGGTTAGTAGACTTTTTGTTGATATATTGATTCTCTATGATATTTGGAAACATCAATTTTGATATCACCTCAGTGGCGTAACTACTGCCCCCGCAGTCCTCGCGGTGGCTTGGGGGCGAGGGGCTGCGGGGGCGCCACTGATTTACAGCAGACTGACATGCGGACGAGCGTCCGCATGTCAGTCTGCAGTCTCCTTCCCTCCGCCGCTTTTTGGAGGGACACGGAGGGCACACAGCGCGCCTCCCTGTGTCCCTCCTGCTGCATCATCTCCGGCGGCCGCGGGTCTAATAGGGGGAAGTGCCGTCCGTGAGCTCTAATTGGCTCACGAACCGGCACTTCCCCCTATTAGACCCGCGGCCGCCGGAGATGATGCAGCAGGAGGGACACAGGAGAGACGAGCTGTGCCCTCCGTGTCCCTCCAAAAAGCGACGGCGGGGGGGGGGGGGGGGGCGGTAAATATCTGGCACTGGGGGGCATATATGGCACGGGGGGGGAGGGAGGAATATCAGTCACTGGGGGCATATCTGGCACTGGGGGGGGATATCTGGCACTGGGGCATATATGGCACTGGGGGGGAATATCTGGCACTGGGGGCATATATGGCACTGGGGGGGGGATATCTGGCACTGGGGGGAATATCTGGCACTGGGGGGAATATCTGGCACTGGGGGGGGGATATCTGGCACTGGGGCATATATGGCACTGGGGGGAATATCTGGCACTGGGGGGGGATATCTGGCACTGGGGCATATATGGCACTGGGGGGGAATATCTGGCACTGGGGGCATATATGGCACTGGGGGGGAATATCTGGCACTGGGGGCATATATGGCACTGGGGGGGATATCTGGCACTGGGGGCATATATGGCACAGGGGGAATATCTGGCACTGGGGGGAATATCTGGCACTGGGGGCATATATGGCACGGGGGGAATATCTGGCACTGGGGGGGAATATCTGGCACTGGGGGCATATATGGCATTGGGGGCATATTTGGCACTGGGGGGGAATATATGGCACTGGGGGCATATCTGGCACTGGGGGCATATGTGGCACTGGGGGGGAATATCTGGCACTGGGGGCATATGTGGCACTGGGGGGGTATATGTGTACCTGGCACATGGGGGGGACGACTATATTTGGCACTGGGGCATGTAAGTACCTGGCACCGTGGGGGAATATCTGGCACTGGGGACATATGTGGCACTGGGAGCACAGCCCTAGCAACAAGGACTACCTCCTAGCAACGAGCATGACACCCAGTGCATGAAACACCTGGCAACGAGCATGACACCCAGTGCATGAAACACCTGGCAACGAGCATGACACCCAGTGCATGAAACCCCTGGCAACGAGCATGACACCCTGAGCATGAAAACCCCTGGCACCGTGCATGGAACCAAGAGCATGAAACCCCTGGCAACGAGCATGACACCCAGTGCATGAAACCCCTGACAACGAGCAGGTAATTGAAAAGTAATTAGAAGCCTTACTGTAGGACTTAATGTGTAATGGGCATTACGGTGTGTGGCATAATGTATCACGGACATTGCGGTGTGTGTCATAATGTGTCACAGGCATTACGGTGTATGGTATACTATATCGCGGGCATTGTGATATGTGGTATAATGTCTCAGGGTCATTGCAGTGTGTGGCATAATGTATCACGGACATTGCGGTGTGTGTCATAATGTGTCAGGCATTACGGTGTGTGGTATACTATATCACGGGCATTGTGGTATGTGGTATAATGTCTCAGGGTCATTGCAGTGTGGCATAATACATAACGGGCATTGCGATGTGTGGCATAGGGTATAACGGGCAGGGCATTGCGGTATGTGTCACAGGCATTACGGTGTATGGTATACTATATCACGGGCATTGTGGTATAATGTCTCAAGGCCATTGCAGTGTGTGGCATAATGTGTCACAGGCATTGTATGTGCTATAATGTATCGGGCATTGCAGTGTGTGGCATAATGTATCACGGACATTGCGGTGTGTGTCATAATGTGTCACAGACATTGTATGTGCTATAATGTATCAGGGGCAGTGCAGTGTGTAGCATAATGTATAACGGGCATTGCAATTCCTGTCATAATGTGTCACAGGCATTATAGTGTGTGGCATAATGTGTCGGGGGCATTACGGTGTGTGGCATAATGTGTCGGGGGCATTACAGTGTGTGCATATTGTGTCATGTGCATTATTGTGTGCGGCATAATGTCTAAGGGCCATTGCAGTATGTGGCATAATGTATACTGGGCATTACTATAAGGAGGAAAAATGACAAATAATGTAAGGGGCATGAATCAGGATTATTTTTCTTTCCTGTGGTGGCCAACGTATGGGCGTGCAGGTTGCAAAACTGGGGTATAAGGTAGTGTTTTCCTGCAATGCCACGTCCCTTTATGCGAAACCACGCCCACTCCAACAAAACCACACCCCTTTTTTGTCGCGCGCATATTTATCCCTTTCTTGCTCCCAATTATGGAGCATGAAGGGGGGGGCGCCGAAGAATTTTTTGGCTTGGGGGAGAAAAATTTCTAGTTACGCCACTGTATCACCTATTACCTGCAATTACTTATAACCTGTGCTTATTGATGGCTGTGTCAATGGACCTCCTGTTGCTGTATAGGAATTGAATTATTTTCCTCGTAGTGGTCTGTCCATCCCTAACTCTCTGCACTACCTTGGGTATTAAGGGGTCTATTTACTAAGCCTTGGATGTAGATAAAGTGGACGGAGATTAAGTACCAGCCAATCTGTATCTAACTGCCATGTTACAGGCTGGATTTGAAAAATGACAGTTAGGAGCTGATTGACTGGTACTTTATCTCCATCCACTTTATCTCCATCCAGGGCTTAGTAAATGGACCTGTAAGTCTTTACACCTGAAGTTGAAGACTTGGGGACATCTGAGTACTGACAAGCATGTCTAACTTTAAAGGAGCATTGTCCTTCTGTAGGATAAGTTCTCATGAAGCAGTTCTAAGGTTCTGATCACCTCTCTGCTGGTATTACCTACCAATGACATGTCACTGGAAGTTGTGTTTATGTTGCCAGATAATACAAACCAGTAATCAGATATACTTCTCTCCCAAAGAGTTAAATAGCAGAAACACAGTTGAGTTGTTTAAATTGTTGTGTGCCCTAAAGAATGCACTCATTAAGTCTATTCTCCTTGGCACTAATCAAGTTACAAGCAAGCTCTGCATGCTGCATCCCTCTGTTTTCTTTTTTTTTTTGTTCATCTCCAGCTGTATTAGGGCTGGTGGATGATACAGTTTGTTCAACCTATTTCAGTAAAGGGGAGAAGGTCAGTGTAATTATAAGACTGTTCAGCATGATGTTGTGTCATCTCGACATGATAGCATGAGCTGTGTTAAGATGTAAATCTGCCTGTTACACAAGACAAGAATGAGTCATTACCCATTATTCGGATAAACTGATAAATTATCGTTCAAAGATTTTCATCTCCCTTTAGAACTACGGGTTTGGTGTCCGTTCAACTGACACCAGGGAAAGTACTGTAAAAAACTGCTCATAGTATGAACCATCAGTAATTTCTGCATTTGTGTCCTGTTAACCAGGGACACACCCAATAATGTACACTCTCCATCCTTTGATATGAATAAATGTTGCAGTTGAACCCTCTATATTCACAGATTCATGCTATTTTCCAAATAATTGGTGCATTTGTACAAAAATATCATAAATCATTTTAAATTATTTGGGGTCACATTTTGCACATCTGTAAAAAAGCGATCATAACCTAGACTATAGTGTAGTTTAGAGGTGGGCAAAATACGGCCCGCGGGCCGGATGCGGCCCGCAAACCGATCCTGTCCGGCCCACTGCCTCCCACCATCGAGCAATGACAAGCGGCCCGGACGGCTGAGCTGCTTGTCATTGCTCTGAGCTGCAGTACCTCCAAGCTGCCGACGGCGCCTCTCTCCCCTGCTGCTGCGTTGTAGCAGCCTCCTCCCTCCTCCAGAGTCCCCAGTGACAACGGCTGGGTTCAGCTGAAAAGGGGCGGAGCTACGTGCCGAGGAGGGGGCAGGGCTACACGGGACCTCAGGGGGCGGAGCTACATGGGACAAGAGCCAGACTTGTACAGAATAGATCCATCCTTCCTGCCACTGCCAGCCAGCCAGATCAGTACAGTTAATGGGAAAAGTGAGTGAGAGAAAGAAAGGTGTGTGTGTGTGTGTGTGTGTGTGTGTGTAAGATAGTGTGCGTATATTTGTGTGTGCGGGCAGTGGCGTCAGTCTGTTTTTAGGTTTGGGGGAGAGATCTTTAGCACTCGCTGTACCAACCCCTCCCGTGTTCTGTCACCATGTCACCCCCGTGTTCTGTCACGTATAACACCCCGGTGTTCTGTCACTGTCACCCCCCCCCCCCCCGTGTTCTGTCACTGTGTCAAACCCCCCGTGTTCTGTCACCGTGTCACCCCCCCGTGTTCTGTCACCGTGTCACACCCCCCGTGTTCTGTCACCGTGTCACCCCCCCCGTGTTCTGTCACCGTGTCACCCCCACCGTGTTCTGTCACCGTGTCACACACCCCGTGTTCTGTCAACGTGTCACCCCCACCGTGTTCTGTCACCTTGTCACACACCACGTGTTCTGTCACTGTCACCCCCCCTCCCCGTGTTCTGTCACTGTGTCACACCTTTCCCCAGGGGTCATAAGACACTGGATAATTTGCTTGCTGCACAATAATTATCCTAAATAAAATGTTAATGTGTAAAAGGGGGCTCTACCTGCTGTAATGTGTACAAGGGGGCTCTACCTGCTGTAATGTGTAAAAGGGGCTCTACCTTCCATACTGTGTAAAAGGGGCTCTATCTGGTGTAGTGTGAGTAAGTGGCGCTGTGTGGCGCAATTTGAATAATGGAGACTATTGTGCAGCCTAATATGAATCTGTATTATTTTTTGCCCACACCCTTTCCACATGAAGCACATCCCTATATTTTTGGCAAGTGGGGAGAGCTGCTATTTTGTAAGTGGCCCTCGGATACTGACAGGAAATGTCAAGTGGCCCCTCAGCTGAAATAATTGCCCACCCCTGGTGTAGTTGCTGCTGTGGTTTACAAAGTAATTTACTCTGTTGCTCATACACGCAGAATCTACAAATTCAGTAAAACCTCCTCTCTGAAGTCAGTAATCATTAGCACATAAAAACATCCTTGATGATACCATATGTCTTTGGCCAGAGACTGACTGCATTTTAACTATAGGCAAATAATGTCAGTTATCCTTTTATCTTTTATAAGCCTCCTCACTTTCTTTTTATCTATGAATTGTACAGCTACAGACAAGCTAAGGCTTATTTCCCAATGTGCAAAAGAGCAATATGAATGCTGTTTTGTCATGTTATGTGCTACTTTTAGGGAGTCTTAAAAACATTTTTTATAGATTACTATATGGATTTGCAGTTTACTATATTAGTGTCAGCAGGAGTGCCAAAGTCAGCATCTTCTGATGGGAGTGGAAGGAACAGCAGCACCTGGTGTTATTCAAACAGAGTATTCAAGCAATGATAAAGACCACATGAATATGTAGGCAGTGTCGGACTGGGGCATGTAGGGCCCACCGGGGGAACGCAGTGGTAGGGGGCCCATATTAGGGGTGTGGCCAGTCTGCAGAGGGGTTGTGGCTGCCACCTCATTGGTTTGACTAATCATTAGAGAGTGCAACGTCTGAGCCCCTTCATAAATATATACAGTAAATTCAGCTGCTGCATGCATGATAATGTACCAGATTAATAACAGCAATGCACTCTAGAAAATACACCATAGTCCAGTAAAAGGTAACATATGTATGATGTATAATTCAAGTGCACAGTCTGGAACCTGATCCTTAGAGTAGGAGGTGGGCCCCCAGTCAGTGGGGCCCACCGGTGGATTCCCCTGTACCCCTGTGGGCCAGTCCAAGCCTGTATGTAGGAGGTCTCCACATCTAACAGTCACACCCTTGCAGTATTTTTTACATTTGTAAATTTGGCTCCATTATTTGTATATTCTGTCATTCAATCAAAATATTGGGTAATTTCCTCTCTCTACTTTGCTCAGGGATCTGACTTTCCAATGTATTATATTGTCTTCTCCTCCTGACTTTGTTCAGTTTCTCATTTCTTTAACACTCCTTTCCCTCTCCCAGACCATCACCCGATCATGTGTAATCAGTCCTTCACCATTTTAGCCTTATGTGAAGGCAAGCATCAGTAACTATGAGTCCTTAGAACAGGGACATAGCCAGAACTATGGGGGCCCCATTACAACAATTTGAAGGGGCCCCTGTCCCAATGTTTCTAGAGAGACACCTCTCCGCAGCAGGGCTTACCTAAATATGACAGGGAAGGCGAAACCCACTCTCAGCACTCGGCAGGGCTTACCTAAATATGACAGGGAAGGCGAGACCCACTCTCAGCACTGGGCCCCATATGAGCTGCATTCCTGCACCTATAGTAGCTATTCCCATGCCTAGAACCTGTTATACATCCACAGCAGTCCCATTTACAAATGCTCCCTGCACTATAAAGAGCAAGGAGCCAGTCTAAAGGCTCGTACAGAGCCAAACCACCTCTCATTGATTTTCTGATGGTTTTCTGGTAGCTTGTGGTTGCCTAAGTGCTAATCCCAATACCATGATCTACACACACATTGGTAGAACCGAGAGCTCAATTCAGTTTTTACGCCTGGCTTCCTCTCTTAGGGTGCCCATACACATTGCATTCTGGCATTTCCATATGACGCTAAAATGACTAGATCAGTGAGCAAATCCTTCACACAAGTTGGATGAGGGTGTTATCCTGCCCTTTGAGTTAAACAAACACACATTGAGAACCAATGTGTAACCAATTTTTTGTACCATACTCAACAAAAAAGACTCTGTGTGTTTGTTGGGTGCTCGGGGTGGGGTTGGGGGAGTGCATTATTGTCAATGGAGACATACATTTTGGTTTATCTGTTCTGGAATTTTAAATGATTTAAATGATTTATTTAAAAGAATAAAATCAAATTGCTTGATTTCTCTGCAGACACACGCTGAAGAATCTAGACAAAATAAAAAAAACAACAGATAATTACTGCAGTAGGATTATTTATACATGCTCAATTTAGTAATGAGAGGGAGTATTTTGTTGATGTGCTTTGGACCCAGACTGTTGGTGATTTTGGCTGAAGTTTAGCTAATTAGCTAGTTGGTTTGTTAGTCAGCTAACAAAGGGTCAGCTTATATGTTTTTATGATCTAGCTTTCTGAGGAACAACAAGCTCCATAACAAAATGGCCAGGCAAACTCAAATAATCACTTTCTATGATTTATGTTTACCAGCCTATCAAATAGAATGTACAATATTGTACACTTCCAACTGTGACAAATGTATATATAATATCAAAAGTATTTTACTGAAATGTTGAGAACCAAACTAAAACTATTTTGGGAGATACCTGTGTGCGAGTAAAAGTATTTTATATTGAATACGTTAGAATACAGGTAACTGACAGAGCAGATCCACAGACAATTAACATCTAGCGAGGAAGATTAGTCTCGCAGCTGCATTCAGAATGGATCGTAGTGGTGAAAGTCTCTTTTTGGTAAGACCGTTAAGAAGACTATTGCAATAAATA
Organism: Pseudophryne corroboree; assembly: GCF_028390025.1. Classification (NCBI taxonomy): domain Eukaryota; kingdom Metazoa; phylum Chordata; class Amphibia; order Anura; family Myobatrachidae; genus Pseudophryne; species Pseudophryne corroboree. The sequence goes on along the minus strand of NC_086445.1, from coordinate 900,011,009 downwards.
ATACAGGAGATAATGAGAGCATGGATTAGAGTTTTTGCACTGTATTGTGTAAGGTATGGTCGTATTTTGGATATGTATTTTAGATGCATGTAACATGATTTTCAAACAGATTGAATGTGGGAAACAAAGGACAGTTCAGAGTCAAGGATGACACCTAGGCAGTGAGCTTGTGGGGAAGGATTGATTGTCGAGTTCTCAACAGTGATAGAGATATCAGAACATGTGAAAGTCACAGTCCCATCAGTAACATAGCTGGGACTGTCAAATTGAATTATCTAGACCAGATCAAATATAGGGCCTAATTCAGACCTGATCGCTAGGGTGCGTTTTTTGCATCCCTGCGATCAGGTAGTCGCCGCCTACAGGGGGAGGGGGAAATCGCTGTGCAGGAGTGCGATCGCATGTGCAGGAGAGCGGCCCAAACAGAAGTTTGTGCGGTCTCTGCACAGGCCAGGACTTCCACTTCCAGTGCGATGATCGGGGCCGGAGCTAACGTCAGAAACCCTCCCTCCAAACGCCTGGTCCCTCCTATGTTTCTCCGGACACTTCTTAAAAACGGTCAGTTGCCACCCACAAACGGCCTCTTCCTGTCAGTCACCTTGCGATTGCCTGTGAAATTGCTTTTCTCGCACCATGCCCACCGATCCTGCGGTGCATGCGCATGCGCAGTTCAGACCTGATCACAGGCTGTACGAAAACGCAGCCTAGCGATCACGTCTGAATTAGGCCCATAATGCACTCTGTGGGACGACCGATCACAAAGACTGTTCAGGCGCAGAAAACCTGTATGTAGTCTGCTGAGGATGAATTTCACAAGCACAAGGGGAAAAACTGAGGTATATTCCAAAATATGGGAAAACAAGGAAACAGCAGAAATAAGGTGTGCTGAGAATCCTAGTAAAATGCAGTTAAAAAAAACCCTCATAATACTGTATTAAGCACAATATACTGTATATACTTACCGTAAATAATGTGTGCACAGTAATGACATAATAAAAGCTAATAGGCACCAAATATAACTAAATAAATAACATTGGCATGTAAATAAGCAAAATATTATATTAACTGATGGATGGAAAAATGTCGTACTAGGCTCTATCCAAATATACAATATGGGGTATATGCAATTGCGGTCGAATTCCCGAAATTGTCGAATTTCGGGACTTTTTCGCCCAAAAAAAAAAAATCGTCAATGCAATTCAGTACTTTCCGTCCAAAAAACGGACTTTCAAAATTCGACTTTTTGAAATTCGACTTTTGTCAAATTCGACTTTTCTTCAATGATACAAGTGCTGCAATTCAACCAAAGTATATTCAATTGAAGTTTGGAAATTCGACAACAGTGCTTTTAGACAGTAAATTCGACATTTTCAATCCGCCACACTTTGGTGGGTGAAACTAATAAAAAAAATTTAAAACATGTTTTTTTTTGTGTTTTTTTTAATTGATAATAGCATATCTATTTATATTAGAAGGGATTAGGTACTTGGTTTGTCTTTTTTGGAGGCACAAGTATTATTTATATATTTTTTAAAATAATATATATATATATATATATATATATTTTTTTTTAGATGGAATGGTAAAATTCAGAAAAAAAATGACGTGGGGTCCCCCCTCCAAAGCATAACCAGCCTCGGGCTCTTCGAGCTGGTCCTGGTTCTAAAAATGCGGGGGGAAAAATTGACAGGGGATCCCCCGTATTTTTAAAACCAGCACCGGGCTCTGCGCATGGTGGTGGTGCAAAAAATACGGGGGACAAAAAGAGTAGGGGTCCCCCGTATTTTATACACCAGCATCGGGCTCCACTAGCTGGACAGATAATGCCACAGCCGGGGGTCACTTTTATACAGTGCCTTGCGGCCGTGGCATTAAATATCCAACTAGTCACCCCTGGCCGGGGTACCCTGGGGGAGTGGGGACCCCTTCAATCAAGGGGTCCCCCCCCCAGCCACCCAAGGGCCAGGGGTGAAGCCCGAGGCTGTCCCCCCCATCCAATGGGCTGCGGATGGGGGGGCTGATAGCCTTTTGTGATAATAAAAAGATATTGTTTTTTCCAGTAGTACTACAAGTCCCAGCAAGCCTCCCCCGCAAGCTGGTACTTGGAGAACCACAAGTACCAGCATGCGGGAGAAAAACGGGCCCGCTGGCCTGGTACCTGTAGTACTACTGGGAAAAAAATACCCAAATAAAAACAGGAGACACACACCGTGACAAGTACAACTTTATTACACACTGCCGACACACACATACTTACCTATGTTGACACGAAGCAGTCGGTCCTCTTTTCCAAGTAGAATCCACGGGTACCTGAAAATAAAAGATAATTATACTCACCTCAATCCAGTGTCCAGATATAAATCCTCGTACTTGCCAAAACAAATAAACGAACACCCGATCCAGCGGACTGAAAGGGGTCCCATGTTGACACATGAGACCCCTTTCCACGAATGCAGACACCCCCGTGACAGCTGTCACAGAAGTGTCTCTTCAGCCAATCAGGAAGCGCTACTTCCGTGGCGCTCACCTGATTGGCTGTGCGCGTGTGACCTCAGACAGCGCATCGCAAAGCCTCTCCATTATATTCAATGGTGGGAACTTTGCGTCAGCGGTGAGGTCACCCGCGGTCAGCCTCTGACCCGCACCTGGTGTCCCGGCATTCGGGGAAAGGGGTCTGATGTGTAAACATGGGACCCCTTTCAGTCCGCTGGTACGGGTGTTCGTTTTCTTTTTTTAACAAGTACGTGGATTATCTCCCGGACACTGGATTGAGGTGAGTCTAATTTTTTTCACAGGTGCCCCGGATCGTTGGAGACTGTGGCAGTCGGCGGGTCAACATAGGTAAGTATGTGTGTGTCGGCAGTGTGTAATAAAGTTGTACTTGTCACGGTGTGTGTCTCCTGTTTTTATTTGGGTATTTTTTTCCCAGTAGTACTACAGGTACCAGCGGGCCCGTTTTTCTCCCGCATGCTGGTACTTGTGGTTCTCCAAGTACCAGCTTGCGGGGGAGGCTTGCTGGGACTTGTAGTACTACAGAAAAAAACTATATTCTTTACATTTTCTCAAGGCTATCAGCCTCCCATCCGCAGCCCTTGGATGGGGGGGACAGCCTCGGGCTTCACCCCTGGCCCTTGGGTGGCTGAGGGGGGGGGGGGACCCCTTGATTGAAGAGGTCCCCACTCCCCCAGGTTACCCCGGCCAGGGGTGAATAGTTGGATATTTAATGCCACGGCCGCAGGGCGCTGTATAAAAGTGACCCCCGGCTTTGGCATTATCTGTCCAGCTAGTGGAGCCCGATGCTGGTGTATAAAATACGGGGGACCCCTACTCTTTTTGTCCCCCGTATTTTTTGCACCAGCACCAGGCGGGTGCCTGTCAATCCCCTGTCAATTTCCCCCCCCGCATTTTTAGAACCAGGACCAGATCGAAGAGCCCGAGGCTGGCTATGCTTTGGAGGGGGGACCCCATGCCATTTTTTTCCGGGTTTTTCCCGTTATTCCCCGTTTTTTTAAATCGCTGCAAAATCCGTCAAATCGGCCGTTTTTCGCCCGCGGGACTGTCGAATCCGTTTTCCATTGAATATGGTGAATTTTGGCAACCACTTGCCGAAATTGGACGGTTGAATTGTGTCGAATTAAAAAACGGCGATAATTTGCCGCGATTCGCCGCTAATTGCATATACCCCTATAACTCCACAATTTAATCTACTGGATCCTTAAAATATTGATGTATAAGATAAATTGCGCGCAAGAAAGTATTCCATCAATATAACGTGAACAGACAGAATAGTAGATGGTGTGCAGAGCTGCGAGATGCTCTACACTCTGAACATAGCCATATTGAGGGGGGCACAGGGCATACTGTATTCCGGACCCCCTTTGTGAGGGGGCCCCCCCGCAGTGGTACACTGACATAAATAGCTTTCCCTCTTATACAGCAGCAGAACCAGGCAGCCAGAATGCGAGCAGGACTGTATACAGTACAGGCAGATACACAGGAGTATCAGGTTTCATGACCTATTTATGGAGCTTTCCAACCAGAGGAGAGATAGGAGGGCGGAGAGAGCTGTAAGTGACATAGGAATCCCAGCTTCTCCTCCTCCCTGCCTGTGTGTCTGGGTCCTGTGTAACCTGTTATCTAACGAGGGTCTAGAGCGAGACCGCTTGAGTCCTGTCCCAGTGTGTAAGTAGTACAGAGACTGCTGCTATTCTTACATGTAACAAGATAAATTATAGATTTCATATTTCTATGTGTCTTTTAAGGTTAAGTTGTCTTTGTTCCACTATAGTTGTGGTTGGAGCTATAAACAGTACACAGGCATTATTAAACTATTAGTTTACATCTAATATACACCGTTGGTCTAAATTTAATTTACACAATCCATACATCCCAACATGTTATAATTGCAATCACCTGTGTTGAAACACCTTCCTTATCAATGAAATAGTTCTACACAGGTGACACCAATCATATATTAACAAGGAAGTCCAGATAGAGTGCATTTTGTCACTCCTGGAATGGGTCATATCGGGAGGCCCCCCTGTCTTAAGTGTCCCGGGTCCCCCCAAGGTTTAACTAATCCAGCCTTTGTGGAGGCTCCATTTCATCAGCTGTCCCCATGGAGACTATTAATATTCAGGTAAGGGTGGGGGTGTTTAATATTGTTTTTTTTTTTTTCTTTTTTAAGTAAGTACGAGTGATAGGTACATCTTACATAGGAACATAGATAAGAACCACTTGGCCCATTAGTCTGCCCATGAATAGCTATTTTACACATCCAGGCTGGATGGCACCTAGTGAACTTGTATGCTGATAGTTTTTTAGTTGAGGCATAATTAAATTTGCACCATACTTCCTGTTTACTCATACTCGTACTCATACACGGCAGTCCTGCCACAATACAGTGTTTTGTGAGCCTGTCCTAGTGTGTACGGTAGATTAAATGGGGTGTAGTATGAGTGGCCGGCGGCCGGGATCCCGGGGGGCCAGCATACCGGCGCCGGTATATCGACAGCTGGGCGAGCGCTAATGAGCCACTTGTGGGCTCTCCGCGCTCGCCATGCTGCGGGCACGCGCGCCACGCTATTTATTCTCCCTTCAGGCGGGTCGTGGACACCCAAGAGGGAGAATATGTGTCGGCATGCCGGCGGTCAGGATCCCGGCCGGCGGCATACTGAACACCACTCGATTAAATGTGATCAGGGAAAATGATCACTGGAGCATGCCCAGATCTGTTAATGTCAGAGGATGTCAGGAGCAGGCAAAGGATAAGAAAAGGAAGAAAATGTTGAGGTTAAATGAGTGCAAACTCTATTCTGCAACATATGGAACAGCTATTGGGGGTAATTCCAAGTTGATCGCAGCAGGATTTTTGATAGCAATTGGGCAAAACCATGTGCACTGCAGGGGAGGCAGATATAACATGTGCAGAGAGAGTTAGACTTGTGTGGGTTATTTTATTTCTGTGCAGGGTAAATACTGACTGCTTTATTTTTACACTGCAAATTAGATTGCAGATTGAACACACCACACCCAAATCTCTCTCTCTCTGCACATGTTATATCTGCCTCCCCTGCAGTGCACATGGTTTTTCCCAATTGCTATCAAAAATCCTGCTGCGATCAACTTGGAATTACCCCCATTGTGTAGTCTCTGCATCTGCAGATCGATAGCTCAGTGTCTGCCTGAGTGCATTGGTTTTTCACAGCTTGCCCAGTCTCCTAAGAACCATCTGCTCTGACATTTACTATATATATATATATATATATATATATATATATATATGTATGTATGTATGTATGTATGTATTTATGTATATATATATATATATATATATATATACTATATATATATATATATATATATATGTATGTGTATATATATATATATATGTATGTATGTATGTATATATATATATATATATATTGGAACAAATAGCCCGGCACTCCCACGAAGGATATCAACTTGCCCCGGTGCCCTCAGGAACGGCTGACATAAGAAAGAAAAACTGCGGCACTCGGGGACTGATGAAAAGATAATGTATTCAGCAATACATAATTATATTATTGTATTGCTGAATACATTATCTTTTCATCAGTCCCCGAGTGCCGCAGTTTTTCTTTCTTATATATATATATATATATATATAATCTATTATTATTTTTTGGTCTCTGTATTATCTAAATGGATTTTTGGACCAATGGTGATGGATCCGGCTACATTATATTTGTTTCTGCCGCTAAGAACACCTGGACTGACATTGCTCACTTTTGGGTGATTTTAACCCTTTTTTTTCTGCTTGTTAACAATGAGATTTGCGTAATTATTTTTGATCTGTATTCACCGCTGTTTGTTACTATTGATTTGTTAGTTTCTTTTTGCTAAGAGATACTTAGCATCAGTAGGCTGGATTGTTATTGTATCTACATAAAGGGAGCTATTGTCATGCTTTTAACGATTGTCCTCAGTGCTCACAGTGAACATCCAATGGGTGGACAGCGCCTCCAGATGATGTCAATTAAACTAACTGGTGTTTGTGAGTGTGTGTATATATATATATATACTTTTATATACTAGCTGAATACCCATGCTTCGCTGCAGAATTGAAAGAATAATGCCAATCTTCGTCAGGCCGCACCTCTGGGCTTCCCCGGATTCATACTGTCAAAATGCTGGCGCTGAGGAGAATAATCCGCCTCCTTCTCTGCCCCGTCCCGCCTCTGAAGCTGCCATGCTCAGTGCTGTAAATGCTGCCTGGAACGACAGGACAAGCTCCTCCCGCTGTATGTTAAATATGTTATGTTTGCAGGCTGACTCTATGTCATAGGGCCCTATGTCTCCTTGCTTAGCTTCAAAACTACAGTATGCCTCTGCCCCCACCCATGTGTGCCTATTCCCCTACCCATGTGTGCCTCTGCCCCTACCCGTTTGTGCCTCTATCCTTACCTGTGGGAGCCTCTGCCCCCACTCGTGTGTGCCTCTATCCTTACCTGTAGGTGCCTCTGCTCTTACACGTGGGTGCCTCTGCCCCTACCCCTGGGTGCCTCTTCCCTTACATGTGGGTGCCTCTGCCCCTACCCATGTGTGCCTCTGTGTAAATTGCTCCAGGCATTCCAGAGTTATGACAAAAACGATGGATTTTTACATGCCGCTCCCTTCCCACCCCCACCCCCAGGGGTGCTAGGGGTGTCTTACCCCACAGTATTTTTTTCCAGATTGTAAATTATATGTGTTCCAAGTTTGGTGTAAATTGCTCCAGGCATTCCAGAGTTATGCCTGAAAACTATGGATTTTACATGTCACCCCCTTCCCACCCCCACCCCCAGGTGTGCTAGGGGTGTCTTACCCCCACAGTTTTTTTTCAGATTGTAAGTCATATGTGTACCAAGTTTGGTGTAAATTGCTTTAGGCATTCCAGAGTAATGCCCGAAAACTATGCATTTTTACATGTCACTCCCACCGCGTATAGTGGTGAAGGAGCTTTTATATTTGGACTGATTTATATATTTGCGTGAGTGCACCTTCCACTTCGTGGAGAACATTGTTATTTGCAGTGGACTGTCATGGTGTATTAGGAGCACCCACCACGTTGGAACCAATGAGATGAGAGTGCAGGATCTACTTGGATATTGAGTTGAGTCTACGGGTTGTAGATTGGATGTCCTGACACCCATCCCACGTTCAAGGACGAATTATGCATATTTAAGTCTCTCTAATGCACACTTGGGTTGTTCCAGTCACTCATTGGGCTTTGTACTGATGCTTTATTTATTAGATGACGGATTATTATCACAGGCCGAAGGCGGCACAGTATCATTTACGGAGGAAGAGGTAGAAATATTATTATTTGAGAAATTTGATTTTGATACCTTACCGTCAGATACCCTAATAGATATTTTTCATAGGGTTCTGAAACAGCGACAGAGGGAGGTCGACCTAACCCTCCACGTTCAATTTCTTTCTGAATATCATAGATGCAAGCAGTTGCCAAGGGGCTTCAGGATAGCCAACATCCCTACATTGGGAAGGAATAATCCCACGTTCTGCAGTAGATGGTGTGGGGTACTCAATAAATGCTCCCTAGACCTTATGGCCCTAGTTATTGAGGAGGTTGGGCAGGAACTTAAAAAGATCAAAATAGAAATTGAGACCACCAACATCACAGCTCTCCCCACTTTACGGGACAAGTCCCAGAATTGGACCGATCGTTTACAAACTCAAATTGAGAACTATAAAAAGGAATTGATCTCCTTTAAACGTAAAAAGCTATTGACAGCGACCAACGATTACCAGAATCATACGGTTTACCAATGGTTACTAGGCAATAACTCCGAAGATAGGAGTAGGCGTCCCTCTCGGAGACGTCGGACTCCACCTTTTCCCAGAGAATTTGGCTCATCGGTTTCAACCTCCGACACTGAGTATGTCGAAGGGCCTTCTGAATCTGAATTTTTTAGATCCAGGATCCGACAATCAGATCGGACCCGGCAAGCTACTAAGAAGCGGCACCGATCGCACACGAGGAGGGGTGGGCACAAGACGAAGAGGCCGTCTGAGACGCAATTAAACACTGTAAACTTCAAGCTTTTCATAAATCAGTGGATCAATATAGATTCGGGAGATCCATGCAACTTAGAGAATTTTTTTCTGATAAACCTACTGTTGATACCACCAATAAATTCCGGGGTAAATCTACATTCGACCCGCCTTCTTCCAACACCAGCATTAAGACATTCTTGAGGTTTGTACAATCTGATGTTGAAAGTGAACACGAACCTAGGCTCTATAACAATTTAACCCCCCCAGAACGAGCAGCATTGAAGAAACTTAAACTAAATACCAATATAGTCATCCGCCCAGCAGACAATGGAGGGGCAGTCGTTGTCCAGGATTGGGCAGATTATGACCGCGAGGTGTTACGCCAATTGGCAGATACTGAGATTTATAGGCAATTAGAATCCAATCCCATCACTAACATTAAAAATAAGATTGATGCATGTATCAAGTTCGGTTTTGAACAAGGCTGGGTCAATAAAAAATTAAAAGATTTTTTGAGCACTGAACATCCCAAGTGTCCCATATTATATACAATCCATAAAACTTTGGTACATCCCCCTGGGAGACCAATTATCGCTGCTGAGGGATCATTGCTTCAGCCCCTTGCTATCCTAATAGATAGCATTTTACAACCCATGGTGATGAAAACCGATAGCTATCTACGTGATACAGGAGACTTCCTAACACATTTACACAATATACAGGTTAAGGACGGTAACATCTACATGGCTACCCTAGATGTCTGTTCCTTATACACAGCTATTCCGCATCAGGCAGTACTCAACACTATCAAAAGAAACCTTTTGGGTGTCAACAATTTGGAATTTCCAATTGAGTTTATATTGGAAATAACAGAATTGGTATTGAAATGTAACCATTTTTTGTATAAAGACATGTTCTTTTTACAAACCTCGGGCACTGCGATGGGGTAAAATTTGGCCCCATCGTATGCCAATCTATATATGGCAGAATATGAGAAATCTCACATACTTTCCACATATGGTCACAAGATCGGTTTTTACCGCCGATTCATAGATGATATCTTCTTGATATGGTATGGGACGGAAAACGAATTTAATGATATGGTGATGACCTTGAACACGTTGGACAGCCCGATTCGACTCACTCACACCATTTCCTCAAGGGAGATACATTTTTTGGATTTGACCATTATTAGAACAGATACAGGTTTCTTTTCCACGTTATACCGTAAACCGACAGATCGCAACATGTTGCTGCAGGCGGATAGCTTTCACCCGCCAGCACTTAAGGAGAGCCTGCCTATTTCCCAATATTTAAGGGCTATGCATATTAATTCTGAAGCTGATCGTAGACTAATCCAATGTTCTGAAGTCACCTCAAGATTTTTGCAACGGGGATATACGTCTAAAACTCTCGCTAAATGTTTAGAGACAATCAGATTTTCCAGGGTAAACGACGAACAACTAAAAAACATCTTGATTGTATGATCTTCCCTACACAATTTGAAAACAGCACCACCATTAGGAAGTAATTAAAGAAACATTGGCCTATTGTCGCCACGGACATGAATTTACCATTTCCTGGAATGAAAGCACCCATGGTTGCATACCGTAGAGGTGCTAACCTTAAACAACTCATTATGCGCCCCACTAGGTTCCCTAGAAAAGAACTTACCACCACTCAGGTTATGCAATCGAAACCCGGTAGCTATTCCTGTGGCAGTTGTACTACTTGTAGGTCGATGATGACCGGTTCGACTTTCTATCATCCACATACCGGCAAACTATTAAAATACGATATCATCTACATTGCAGGTTGGATCACGTGATATACATTCTCAAATGTCCCTGCGGGCTTTGCTACGTAGGCTTAACTATACGGCCATTCCGAGATCGGATGGCCAATCATAGATCCTCTATACATACTGCATTAATCACAGGTAAAACTGATAAACCAGTGGCAAAACATTTCATAGCAGCTAAGCATCAAGTCGCTAGTTTTAAGTGCAAATTAATAGACTGGATACCCCATGTCCAACTGGGGGGGACCGGTCTCTTTTGTTAAAAAGACGAGAAAGTTACTTGATACACCGGTTGGATACGGTGGCACCAAGAGGGCTCAACGAGTCTAACCCATTCAGTGTCTTTCTCTAATCTTATATTTTCTTTCTTTGAAAAGGGGTTAACCCACCCATTTTTGGGTGTTGGCACGTCACCAGATCACAGATCTGGTGTGGGTTACCATATACTTGTTTGGCATCTTTTGTCAATTATATCTTTGATGATTATGTTTTGCATATGTTATTTGTTGTGCATAATTTTTTGTTTAATGTTTTGTATTTTATTTATTTTGTAACATTGTCTGATGGGTCTGCACTGGAGGCACATGGATTAAAAGAACATGTGTCTCTATACAGGCTTATCATTATGTAGCCCATATTTATATATATTTGTTTGTGACTTAGACACAGGTGAGCTATCTCCCAGGCCTAGACACCCTATATCCGTGAATAACACGGATAATATATGAGTATTATTCATGTTAGTTGTCCATGAGGAGATGCATTTATTCAGATATATGAACTTCAGAGCCTTGTTGAATACATATAACAGCGTGCTTTCCATATATCCACATCAATATTTTGATTAATACAACCCTTCTCACCCTAAACATCACTAATAGTATATAAGCATTTATGTTACTGTGGCGACATCACCCACCACACATTGCCTCACCTTGAGGGGCTTTTCCTGCTTGTGAAACACATAACCCGCCCCTTTTTTGGTCTAATGGAACGCACAGCTCCCCCACACGGTTACTGTGTTACTAGGGACCTCATTTGTGCTTATGGAGGTGGCTTTGATAGGTACCTATGGTTTGGTGACCCATAGGTACATTATGCTAGCCCTCATGTGGCTGGAGTGTGTCAGCAGTTCCTGCAAGATGAAGGCATCGATGCTATGGAGTGGCCCGCCCGTTCCCTAGACCTGAATCCAATTGAGCACATCTGGGACATCATGTCTCGCTCCATCCACCAACGCTACGTTGCACCACAGACTGTCCAGTAGTTGGCGGATGCTTTAGTCCAGGTCTGGGAGGAGATCCCTCAGGAGACCATCCGCCACCTCATCAGGAGCATGCCCAGGCATTGTAGGGAGGTCATTCAGGCACGTGGAGGCCATACACACTACTGAGCCTCATTTTGACTTGTTTTAAGGACATTACATTAAAGTTGGATCAGCATGTAGTGTGTTTTTCCACTTTAATTTTGAGAGTGACTCCAAATCCAGACCTCCATGGGTTAATAAATTTGATTTCCATTGATAATTTTTGTGTGATTTTGTTGTCAGCCCATTCAACTATGTAAAGAACAAAGTATTTAATAAGAATATTTCATTCATTCAGATCTAGGATGTGTTATTTTAGTGTTCTCTTTATTTTTTTGAGCAGTATATATATATATATATATATATATATATATATATATATATATATTGTAGAGTGCTAGGGGTTCGGCGACCAATGGTGTTTTTTTTTTATTTTTCCGCTTCTAGGAAGACGCAATGGACTATAAAAAATATGTATATATTGGCGTGGCCTGGCCATGGAGAGGGGAAGACGTGCTGATTCAGTGCTCCTGACCCCGACTATATATATCACCCTCCCGGCAACAGATACAGCCTAATAATCTGCACCCCGGGGCTGTCGAGCCCCTGCTGGCTGTGGAGCGGTGGGTTGCGGAGCCGGCGGGTGCCCCTGAGACCCGTGCAGGTTGCGGCCTACCTGCTCGGCAGAAGCCGGGGGCTGGAGTAGTGCGGCACCCGGACAGGAAGTGCCGCGACGAGATCGTGAGCGGGGCCGCAGCGGTGGATCGGGGTCTCTGGACGGTCCCCCCGCAGTGCGGTCTCCCCGCCTGCAGCGAGCCGGCCGGGCCGGAGGACTCCCCTGGAGCTGATTCCGACCCCGCTGGGTGGTCGGACGGCGCGGGAGAGCGAGACCGCGGCTGCGCCGCTCGGTCTGTCCGCGGCTGCTGCTGCCGCTGTAATCAACTTAATTGCGGACATCAGACCCGGCGGAGGAGGTTGTGGCCGCGGGGACCAGGCCCACTAACACCACCACCGAATCTTGGAGGAAGTTCCTCTCCCTTCCACTAAGGCCTGTGACAGGAATCCAAAGCCGCCATCTTGCTCCCTGGCAACCAGCCGGAGTAAAGGTAAAGCTGCACTGCATCACACTTTCCTCACCCCTGCAAGATTGCAGAACCTGCTCGCACTACTGCCCGTAACTGAGACGGCCGTAAAAATGCTTTAATTTTTACCATGTGTACCTAGACCACTGGATGAGAGGTTGGGCTGCGATTTAACCCCAGCTGCAGGGATAGCACCTGAAAGAGTTACAGCTCCATTATTGTGACACACGGATCCTCGTATCCTCGAATCATTATTATTATGATATAATACAATATAATAAAATACTACGCGTGCCATATTTATGTAGCTGGACTTTATATATAATAATCTCTGGCACCTTCCTCCCGACTCCTTTGTTGGTGTACCTGAAGCTGACAATCCGTCCCCCTCTGGTGGCCGCTGCTGTTAGCTACTTGATCTACACTAACTGAAGCCTGGAATAACTCACAATTTGGACCACGGTTATTCTCTACGAAGCTGCTGCAGCTCCTTCCTCCGCCATTCAAGCTTTCTAAAGCCTAAAATATTTGCTTTCTCACTCCCATAGGAGCCCGGGATGGAGCCGTAAGTCAGCAACCTGACCTGCCTGGGCCGCTCACCTACTATACAATTTACGGACTGTGTCCTTTCTTTAATAATTTTTTCTTCTTTCTCTAACGTCCTAGTGGATGCTGGGGACTCCGTCAGGACCATGGGGATTAGCGGCTCCGCAGGAGACGGGGCACAAAAATAAAGCTTTAGGATCAGGTGGTGTGCACTGGCTCCTCCCCCTATGACCCTCCTCCAAGCCTCAGTTAGGTTTTTGTGCCCGTCCGAGCAGGGTGCAATCTAGGTGGCTCTCCTAAAGAGCTGCTTAGAAAAAGTTTTTAGGTTTTTTATTTTCAGTGAGTCCTGCTGGCAACAGGCTCACTGCATCGAGGGACTTAGGGGAGAGAAGTCAACTCACCTGCGTGCAGGATGGATTGGCTTCTTAGGCTACTGGACACCATTAGCTCCAGAGGGATCGAACACAGGCCCAGCCATGGAGTCCGGTCCCGGAGCCGCGCCGCCGACCCCCCTTGCAGATGCCGAAGATGGAAGAGGTCCAGAAGCAGGCGGCAGAAGACTTTTCAGTCTTCCTGAGGTAGCGCACAGCACTGCAGCTGTGCGCCATTGTTGTCAGCACACTTCACACAGCGGTCACGGAGGGTGCAGGGCGCTGGGGGGGCGCCCTGGGCAGCAATGTATAATACCTTTTTATGGCTAAAAAATACATCACATATAGCCCTTGAGGCTATATGGATGTATTTAACCCCTGCCAGATCTCACAAACTCCGGAGAAGAGCCTGCCGAAATAGGGGGCGGGGCTTATTCTCCTCAGCACACAGCGCCATTTTCCTGCTCAGCTCCGCTGTGAGGAAGGCTCCCAGGACTCTCCCCTGCACTGCACTACAGAAACAGGGTAAAACAGAGAGGGGGGGCACTTTTTTTGGCGATATTACTATATTTAAGCTGCTATAAGGATACAACACTTATATAGGGTTGTTCCCATATATATTATAGCGCTTGGGTGTGTGCTGGCAAACTCTCCCTCTGTCTCCCCAAAGGGCTAGTGGGGTCCTGTCTTCAATAGAGCATTCCCTGTGTGTCTGCTGTGTGTCGGTACGTGTGTGTCGACATGTATGAGGACGATGTTGGTGTGGAGGCAGAGCAATTGCCGGTAATGGTGATGTCACCCCCCAGGGAGTCGACACCGGAATGGATGGCTTTGTTTATGGAATTACGTGATAATGTCAGCACATTACAAAAATCAGTTGACGACATGAGACGGCCGGAAAACCAGTTAGTACCTGCCCAGGCGTCTCAGACACCGTCAGGGGCTGTAAAACGCCCTTTACCTCAGTCGGTCGACACAGACCCAGACACGGACACTGAATCTAGTGTCGACGGTGAAGAAACAAACGTATTTTCCAGTAGGGCCACACGTTATATGATCACGGCAATGAAGGAGGCTTTGCATATCTCTGATACTACAAGTACCACAAAAAGGGGTATTATGTGGGGGGTGAAAAAACTACCTGTAGTTTTTCCTGAATCAGAGGAATTGAATGATGTATGTGATGAAGCGTGGGTTAACCCAGATAGAAAAGTGCTAATTTCAAAAAAGTTATTGGCATTATACCCTTTCCCGCCAGAGGTTAGGGCGCGCTGGGAAACACCCCCTAAGGTGGATAAGGCGCTCACACGCTTATCAAAACAAGTGGCGTTACCGTCTCCTGATACGGCCGCCCTCAGGGATCCAGCTGATAGGAGGCTGGAAACTACCCTAAAAAGTATATACACACATACTGGTGTTATACTGCGACCAGCCATCGCCTCAGCCTGGATGTGCAGTGCTGGGGTGGTCTGGTCGGATTCCCTGACTGAAAATATTGATACCCTGGATAGGGACAGTATTTTACAGACTTTAGAGCAATTAAAGGATGCTTTTCTTTATATGCGAGATGCTCAGAGGGATATTTGCACTCTGGCATCGAGAGTAAGTGCGATGTCCATATCTGGCAGAAGAAGTTTATGGACACGACAGTGGTCAGGTGATGCGGATTCCAAACGGCATATGGAAGTATTGCCGTATAAAGGGGAGGAATTATTTGGCGTCGGTCTATCGGATTTGGTGGCCACGGCAACTGCCGGGAAATCCACCTTTTTACCTCAGACCCCCTCCCAACAGAAAAAGACACCGTCTTTTCAGCCGCAGTCCTTTCGGTCCTATAAGAAGCGGGCAAAAGGACAGTCATATCTGCCCCGAGGCAGAGGAAAGGGTAAGAGAGGGCAGCAAGCAGCTCCTTCCCAGGAACAGAAGCCCTCCGCGGGTTCTGCAAAGCCCTCAGCATGACGCTGGGGCTTTACAAGCGGACTCAGGAACGGTGGGGGGTCGACTCAAGAATTTCAGCGCGCAGTGGGCTTGCTCACAGGTGGACCCCTGGATCCTGCAGGTAGTATCTCAGGGTTACAGGTTGGAATTCGAGAAGTCTCCCCCTCGCCGGTTCCTAAAGTCTGCTTTGCCAACGTCTCCCTCAGACAGGGCGACGGTATTGGAAGCCATTCACAAGCTGTTTTCTCAGCAGGTGATAGTCAAGGTACCCCTCCTACAACAGGAAAAGGGGTATTACTCCACGCTATTTGTGGTACCGAAGCCGGACGGCTCGGTAAGACCTATTCTAAATCTGAAATCTTTGAACCTGTACATACAAAAATTCAAGTTCAAGATGGAATCACTCAGAGCAGTGATAGCGAATCTGGAAGAAGGGGACTTTATGGTGTCCCTGGACATAAAAGATGCTTACCTGCATGTCCCAATTTGCCCTTCACATCAAGGGTACCTCAGGTTCGTGGTGCAAAACTGTCATTATCAGTTTCAGACGCTGCCGTTTGGATTGTCCACGGCACCTCGGGTCTTTACCAAGGTAATGGCCGAAATGATGATTCTTCTGCGAAGAAGAGGCGTATTAATTATCCCTTACTTGGACGATCTCCTGATAAGGGCAAGGTCCAGAGAACAGCTGGAGGACGGAGTAGCACTAACCCAAGTAGTGCTGCAACAACACGGGTGGATTCTGAATTTTCCAAAATCTCAGTTGACCCCGACAACACGTCTGCTGTTCCTGGGAATGATTCTGGACACGGTTCAGAAAAAGGTGTTTCTTCCGGAGGAGAAAGCCAAGGAGTTATCCGAACTTGTCAGGAACCTCCTAAAACAAGGAAAAGTGTCTGTGCATCAATGCACAAGAGTCCTGGGAAAGATGGTGGCTTCTTACGAAGCAATCCCATTCGGCAGATTCCACGCACGAACTTTTCAGTGGGATCTGCTGGACAAATGGTCCGGATCGCATCTGCAGATGCATCAGCGGATAACCTTATCGCCACGGACAAGGGTGTCTCTTCTGTGGTGGTTGCAGAGTGCTCATCTGTTAGAAGGCCGCAGATTCGGCATACAGGACTGGGTCCTGGTGACCACGGATGCCAGTCTGAGAGGCTGGGGAGCGGTCACACAGGGAAGAAACTTCCAGGGAGTATGGTCAAGCCTGGAGATGTCTCTTCACATAAATATACTGGAGCTAAGAGCGATTTACAATGCTCTAAGCCTGGCAAAACCCCTGCTTCAGGGTCAGCCGGTGTTGATCCAATCGGACAACATCACGGCAGTCGCCCACGTAAACAGACAGGGCGGCACAAGAAGCAGGAGAGCAATGGCAGAAGCTGCAAGGATTCTTCGCTGGGCGGAAGATCATGTGATAGCACTGTCAGCAGTGTTCATTCCGGGAGTGGACAACTGGGAAGCAGACTTCCTCAGCAGACACGATCTACACCCGGGAGAGTGGGGACTTCATCCAGAAGTCTTCCACATGATTGTGAACCGTTGGGAAAAACCAAAGGTGGATATGATGGCGTCTCGCCTCAAAAAAAAAAAAAAAACTGGAAGGTATTGCGCCAGGTCAAGAGACCCTCAGGCAATAGCTGTGGACGCTCTGGTAACACCGTGGGTGTTCCAGTCAGTGTATGTGTTTCCTCCTCTGCCTCTCATACCCAAAGTACTGAGAATTATACGGCAAAGGGGAGTAAGAACGATACTCGTGGCTCCGGATTGGCCAAGAAGAACTTGGTACCCGGAACTTCAGGAGATGCTCACGGAAAATCCGTGGCCTCTACCTCTAAGACGGGACCTGATTCAGCAGGGACCGTGTCTATTCCAAGACTTACCGCGGCTGCGTTTGACGGCGAGCGGTTGAACGCCGAATTCTAAGGGAAAAAGGCATTCCAGAAGAGGTCATTCCTACACTGGTTAAAGCCAGGAAGGAGGTGACTGCACAACATTATCACCGCATTTGGAGAAAATATGTTGCGTGGTGTGAGGCCAGGAAGGCCCCCACGGAGGAATTTCAATTGGGTCGATTCCTACATTTCCTGCAAACAGGATTGTCTATGGGCCTCAAGTTGGGGTCCATTAAGGTTCAAATTTCGGCCCTGTCGATTTTCTTCCAGAAAGAATTGGCTTCAGTTCCTGAAGTCCAGACTTTTGTAAAAGGAGTACTACATATACAGCCCCCGGTTGTGCCCCCAGTGGCTCCGTGGGACCTTAATGTAGTTTTGGATTTTCTCAAATCCCATTGGTTTGAGCCACTCAAATCGGCGGATTTGAAATATCTTACATGGAAAGTAACCATGCTACTGGCCCTGGCTTCAGCCAGGGGAGTGTCAGAATTGGCGGCTTTATCGTATAAAAGCCCATATCTGATTTTCCATTCGGACAGGGCAGAACTGCGGACGCGTCCTCATTTTCTGCCTAAGGTGGTGTCAGCGTTTCACCTGAACCAGCCTATTGTGGTGCCTGCGGCTACTAGCGATTTGGAGGATTCCAAGTTGCTGGACGTTGTCAGGGCATTGAAAATATATATTTCAAGGACGGCTGGAGTCAGAAAATCTGACTCGCTGTTTATACTGTATGCACCCAACAAGCTGGTGCTCCTGCTTCTAAGCAGACGATTGCTCGTTGGATTTGTAGCACAATTCAACTTGCACATTCTGTGGCAGGCCTGCCACAGCCTAAATCTGTCAAGGCCCATTCCACAAGGAAGGTGGGCTCATCCTGGGCGGCTGCCCGAGGGGTCTCGGCATTACAACTCTGCCGAGCAGCTACGTGGTCGGGGGAGAACACGTTTGTAAAATTCTACAAATTTGATACCCTGGCTAAAGAGGACCTGGAGTTCTCTCATTCGGTGCTGCAGAGTCATCCGCACTCTCCCGCCCGTTTGGGAGCTTTGGTATAATCCCCATGGTCCTGACGGAGTCCCCAGCATCCACTAGGACGTTAGAGAAAATAAGATTTTACTTACCGATAAATCTATTTCTCGTAGTCCGTAGTGGATGCTGGGCGCCCATCCCAAGTGCGGATTGTCTGCAATACTTGTACATAGTTATTGTTACAAAAAAATCGGGTTGTTCTTGTTGTGAGCCGTCTGTTCAGAGGCTCCTACGTTGTCATACTGTTAACTGGGTTCAGATCACAAGTTGTACGGTGTGATTGGTGTGGCTGGTATGAGTCTTACCCGGGATTCAAAATCCTTCCTTATTGTGTACGCTCGTCCGGGCACAGTATCCTAACTGAGGCTTGGAGGAGGGTCATAGGGGGAGGAGCCAGTGCACACCACCTGATCCTAAAGCTTTATTTTTGTGCCCTGTCTCCTGCGGAGCCGCTAATCCCCATGGTCCTGACGGAGTCCCCAGCATCCACTACGGACTACGAGAAATAGATTTATCGGTAAGTAAAATCTTATTTTTTTATTTTTTTCCCCACCCCTTTTTTTTTCTTTTTTTTTTTAAATATCCCATTATGTCCAAAAACAAGAAAGTAACGCAAGCTCCGACTAACTTCTTTGGCTCAAAGTCGAAGGGCCCGCAGAACCCCAACATGACCACAAACTCCCCTCCTTCTCCGTGCTCTTCAGAGGCGGGTATCGACCCTCAAATTCAGGCGGTAATGTCGAGCCTGCTGGAGGGAGTGCAGTCCGCGTTTAAACAGGAACTCTAACGCTATTGCAGAATTTAAATCGGACCTAACAGCTCTCGGTAACCGAACGGATGCATTGGAAACAAAGACTGATGATCTCTGCCGCTCCCAACACCGCCTTGACAGAGAGCTCACTAGATTGCACGAAGAAATGGAGACTCTTAAAGAGCGACAAGAGGACCAAGAAAATCGCTCACGTAGGAATAATTTACGAATATGCAATGTTACGGAATCAGTCCTCGGCTCATCGCTGCCGTCATTCCTGAGAGAATTCTTTATACACCTCGTACCAGACCTCACAGACGAAGAGTGTCTCTGTGACAGGGCTCATAGAGCACTTCGTGCAAAACCCTCTCCCGCTCAACCGCCCAGGGATGTTATTGTCCGTTTCCATTATTTCCGTTCAAAAGAGAAAATCCTGTCCTCTGTCCGGGACTCCCCAGAGATCCTGTTTAAAGGTATGCAGTTACAAATCTTTCAGGATCTGGCTCCTCTCCACTATCCAAAAACGACGGGACCTCCAATCGGTCACCCGGGTCCTGCGACAGCACCAGATAAGATATAGATGGGGATTCCCCTTTCAACTTCATGTTTCAGTCAACATTCTGTCAAAACTTTGACCCAAGGACAGGAATTGCTGGCAAAGCTGGATCTCCTCCCGGTATCATCTGCAGTCGACATGGCGACCTCATCCTCTAAATCGCCACACCCTCAGTCTCCCCTGCCTGAATGGACAAGGGTGACCCGCCAGCGCACTGTGGACAGAGATCCTCCCTGACCAGGGGGGACCCCCCGCAGTGGTTTGCCCTCAAACTGTCGGAAGCAGCGCCTCCATGCCTCGTAATGAGCAATGGCAGCGGAGGATTTGACCTCCGTCCAAAATCCCATGTTGTTACTATTTTCTGTTATTGCTGTTACAGTTAAGTTATATTAGTTTGTACTCCCGTGGTAACCCCCCCCCCTTTTTTTGTTGTTGTTGTTGTTGTTGTTTTGTCTGGACACAGCCCTATATGTTATATATTATATTATGTTCTTCATAGCTGTAAAGTGGCCACGACCACACTCAACCCTTGTGGTCCGGGTAGTCTACCCTCTCTCACATGGTACCTCAGTTACCCCCCAACATTCCCTTTTTGTTGTATTCATTGTTGTTTATGCAGTTTTCCTTTCCTGCGGTCCTCGAATGGGACCCACAATTTCAGGGATTTTTCCCCGTTTGGGTTTTTTCTTCTCTATGTTTTTCCCCTTCTCTTTTTTCTTGTGGCTTCTGTCTGACCCTCCCGCTCCTTCTCTCTCTCTCTGTCCCGAGGGGTGGCCTCCTCCTGGCACAAATAGTACTTTATCTGGTCATGTTTTGCAATATGTCGTACTCCCTCATGTGAATAGCCATGTCCCTTAAAATATTTTCGGTCAATATAAATGGCCTGAACTCCCCTAGGAAGCATACTGTGTTTCTGAGTGCTTGCAGGAGAGAGGAAGTCGACATAGCCTTTCTTCAGGAAACACATCTCACTGGTTCCCATACTCTGCTTAAGGGTAAATGGTTCTCCCAGTCCTACTTTGCCTCGGCGGACTGTAAAAAACGTGGTGTAGCCATTTTAATTCACCGTAATATTCCGTTTATCCACTCTAGGACAGTGATGGACCCAGACGGACGGTTTCTTATAGTGATGGGTACCCTCCGCTCTGTGACTCTCACTTTGGTCTCCACTTACGCTCCCAACCAAGACCAATCTCTGTTTTTTTACTCTCTGTCTAAACGCCTGTCCAGAGAAGCACAGGGAAACATTATTATGGGCGGTGATTTTAACACCATTATCGACCCGTTGTTAGATAGACCCGGCCCTCCACCTCACGCGTCCATGACATCCCTGCCTCGGGCCTCTCGTACTCTCACTGCTACCTTGAAACACCACAACCTCTGTGACACCTGGCGATCCCAACACTCCCACACTAAAGATTTTACCCATTTCTCGGCTCCACACCAACACTATTCTAGGATCGATATGATCCACATCTCCTCTGCCCTTGTACCACTGATTTCCGATGCGGGTATCACGCCACTGACATGGACGGATCATGCTGGAGCTTACCTCCTCATAGATATATACCGCTCACCTCATAGGAAATATAAATGGTGTCTTGACGATTCGCTTTTGCAACACCCTTCTGCACTGGAGGAAATCCGATTAGCAATTACACATTACTTCTCCGAAAATATATCTCCGCTTAGTGTCCTGTGGGAAGCTTACAAGGCCACGATTTGCGGCGCTTTGCTGGCGAAATCGTCGGCAATTAGGAAAAAAGCTGCGCAGGAGATTACCTCACTCGAATCAGAAATAGCCACCTTACTAACTAGACATAAAGCAACCCCCGACGCTTCTCTGCTCTCTCAGATTGACTCCCTCCGGGGACAACTTAATACCCTTCTTTCTAACCGTGCAGCACTAATTCTCCAGAAGCTACAGCAACGCTTTTATGATAAAATGGATAGAATAGACTCCCTACTGGCCAACAAACTACGTCGTAAACAGGCGCTGGGCGCAATAGATAAGTTGTACTCGCCACAAAGGGGAACCTACACATATGACCCTGAAGTGATGACCGAAGATTTCCGCTTGTTTTATAGCTCCCTCTATAACTTGTCTGACTCGCCCCCTCTATCTCCTGACGGGGTTGGAGGAGTACACTCATACTTGTCTGATACCCCCCTCCCAGCCCTATCTGACACTCAATTAGATACCCTTAATAGTCGAATCTCGGATGAGGAGACAATGGCCGCTATACGCTCCATGCGTTCGTCAGCCGCTCCAGGACCGGATGGTTTCACAGCCCAATACTATAAACTGTTTGCGAAAGAGTTGGCCCCGCATCTCTCCTCCTTATTCAATGATATTCTTGAGGGGGCCTCCTTTCTGCCGGAGACGACCCGGGCCGACATAGTGGTAATCCCAAAGCCTGACAAAGACCCGACTAGTTGCTCAAATTATAGACCAATCTCACTATTGAATGTCGATCTGAAGATATATGCGAAAATATTAGCCAACCGTCTGGCTCCCCTGTTGCCCGGTTTGGTCCACCCGGACCAGGTCGGCTTCATTCCTGGCCGCCAGGCGTCTGACAACACTAGAAGGGCTATAGACCTAATTTACTCCATTCAAAAGCGGAAGTCTCCCTCTCTCATTCTGGCTCTCGGCGCGGAGAAGGCTTTCGACCGCATTTCGTGGTCTTTTGCCTACGCAGTCCTTGGCAAAATGGGATTCTCTGGAAAATTTTTAGAGGGGATTAAAGCACTCTACCGCTCCCCATCAGCCCAGGTTTTGGTTAACGGTGTTTCATTCGCCAGTTTTGGGATTGCCAATGGCACCAGGCAGGGATGCCCCCTCTCTCCTTTAATTTTCGCACTAGTCATGGAGCCCCTGGCAGCAAAGATCCGTAATAACACCACTATCCACGGAGTATCCACAGGCCTATCCGAGCACAAGATAGCGTTATACGCTGATGATGTCCTGATTTCCCTCACAGATCCAGCCCAATCCCTCCCCTCTCTTTTAACTGAGATCCGTTCATATTCACAGTTTTCCGGTTATAAAATGAACGTTAACAAAACAGAGGTCCTTGACTTTCATATCCCGGCAGCTCTCAAACAAGACCTACAAACTATCCTACCCTGTAATTGGTATACAAAGAAAATCAAGTACCTTGGTACGTACTTGACCCATCATCACCACCAACTTTTCCAAGCAAATTACCCCCGCTTATTGCAGAAAATCAAAGATGACTTGTTGGAATGGTCCAGCTACTTCATCTCATGGATAGGCAGAATAAATTCTGTCAAGATGAGTGTACTCCCCCGACTTCTGTATTTGTTTCAGACTCTCCCGATTTATGTTCCTACCTATGTCTTTAAGACTTTGCAACGCCAAACCTCCTTTTTTATCTGGAGCCTTAAACGCCCTCGCGTCAGACTTAAAATGCTTCAGCGCCCTTCCAGAGGCGGAGGGCTGGGTATCCCGGACTTTAGAAAATACTTCTATGCTGCGCAACTCTCTCAATGTGCACAATGGTGCAACGAGGGCGGGACGGGGAAAGTTTGGGTGAGGATTGAGGCAGAGGAGATGGGTCTAGCTACACTATCCTCCCTACTATGGCTTCGCCGGAACCAGCGCCCCCGTATGGCCCTTTCACATCCCGTGGTAAGTCGCTCATTAGCGATATGGGACCTGGCAAATAGACGGTTCACTTTGGCCCCATACCCGTCCCCGCTAATTCCGTTATTTCACAATCCAGCCTTCCCCCCGGGTACGTGTAGGTCCTCGTATACATCCTGGCGCTCGAGCGGTATGCTATATATTAATGACATCACTTCTAACGCTACCTTCACTCAATTTGCAGATATTCGAGAAGGAACAGTAATCCCTTCTTTGGACTTCTTTCGCTATCTGCAAATTAGACATTTTCACTCCACCATTACCACTACCCTTCTCCACAGACAACTATCCCCCTTCGAATACATTAGCTGGAAACGCACCAACACTAAGGGCCTCATTTCCGATATTTACGCTTTACTTAGCAACCACCCTCCTTCATCCCGGGCCCCTCACGAGTTGGCATGGGAAAAGGAGCTGGGATTCACTATAGACAATGAAGATTGGGTGGATATCTGGGATAATGCAGCCTCCAGTTCCATATGTGTAAGAATTAAAGAAAATATCTACAAATTACTCTACCGCTGGTATTATGTCCCTTCCTGTCTACACACTATGTTTCCCGACACTCCGGATAGATGCTGGAGGGGTTGTGCGGACGTTGGCTCGTTTTTACACATATGGTGGACCTGCCCAAAAATTTTTAAAATTTGGGGTGAGCTCATTACATTGCTCTTGCGCTTATTTGACACCTCCATTTCTCCTGACCCCCAATACTGTCTGCTCCCTATGACCCTCCATACTCTCAAGAGACACCAAAACAAGCTATTTCGACATGTAGTTTCGGCAATGACATGCCAAATAGCCACGGACTGGAAGAACCCGACTCCCTCCCCAATACCGGTGATAATCTCCCGAATTTGGTATGTACATAAAATGGAATACATGACCGCTGTTATTCGTAACACCTCGAAACAATTTGATAAAATATGGTCCCCATGGCTAACCTTACAACAGGCTTCCTCCCCATTTGCAACTTGACACCGTGCATTGCAGCTCTACCTACCTCTTGTCTCTGGAGGCCACCCCTCCACCCCTTTCTACTCCCTTTCTTTCTTTTTGACTGAATTTGCTCTATCTCCTCTATTTCCCTGACCCCTTCTATTTTCTCTCCGAGTATTATTTTCTTCTAATTCCCACTGTCAACTCTTTTTGACGGACGGCCACTCCATTGCTGAGAGTTACCCTTTTCAATTGCCTTAACTTAAAAAAAAAAAAAAAAGGATCCACTCTGTTGATGTTACAACCTATTGTAGTTACATTTGTACTTCGGTTACCTACTTTGCCTGGTATGTTCTGTTATTAATGTAACAATTTCGTGATCCACCTAATAAAATGTGTTTAAAAAAAAAAATATGTGTATATTAATGGAACAGTAACAGGAGATTCTTTTGGGGGGTTAAAAAGAATTACAGATTTATTTCAAGGACAGACAATGGTATAAGTATAAACGTAAAAAGAAATTAACTTTATATAAATTTGCATAAAAAGATCTACAAGGTGGGACTATGCAGTGCAAGTATAAAAATAATAGAGAAGGCTATGCACCTACATAAAACATAAAAAGAGGATAAAACTTAAAAAAAAAATCTTTTCACCAAATCCAACTGGTTAATTAGAAAATAGATTGCAGGTCAGTGATAAACTATAAAATATATATCACAGAGTATTAAAAGGTATCATAGATTTATAAAGATAGCTTTTCTTAGTAAGGAGGGTCAGGACAGGAGTGCCCAACGCGTTTCGTCAGTCTGACTTCATCAAGGGAGTGTCTTTTGTCAAAGATTTGACTTTTTGTATAGGACTCTTCACCGTCACATGTGGCGCTGTACCTTCATCGTATTTATATATATATATATATATATATATATATATATATTTATATATTTATTTGTGTTGCCATCACTCTGTGGCAGCTGATCCTGGGTAGGCTGATGGGAAATGTGGTTAGACACATAACTGCATATTGATGTTGGAGGAGTTATCCTGTTCAAAATAATGAATACACCTAATTAATGCCCGTATAATAGTATACCACCATGGCAATGATTTGATGGCTCTGCAGAATCACACTTCCATCCAGCTGTCTATCTTTTTTACTATGTAGAGGTAATGCATTAACCTGGTCTAAAACTTGCAACTGTAGCAACTTAATGCAGTTTATTGGACCCTCCATGTGCATTAAGAAGAATACTTGAAAGGTTTCTGAGTTTTCAAAATAGCACTGTACTGCATTCACGTATCTGACAATACATCCTACCAAGTCCCCGCTACTCATTGGACCTATACAGAAAGATATACAGTAGGAGAAGGGGTCATTATCTTTTGGATGGTGAGGTGGTGAAGGGGCATACTAGAGCAAATGTATCATGGTTTTATCAGTTTTTATTTTTCTGCAGGGTATTTGCATAGAACTTGCCAAAATTCCAACTAGGGTATGCCCATCCTGAATGCATTGTGTTGTGTGTGATATTCTTCCTGTATTCCCCAAATGGACTTTTATTGCTTCATATGGTGGACCATTATATACCTTTTGAGCTTGATTCAAAGTTGCATGCCCAGAAATGCCTTATCTTTGCGGACACGCTGCCCCTATCCTTCAGATTGTGAAAATAGCCATCAGCACTATAGTATTAGCACACATTTTCACCATGCTTATCAATGATACAATGGGGTAAATTTACTAAAGCTTCTAAACCAGAGAATTGGCGATGTTGCTCATAGCAACCAATCAGATGCTGTCTATCATTTTCTAAAAGGCAATAAAGAAGTGATAGACAGCATCTGATTGGTTACTATGAGCAACATCACTAATTCTCTGTTTTAGAAGCTCTAGTAAATTTACACCATTAAATCTGTGTGCAATTCATACTTACCTACTTTGCTGCTCCCTCTTTCGGGAGGAGGCAGCGTTTTAGGTGCATGGGGGCATGGCTGGCAGCAGGATGGACGTTCTGGGGGCGTGACCAACAGGGTAGTGGACAGTACGGGGGGCGTGGCATCATGATCGCGTCATCGTGGCTCAGCCCCCCACTATGCAGTGCCGAGAAAAGAGGCGCTGTATAGCGGGGGGCAGAGCTACGATGACGCGATTCAGCGCGAATCGCCTCATCGGACCCCCTCGGACCGCCCACTTGTTCTCTGCTGCGGCCGGCCGAGGAGGTTCGTGGAGGGGCAGCACGGACAGCGGGAGGCTTGCTCACCTTTCCGGGGGGCTGGGAGGGCCACCCGATTTTTGGAAGCCTCCCGGCCATTCCGGGAGGGTAGGCAAGTATGGTGCAATTAGATTGAACTCTGCGTACGTCCTCCTCTGAGTAGCCCTTGCTTCCAACTGCTCACCATCATACCACTGAGCCTACGTTCCAGCACCCAGTTGGATTCCAGTTACACCTAGCCAGCTGCAAGTGTAAATATCGGCTGAGATGCATATGGTTCTCAATATTCTAATAGTTGCTCAAAGCTGCATAAGGGACAGCGCAGCTGGGCATAGGTGTATATATTGTGCGGGGCAGATGAAAGCTTGCTATGTGCGAGAAGATGTTAAGGTTACATAAACTGATAGTTACCCCATATATCTGAATGCATTAATGGGTTTTATTGTTCAACAGGTCAACTTAGTTGATGAAGTCAAATATAATTATCTGCTGTTGTTATGTGGTTGTTAGGTGAGTGGTGTTGACTTGGAAATGGCATGTTGTAATATAATACTGGGTAGGTTTTTCACAGGAAAATATAGAGTGACGATCTTTATCTATTTTAGTGCATGTTCAAGAAGGATAATAAAGAGATGAACGCCCTTGGTCCCATATATGGCAGTAATGCCATTGTGATCTTACAGTCCATCTCTCGTTACATTGGGTTTATTCTAAGCTCAAAAATTAAACAGAGTAAAAGCTAAAATGTTCTTTTGATGCAGATCAGTTCCCCTTATTTTTAAATGTCCCCACACCCTCTCATCAAATTAGCTGAAGCATTGGTTTATATGCTTAAAAGGTGCTTATATCCACTTTCAGTTTCATTAAGGTGTTAGAGACAGTACTGTGCCATACCCTGCAATGTGTATTTTATCTTGGATGTTGATAGGCAACGGATAGATTGATCAGTTATACTGCTCACTGGTTGGACAAGAGGTACCATATTCAATTAATTGCCAGCTGAGTAAGCCCTGAATTGTAGTATAATTGTGATCACAAAAGTAGGGCTTTTCCTCTTTGTAATAACAGTGTCAGTTTGTAAATTGATTCATTCTGTGGTTGCCAGGATACTTAATTGGTTAGGCTACATGCCTGTAACGGGAGGTAGTTACTGTAGGACAGAAGATTATTCTTTGGCTTCTTTATGGGCACTTGAGATTTTCTTTTTAATATACAATACTACACAGACACCTGTTATCTGCATTTTACCAGGGAAAGGATTTTTAGTAGAGATGAGCGGGTTCGGTTTCTCTGAAACCGAACCCGCACGAACTTCATGTTTTTTTCACGGGTCCGAGCAGACTCGGATCCTCCCGCCTTGCTCGGTTAACCCGAGCGCGCCCGAACGTCATCATGACGCTGTCGGATTCTCGCGAGACTCGGATTCTATATAAGGAGCCGCGCGTCGCCGCCATTTTCACACGTGCATTGAGATTGATAGGGAGAGGACGTGGCTGGCGTCCTCTCCATTAGAAATTAGATTAGAAGAGAGAGAGAGATTGTGCAGAGTCAGACAGAGTTTACCACAGTGACCAGTGCAGTTGTTGTTAGTTAACTTTTATTTATTTTAATATAATATATCCGTTCTCTGCTATATCCGTTCTCTGCCTGAAAAAAAACGATACACAGCAGCAGCCAGTCACACAGTGTGACTCAGTCTGTGTGCACTCAGCTCAGCCCAGTGTGCTGCACATCAATGTATAAAAGGCAAAGCTTATAATAATTGTGGGGGAGACTGGGGAGCACTGCAGGTTGTTATAGCAGGAGCCCCCAGGAGTACATAATATTATATTAATTTAAAATTAAACAGTGCACACTTTTGCTGCAGGAGTGCCACTGCCAGTGTGACTAGTGGTGACCAGTGCCTGACCACCAGTATAGTAGTATATTGTTGTATGTATTGTATACTATCTCTTTATCAACCAGTCTATATTAGCAGCAGACACAGTACAGTGCGGTAGTTCACGGCTGTGGCTACCTCTGTGTCGGCAGTCGGAACTCGGCAGGCAGTCCGTCCATCCATAATTGTATTACAATATATACCACCTAACCGTGGTATTTTTTTTTCTTTCTTTATACCGTCGTCATAGTGTCATACTAGTTGTTACGAGTATACTACTATCTCTTTATCAACCAGTGTACAGTGCGGTAGTTCACGGCTGTGGCTACCTCTGTGTCGGCAGTCGGCAGGCAGTCCGTCCATCCATAATTGTATTATTATTATAATATATACCACCTAACCGTGGTTTTTTTTTCATTCTTTATACCGTCATAGTGTCATACTAGTTGTTACGAGTATACTACTATCTCTTTATCAACCAGTGTACAGTGCGGTAGTTCACGGCTGTGGCTACCTCTGTGTCGGCAGTCGGCAGGCAGTCCGTCCATCCATAATTGTATTATTATTATAATATATACCACCTAACTGTGGTATTTTTTTTTCTTTCTTTATACCGTCGTCATAGTGTCATACTAGTTGTTACGAGTATACTACTATCTCTTTATCAACCAGTGTACAGTGCGGTAGTTCACGGCTGTGGCTACCTCTGTGTCGGCAGTCGGCAGGCAGTCCGTCCATCCATAATTGTATTATTATTATAATATATACCACCTAACCGTGGTTTTTTTTTCATTCTTTATACCGTCGTCATAGTGTCATACTAGTTGTTACGAGTATACTACTATCTCTTTATCAACCAGTGTACAGTGCGGTAGTTCACGGCTGTGGCTACCTCTGTGTCGGCAGTCGGCAGGCAGTCCGTCCATCCATAATTGTATTATTATTATAATATATACCACCTAACCGTGGTTTTTTTTTCATTCTTTATACCGTCGTCATAGTGTCATACTAGTTGTTACGAGTATACTACTATCTCTTTATCAACCAGTGTACAGTGCGGTAGTTCACGGCTGTGGCTACCTCTGTGTCGGCAGTCGGCAGGCAGTCCGTCCATCCATAATTGTATTATTATTATAATATATACCACCTAACCGTGGTTTTTTTTTCATTCTTTATACCGTCGTCATAGTGTCATACTAGTTGTTACGAGTATACTACTATCTCTTTATCAACCAGTGTACAGTGCGGTAGTTCACGGCTGTGGCTACCTCTGTGTCGGCAGTCGGCAGGCAGTCCGTCCATCCATAATTGTATTATTATTATAATATATACCACCTAACCGTGGTTTTTTTTTCATTCTTTATACCGTCGTCATAGTGTCATACTAGTTGTTACGAGTATACTACTATCTCTTTATCAACCAGTGTACAGTGCGGTAGTTCACGGCTGTGGCTACCTCTGTGTCGGCAGTCGGCAGTCCGTCCGTCCATCCATAATTGTATTATTATTATAATATATACCACCTAACCGTGGTTTTTTTTCCATTCTTTATACCGTCGTCATAGTGTCATACTAGTTGTTACGAGTATACTACTATCTCTTTATCAACCAGTGTACAGTGCGGTAGTTCACGGCTGTGGCTACCTCTGTGTCGGCAGTCGGCAGGCAGTCCGTCCATCCATAATTGTATTATTATTATAATATATACCACCTAACCGTGGTTTTTTTTTCATTCTTTATACCGTCGTCATAGTGTCATACTAGTTGTTACGAGTATACTACTATCTCTTTATCAACCAGTGTACAGTGCGGTAGTTCACGGCTGTGGCTACCTCTGTGTCGGCAGTCGGCAGGCAGTCCGTCCATCCATAATTGTATTATTATTATAATATATACCACCTAACCGTGGTTTTTTTTTCATTCTTTATACCGTCGTCATAGTGTCATACTAGTTGTTACGAGTATACTACTATCTCTTTATCAACCAGTGTACAGTGCGGTAGTTCACGGCTGTGGCTACCTCTGTGTCGGCAGTCGGCAGGCAGTCCGTCCATCCATAATTGTATTATTATTATAATATATACCACCTAACCGTGGTTTTTTTTTCATTCTTTATACCGTCGTCATAGTGTCATACTAGTTGTTACGAGTATACTACTATCTCTTTATCAACCAGTGTACAGTGCGGTAGTTCACGGCTGTGGCTACCTCTGTGTCGGAACTCGGCAGGCAGTCCGTCCATCCATAATTGTATTATATACCACCTAACCGTGGTTTTTTTATACCACCTAACCGTGGCAGTCCGTCCATAATTGTATACTAGTATCCAATCCATCCATCTCCATTGTTTACCTGAGGTGCCTTTTAGTTCTGCCTATAAAATATGGAGAACAAAAAAGTTGAGGTTCCAAAATTAGGGAAAGATCAAGATCCACTTCCACCTCGTGCTGAAGCTGCTGCCACTAGTCATGGCCGAGACGATGAAATGCCAGCAACGTCGTCTGCCAAGGCCGATGCCCAATGTCATAGTACAGAGCATGTCAAATCCAAAACACCAAATATCAGAAAAAAAAGGACTCCAAAACCTAAAATAAAATTGTCGGAGGAGAAGCGTAAACTTGCCAATATGCCATTTACCACACGGAGTGGCAAGGAACGGCTGAGGCCCTGGCCTATGTTCATGGCTAGTGGTTCAGCTTCACATGAGGATGGAAGCACTCAGCCTCTCGCTAGAAAAATGAAAAGACTCAAGCTGGCAAAAGCAGCACAGCAAAGAACTGTGCATTCTTCGAAATCCCAAATCCGAATTCCGAGCCCACCCGCTGGCGGTGATGCAGGGCAGTCTGGAGCGACTGCTGATGCTGACATCTGGTCCGGACTGAAGGACCTGACAACCATTACGGACATGTCGTCTACTGTCACTGCATATGATTCTCTCACCATTGATAGAATGGTGGAGGATTATATGAGTGACCGCATCCAAGTAGGCACGTCACACAGTCCGTACTTATACTGGCAGGAAAAAGAGGCAATTTGGAGGCCCTTGCACAAACTGGCTTTATTCTACCTAAGTTGCCCTCCCACAAGTGTGTACTCCGAAAGAGTGTTTAGTGCCGCCGCTCACCTTGTCAGCAATCGGCGTACGAGGTTACATCCAGAAAATGTGGAGAAGATGATGTTCATTAAAATGAATTATAATCAATTCCTCCGCGGAGACATTGACCAGCAGCAATTGCCTCCACAAAGTACACAGGGAGCTGACATGGTGGATTCCAGTGGGGACGAATTGATAATCTGTGAGGAGGGGGATGTACACGGTGATATATCGGAGGATGATGATGAG
Source organism: Pseudophryne corroboree (assembly GCF_028390025.1). Classification (NCBI taxonomy): domain Eukaryota; kingdom Metazoa; phylum Chordata; class Amphibia; order Anura; family Myobatrachidae; genus Pseudophryne; species Pseudophryne corroboree. The sequence goes on along the minus strand of NC_086445.1, from coordinate 899,979,149 downwards.
GTGGACATCTTGCCTCTGTAGAGCCAGTTTGTGCAAGGAGAGATTAATTGCTTCTTTTTTGGTGGGGGTCCAAACCAACCCGTCATTTCAGTCACAGTCGTGTGGCAGACCCTGTCACTGAAATGATGGGTTGGTTAAAGTGTGCATGTCCTGTTTTGTTTATACAACATAAGGGTGGGTGGGAAGGGCCCAAGGACAATTCCATCTTGCACCTCTTTTTTCTTTTATTTTTCTTTGCGTCATGTGCTGTTTGGGGAGGGTTTTTTGGAAGGGACATCCTGCGTGACACTGCAGTGCCACTCCTAGATGGGCCCGGTGTTTGTGTCGGCCACTAGGGTCGCTTATCTTTCTCACACAGTCAGCTACCTCATTGCGCCTCTTTTTTTCTTTGCGTCATGTGCTGTTTGGGGAGGGTTTTTTGGAAGGGACATCCTGCGTGACACTGCAGTGCCACTCCTAGATGGGCCCGGTGTTTGTGTCGGCCACTAGGGTCGCTTATCTTTCTCACACAGTCAGCTACCTCATTGCGCCTCTTTTTTTCTTTGCGTCATGTGCTGTTTGGGGAGGGTTTTTTGGAAGGGACATCCTGCGTGACACTGCAGTGCCACTCCTAGATGGGCCAGGTGTTTGTGTCGGCCACTAGGGTCGCTAATCTTACTCACACAGCTACCTCATTGCGCCTCTTTTTTTCTTTGCGTCATGTGCTGTTTGGGGAGGGTTTTTTGGAAGGGACATCCTGCGTGACACTGCAGTGCCACTCCTAGATGGGCCCGGTGTTTGTGTCGGCCACTAGGGTCGCTTATCTTTCTCACACAGTCAGCTACCTCATTGCGCCTCTTTTTTTCTTTGCGTCATGTGCTGTTTGGGGAGGGTTTTTTGGAAGGGACATCCTGCGTGACACTGCAGTGCCACTCCTAGATGGGCCCGGTGTTTGTGTCGGCCACTAGGGTCGCTAATCTTACTCACACAGCTACCTCATTGCGCCTCTTTTTTTCTTTGCGTCATGTGCTGTTTGGGGAGGGTTTTTTGGAAGGGACATCCTGCGTGACACTGCAGTGCCACTCCTAGATGGGCCCGGTGTTTGTGTCGGCCACTAGGGTCGCTAATCTTACTCACACAGCTACCTCATTGCGCCTCTTTTTTTCTTTGCGTCATGTGCTGTTTGGGGAGGGTTTTTTGGAAGGGACATCCTGCGTGACACTGCAGTGCCACTCCTAGATGGGCCCGGTGTTTGTGTCGGCCACTAGGGTCGCTGAGCTTAGTCATCCAGCGACCTCGGTGCAAATTTTAGGACTAAAAATAATATTGTGAGGTGTAAGGTGTTCAGAATAGACTGAAAATGAGTGTTAATTATGGTTATTGAGGTTAATAATACTATGGGATCAAAATGACCCCCAAATTCAATGTTTTAAGATGTTTTTTAGGGTTTTTTGAAAAAACCACCCGAATCCAAAACACACCCGAATCCGACAAAAAAAATTCGGTGAGGTTTTGCCAAAACGCGGTCGAACCCAAAACACGGCCGCGGAACCGAACCCAAAACCAAAACACAAAACCCGAAAAATTTCAGGCGCTCATTTAGTACCCCACTGTTTTGTTTATTAATCCCGATTTAACATCAGGCTTTTGTTAGACAGACATATATAAAATAGGGGATCCGGTCTTTAGGTCGACAGTAAGTAGGTCGACAGTGGTTTGGTCGACCACTATTGGTCAACAGTAAGTAGGTCGACAGGGTTTCTAGGTCGACAGGGTCTCTAGGTCGACATGATTTTTTCACATTTGTTTTTCTTTTTTTGAACTTTTTCATACTTTACGATCCACGTGGACTACGATTGGGAACGGTAACCAGTGCCGAGTGCAGCGGTAGCGGAGTGAGGCACCTTGTCCGTTCGCTCGCCATGCGAGGGGACACGGTGCACTAATTGGGGTTCCCGGTCACTGTGTGGAGAAAACGACACAAAAAAATAATCAAAAACACATGTCGATCTTTTGACGGGATCAGTACGAGATCCCGCCGGACGGGATCCCGGCGGTCGGAATATCAACACCGGGATCCCGACCGGCACAATCCCGACAGGGGGGCGAGCGCAACGCAGCCCCTTTGCGGTGCCTCGCTACGCTTGGCACACTAATTTATTCTCCCTCTATGGGTGTGGTGGACACCCACAGAGGGAGAATATGTCGGGATTGTGGCGGTCAGGATCCCGGTATCGATATTCCGACCGCCGGGATCCCGTCCGGTGGGATCTTGACTGCATCCCCTTTTGACCTGTCGACCTAGACCATGTCGACCTAAAGACCCTGTCGACCTAGCATCCCTGTCGACCTACTTACTGTCGACCAAAAGTGGTCAACCCAAACATTGTCGACCTACTTACTGTCGACCTTACATACCACACCCATAAAATAGACTTGATACATGGCTGCACAGTGTTGGATTTGGTTGGATACTGATATGTTACAAGAATAGCAGCAGTAAATAGTGTTTGGCTAATTTATTTAAGGTTGCACTTCACACTAGGGTAGACTAGAGTAAAATATAAATTACTATTCCTGTCTCCTACCCCTTCGTTAGACCTCAAACTCATCTAAAAGGTAAAATAAATGAGTGCAATACTAGGTACATACTATGCTATTATCAGGCTGATCAGCCAGTGCTCAACTGGTTGGTTCGAATATTCGATCTATTTCAAAGATATACGCTAACCCGATGGTTAGTGCATATCTCTAATGGTGGGAGGACTGCGCATGTGCAGCCCTTCATCTGTGAGTCCGCTCGCAGTGTGTCCCAGCCACAGCTTGATTTGGCATTTGGGAGGCGTTCCTGCCAGCATTCCTGGAAATGGGGGAGTGCCGCCCTTATATTCTGGGAGGGACGAGGCCAGGATCTTCCTGCATGCATATTTCCTGGCCTCACAAGCTGCCAGGAAGCGGCCAGGCTTAGTAACTCTCCGCTTACGCAGCCTGGCCAAACCTGCAAACATCGCAATCGATGGTCGCAATGGTGATCAGTCTACGGACACGGCACTCGGATCACAAATGCAATGCAGGAGGTGTCTCTTTCATATAGACACCTCCTGCTGCATTTGCATTTTGGTGTGCAACTCTGCATTCTGTCCATCTTTGAATCAGGCCCAGTGTGTACAACACCTGGAGCTGACGGTTAGTCCAAACCCGTTGCTTCAAGAGGCCAACATCAAGAGTGCTGCACAATAGGGGTAATTCAGAGTTGATCGCAGCAGCAAATTTGTTAGCAGTTGGGCTAAACCATGGGGGTCATTCCAAGTTGGTCGCTCGCTAGCTAGTTTTAGCAGCCATGCAAACGCTATGCCGCCGCCCACTAGGGAGTGTATTTTAGCTTAGCAGAAGTGCAAACGCATGTGCATCCGAGCTCTGCAAAAACAGTTTGTGCAGTTTCTGAGTAGCTCTGAACACACTCAGCGCTTGCGATCACTTCAGCCTATTTGTGTCCATATTTGACGTCATACACCCGCCCAGCCACACCTGCGTTTTTTCAGACACGCCTGCGTTTTTGCAAACACTCCCTGAAAATGGTCAGTTGACACCCAGTAACGCCCCCTTCCTGTCAATCTTGTCATCTGTCAGAAGAAAAAAAAAAGTGGATTATTCCTCCTATCTTCCGGTAAAATATATTTCACTGCAAAATATATTGGTTTGGTACCAGGGCACTAGGGGCAAATGCAGGATTCTTAGAGGGGTATAAAAATGCTCAATTTCAGAACAAAGAAGGAAGAAAGAAAAAAACGCTGCAAAACTAAATTTAAAAAACATAAAAAATGTATATAGACAGGGCCGGTGCTAGGGTGTTCGGCGCTCTCCTGCAAACTCTAAATTTTGCGCCCTCCTACAAATACAAATGTGGTAACTCTGATCCTACGCACATGCAGTCGCCTCGCGCTTGCGACTAGCTGCGGCAAGCTGTGTCTGAGACGTGGTTTATCAGGTATTTTGTTTCACCAGCCCCCTTTTCGCATGAAAACACACAGGATTCATTGAACCTGTGTGTTTTCGACAGGAAAGGTATTTTTCTGCTGCGGGGTACACTGGGCTCCACAAGTCTGGACAATGGGGTGTAGAGTAGGATCTTGATCCGAGGCACCAACAGGCTCAAAGCTTTGACTGTTCCCAGAATGCACAGCGCCGCCTCCTATATCACCCCGCCTCCCAGCACAGGAGCTCAGTTTGTCAGTTGGTGCTGCAGAAAGCAGGCACTTAACAGAGGGGCTGCTCCAAGCAGCCCTGAGAAAAGCTTTTTATGAGGTAAAAAGTGAAGACTTCAAGGGCAGCAGCAGTGTGTACATGTCTTGTGACATTCACTGCTGCAGCTCCAGCTCTCCCCAGCGGCGCTATACACTCCCGAGCCCTGGTTGCTGGGTACCTACAGCGGAGGCTCCAGTTTTCTTCATGTTAGACACACACGGCTGGGGCTCTCCAGGATCGCCTGGCCGTGCTTCGGGAGGTGGTAAGTGGGTCCCGCTCGCGGGACCCGGTCTTTATCGCGATCCTGAGCGGTCAGTGGGAGGCGGGCCGCGCGCGCTGGCGGTGGACACTGTGGATACAGGCGATCCCACTAGATCACCAGGGCATGGGCGCAGGTCAGGTTTTCTCTTAAAACCGATTTTAATATCGCCCACAGTACCCGGTGTTTTGCCAGCAAGGGGGATAAGGCTTAGACCTGAAGCCCCTCCCCCAGCCCCAGGGCGCCTTTTCCAGCAAGTGTTCCCGCCCTGGAGCTGTATCTCTGTCTTTTCCTCACTCCCTGTCAGTGTCTGCGGTGCCATTAATCCTCAGCTCACTGTTCCTGGGACTGCTTGGGCAAATCCTCCTATGTAAAGCCGCCTGGTTGTCAGCGCCAGTGGCGGATCCAGGTGGGGGGCACTCGGGCCCGTGCCCCCCCTGTCATTTGTGGCCTCCGTCCCCTCCCGGCGCTGCACAGGGAGATGACGGGCGCCCGCTGAGATTGTGTTACCAGCGGGCGCCCGTCTCCCTGCACAGCGGCAGCCGGAGGCAGGAGCTCAGTACTGAGCTCCGGCTTCCGGCGCTGTCACTGTGCGGCGTACGCTATGGGAGAGACGTCAGTCATGACGTCTCTCTCATAGTGCTGACTGAGGAGCGGACGCCAAGAGGAGGACTGCAGCAGTCTGGAAGCGGGAACGGGGCTCGGTAAGTATGATGTTTTTTCTTCCTTAGTGCAGCGGAGGCATCTACTGGGGGCAAACTACGGGGGGACATTACTACTGGGGGGGCATCAACAAGGGGCATTACTACTGGGGGGGCGCTACTACTGGGGACAAACTACTGGGGACATTATTACTGGGGGCATCTACTGGGGGTCATCTATTGGGGGCATTACTACTGGGGGCAGCTACTGGGGGACATTTTTACTGGGGGCCATCTACTGGGGGCATTATTACTGGGGGCATTACTACTGGGGGGTCATCTATTAGGGGCAAACTCCTAGGGGGCATTACTACTGGGGGCAAACTACTGGAGGACATTATTACTGGGGGCAAACTACTGGGGGACATTATTACTGGGGGCCAACTACAAAGGGGCTAACTACTGGGGGCATACTACAGGAGGGCATTACTACTGGCGGCGTAACTACAGGGGCATTACTACTAGCGGCTTAACTACAGGGGCATTACTACTTAGGGGATAACTACAGGGGCCAAACTACTGGGGGCATTACTACTGGGGACTAAACTACAAGGGGGGCATAACTACAGGGGCTAAACTACAATGGGGCAAACTACAGGGGGGCATTACTACTGGTGGCTAAACTACAAGCAGGCAAACTACTGGGGGCATTACCACTGGGAGGCTAAACTAAAGGGGGCGGGGGTAAACTACTGGGGTCATAACTGCAGGGGCATTACCACTGGGGGCATAACTACTAGGGTGCTAAATGACTGGGGGCATTACTACTGGGGTCTATATAAGGGGCACTACCAGTACAGTGGACATTGCATAATGAGCGCTACAACTGTGGGCATTGTATAAGAAGCGCCACCTCACATGCACCGAAGCCGCACGCAAATATACTTTACCCTTCCATGGTGCCCCCTCTATCATTTTCTTCTGGATCCGCCCCTGGTCAGCGCAGTGCCTTTACATGACACTTAAGTATTCTACCTGCCTTTTTAGTCAGTATTAGTAAGAAAGAGTGCATTTAGTCAGGGGTTTTTAGTACAATTACCCTGTGATATACATCCAGTTTCTTACTGTGTAGTGTTATATCTATTGACTATATTGCTGTGTAAGCTAGTCCAGTGCAGTATTATTGTCTGTAATAACCTCTGCATTGTACAAACTGTGACTATTTGTGTGTGCATTGATAGCTGAGTGGTGTCCATCTCGTGTCTATAACCTGAGGGGGCTTGGTGCGTCAGGTGTTATTTAATATAGGATTTTCACAAAGATATACTGTATTACGTATTTTTCTCTGTGATTTAGTCACCATATCTCTCCTTTATCTCTGCTGGTGCTGACTACACTGCGCAGGGGTTTGGGTTTAGGGATATAGTGCTGCTAATAATTGTACTGTGTTACCTCATACTGCAAGTTATATCATGTCTGCTTCTGAGGGTAACGGTTCTGGGGCGGAACACACTGCTGGTGTTGCTGAAGCCACAGGCACATATGGGGAGAATATAGCAGCTGTGGGCTCTGGTTCTGGGGGCTCCTTGCCCCCCAGTGGGACTGTGGCAGCGGAGGCACATACTAACCCTCCGTGGGCCGCTTTTTCCACGCTTCTGCATACGCTAGTTCATAAACTAACACCCCTATGGGACCCCCAATGCCGGTACAACTATATGTGGTCCCTGCAGCTAACCCGCAATGGGCCAGAGGCGGAACTACTGCCAGTGCAACCAGTGCGTTGCACTAGGGCCCGCCACTGTCCAGGGGCCCAAAGCATGTAATGAGTCAAATTGACTCATTACATGCCGCTGTGTGCTGCGGGCAACCGCTGCCCGCAGCACACAGCCGCCCGGACAGGAGAAAAGAACAGCGCACTGAGCGCAGCGGCACGGGGGGAGAAGGAGGAGGAGGGAGGTGGAGGAGGGAGCCGCAGCAGCGATTTGCTACTGGTGGAGGCGCTGCTGCCGCTGTCCCTATGCCTCACTATAGGCTGTCTTCCGAGAACAGCCTATAGTGATGCAGAGGGGCAGCAGCGCCTCCACCAATAACACAGCGCTGCTGCGGCTCCCTCCACCTCCCTCATCCTCCTTCTCTCCTGCCCGGGAATCGTGACCAGAAGAGCCTGAGCCAGCGGAGAGGGTAAGTATAATTCTTTCTTTCTTTCTTTCTTTCTTTCTTTCTTTCTTTCTTTCTTTCTTTCTTTCTTTCTTTCTTTCTTTCCTTCCTTGTACAAAAAGGGGGACTGCCTGCCCTAATGTGTAAAAATGGGGGACTGCCTGCCGCAATGTGTAAAAAGGGGGAATCTGCCTGCCGCAATGTGTAAAAAGGGGGAATCTGCCTGCCGCAATGTATAAAAAGGGGGAATCTGCCTGACGTAATGTGTAAAAAGGGGGAATCTGCCTGCCGTAATGTGTAAAAAGGGGACGCTGTCTGCCGTTATGTGTAAGAAGGGCACGCTGTCTGCCGTTATGTGTAAAAAGTGCCGCTATGTTTAACAAGGGCACACTGTCTGCCGTTATGTGTAAAAAGTGTACGCTGTCTGCCGCTATGTGTAACAAGGGCACGCTATCTGCCGTTACGTGTAAAAAGGGGACGCTGTCTGCCGTTATGTGTAAAAAGTGCACGCTGTCTGCCGTAATGTGTGAAAAGGGGGATGCTGTCTGCCGTTATGTGTAAAAAGGGGACACTGTCTGTTGTAATGTGTAAAAAGAGGAATCTGTCTGCCGTAAGGTGTAAAAGGGTCTCTACCTGGTGTAGTGGTGCTACTGTGCGGCATAATTTGAATAATGGAGACTACTGTGCACCGTTTTATGAATTGGTATTATTTTGTCACCACACCCCTTCCCCACGAAGCCACGCGCACTGCCTCTGTTTTGCATACAGGGGTGGGGCTCCGATGCCGTTTCTTACACACAGTGCTAAAATGTCTAGTTACGGCATTGTTGCTAGGTATCCATTTCTCTGGCCCTGAGCAGGTCCCCCTCACCAGGTCCTCTCCAGGGGTGAGGGGGTGGACTTGGATGGAATGGGGGGCCCAAAGCATTTTGTCGCACCTGGGCCCACCGCTCGCTAGTTCCGCCACTGCTGTGGGCGGACGATTTATCTGCTCGATTAAAGAAGTTGAACCAGTCCCTGACAACTAAAAAGTCTAACCATCGCTCGCCTAAGTCCAAGAGGTCCTCTAAGCGAGCGCTCGTCTCCTCACAATCCACTGCTGTCACTGACACCTCGTCTGATGAAGACAGCACATACACTGACCCCACAGGTTCTGACTCGGATACGGCTGATGGGGAGGGTAGTTCACATGTGGATGTTCCTGATCTTTTGGAGGCTATTAAGTTAATTCTGCAAATTACGGATGATCCCGAGCCATCCGTTCCTCCTAAGAAACCAGATAGGTTCAAGCGTCAGAAGGTGATTAAACAAGTTTTACCTCACTCTGACCACCTAGTGGATATACGTCAGGAACCCTGGCAAAGCCCGGGTACGAAGTTTGTGCCTCAAAAGAAGATGCTGGCTCGCTATCCCCTTGCACCAGAGCTGTCTAAGAATTGGGAAATGCCTCCTCCAGTAGACTCACATGTGGCTAGGATGGTGGTTTCCTCAGCTCTACCTGTCACTACCGTCACGTCTCTAAAAGAGCCTACGGATAAACGTGTCGAGGGTTGTCTAAAAGCGATTTACACCCTCACGGGTGCTGCACAAAGGCCCACTATTGCAGCTACATGGGCGGCAGAGGCTATTGAAGCATGGGCCTTGGAGTTAGAAGCTGAAATCTCCTCTGACCATGCTAGACAATGCTTGTCATATATTGTCACAGCTTCTCGCTATATTAAAGAGGCGGCTTCTGATGCCGGTATCCTAGCAGCCAAGGCCTCTACTACGTCAGTCCTGGCTCGCAGGATATTGTGGCTGAGATCCTGGTCTGTGGATCTGGACTCTAGAAAAACCCTGGAGGTACTCCCTTTCAAGGGGGATATTCTGTTTGGGGAGGACTTAAATAAGATAGTGGCTGACTTGGCTACTGCCAAAACTGCCTGTCTGCCTAATACAGCTCCTTCTGTGTCGAAGGCCAAAGGCACGTCCTTTCGCCCTTCAGGTAAAGCAAAAGGTCAGGCGTACCATAAGCAGGCCCGCACTTCCAAACCTGGTAAGCCGAAGCCCAAAAGAGCCTGGGCTGCCCATCAGCCAGCAGCCAAGACCGATAAGCCTGCTGCATGACGGGGCGGGCCTCCCCCTGGGGGTTCCCAGGGTGGGGGGCCGGCTTCTAGGGTATACCCAGGAATGGTTGAAGACCACTTCAGATGCCTGGGTATGGGAAGTCGTCACTCGAGGTTACGCCATAGCCTTCAAAAACCGACACCCTCATTGATTTTGCCAGACAGACGTCCCGTCGGACCAGACAAAGGCAAACACTCTGAAATTCGGTCGTACAGACCCTCCTGGATACAGGAGTCGTAGTACAGGTGCCTCTTGCTCAGAGGGACCGAGGGTACTATTCTCCGCTGTTTCTAGTCCCAAAACCGAATGGGTCCTCCCGGCCCATTCTCAACCTCAAGGCACTGAACAAGTTTGTGAAGGTTTCCAAGTTCCGTATGGAAACCCTTCGCTCTACAGTTATGGCCTTGGAACCTGGGGACTACATGGTCTCCCTGGACATACAGGATGCTTACCTGCATATTCCTATAGCAGTGTCACATCAACAATACCTGAGGTTCGCTATTGGCAACCTCCATTACCAGTTTCGGGCGTTACCTTTTGGTTTAACAACGGCTCCGCGAGTCTTCACCAAAGTTATGGCGGTGATGACGGTGGTACTCCGCCGTCAAGGGGTCAGGATACTGCCGTATCTGGACGACTTGTTAATCCTGGCAAATTCCCCAGATCTTCTCCTGCGTCATCTGGATATGACGGTCCGGTTTCTACAAGCCCACGGGTGGCTCATCAACTGGAAGAAATCCTCCCTGGTCCCTGCTCAGAGCATGGTGCATCTGGGAGCGCTGTTGGACACTCACAACCAGAGGTTGTTCTTGTCTCAGGAGAAAGTCCTGAAACTTCAGGACAGGATTTGTTGCTTCCTTTCTCGTCCGCAAGTGTCGATACATTTGGCAATGCAGGTGCTGGGCCTCATGGTATCAGCATTCGACATGGTGGAGTATGCTCAATTCCATTCTCGTCCCCTCCAGAAGCTGATTCTAGCCAAGTGGGACGGCCTGCCTCACCGGATCAGGTCTCAAATGATCTCTTTGACTCCGGAGGTCCGTCTGTCGCTGCTCTAGTGGCTCTAGGACCGACAATTGTGCAGAGGCCGTCCCTTCTGGATATCCAACTGGGTCCTGTTGATGACAGATGCCAGTCTAAGAGGTTGGGGCGCGGTGCTGGAGCAGCACTCCTTGCAGGGTCGGTGGACCAAGGAGGAATCTCTCCTCTCGATCAACATTCTGGAATTGCGGGCGGTCTTCAATGCATTGAACCTAGCCCAGCATTTGATTCAGAACCGTCCTGTTCAAGTACAGTCGGACAACGCCACCACAGTGGCTTACATAAATCATCAAGCCGGCACTCAAAGCCGTTTGGCAATGAAGGAAGCCTCACGGATTCTATGTTGGGCAGAATGCCATCTACCGGCAATATCGGAAATATTCATTCCGGGAGTCCTGAATTGGGAAGCGGACTTTCTCAGTCGTCAGGACGTGCATGCCGGCGAGTTGGGCCTCCATCCAGAAGTGTTTCAACACCTCGTGGAAAGATGGGGTCTTCCAGAGGTGGATCTGATGGCGTCTCGACACAATCACAAGGTTCCGGTCTTCGGAGCAAGGACAAGGGATCCTCAAGCAGCATTCGTGGATGCGCTGGTAGTGCCGTGGAGGTTTCGTCTGCTGTACGTGTTCCCTCCGGTGTCACTCCTGCCCAGGGTAATTTGGAAGTTCAAGCAAGAAAAAGGAAATCTGCTTCTCATAGCTCCAGCGTGGCCCAGACGGCACTGGTTCTCAGACTTGCAAGGCCTATCGTCAGAGCGTCCACTTCTACTTCCACAACGCCCAGACCTCCTCGTTCAGGGCCCCTGTGTCTACCAGGACCTAGCCCGGCTGTCTTTGACGGCGTGGCTCTTGAAGCTACCGTCTTAAGAGCTAAGGGTTTTTCTGAAGAGGTCATTCAAACTATGTTGCGGGCCCGGAAACCGGCTTATGCTCGGATTTACCATTGGGTCTGGCATTCCTACTTTGTTTGGTGCGCATCTAACCATTATGACGCTTCCAAGTTTAGTACAGCCAAACTTTTGGCTTTTCTACAGCAGGGCCTAGATTTAGGCCTACTTCTGGCCTCCCTCAAGGTTCATATTTCTGCCTTGTCGGTGTGGTTTCAGAGAAAAATTGCGACTTTACCTGATGTTCATACAGTACTTTCACTCAGGGTGTGTTGCGTATCCAACCTCCCTATGTCCCGCCTGTGGCTCCTTAGGACTTGCCGGTGGTTTTGGAGGCATTGCAGGAGCCTCCATTTGAACCTCTTGGTTCAGCTGACCTTAAGTGGCTTTCCCTTAAGGTGGTGTTCTTGCTGGCTATTGCCTCTGCTAGAAGAGTGTCGGATTTGGGTGCCTTGTCTTGTAGTTCCCCATATCTGATTTTTCACCGTGACCGGGCAGTTCTTAGGACTCGTCCCGGATATTTACCTAAGGTGGTTTCTTCGTTCCACCTTAATCAGGAGATTGTGGTTCCAGCTTTTGTCTCTCCTGATTTGTCTCCCAAAGAGCGGTCTTTGTGACGAGAACTGCTTCTATTCGAAAGTCTTTTTGTTTTGTTTAGATTTCACAAACGTGGCTGGCCTGCTCACAAGCAGACCCTGGCCAGATGGATTAGAATGGTGATTGCGCATGCTTATGTGAAGGCTGGTCTGTCAGCTCCTGTTCATATTACTGCCCATTCTACTCGGTCTGTTGGACCTTCTTGGGCAGCCCAACGTGGTGCGACCCTTGATCAATTGTGCAAGGCGGCTACGTGGTCCTCCGGGAACACGTTCATAAGGTTCTATGCCTTCGATGCTGCCGCTTCCCAGGATGCTTCCTTTGGATGCCGGGTTCTTGTGCCCGCTACAGTGCGTCCCCTCCCATAAGGAACTGCTTTAGGACATCCCCATTATCCAGACTTGTGGAGCCCAGTGTACCCCGCAGCAGAAAATGAGTTTTATGGTAAGAACTTACCCTTGTTAAAACTCTTTCTGCAAGGTACACTGGGCTCCACAAGGTGCCCACCCTGACGCACTTAGCTTCTTTGGGTTGATATGGCATTAGCCGCTGACACTTCTCTTGTCGTGAGAGTGTGGTGTATGTGGCTACTAACCGTTGTCGTCTCTTTTCCTGCTACTGCATTGGGCTGGTTAACTAAACTGAGCTCCTGTGCTGGGAGGCGGGGTGATATAGGAGGTGGCGCTGTGCATTCTGGGAACAGTCAAAGCTTTGAGCCTGTTGGTGCCTCGGATCAAGATCCTACTCTACACCCCATTGTCCAGACTTGTGGAGCCCAGAAAGAGTTTTAACAAGGGTAAGTTCTTACCATAAAACTCATTTTTTACAGCCGATCTAATTGGATAGCCTGTACAAAAATATTTGTGAAACATCGGGAAAATGTGCAAAAAACATCCCTGATGTTTTACTGCATCTAACTGGATACCCACCATAGAGTGCATCCCAATGACTGTTACCAAGTTGTAACCAGAACATTTTAATGTCCTCCATATCTATTGGTCTGGGACAAAACATCAGAGCTTCTCATTCCCCACCCACTGCAAACAGCCAAATTCGGAGCAGGAGTAGGGGAGCAGCAGACCCTACAAATCGCTCTCCTAGTAAATTTTGGGAAATGTAGCCCACAGGCTACAATGACGGTGTCAGCTACCCCCTTCTCCAATGACTAATTAAACAATTAATCCCCCCTCCCCACACAATACACCAAAACTACCCTGCAGCCCACTCCACTACCGCCACTACCCTGCACCTCCTCCCTGCACACACTAAACTATCGCTGCTACCCTGCACTCCCTTACACTACATTATGCAACCGCTGCTACCCTGCACCCCTCTTCCCACACAGACTTCACTATTGCTGCTACCCTGCACCCCCTCCCCGCACACACTACATTACACTAGTGCCGCTACCCTGAATCCTTTTCCTGCACACACTACATTACACTACCACTGCTACCCTGCACTCTGCACCCCCTCCCCGCACACACTACATTACAATACCACTGCTACCCTGCACTCTGCACCCCCTCCCCGCACACACTACATTACACTACCACTGCTACCCTGCACTCTGCACCCCCTCCCTGCACACACTACATTACACTACCACTGCTACCCTGCACTCTGCACCCCCCTCCCCGCACACACTACATTACACTAGTGCCGCTGCCCTGAATCCTTTTCCTGCACACACTACATTACACTACCACTGCTACCCTGCACTCTGCACCCCCTCCCCGCACACACTACATTACACTACCACTGCTACCCTGCACTCTGCACCCCCTCCCCGCACACACTACATTACACTACCACTGCTACCTTGCACTCTGCACCCCCCTCCCCGCACACACTACATTACGCTAGTGCCTCTACCCTGAAGGGGTAGGACACTGGAGGAGACAGAGCAGCTTCTGATAATGCTGCCGGTGCAGCTGCCTGTCACTCAGTGGGATTGGGACAGGTGCCAGCTGCAGCAGCCGGTAGCAACAAAGCGCATCAGTAAGGTACTGTAGCAGAGCGGGGAGAGCGCTTGTTGAGCCCGACGCCTCCCTGCTTTGCAGACGTTGCTGAGCGGCTAGCGCCGGTACTAGGTGTGATACAGTGACAGAACGAAGAGTGGAGGTGACACAGTGACAGAACACAAAGGGCGGTTACATAGTGACAGAATACAGAGGGGGGTGACACAGTGACAGAACACAGGGGGGGTGACAGAACACAGAGGGGGGATGACACAGTGACAGAACACGGGGAGGGGGGGGGGGTTACAGGACACAGAGAGGGGGGGGTGACACAGTGACAGAATACAGAGGGCGGGGTGACACAGTGACAGAACACATGGGGAGGTGACAGAACACAGAGGGGGGGTGACACAGTGACAGAATACAGAGGGTGGGCTGACACAGTGACAGAATACAGAGGGTGGGGTGACACAGTTACAGAACACAGAGGGAGGGTGACACAGTGACAAAACACAGAGGGGGGTGACAAAGTGACAGAACCCAGAGGTGGGGGATTAACACAGTGACAGAACACAGAGAGGGGGGGGGGACAGCGAGACTTCCATATGTCTGCACTAACAATGAGATCCCGGAGTCTCAGTGGGTATGCTTCCCCAGCCGCTCGCAGCCCCATACCCTCCGCCAGGCCTAATGTCACCCACTGAACCAGTGTGTTGGGAAGCTAGGGGTGCCCTAGAAATTGTAAGCCAGCATACTCGGTCCCTACTGTAAGACTCACACTTACTATTTGGAATCAGGTTAGTAAACATTCCAGCCTTGCCCCTTACCCCGCTCTATTGTAACCCTCTATTTTCCATGGGCCGCTCTAGTACAGTGCCTGCCCAATGGAGACAGTGTTTTACTGGGACATGAAGGGCCCAACGGGGGAATGTAGTAATAGAGGCCCATATTAAGGGGTGTGTCCAGTCCCCAGAAGGGGTGTGGCCACATACAACATAGGCTTGGCTGTCTATTAGAGAGTGCATGATGCATCCATGGAATATGTCACTAGTATTCTGAATGGTATGTTCCACAAACATCGGAAGGTCCGGGGCCCATGGTTTAAATTTATGAACACCCCACTTCCAAGCACACATTTACTTGCTTATTATCTCTCCAACATAATTGGGCTTTGGTCACCTCTAACTTTTTTTGATTCTTCCTCTCTCAATTATACAACTCTTCCGCCCTTCCACTTCCCTCTGTTTCCTTTATCAGGTTCTTCACAATTTTGACAGGTAGTATTTGTTCCCTTTCTGTCCACTTGCATCCACTACCCAAGTGCTTCAATATGTATATTCTTTTTTTCTGCTAATGCATTTGTTACTATTCTGATGCTGTTTACCGTTACAAATGTAAAACCCAACAACAATTTCAATCTTGTCTATATTTTTTTCCATTGCCCTTATTTATAGGGGTTTCTCTCTTTTCATGGGAACAAATTATTTTTGGTGTTTTATGCCTGTCATTTAGGTAATTGGCTCAATCTCTGTATCTTACTGTTTTATTTGTTGTTGTTCGAAATAAACAGATTAAAAAAAAAGGAAACAGAATAAGACATAATATAAGATGTACATGAGAAAATAATAATAAAAATAACCTCCTTTGAATGTAGTATAAATACTAACATAAACATAAACATAACATAAACATAGATAAGAACCATACAGTAGAGCACAAAGACATAAGTAAAACAATACTAACCTAAGGACACACCTGGGTGCTTCAGTGTCCACCCCAATGTACATGAATCCTCAAAAAAACTTTAGGGATTTATTACCAGTTTATTATTATTACTACCAGTTATTTATATGTGCACACATATTCTGCAGCGCTTTACAGAGAATATTTGGCCATTCACATCAGTCCCTGCCCCAGTGGAGCTTAAAATCCATATTCCCTATCACATGTATACACACATTCACGCTAGGGTTAATTTTGTTGGGAGCCATTTAACCTACCAGTATATTTTTGGATTGTGAGAGAAAACCGGAGTACCCGGAGGAAACCCACGCAAGTACTGGGAGAATATGTAAACTCCACACAGTTAGAGCCATGGTGGGAATTGATTTGTCATAACAAGCTCCACCTGTGTTTACATCAAAAGATACATTGTTATTTTATGTGACAAAAATGACACTATTTAAACTAGTGATACCAACTTAACATAGAGAAGTCTAAATGCAAATAACTTTCTTAAAACACTGGACAGATTATTTTGTATGTTTAACAAAGTTACACAACTGCGCCTGCGTGCAAAAGAAAATGTTGGTAATGCTGTGTTGAAAGAAAAAATCACGAGAGGATATGTAGTACAATTAGTAGGTTAACGTTTATTAGTATAAGTAGTGTAAAGTCAAGATTTGCTTATTGCAAATATGTGGGGAAAAATAGGTTGGAGGAAAAAAAAAAATGGAAAAATGAAAATAAAAATAAGAATGAAAAATAAAGATATTAGAAAAATAATAAATAAAAAATATCAGGTCAAGCTGCGTATGCTGCGCCTGAAAATATGGAAATTATTTGAAAAAAGTAAGTCCCAAATGTGTGGTGTGGATAGAGTGTGGCGTCCCACCTCTTTTCCACCTTAATGTAGTTCTGTACTATATAGTGACACAGTGGAGATTGAAATTTCTGGAATGACAGGGGAATTCTGGATTCCAAAGTCCGTCACAGTAGTTTAAAAGTTCTCCTCTTTCAGAGGCAGGTTCTGGTCCGGATATGGTGTGGTTTAATACGGGGTACCCCAAGGTGGATAGCGGTGGGACAAGGTAATCAGGGAAAAAGTAACTGTAAAAACCCCGGACTCCCCGCTTATCTCCTCTTGTTTTGAACAGCGAGAGACGTCCGTAGCCACAGACGTCTACTGTCTGTCAAACCGGAGGGACGCGGTCATGCCTCTGGGGGGAAGGTATAACTGGCTTCGGGACCCACAGGGGGACTGTCCGCCGTGAACCTTCCCTCCTACGGAGTGGGTTACCTTCTCTCCTGTGCTTGATCCCCACGGCCGCTTCCACTCCTTCCATCTTCTCTCTGCCTGACGATCGGTGCTCTGCTCGCTGGTCTTTCCCCTCTCGGCCGTGCGGCTCAGTTTTCCTCCACAGAGTCTCCTGTGTATTAAGTGTATTCCGTCCAAATATATTTCAAAAAGCTGCTGTGTTCTATAATAGTATTGTAAGAGAATGATGGTGCAGTATTTCTTTTGTGTCTCCAACGCGTATCGACCCGTTTGGATCTTCCTCAGGGAGGAAGACCCAAACGGGTCGATACGCGTTGGAGACACAAAAGAAATACTGCACCATCATTCTCTTACAATACTATTATAGAACACAGCAGCTTTTTGAAATATATTTGGACGGAATACACTTAATACACAGGAGACTCTGTGGAGGAAAACTGAGCCGCACGGCCGAGAGGTAAAAGACCAGCGAGTAGAGCACCGATCGTCAGGCAGAGAGAAGATAGACGGAAGCAGTGGAAGCGGCCGTCGGGATCAAGCACAGGAGAGAAGGTAACCCACTCCGTAGGAGGGAAGGTTCACGGCGGACAGTCCCCCTGTGGGTCCCGAAGCCAGTGATACCTTCCCCCCAGAGGCATGACCGCGTCCCTCCGGTTTGACAGACAGTAGACGTCTGTGGCTACGGACGTCTCTCGCTGTTCAAAACAAGAGGAGATAAGCGGGGAGTCCGGGGTTTTTACAGTTACTTTTTCCCTGATTACCTTGTCCCACCGCTATCCACCTTGGGGTACCCCGTATTAAACCACACCATATCCGGACCAGAACCTGCCTCTGAAAGAGGAGAACTTTTAAACTACTGTGACGGACTTTGGAATCCAGAATTCCCCTGTCATTCCAGAAATTTCAATCTCCACTGTGTCACTATATAGTACAGAACTACATTAAGGTGGAAAAGAGGTGGGACGCCACACTCTATCCACACCACACATTTGGGACTTACTTTTTTCAAATAATTTCCATATTTTCAGGCGCAGCATACGCAGCTTGACCTGATATTTTTTATTTATTATTTTTCTAATATCTTTATTTTTCATTCTTATTTTTATTTTCATTTTCATTTTTCCATTTTTTATTTTTTCCTCCAACCTATTTTTTCCCACATATTTGCAATAAGCAAATCTTGACTTTACACTACTTATACTAATAAACGTTAACCTACTAATTGTACTATATCCTCTCGTGATTTTTTCTTTCAACACAGCATTACCAACATTTTCTTTTGCACGCAGGCGCAGTTGTGTAACTTTGTTAAACATCATTTAGTAACCTTCTGGAGGCTTTTGGGTTTAGCCTCACACACGTACTGCTGCCACCCCCATAATATTTGTATAAGTAGAGCGTTGGTCACATTTGCAAACTAACAGATTATTTTGTATACATTGATTCCTTGGGGTGATATCCTTTTATGGGGGTCATTCCGAGTTGATCGCTCGCTAGCAACTTTTTGCAGCGCTGCTATCAGGTTAAAACTCGACAAAAGTGCACATGCGTATGCACCGCAATGCGCAGGCTTGTCGTACGGGTACAAAGAGGATCGGTGCTGGGCGATGGATTTAATGAAGAATCCATTCGCACAGCTGATCGCAAGGTGATTGACAGAAAGAGGGCGTTTATGGGTGTCAACTGACCGTTTTTTTGGGACTGTTTGGAAAAACGCAAGCGTGTCCAAACATTTGCAGGGCGGGTGTCTGACGTCAATTTTGGGACCAAAAAGACTGAAGCGATTGCAGCGGCTGAGTACACTAAGTCCAGAGCTACTCAGAAACTACAAAAAACGTATTTGTGCCATGGCTGCAAAAGCGTTCACACACTTGCAAAGTGAAAATACACTCCCCCATAGGCAGCGACTATCTGATCGCAGCACAGCATAAAGCTGCTAGCGAGTGATCAACTCGGAATGACCGCCTATGTTCCTTACAGGGTTTGTTAACTAGTTTTTACATCATTGACTCTGTTGTATAGACCTGTGATAGGTACTAACATGGGGGGTAATTCCAAGTTGATCGCAGCAGGAATTCTGTTAGCAATTGGGCAAAACCATGGAGGTCATTCCGAGTTGTTCGCTCGCAAGGCGATTTTAGCAGAGTTGCTCACGCTAAGCCGCCGCCTACTGGGAGTGAATCTTAGCATCTTAAAATTGCGAACGACGTATTCGCAATTTTACGATTACAAACTTCTTAGCAGTTTCAGAGTAGCTTCAGACTTACTCGGCATCTGCGATCAGTTCAGTGCTTGTCGTTCCTGGTTTGACGTCACAAACACACCCAGCGTTCGCCCAGACACTCCCCCGTTTCTCCAGCCACTCCTGCGTTTTTTCCGGAAACGGTAGCGTTTTTTCCCACACGCCCATAAAACGGCCTGTTTCCGCCCAGAAACACCCATTTCCTGTCAATCACACTATGATCGCCTGAGCGAAGAAAAAGCCGTGAGTAAAAATCCTAACTTCATAGCAAATTTACTTGGCGCAGTCGCAGTGCGGACATTGCGCATGCGCACTAAGCGGAAAATCGCTGCGATGCGATGAAATTTACCGAGCGAACAACTCGGAATGAGGGCCCATGTGCACAGCAGGGGAGGCAGATTTAACATGTGCAGAGAGAGTTAGATTTGGGTGTGGTGTGTTCAATCTGCAATCTAAATTGCAGTGTAAAAATAAAGCAGCCAGTATTTACCCTGCACAGAAATAAAATAACCCACCCAAATGTAACTCTCTCTGCAAATGTTATATCTGCCCCCCCTGCAGTGCACATGGTTTTGCCCAACTGCTAAAAAATTTCCTGCTGCGATCAACTTGGAATTACCCCCATGGTACAGAGATCTACTATTCTGAAACTACCCTATTTCAGATAATTTACCACATCTCGTTCACTGGAACGTTGTCCCCCATCCTTGGGTGCTCTCGCTGTCACTTGCCCCTATACACTATCATGTCAGCAGCCAGGAGGCAGCAAAATACGAGTTTGAAGAAGGACAGCAGCATGCCGATTCCATCTAAGACCTAGGGGGTAATTCAGACCTGATCGTAGCCGCAACTTTGTTAGCACTTGGGCAAAACCATGTGCACTGCAGGTGGGGCAGATATAACATTTGCAGAGAGAGTTAGATTTGGGTGTGTTATTTTGTTTCTGTGCAGGGTAAATACTGGCTGCTTTATTTTTACACTGCAATTTAGATTTCAGTTTGAATACACCCCACCCAAATCTAACTCTCTCTGCACATATTATATCTGCCCCCCCTGCAGTGCACATAGTTTTGCCCAACTGCTAACAAAGTTGCTGCTACAATCAAGTCTGAATTACCCCCCTAGTTACATGTGGTTGTCGTAGAGAAGGAGAATAAATACATTCTTTCAATTAACTGATTGTAAAGCCGCATCTCCAGGTGTTTCAACTTGTGATCAATTAGAGCAGGGGTGGGCAATTATTTCAGCTGAGGGGCCACTTGACATTTCCTGTCAGTATCCGAGGGCCACTTACAAAATAGCAGCTCCCCCCACTTGCCAAAAATATAGGGATGTGCTTCATGTGGAAGGGGTGTGGGCAAAAAATAATACAGATTAATATTAGGCTGCACAATAGTCTCCATTATTCAAATTGCGCCACACAGCGCCACTTACTCACACTACACCAGAAATAGCCCCTTTTACACAGTATGGAAGGTAGAGCCCCTTTTACACATTATAGCAGGTAGAGCCCCCTTTTACACATTAACATTTTATTTAGGCTAATTATTGTGCAGCAAGCAAATTATCCAGTGTCCTATGACCCCTGGGGAAAGGTGTGACACAGTGACAGAACCCGGGGAGGGGGGTTGACAGTGACAGAACACGGGGTGTGTGACAAGGTGACAGAACACGGTGGGGGTGACACGTTGACAGAACACGGGGGGGGGGGGGTGACACGGTGACAGAACACGGGGGGTGTGACACGGTGACAGAACACGGGGGGGGGTGACACGGTGACAGAACACGGGGGGTGTGACACAGTGACAGAACACGGGGGGGGGGTTATACGTGACAGAACACGGGGGTGACATGGTGACAGAACACGGGAGGGGTTGGTACAGCGAGAGCTAAGATCTCTCCCCCAAACCTAAAAACAGACTGACGCCACTGCCCGCACACACAAATATACGCACACTATCACACACACACACACACACACACACACACACACACACACACACACACACACACACACCTTTCTTTCTCTCACTCACTTTTCCCATTAACTTTACTGATCTGGCTGGCTGGCAGTGGCAGGAAGGATGGATCTATTCTGTACAAGTCTGGCTCTTGTCCCGTGTAGCTCCGCCCCCTGAGGTCCCATGTTGCCCCGCCCCCTCCTCGACACGTAGCTCCGCCCCTTTTCGGCTGAACCCAGCCGTTGTCACTGGGGACTCTGGAGGAGGGAGGAGGCTGCTACAACGCAGCAGCAGGGGAGAGAGGCGACGCCGGCAGCTTGGAGGTACTGCAGCTCAGAGCAATGACAAGCAGCTCAGCCGTTCGGGCCGCTTGTCATTGCTCGCTGGTGGGAGGCAGTGGGCCGGACAGGATCGGTTTGCGGGCCGCATCCGGCCCGCGGGCCGTATTTTGCCCACCCCTAAATTAGAGCGTCTCTTGGCATTGAGGTCTATTCCGATATGATGGGTGGATTGGTAATATGTAGATGCAGCTGCATCTGCTTGAGTTGCTCATATACATCTATTCTCTTCACACCTCAAAATAATTGCATTTGTTTTGCACTTTGCCATTTCCATTGATTTATATATGAACAGCTTCTATTGTGTGTCTGTTATATAAACCCTTTTCTCATTATTGTGGTTCCTTCAACATTTGTTATCACTTAGAAATCAGAATGCTTACAGGGAAATGAGTAAACCCATTTGATATGTTTTATGTGGCATTAGTGCTCATGTAAGAAGTTGAACCCTTTCTTTGGTAGGTGGGAGAGGGAGGTATTTTCTCCCTTAAAATCTTTTTTCATGTTTATGTGGTTTTGCTGTAGAAATCTACATGCACTTGAACTGAACAATGGGGGTAATTCCAAGTTGATCGGAGCAGGAAATTTTTTAGCAGCTGGGCAAAACCATGTGCACTGCAGGGGGGGCAGATATAACATTTGCAGAGAGAGTTAGATTTGGGTGTGTTATTTTGTTTCTGTGCAGGGTAAATACTGGTTGCTTTATTTTTACACTGCAATTTAGATTGCAGATTGAACTCACCACACCCAATTCTATCTCTCTCTGCACATGTTATATCTGCCCCCCTGCAGTGCACATGGTTTTGCCCAACTGCTAAAAAAATTCCTGCTGCGATCAACTTGGAATTACCCCCAATACGTACAATGCTGAGTAATATGTTGACACTTTGTAAATAAAAGACATAATAGAAAAAATAATACAGATGTATCCTTATACACCACTGATTTTTGCTCCATATGGTGTGAGATGCCTTGTGTATATGCTCCGCATTGGGTAGTGAATCCCATGCTTGCATGCTTTTTCCTGAACTATATTCAATAACTGTCGGAAGCTGCCATCTTGTCGGAAAGATGGCAGCTTCCGACAGTTTCAGGTCGGAAGGGGTTCCGACCTATTCATTAGGGCCCTGTTTATTCCGACAAGTCGGGAAACCTGTCGGAATGCACGCTGATCGGCGGCTTCAGCCGCCGATCAGCGTGCATTGTCGGAAGGCGGGGCCAAACCCGACAGGTTTTAGCCCCGTTTCCGACAATCTCAATCCGACTTTTAAAAAAGTCGGATTGAGATGAGGGAGCTGAGAGCAGGAGACGGGGGGTAGCAGTGCTGCAGTGGGGAGAGCAGGAACCCAGCGGCAGCGGCCACCCGGCTCCAGCAAGCGAGGTCCCGCTTGCTGGAGCCGGGTGGACGCCGCCGTGAGCCTCCGCTGATGCAGCCGCTGCTCGCTCTGTCTCCTCCTCTCCGTCTCCCCTCCTCCGCTGCTCTCCCGCTGCTGCCCCCGCTGCCACAGACATCTCTATCACGGCAGCCGCTGACAGCTCCCCTCTTCTCGGCGCCGCTGACAGTTCCCACCGCCACTGCTGTCAGCGCACCCGGCAGCCGCTGACAGCAGTGGCAGGACAAGACACCGGGAGTGGCCAAATCCAACAGTCGTATTTGGACGCTCTTTGAATAGGGGTTGTCGGGTCCATTCCGACAGCTGCATGTCGGAATGGACCCGACTCTTATTGAATATACCCCATAGTCACACATAAATTCACCTGGAATTATATACTTGGAATTTAGGATTAGTATTTTTGTCACAAAGGAATTACTATAAAAACACATATTAAGTATAAGGAAGAGTGGCTTGAGGCATGATGTGGGTCACTCATATTGGATTTGTTTTTTTTGTTTTTTTTTGCATTTTTACCCAGATTGCTTAGCTCTTTCAAAATTTTGCATCATAATTTGCTTATAGTGTACTATGGTCCTGATTCATGTTTGTAAGTAAAGCCAAAAAAGCAAGCAACTGGGCAAAACCATGTTGCACTGCAGGTGGGGCAGATATAACATGTGCAGAGAGAGTTAGATTTGGGTGGGGTGTGTACAAACTCAAATCTAAATTGTAGTGTAAAAATAAAGCTGTCCAATAATATTTGTGGGCTACATGCAAATGCAGCCAGTATTTACCCTGCACAGAATTCTTTTTAAATGTATTTGCTCCCCTTGCATGGCAACATGGATTGTTCCAGACACAGTTACTTGCTTTATTGCTTCACTTACAAATATGAATCAGGCCGTAGGATTCATATTTTTTTCGCAAAGGATTTGGTATAAATTTGCATAGGTCTGTGGCGTAACAAACGGGATATAGGTGTCTGAATTTTAAGTAGCACATATGTTAAACCTAGCATATACACTTGTCTGCAGCAAAGATACGTCTGAGTGAACGTATACAAAGATATGTAGCTCAGAATGGCCGCACCTAACTCTTGTGAGGACGCCTATACAGTATTTACACATTAGTGCTCAGCGATCGTCTCTCCAAGCATGATGAACAGCATGTGCAAGATACTGTATGTTTACTATGGGGCTGATTCGGAGATGGACGCAGCTGCGTGTCTGTACGCAGCGGCCACATCCATCTGGTCATTCGAAGGGCGGCGACACAGCATTTCGTGGGCGTGACGGACCGAAGGGGGCGTGCTGGGAGCATTTTCAGGGCACCTGCATGATATCACACGCAGCTGCTCGGATTATAAAAATGGTGGTGGACCACATGACAGCGCAACCAGGCTGCGATGCCAGTGGTCAACCCTAATTCAGTGTGTCCGCAGTTACATTGCAGATGCATCGTGAGGCGGTACCTCACACATGCTGGGCGGCCTTGCTCTGTGCTGTGAGGAGAGGGACGCATATGCAATGCAGCGATCTGTATCCATCTCTGAATAAGTGTATAGTATATGGATACAAATTGTGGGCATGTGCAGTTTGTAAGCGTATCTATATGTCACACATAAGCACCCTTACAGTATATGCAACTCATATATCAGGTCCATAGTGTACATGATAATGTATAATGTGTTGTAGCCTCACTCACTATATATTCTGTGTGCTTTACAGGTGAAGCAGATCATGGAAGAGGCTGTGACCAGGAAGTTTGTACATGAAGACAGCAGTCACATCATCGCTCTGTGCGGTAGGTGAATTTGACTCATATTTAAAATAGGAAATTGGGATAATGGAATCAATTCTGCAGCTTATTTTACCTTTACTTTGTCAGTATGGCATCTAGCACAGCAAATGGTTTCTTTTAATTGGACTAAGTTGTCAGAAAACGTTTTTCTTAGCCTGGTCATGTAAGGATATATATTGCTATCATTTCCTTATAAAGGAGTGCTATAATTTTTGTACTATTCCATAGGTGTGTCTAATTACTAATGAAGTTCATTAAACACTACCAGACATTTATCTAATCCTAGCTACAAATGGATTGTGGTTAAGCCTGCACTCTTCAAACAATCTCAGCTATACATCTCATAGCTGGTCTGGAGGAATTGAGCCAGCAGCATGCAGGAGCGTGCAGACTCTAGTGGAGGCATAGCATGACTCATGGCAGTGAGAGCAACACTCTTGTTCTGGACTGCCTGCCATCCAGTTCTATCCTCTTTCAATGTCATGCACAGCGTGGCAGGTGTGCGCAGCATCTGTTGACTGCTAAATAGCAGTAGTGAATGGGGCTTACTGTACCTCCCCAGCTGCCTGACTGATTGGGAAAATGCAGTACATAAGGCAGGACAGAGACATGAAATTATGACTATTCCCAAAAAAGGTCTGATATAGATAGTGTAGGCCATCAGGAGGAACATTATACACCCCTGCTAAAGCTGGGAAATTGAACCCTGTATTTCCACTTACAAATGGGTACAATAGCACAAAATTAGGGTCCCAATGCTACAAAATGGTATTAGCTCAGTGGATGTGACTTTTCCCATCTTTGAAAATTATCTAATATCTGAAAGTAAGGATGTGGGTAACATAAAGAGATTTCATGCAGACATGTAGCTAGTAATTCTCTCAATATGTATGTATGTATGTATGTATGTGTGTGTGTGTGTGTGTGTGTGTGTGTGTGTGTGTGTGTGGGATCCAACACTCGGCTACATCCTAAGTAACCAACAGTCCCAGTGCCTACTAAAAGTAATGTACAGCACAGTCAGCAGGGATGGTTCTCAAAGGGTTTTACAGCAGCCACCATGTTTCAGTCTAATGTTTACAGATATTGATCTTTCATCAGAGACCAAAACATGCAGGTCTGGCTGGGGAATGCTGTGGCTGAGTGTGTGCGCTGCCCAATGACATCACACGCCGCGCCGAACCCAGAAACATGCTGTTTTGTCCTGCACATTCTGGCATGATCTCGATGTTTAAGAAAAGCTGTTCCACTGTATGTTTTGGTCAATGAAGAAAGAATCATATCTGAACTGCAAGACTGCACACATCATGGCTGGTGTGTCATTTATTCATGGTTGAAAGGACCCTTTGAGTACACACACACGTATGTAAACATTTTAGGATCCTGATAACGGCCCTCATTCCGAGTTGATCGCTCGCTAGCTGCTTTTAGCAGCATTGCACACGCTAAGCCGCCGCCCTCTGGGAGTGTATCTTAGCTTAGTAGAAGTGCGAACGAAAGGATCGCAGAAGTGCTAAAAAAAAGATTGTGCCGTTTCTGAGCAGCTCGAGACTTACTCCTAGCTAGCGATCACTTCAGACTGTTTAGTTCATGACTTGACATCACAAACACGCCCTGCGTTCGGCCAGCCACTCCCCCGTTTGCCCAGCCACTGCTGCGTTTTTATCGGGCACGCCTGCGTTTTTACACACACTCCCTGAAAACATTCAGTTTCCGCCCGGAAACACCCACTTCCTGTGCAATTGAAAAGCGTCGCTAGACCTTGTGTGAACTGCATAGTTTTGTGTGAAAGTACGTCGCGCGTGCGCACTGCGCACCATACGCATGCGCAGAAATGCTGCTTTTTTCCCCTAATCGCCACGCTGCGACCGAAAGCAGCTAGCGATCAACTCGGAATGAGGGCCAACATGAGTTGCCGGAGATGCGGGACTTTGTGCGAGTCTGCCTGGTTTTTTTTTGTGTGTTTTTTTTCTAAAGCAACAATCATTTAAAAGGCAAAACCAGGTTAGTTTTACCTTGTAAATGATTGCTGCTTTAAAAAAACAGGTATATTCGTACAAAGTCCAGCACCTTCGGCAGCCCACAGGCTATTACATTTAGCCCCAAGTGTTATTAATCCTACTTGTATCTATCTATATTTAGATATCTAATGGAAATAAAAACATGCACTAGTAAAATGTAAAACAAGTTATTCTCATTGCTTTCAACATATTTCAGCACCATAGACAGCTCCCTGATAGGCAAGCCTTTATGCATTTATTCTACAAATTAGATTATGACCAAGCTGAAAAAGAGACATTTCACTGTTTTAATATTTTTGGTGCCCAGTATGGAGGAAGTTGTGTCTATGAACAAAAATGATCTAAGCATTATATGCAGTAAAAGTGTTATAATGATTGATACTATGTATAATTTTTTTGTAATGCTATACATTGCAGATATTACTAGAGCTACAGTTGACATTGAAAAGATTTAGACATTGACTAAAGCTGGGTACACACTAGACGACATTTTTAATTATTTGGCCAATTCCAACGGATCAGAATGACAAATAATTTAAATCGTCCAATGTGTCAGCTCTATCACGGTGCCGATGCTCATTCCCGCTAGTCGTTTGTCGCTTCTTCTGACCTTTGAACATGCAGAAAGATTTGTAAATATCGTTACCAACAGCATACTCTTGGATGTGGCCACTGACAATATCTTTCGTAAGATTGCACAGTGTGTATGCACTATATCATTTGTCCGGGAGTTCGAAGGAAATCGTTGACAACATAGAATTGTTTACCCACAGACAAAACCCATACCATTGAGGTGCATCTGTCAGGGTCCCTGAGTATGCCCAGTACAACTCTACTGTATGTAATCTGTATAAATCTATTGAACTCTACAATGTGCAGTGCAGATTCTCACTTCACCCACTTCCATCTGGGTGGAGACCAATTTCCATTAATTACTGGGCTGTTTAAACACGTATCTACCATGTACAGACTAGTAGTCAGTGGCATATTATTGTGTCTCTTTGCCTCTGATTCTGCAACACTTGTGTTTCCGCTGGCTGACTCCCACGTTTGGCTGACTACTCCATAGACTCTTACTCTCTGGCTTTGTCTCACTATTCCTCTGGCGCTTACCCCTCCAGCTTTGTCTGACTACTCGTCTGGCTCTTTTTTTATTGGCTTGGCTATAATCCTATGTGCTGGCACTTATTATCTAGCTTTATATGACCACTCTCTGCCCAAAGCAACATTGTGTGTTCCCTGTGTATTCCAGCTTCCCAGCCCGAGCACTGAACAGCCAGATCTGTTCCATTTGTCCAGCCATGTCCATAGCCAAATTGTAAACTGTGCATGGCCAGTTTTCACACCACACATATCAGTCTAATCTTGGTAGACGTTGCTGGTTCTTCTTTTAAATGTTTGAGGCTTCTTTGCATCAGAGGACACAACACCAATCATTGTGCTCTCTGTGAAATTCATATGCTTCTTACGTAAAGAGAAAGGTTGAGAGGTGAGAGAGTCCTGAGTCAGAGTCGCAAAAATGGAAACAGCACATAGCTGCCGTATTGTCTTCTTCCCTCTGATCTCTTCCGATTGCTAATCCTTCTTTCATATCCTAATGAATATGACTCAGGCAATGCTTTTATCAGCACAGTACACGGTGTACCTGCATCTTAGCTTTCACAACAAAGCCCTAATCAGTGTGGAAAAAATACAAAATGGTACTTAATATGGTAGTAAAAAAGGCTAACGATTAAATTAGCAACATTTTTTTTTCTTTTAAGAATTGCTTTCATGTAGACAATGAACACATGATTTTAGCTTTATACACTCAGCACCTGTTACATATTTTTGCATGAGGATCGAGCTACAATGTGTATCTTACTTTCTACACAGCAGTACCTAGGGTAATTAGGTTAATTACTCTTAAAGTGGCTGGGTAATTCTTTTCGATGTTCCTTTTACCAGTGTTATAGTCAATCTAAGAGCAGATTTTACGTACATTTTTCTTGCTGTTTGTACACATGAACACATAGTGTAAGCTGTAGCAACCAATCAGATTGTAGCTTTTATTATTCTGGATACACTAGACTTTTAAAAGATGATCTCTGATTGGTTGCTCTGGGTTAGTGTACAGCCTTGTTCTCTTCACATATTTTTCAACAGAGCACATGGTGGTGGACTATAGCTCATGAGATCAGAATACAATGTTGTACACCAGCCAGTGATGCAACTCCAACCAAGCAAACAGGGTATGTTTCAAATTCTACCATTCCGAGTTGTTCGCTCGTTGCCGATTTTCGCTATACTGCGATTAGTCGCTTACTGTGCATGCGCAAGGTTCGCAGAGCGCATGCGCTTAGTTATTTTACACAAAAGTTAGGTATTTTACTCACGGCATAATGAAGCTTTTTCATCGCTGTGCTGATCGAAGTGTGATTGAAAGGAAGTGGGTGTTCCTGGGCAGAAACTGGCCGTTTTATGGGAGTGTGCGGAAAAACGCAGGCATTCGAGTTGCAAAACGCAGTAGTGGCTGGAGAAACGGGGGAGTGGTTGGGCAAACGCTGGGTGTGTTTGTGACGTCAAACCAGGAACGAAAAGGACTGAGCTGGTCGCAATGGCTGAGTAAGTCTGGAGCTACTCAGAAACTGCTAAGAAATTTCTATTCGCAATTCTGCTAATCTTTCGTTCGCACTTGTGCTAAGCTAAGATACACTCCCAGAGGGCGGCGGCTTAGCGTGTGCAATGCTGCTAAAAGCAGCTAGCGAGCGAACAACTCGGAATCACCCCCATAGTCCAATACCCACAGAAACTTGAGTGCTGATAGCATCATGGCTGTCACACATTTATTACTGGTCAGTGACTTAAGGCCATATAGACCACTCTCTCCGCAGTGAGTAGAAGTTTCAAAGTATAGTTTATGGTCACATAAATTGCAAAGAGGAAAAACAACTCTTTTTTATGGGGCACTCTTAGAATAAAAATTTATGACTGAATAAAAGTCAATGAAATCGATCCTTTATAGGCATATCTTATGTTGCAATTCATAAACATCACATAATAGCCAACCTTTAACAGCGGACTGAAAACAAAACAAAACTCAATTCAGCCATTTCCAACCCTGGATCAGGATTTGTCTGACTCTAGATAAGCCAAATGGACAGTATATGGGGGGTCATTCCGAGTTGATCGCACGTAGCAACTTTTTGCTGCCCGTGCGATCATCTAGACGCCGCCTATGGGGGAGTGTATTTCTGCATAGCAGGGCTGCGAATGCTTGTGCAGCCCTGCTATACAAAAAAAGATTCCTGTAAAACAAGACCAGGGTAAGAGTTACTTACCCTGTGTGATTGATCCAGCGATGCATGTCCCGGGATTGACGTCAGACATCCGCCCTCCAAACGCCTGGACACGCCTGCGTTAGACTCACCACTCCCCGAAAACGGTGAGTATCTGTCCTGGAATGCCTCCCTGCTGTCAATCTTCTTGCGATCGCGCTAGCGATCACTTTCTTCTTTCTTCTGGTCGTTGCCCGGCGACGGCTGTTACTGGGCAATGACACGCGTGCGCTTTGCGGGCACTGCGCAGCCGCAGTCCCGCCCCGTTTGCACCGCTGTAACAACCAGCAGTGTGCGAACGGGTCGGAATGACCCCCATGGTGCAGACATAGGGCCTAATTCAGTAAGGATTGCAAATTCTGCTTTGTTTCTGATCGCGCCACCGTGTTTCTGATCGCGCCACCGTGATCACGCCACACCACGCCTCCCGTTTCATTGGGGCTGCCATGTTTCTGATCGCGCCACAGTGATCACGCCACACCACGCCTCCCGTTTCAGTGGGGCCACCCCCGCAGCGCTTCGTCTCCGCCTAAGAAACGGAACCTTGCCACCCCCACCCCGCGAATGCCTCTGCCTGATTGACAGGCAGAGACAATCACGTTTTCTGCGGCACCCCGCAGAAAATGCGGGCGCGTGCACAGGACGGGCGCTTACTGCGATCCAACTTAAATTAGGCCCATAGTTCAAAAACTCACAAACAGCCAAGGTAGAAGTCCCCATGTGGTGCCCAAAGTACTTTCCACAAAAAAATACAGGCAAATACAAAAGGGGGGAGCGATATTAGTGTACTGAGTCCCCAATCTGGGTACTTAGTCTGCGACCCGGTTAAGTTTGGCATTAGTGATAAGGGTGCTGTGGGCTGGCTCCAAAATACTCTGTCTCCCTGGAAGGGCTCTTTGTGGGTTAATTGTGCTTTTAACCTTTCCTGTGTGTGTGTGTGCTGTCACATTTTCATTATGTCAGGCAAAGAGTGTGTTCCTCTTCCCCAGGGAGCTCACTACTATGTACTCAGTGTAGTGCACCTTCTCAGGCTAGCAAGACTGAACCAGTGTGGCTGGATTCCCTCAAAGGAATGATTTCTAATATTTCTAATAAATTGTCCCGAAATGAGAAAGAGACGCAATACTTAAGATAGTCTGTGGAAGAGATTATGAACAGAGACTCAGTCCCCAAACAAGTGTCTCAGTCCCTTGCCATTTGTCCACAAAAATGAACTCTGGCCCATATCCTGCAGTCTGACTCTGATGCTGAGGGGTCAGACTTGAAGGAGGGGGATTCAGAAGGGGGGGACGCTGCTTTGTCACAGGGAATACAGGCTCTTATAGAGGCTATCAGAGATGTGCTACTAATTCCTGATAAGGTGACAGAGGAGTGTGAGGAATCTTATTTTAATATAAAAATGAAGTCCTCACTCACTTTTCCTGTGTCAAAGGAATTGAATACCCTGTTTGAAGAACCATGGGTAAATCCTGATAAGAAATTTCAAATCCCTTAAAGGTTACTCTCATCTTTTCCTTTTCCTACTGAGTATAGGAAAAAATGGGAAAGTCCACCGATAGTGGATGCTTCTGTGTCCAGGTTGTCACGGAAGATTGTGTTACCCATCTCTGGTGCAGCTTTCCTGAAGGACGATGCTGATCATAAGATTGAGACTACACTCAAATCCTGGTACACAGTGGCTGGGGTGGCTCAAAGACCCACTATAGCATGTGCGTGGATTACAAAAGCCATTGCTAAATGGTCGGGAAATCTTATTGAAGGGTTGGATTTCCTATCTAGGGGGGAGGTTGTGTTACTCCTGCAACATATACAGGACTCTGCGTTCTTTATGGTGCAAGCCAGAAAAGAAGTAGGTTTGCTTAATGCACGTACCACTGCTATGGCAGTGTCAGCACGCAGGGGCTTGTGGTTACGCCAGTGGACTGCGGACACGGACTCCAGGAAAGGCGTGGTTGGCCTACCCTTCACAGGAGAGGCCTTATTTGGAGATGAACTGGACAAATGGATCTCCAAAGCTACTATGGGTAAGTCCACATATCTTCCTTCTGCAGCTCCCCCAACCAGGAAGACCTACTCAGGACCTACCCTACAGTCCTTTCGGACTGCCAAATTTAGGGCAAAGTCAGAGGATCTTCTACTGCCACCAGAGGTACTAGAGGTAAACCACGCAAACCAGCAGCTGCCGGTTCTCAGGAACAGAGCTCCAGTTCTGCTTCCTCAAAGCTTTCTGCATGACGGTGGACCGTGTGGCCTGGAAGACTGGCAGGTGGGAGCCCAACTAAAGAATTTCAGTCACATGTGGACAGCATCATGCCAGGATCCCTGGGTCATAGATCTTATTTCCCATGGATACAGACTGGAGTTTCAGGAGCTCCCTCCTCACAGATTCTTCATAACAAGCTTACCAGCTTCACAAGAGGCAAGTATAACCTTACATGATGCCATTCAAAAACTGGTACCGACTCAGGTCATTGTTCCAGTTCCACCTCATCTGCGCAACAAGGGGTACTATTCCAACTTGTTTGTGGTACCGAAACCGGATGGTTCGGTGAGACCGATTTTGAATCTAAAGTCGTTGAACCCGTACTTACGAGTGTTCAAATTCAAGATGGAGTCTCTGAGAGCGGTGATCTCAGGTCTGGAGGAGGGCAAATTCCTAGTGTCTCTGGATATCAAGGATGCGTACCTTCACATTCCGATCTGGCCACCTCCCCAAGCTTATCTACGCTTTGCACTACAGGACTGTCACTACCAGTTCCAGGCCCCGCCATTTGGTCTCTCCACAGCACCGAGGGTGTTCACCAAGGTGATGGCAGAGATGATGTTTCTCCTTCGCAAGCAGGGAGTGAACATAATTCCGTACCTGGACGATCTTCTGATAAAGGCATCGTCCAGGGAAAGGTTGTTGGACAGCAGTGGGATCACAACCAGACCACTCCTGGATCATGGGTGGATTCTAAATCTTCCGAAATCTCAATTAGAGCCAACTCGGAGGCTCCCATTTCTGGTAATGATACTGGACACAGAGTTGCAGAAAGTTTTTCTTCCATTGGAAAAGGCATTGGTAATCCAGTCGATGGTTCGGGATGTCCAGAAGCCAACCCGGATGTCGGTGCATCTATGCATTCACTTTCTGGGGAAAATGGTGGCCTCTTACGAGGTGCTTCAGTACGGAAAGTTTCATGCGAGGCCCTTACAGCTGGATCTGTTGGACAAATGGTCCGGATCGCATCTTCACATGCACCAGATCATCCATCTGTCGCCAAAGGCCAGGATCTCCCTTCTGTGGTGGCTTCAGACTTCTCACCTAATCGAGGGCTGAAGGTACGGGATTCAAAATTGGATTCTGCTAACCACAGACGCAAGCCTCAGAGGTTGGGGAGCGGTCACCCAGGGGGTGCAGTTTCAAGAAAGATGGTCAAGTCAGGAAGTCGTCCTTCCAATCAACATTCTCAAACTCAGGGCTGTATACAACGCCCTTCTGCACGCCTCATATCTTCTTCAAGATCGTGCCATTTAGGTTCAGTCGGACAATGTGACGGCAGTAACATACATAAACCGACAGGGAGGAATGAAGAGCAGTACAGCAATGTCAGAGGTATCAAGAATTCTCCTCTGGGCAGAGAAACACACTGGGGCATTGTCGGCGGTCTTCATTCCGGGAGTAGACAACTGGGAAGCACACTTCCTCAGCAAACACGACCTGCACCCGGGGGAGTGGGGCCTTCACCTGGAGGTGTTCAGGTGCTTGACACGTCGATGAGGATGTCCACAAATAGACATGAGCATCTTGTTGAGACGAGAGGCCATCAAGTGGTATTGTTCCATGTCGAAAGACCCACAGGCAGTGGAAGTGGACACTCTGACGACTGGGTCTATCAGATGGTGTACGTGTTCCCTCCACTTCCGCTGATCCCAAGAATTCTGAAAAGAATAAAAAGGGAAAAAGTTCAAGCAATTCTCATTGCTCCAGATTGGCCAAGAATGGCCTGGTACGTGGACCTTCTGGAGATGCTCCTGGAAAATCCGTGGCCTCTTCTGCAACAGGGCCCGTTCGTCTATCAAGACTTGACATGGCTTCGTTTGACGGCATGGAGGTTGAAAGGCTTCTAGCCAGAAGAGGGATTCCTGACAAGGTCATCCCGACTATGATTCAAGCCAGGAAGGGGGTAATGTCTAAACATTACCACCGTAGTAGGAAGAAATATGTCTCTTTGTCTGAGAGCACGAAATATTCTGCTGTGAAATTTCATCTGGGACGATTCCTGCTTTTTCTGCAGTCGGGTGTGGGTGTGGGCCTACGTCTGGGCTCCATAAAAGTCCAGATTTCGGCCTTGTCTATTTTCTTTCCGAAACAATTGGCGTCTCTTCCTGAGGTCCAGACGTTCTTGAAAGGGGTTCTGCACATCCAGCCTCCCTTTGTGCCTCCCACGGCACCTTTGGATCTCAATTTGGTGCTGCAGTTCCTCCAATCGGACTGATTTGAACCTTTACAGGAAGTAAACGTAAAATATCTTACATGGAAGACCGTCACACTGTTGACCTTGGCTTCAGCAAGACGTGTGTCAGAACTGGGGGTGTTGTCTCACAAGAGTCCCTATTTAATCTTCCATGAAGACAGAGCTGAACTCAGGACTCGTCAGCAATTTCTTCCTAAGGTGGTGTCGGCGTTTCACATCAACCAATTGTGGTTCCAGTTCTGACCGACGCCTCTGTTACTTCAAAGTCTTTGGATGTTGTGAGGGCTTTTAAAGTGTATGTGAAGAGAACGGCTCATCACAGGAAATTGGACTCGCTGTTTGTTCTTTGCGATCCTAATAAGATTGGGTGTCCTGCTTCAAAGCAG
This sequence comes from Pseudophryne corroboree, assembly GCF_028390025.1. Lineage (NCBI taxonomy): Eukaryota > Metazoa > Chordata > Amphibia > Anura > Myobatrachidae > Pseudophryne > Pseudophryne corroboree. The sequence continues at coordinate 899,944,378 of NC_086445.1, read as the reverse complement.
TCTATTGCACGCTGGATCAGGCTCACTATCCAGCATGCTTATTCCATGGCAGGCTTGCCGGTTCCAAAACCTGTACAGGCCCACTCTACTAGGTCAGTGGGCTCTTCGCGGGCGACTGCCCGGGGTGTCTCGGCTTTACAGTTCTGCCGAGCAGCTACTTGGTCAGTTCGAATACATTTAAAAAGTTTTACAAGTTCGATACCTTGGCCTCTGAGGAACTTCAGTTTGGTCAATCAGTTCTGCAGTACCCTCAGCACTCTCCCACCCAGTTTGGGTGCTTTGGTACTTCCCCATGGTACTAAATGGATCCCCAGTATCCTCTAGGTCGTAAAAGAAAATAGGATTTTAATTACCTACCAGTAAATCCTTTTCTCGTAGTCCATAGAGGATACTGGGGTGCTTCGTTCTTCCTGCACTGTTACTTGGTTAAGTATTGTTGTTTGGTTCAGCTGTTGCTGTTCCTGTTTCAAGTTTGGTTAGCATGGCTTTCCTCTTGTTTTTTGTGTGCTGGTTTGGAATCTCACCACTATCCTTTTATATTCTTCTCTCAAAGTATGTCCGTCTCCTCGGGCACAGTTTCCTAGACTGAGTCTGGTAAGAGTGGCATAGAGGGAGGAGCCAGCCCACACTATCAAATTTTTAAAGTGCCCATGGCTCTTGGTGGACCCGTCTATACCCCATGGTACTAAATGGATCCCCAGTATCCTCTACGGACTACGTGAAAAGGATTTACCAGTAGGTAATTAAAATCCCTTTATTTGCTAGTTAGAGTTACAGCACAGGTACCATTTATTATAAATAATAAAATGAAAGCACCAAACAGTGGGCCTGATTCAGATGTGGTTGTTCTGGCTGTTGCATTTGCTATCTTTTGCTGTACGCAATTGTGATTATATGTTGATTATGGGCAGAAGCTAACCTGAGCATAGGGACACCCACTGCTGTCTCTTCAATTCCGTTCACCACGTATATTTGTTGATACATCGGTTCCATCATCGCAAATTGGAACTTGTTGCAGGGTCTTGAGTGCCTCTGATGATGCGCAGGCTGAGCTTCTCTCCTGGGAAGCAGAAGGCTCGCCAGTAACAAGTAAGATCACAACTGCTAATTTATGCGCGCCCAGAAAATGCCTTCTGAACGGCCATGACATGCCTGCATTTGGCCAACCAATCCTCGTTACCACCCCCAAATGCTGTCTTCCTGTCACTAACTTTGCGACAAATTCCTTGGTGCGACCACTATAGCAATTCAATGGCTGCGCATGCGCACTGTGGCTCAGAGCAAGAAAACATCAGCTGATTTGCTTACAATAGCAGCATCTGAATGAGGGCCAGTATCCACTTCAGTTTAAATTAGCTTAGTAAAATTGCCATCACCACCTCTCTGGCAGGAAACATCACACCCTGGCTACACCTATAGTAAAATACTCTTTTCTTTCTTGGTAATGAAATTGGAGTTCTGCTGTTACAAGGGGATGCATTTAATTTGCCAGCTGTTGGGATCCCGGCGGTCAGGATACCGACAGTGAAATCCCGCTAGCTGACAATGCCGCCAGCGGCGAACCAGGAAAATCCCCATTTGGGGCATGGCGAACGCAGCGAGCCCGCAAAGGGACTCTTAGCACTCGCCCTGCTGCCGGCAGGGATGCCACTGTCGGGATATTGACAGCCGGCATCCCGTCCGCCGGTAAAACATACTGAATCCGCAACAAGTGATGTCCCACTTCCACAAGTCACTCGACCACCTCCGAGTTGTAGTATGATAACTTGCTCTGATAAAAGCAGATAAACAGAATTGCTAGCTGAAATCTCCATTTGTTACAAAACACCAAACAGTAAACAGCTGTCACATGTGTCATATTTAATTGATGTCATAGAACACCTTATAAATGTATTTTGTTTTATCTAACTAATGAAAATTGATTCTCCAAATCAATTATCCAGCTTGAAAATTATATGCAATTGTTGTGCTTTGTGGCCTACAGTATATTTGTGTTTTATTTGTCTCCCTTAATTTTTGGGCTTCCTTGTGTAACGTTACATTATGTAAGAAGATGTATTTGCTGCTTGCTGTTAATCTGGTGTTAAATTGTCTACACGAGAAAACGTTTTTTTAGTTATATTTTTCTGGTGAACAGCGTGCAGTCCTCACATTCAGGCTAAATAGCTTGTTATCCTGATGACATTGACCTAAACAAGTCAGCGTAGTTATGGTAACCTCCTACTTGCAGCTCAGTGTAGTGTTAAATGGTTCACTTTGCTGGGCTTGCTACGTCCGTCAGAGCGGTAATGGCACAGTCACCACATATATGAGTAATTATACTGTCCTGTTCCTTAATCTAAACAGTAGTATGCCCCTGGTTACTGTTTTCTTTTATTCTAAAAGATATATGGCTAATTTTTAACATTAGCCTTATAGACACTTCAGTATTTGTTTTGTGTATAATGATTACCCAGGCTGTATTTGACCTGTCAGTATCTTGCAGCACGCTGAAGACTTGAACAGTTATAGAGTGAAATCACACTTAATACTGCTGCATGCTATAATTGTTGGATAAAATACAAAACACAGTACAGTATATAAGGCAGGGCCGAAATTTTCGTCACCCAGGGCAAGACAGTAATTTGCCCACCCCCCCACCCGTCACACTAAAATAATCAGATTAATATTAAGAAAAAAAGGGTGTACTATTGGACGATATTGCCCCATGTGCCCCAAATGCCCTAAGCGTCTCTGGGGGTCATTCCGAGTTGATTGCTCGCTGTCGATTTTCGCAGTGCAGCGATCAGGTGAAAAAAGGGCAAAACTGCACATGCGTATGCACCGCAATGTGCAGGCACGTCGTATGGGTACAAAGCGGTTCGTTGCTGAGCGATGGATTTAACAAAGAATCCATTCGTACAGCTGATCGCAGGGAGGTTGACAGGAAGAGGGCGTTCATGGGTGTCAACTGACCGTTTTCTGGGAGTGCTTGGAAAAACGCAGGCGTGTCCGGGCGTTTGCTGGGCGGGTGTCTGACGTCAATTCCGGACACAAACAGGCTGAAGTGATCGCAAGGGCTGAGTAAGTCCAGACCTACTCTGAAACTGCACAAAATGTTTATGCAGAGCTTGGCTGCAAAGGCGTTCGCACACTTGCAAAGCGAAAATACACTCCCCCGTGGGCAGCGACAATGCGTTTGCATGGCTGCGAAAAGTTGCTAGCGAGCGATCAACTCGGAATGAGGGCCTCTGTCACATGCCCCCCCCACAGTGTGTTCCACTACATGCCCCCATGTGTGTCCCCATACATTGCACTGCATCACTGCACTACATCATTACATTACATCAGTACACTACATGCCCCTATACGTTGCACTACATCACTAAACTACATCCCCATACACGCTGCACTACATCACTACACTAGATGCCTCTATACACTGCACTACATCCTCCAACATGCTGCATTGCATCACTGCACCACATGCCCCTATACACAGGGTTGGCTCTAGGCCTACTAGCGCCCTAAGCGAGAAAATTTCGAAGTCCCCCCCCCCACGCTCCTGGGAAAGTGGGTGTGGCCTCACAACTTTATATAATCAAACTATAAATAAATATATTTTCACACCCCCTCTACACACATAATTATCAGCCTTACACATATCACCCACAGTAGTGTTCCTTGCACATAATGTCTCCAGTATAGTGCCAGACACATAATGACCTCAGTAGTGCAGTGCCAGATACACATACGCCCTCAGTATTGCCAAATACACATACACCCCCAGTAGTGCCAAATACACATTATATGCCTCCAGCAATGCCAGATACACATATGCTCCCAGCATTGCAGTACCAGATACAAATTATATGCCCCCACAGTGAAAGATACATATTAAATGTCCCCACAGTGCCAGATACACATTATATGCCCCAGAGTACCAGGTACACATAGGTCCCCAGTAGTGCAGTGCCAGATACACATTATATGCCCCCAGCAGTGCAGTTCCAGATACACATTATATGCCCCCAGCAGTGCCATATACATATTATATGCCCCCAGCAATGTCAGATACACATTATATGCTCCCAGCAGTGCCAGATACACATTATATGCCCCCAGCAGTGCCAAATACACATTATATTCAGATACACATTATATGCCCCCAGCAGTGCCAGATACACATTATATGCCCCGAGCAGTGCCAAATACACATTATATGCCCCCACAGTGCCAAATACACATATGCTCCCAGTAGTACAGTGCCAGATACACATATGCCCCCAGCAGTTCAGTGCCAGATACACATTATATGCCCCCACAGTGCCAGATACACATTATGTGCCCCCACAGTGCCAGATACACATTATAGGTCCACAGCAGTTCCAAATACACATTATTTGCCCCCACAGTGCCAGATACACATGATATGCCCCCACATTGACAGATACACATTATATGCCCCCACATTGTCAGATACATATTATATGCCCCCACAGTGCCAGATGCACATAATATGCCCCCACATTTTCAGATACATGTGTACTCACAGTGCCAGATACACATAATATGCCCCCACAGTGCCAGATACACATGCCCCCCACAGTGCCAGATACACATAATATGCACCCACAGTGCCAGATACACATAATATGCCCCTCATTGTCAGATACATGTATATTCACTGTGCCAGATACACATAATATGCCCCCACAGTGCCAGATACACATGCCCCCCACAGTGCCAGATACACTTGGCCATTATACAGTGCCAGATACATATGCCCCCCACACAGTGCCAGATACACATGCCCCCCACACAGTACCAGATACATATGCCCCCCAAACAGTGCCAGATACATATTCCCCCCAAACAGTGCCAGACACATATGCCCCGCACACAGTGCCAGATACACATGCCCATCACACAGTGCCAGATACACATGCCCATCACACAGTGCCAGATGCATATGCCCCCCACACAGTGCCAGATACATATGCCCCCCAAACAGTGCCAGACACATATGCCCCGCACACAGTGCCAGATACACATGCCCATCACACAATGCCAGATACACATGCCCATCACACAGTGCCAGATACACATGCCCATCACACAGTGCCAGATACATATGCCCCCCACACAGTGCCAGATACACATGCCCATCACACAGTGCCAAATACACATGCCCCCATTGCTGCTTCTGTGTGAGGGGAGGAGAGCGAGACGTGAACCTCTCCTGCCCCTCAGTAACAGTGCCTAAAAACAACCGCTGGTCTGCCAGCCAGTCAAAGCTTGCGCTCTGGCAGCAGCTGCCGCTGCCGGTCCGCGAGCTCTGATTGGCTGACGGACCGGCGGCTGATTAAAGCGTGGCCTTAGGAGAGGCCACGCTGGCCGGCCACCCTTAGGAGTCGGCGCCCAGCGTGGCCTCTCCTAAGGAACGTGCCTGGAGCCGGCCCTGCCTATACACTATCCACCTACATGCTGCATTACATCACTACACTACATGCACCTATACACTGCACTACATACTTTATATGCTACCCTACATCACTACACTACATCCCCCTATATGCTACATTACATTCCCCTACACGCTGCACTACAACACGATACTACATGCCCCTAGTATATACTGCACTACACCACTACATCTTCTTCTATGCTACACTACATCCTCTCATCTGGGAGAGAAAGGGAAGGTTGAGACTGCTATCTGTGAGCACAGTGCAGATAATAAAGTCTGTTTTTAAACTTGCCACAAAGCTGCTGTAATTCCCTGTTTCTAGGGATAGTGATAATCGGTGAGAGTTGGAGGTTGTCCAGGCTCTAAGTTTGTACTGCCAAGTGGATGGCTGGCAAAGTGAGCCTTTGATTTCTGTAATGTCAGTGACTACACCTGTTAAGAAGCAGATGTCTGGAGCAGCGTGTCCTCTCAATGGTGTGTAGCCTGCAATTTGTTATTGGTTGGTGCCAGACAGGCAGACAGGATCGTAAGATGCTGGAGGACACATCGCCAACAGCCCACTTCTATAGCTTGCACGCTGCACCACACGCTAGTCGCTGCACTGCACGGCAAACAGTAGAGTCCGAGACAGGAACAGGCATAAGGGAGGTCCCAGGAATTGGAGCTCACTCGCACAGGATCAGAGTCAGCAGGAAGCGGTTAACATACCGCCAGTCGGGATCCTGCCGGTCACAATACCGACGTCAAAATCCCAACAGGCGGTGAAATGCCGCTGCCGCAATACCGGCAGCAAAGGCTATTCTCCCTCTGTGAGTGCTAACGACACCCATAGAGGAAAAAAATAACCTGTGGCGAGTGCAGCACTGCCGGTACCCTCCTCCTACTCCCTGCTCCTCTTTATCCTCTCTGTTCTCCTTTAAATACTGGGCCTGGTTACGGCCCTGTACAAGGCCTAGTTCAGAAATGTATGCGAACTAGATGGCTTACGTACATCTCCAATGTTTATTGATCTGCACACGTGCAGGATCTGTACTGTTCATGTGCAGATCTGTGTCTGTGATGATGACTGCCATGCTGCGGTCATTTGGGGGGAAAGAATGGGGAGTGACGGCCAGCGTTTCAGGAAACAGGGCCATACCGATCCCATTTCTGGGTCGCGCCAAGGCCAGTGGGGGATACGGTCATTAGGTCGACACAGCTTAGGTTGACAGTCATTAGGTCGACCACTGAAGGTCGACATGCATTAGGTCGACATGGTCAATAGGTCAACATGGTCAATAGGTCGACATGGTCAATAGGTCGACATTTACTAGTTTGACAGGTCAAAAGGTCGACATTAGTTTTTCACATTTTTTTTCTTAATTTTTTGGATTTTTTCATACTTAACGATCCACGTGGATTATGATTGGAACGGTAACCTTGCCTGAACCATGGCTAGTGAAACGAGCCATACGAGGGGACACGGTGCACTAATTGGGGTTCCCCGTCACTTTACAAAGAAAACTACACCAAAAACAGTAAAAAAAAACCATGTCGACCTTTTGACCTGTCAACCTACTACATGTCGATATAATGTCTATGTCGACCTATTGTCTCTGTCAACCTAATGAATGTCGATCTTCCATGGTCGACCTAATGACTGTCGACCTAAGTTGTGTCTATTCAACGACCCATACCCGGCCAGTGGCTGTATCCTTGGGTGCTTAACTGGCCCTGGCAGCGTGAAAGCACCAGCCATCCTGTGTAACCTGGGTATTATTCAGATGACTGACACTCACACAGTGGAGGTGATCTGATGCTGTGTGTTGTGACGCAGCAGTGGATCAAAGAAGCCAACGGGAGGCGTCTATTTACACAAGATGCCTCCTGCGGCATTTGCATATTTCCGTACAGCAGCTGCAAAAGCTGCTGCTGAATGAACTGCGTCCATCTCTAAATCAGGCCCACAGTACGCAGAATAAACAGGTCACAGTGATATAAAGTTCTTGAAACAATAAATTAAATATTTATATGTATCTAGACATAGACCAAGAAAAGAATATGGATTAATCAAATATGGGAGGTCTGATTCATAAATAGGCATGGCTTATTTACAGTACCAGTCAAAAGTTTGGACACACCTTCTCATTCAATGGTTTTTAATTATTTTAATTATTTTCTATATTGTAGATTAATACTGAAGACATCAAAACTATGAAAGAATACATATGGAATTATATTGTAAATAATAAAGTGTTAAACAAATCAAAATATGTTTTATATCTTAGATTCCTCAAAGTATCCCCCTTTTGCTTTGATGACAGCTTCACACACTCTTGGCATTCTCTCAATCAGCTTCATGAGGTAGTCTCCTGGGCTACTTTTTCTGGACCTCCCCATAACCTCCCTGCTTATGAAATACACACTAGGGGACTGAGGGGGCAATTCACACCTGATTGCTCCTCTGCCAATTTGCAGAGGTTTGCGATCTGAAAGCCGCCGCCCAGAAAGCGTGAAAACCCGCCCCGTGCAAGTCTGTGTACGCCTTGCGAAAATCCCTGCGAACGCTGGTCAGTTGCAAATCCGTTCGCAACTCACTCACCATCGAATGATTTTTCCAATCAGTGCGTAGCCCAGGACCTACTCCTACAGTGCGATAGAATTATGGCTGATCAGGGCTGGAGTTGCCGCCACACACCCTCCCTGAAAAACGCTTGGCCATGCCTGCATTTTTCCTGACGCTCCCAGAAAACGGGCAGTTACCACCCTCAAACACCGGCTTCCTGTGAATTAACTTGCGTACTTCTAGCGATCCAAAAAGTTGCTGGATTTTTTTGCAGTTTGGCCTCACGTGCGCGCGCACTATGATCCATTCGCATGTGCAGTCGATAATTGTCCACCTTGCTAATCCGCACAACAGCGATCAGCTCTGAATCAGGCCCTGAGTGCGTTCTACACCAATAACTGTAGTTCATTTGCGCATGCCCAGGAAAGTGGGTGCATGCATATGCGCTGTAAACCAGGCATCTATACGGGTTCACTACGATCTGCCGGCGGCCAGCCTCCCGGCGACCAGCATACCGGCGCTGGGAGGCCGGCCGCCGGCTTACCGACAGTGTGGCGAGCGCAAATGAGCCCCTTGCTGGCTCGCTGCGCTCGCCACGCTACGGGCACGGTGGCACCCTATGTGCGCCACACTATTTTATTCTCCCTCCAGGGGGGTCGTGGACCCCCACGAGGGATAATAAGTATGCCGGCTGTCGGGCTCCCGGCGCTGGTATGCTGGTCGCCGGGAGCCCGACCGCCGGCATACTGAAGACCACCCATCTATACTACTGGCACACCTGTACATGCAATTGCAGCTCTTTTAATGTATGCAAATTGTACCTTCATTTACAGAACAATTGTGGTAAACTCTGCATTAACCCTTATTTGTGAGGGAAAAATAACTGATGTTATTCATATTCTAATGAATAAATGATTCACTATTATTATACTTTCTTTAGAAAGCACCAAGACATTGAAGAGATAATGCAAATAAATAACATACAATAACATGACACAGAAGCTAAAGATGACTCAATAAAGTGCAAATGAGCTTATAATGTAAGAGGTGTGGGGAATAAGTGATGTATAAGGCAGTGGAATAACAACTGTAGCTATTAGTGTGAAGGGGATGCGTCTATGTGACGGGCGGTGAGGAGACATCACAAGAATGTGTTACGGATTTCATGTTCCCGGAGACCTGCGCTGCACTACCGACCAACAGGGACTATTCCCACTCGTGGGTGTCCATGACAACCATAGAGTGTGAATAGAACGTGTGGTGAACGTAACGAGCCCGCAAGGGGCTTCATTGTGCTCACCCACCCGCCAGCCATCTATCAGCCGGGTTCCCTCACACATACCCAACCCGTGGGAAAAGCGTGAAGCTATTGTAAGGCAGACTCAATGTTATCCGGCAATACTAAAGCCACCATTGTAGAAACCATAAGAGAATCAGCTGCTGGCAAACCTTTTTAGCTTTACATTTAGGGGGTCATGCCGACCCGTTCGCACGCAGCGGTTTATCGCAGCGGTGCGAACGGGTGCGGAATGCACATGCGCGGCGGCCACAGTGCGCGTGCGCGACGTTGCCTGGTGACGGGGGTCGCCGGGTTACGTCGTGGCTACCGATGGAAGCGGTCGCAGAGCCGACCGCACAGAAGATTGACAGGAAGAAGGCGTTCCAGGGCGGATCCGGACCGTTTGGAGCCGTTTTCGGGGAGTGGTGAGTAAAACGTAGGCATGTCCAGGAGAACGGAGGGCGGAGGAGTGACGTCAAAGCCGGGCCCATCATCTCTGGACCCATCGCACAGGGTAAGTAGGTATAGGCCTAGTCTACTTTTGCTTGAAATTTTTTTAGCTTAGCAGGGCTGCACAAGCGATCGCAGCCCTGCTAAGCTAAAATACACTCCCCCATAGGTGTGGACTATTGATCGCAGCAGCAGCAAAAAGTTGCTGGCTGCGATCAACTCGGAATGACCACCTTAGTGAGGATATATTTTTAGTAAGGGTAGGAGATGGTTTAAGAGAGGAGATGGCCTAAAGCATGTGCAGGCTCCGTGCGGGTCAGCTCCCCTCTGGCAGTGCAGCGCAAGTCTCCAGGAACTTGACATCCGTGCCACATTCTTGTAATGTCTCTCTGTCATTTTTCCAGTGATTTCTGCTGCTCTGCAGCTACGGCTTATACAGGACTCTGAAGAGGTAAGTATAATTATGAGTGTGCTGTGTGGGTACCGCACACCCTGCACCCGTTATAAATACGCCAATGGTAAGATAAGTGACCTGCATCCTTTAATCTTTGTCTGTAGCGAGAACAGAAGCAAAACATCCGTAAAGCGTTTTCATAAATTAGAAGGGAAATGTGTTATGTCATTCATTGGCCAACAAAAGACTGGTTTACACAACATCCAGTAGTATAAGACATTTTCGCTGCAAACACAAACATGTTATAATTTGGAATACATATGGGAGACCGGTGGCACGGGTTACATTCCCACTCGGGTGGTATCCTGGATCCTGAACGCCGGGATCCCGACAGCCGGAATATTAACTGCATTCCTATAATTTATTCTGAGACTTAATGGATCATTTATTACACTGTCTTCATTTGCAAGTGTGCACATATGTACACATAGCACATCACTCACTTCCTGGTCTTTATAACATTACTGTAAAATAATAGTGCGATTCCCTCCTGCCTGAAAAAAACCATTCACTGACCCAGTTGTTCCCACTTCGGGGTGCCCTGGGATGGTGGTCCAGGAACAACTTATATTATTTATGGTCAATGTAATAGGCAAATCCAGCGTTTGTGCCATCCAGTCCTTAAATATGTGGACAAACAGAAGCAAGCCCTATCCCTCACCACATATCTGAACCTAAGGATGACATATAAACACCATTTATTTTTTTCTACATTTTTTCAATAAGAAACTTTAGGGTTCCGTGGAAAAAAACCTGATACTGTAGGATGCCATGATTCAAAAAAGTTTGGGAACCGCTGCACTAAAATATAAGAAGAGGGCTTTATCATAAAAGTAGACAGGTTGCATCAAAGAATAGCATTTGTACTTGTACACACTGTAATAGTAAATGAGCTTTTATGGCCACAGTACTGACATATAAAGCAACAATGAAACCTGGAAGGTTTCCATACATCACTTGTGACTGGTTAATCTCAGCATTCGTGCCCTTTAGGAATGAGGAATGACAAGGCTGGCTGCAAGCTTTTCAACAAAGGGAATGAATTATGCTAAGTTTCTTACAGAGAACAGAGATGATATCCCTGAAGGTTTGAAGGATCCAAATGTGTCTTCTCAGCGGTGGTTTGTTAAAAAGATTGTGTGAAAACTCTAAGCCTAATACCTCTAAAATAGAGAGAGATTTCTGACATAGCCGAAGTTTTCTGACATACAGTAGCAGAAGCATCTATAGTTGGTGCAAATTCATCCAAGGCACCTGTTCTCATGAAATTGCAAAGACTGGAGAACAAACTCATGAGACTGGTAGCCAGGGGGTTAAATGCAGGAGACTATGGGGTTTGACAGTAATGCCTATATAATTAGAGAACGCAAAGGTGCATAGAATTTACAGAACAGATGATAGCTGTGGTTGTATGTATGTATTTTACGATGTATACTTACCTTGCAATTTAGTATACTAGTTAATACTTCCAATGCAGAAATCATGTGGTTGTCATCATTGCCATGAACACAATATAGGGGATCAGTATGAATGACCGATGGATGGGATGCCGGTGGTCAGCATACCGAAACAGGCATCTCGTCCATCATAATCCCGACAGCCCCCCATTAAGCTCCCTATCCTCCCCTTTTCCCTACCATAACCCTCCCTTGTGGGTGCCTAACTTTTTTTGTGTAAACTGTTTTTATTAGTCAAAGCAGCAGACAAAACACTACAGCAATACATTTCAAAAACAAAAGAAGGGAGAACAAAAACATCACGTAACATATATTCAGCAGTACGCTACACATAGAGCGCCCTTAGTAGAAAAATGGTTTGTCTGCATCATTGACAATGTTGAAATTTATAAAAGAGGAGCATATTAACAAAAACTGCTTAGAAAATGGGAAAGAAAGACAAAGAAGAGAAAAAGGAGAGAGGAGAAGCAAGGGGAAATTAGGATGGGTAGAGTCAGGTGTGGGAGTCTGCGCAGTAGGGGCAGACCAATTGGGGAACAGAGGGGTATCACCTTCCAGTTATGAGTCTGAGCCATATTATAGAGACGACATTGTCAGAATATGAATATGGTTATGTGTATTGATACAGGTATAAATGTGAGCATGTTTATAATTATGAGAGGGGTTATATCGTCGTGTAGGACCGATACAACGGTGTGTCCTTAAAGTCGTACCAGGGAAACCAAACAGCTATAAAACTAACTGTTTTCCCGGATGAGAAGGAGACTAGGTCTTCCATGTCTAAAAGGTAGTCCACCTTTGTGAACCACAATTTAATCGAGGGTGGAGAGGTGGATCTCCAAAGGATTGGAACCACCGCTTTAGCTGCGTTGCTAAGGTGTCTTAACAGGGAATGTTTGTAGGAGTGTGATCCTTCGGGGGTATGGTTAAGGAGCCAGAAACCTGGGTCTTTCGGGATCTCATCTCCCACTATCTGTTCGGTGCATTTAAATACCTCTGCCCAGAATGGAATTATAAGAGGGCAATCCCACCAAATATGTATAAAACTCCCTGGGGCTCTCTTGCATCTCCAACACAGATTCGAAAGAGAGGGGAACATTTTATTGAGGACACGAGGAGTCCTGTACCACCTATATATAAGTTTATAAAGGGTCTCTAGTGTCGAGATGCATAAAGAACTCGCCTGGGCGTTCTTAAATACGGAGACCCAGTTGATCTGCGTAGGTAACCCTGACAATTCCTTCCCCCAGGAAGCCAGGAAGGTAGGAGGTTGTGGGAAAAAGTTTTCCATAATCATCGTATAAATTTGTGAGATAGTATGCGTGGGTGAACTGGGAGAGGTGCATAGTTTTTCAAACCCGGTGAGGTCCCTAGTTATGTCCGAGAGGTTCTTAGAAGATGATATGAAATGGTGAACCTGCATGAACCTCCAAAACTCAGCACTATGCAGGTTCCAAGAGGACTGTACATCTGAAAAGGAGCGTACCTTGCCCGAGCTCACCAGCTGACCAACTCTAAAAATCCCGGCTTCTGCCCATGAGGCGAAAGCAGTCCCTCAAAAGCCAGGGGCAAATTCGGAGTTACAGAGAAAGGAGGTTAAGGGGGACCATTTTGAGGATATGTGACTCTGGGATCTCAGCTTGGCCCATAGTTTGAGCGTGGGGGAGACCGTGGGGTGTGAAACCTTCGGGAGGGTGGGAAGCCAAGGTGCAATTTCAATATAATGTGGGAGACAGCCCTCCTCTAGGAGGACCCATTGTTTGCGGTCTTTGGCACGCGTCCATTCCAGAATCCTATTCAAGTGCACCGCGTGGTAGTAGTTGGGAATATGTGGGAGTTGTTGCCCCCCTTGATGTTTTCTCCTGAACAAAATATCATGTTTAAACCTGGGTGTTTTACTACCCCATACAAACGCGCGAATAAGACTCTGGACGTCTCGGAGCCAAAGCAGGGGGATGTGTATCGGAAGGGTCTGGAGGAAGAATAAAATCCTAGGGAGAGCATTCATTTTGACAACGTTAATCCTTCCGAACCAGGATAGTCTTAGTTTCTTCCATTTCAGGAAGTCTAGGCGAAGCCTAGTCAGTAAGGGTTTAAAATTTAGGGAGAACAATTTGGATAAGTCGTTGGTCAGTAACACCCCCAAGTATTTTAGTTTATGATCGTGCCAGGTGAAAGGGAAGTCCTGTTTCAGGCTTTCTACTATAGCAGGAGGAGTAGTTAAATTCATGGCAATAGATTTGGAATAATTTATTTTGAAGTTAGAGAGGGCTCCAAACCTCTCAAATTCTGCCATCAGGTTTGGCAAGGAGGTGACCGGATTCGTGATTATGGCGAGTAGGTCATCGGCATATAATGCCAATTTGTATTCGGTCCCCCTTACCAACAAGCCCGAAATGTTTGGGTTAGCCCTAATACTTCGAGCTAATGTTTCCATGCAAAGGACGAAGAGCAATGGGGATAACGGGCATCCCTGTCGTGTGCCGTTGGAGATTGAAAAGGAGTCAGAAAGGGAGCCGTTAATCCTAATTTTAGCGGACGGGGAGGTATAGAGGGATAGGATTCTATGAAGACAGACGCTGCCCAATCCCAGATGCTTCAATATACCGGCCAGAAAGTCCCAGTCCACTCTGTCAAAAGCTTTTTCGGCATCGGTCGACAGTAGGATTGATGGGGATGAAAACCGGCCGGCATAGTGAATCATGCTAAGCACTTTAGAGGTATTATCCCTAGCTTCTCGGCCTAAAACAAATCCAGCTTGATCACCGTGTATCAAGCCAGGTAATAATAGTTTAAGGCGGTTTGCAATCAGTTTGGCGAAAAGTTTTATATCTATATTTAATAGTGAGATTGGCCGGTAACTAGAGCAAAGACTGGGATCTTTACCCTCCTTAGGTAGAACTGCAATATGGGCTTCAAGAGATTGTGGGGAGAAAGACGATTGATCTGATATGGTGTTAAAGGCTCTTGTGAGTATAGGTATTAATTTCTCTTTAAAGGCTTTATAGTAGGCAATAGTATATCCATCAGGGCCGGGACTCTTACCATTAGAAGAGGATTCAATAACTTTCTGAACCTCCTCAGTAGAAAACGGGGCATCTAGGTCTTCTACTTCTGTTGCTGTTAGTGTGGGGAAATGTAAGGCCCGTAAGTAGTCAGCTATGGCCGTTTGATGGGTTGACCTATCAATTCTTCCGGTTGGGCCAGAGAGGTTATACAGAGTGGAATAGTATGTCCTGAAGGCCCTGGCTATGTGGGATGTCTGGTGTTGGGATTGGCCATGATTATTTTTAATAGTATGAATAAAAGTAAAAGCACGTTGTTCTCTAAGTGCTTTGGCTAGTAGTTTTCCAGGCTTATTGCCCCACTGGTAGTACCTGCTACGGCACTTCCGATAAGAAAACTTGACTCTATCAGTGAGTAACTTATTCAGGTCCACCCTAGCTGTTTCGAGATCAGCATAGTGTTGTGGAGTTTGGGATTTTTTGTGTAGAAGCTCGAGAGATTGTATTTTAGACAGTAAATCACCTCGGAGTTTCTCTCTCTGCTTTTTGCGGAAGGATCCTATTTGAACGCAAACCCCCCTGATGACACATTTGTGAGCTTCCCAGACTGAGACTTTGGAAATATCATCTAAGTCGTTGGTACAAATGTAAGAGTCTAAAGCGTTGTCAATTCGGGACTTACAGTCTGCGTCCTGCAGGAAAGTGTCGTTAAAACGCCAAGACCATTGGCGATGTGTGTTGGGAGGTAAGCGTATGGTGAGGTTAACTGGGGCATGGTCTGACCATACAATCTGTCCTATAGAGGCATCAGACAGGAGGTGTAAATATCGATGACTCAAAAATAAATAATCAATTCTGGAATAAGTCTGGTGTGGGTGTGAGAAATAGGAGTAGTCTATATCAGTAGGGTGTGTCAATCTCCATGTATCGATCAGCTGGTGGTCAAGCAGGGCACGTCTCACTCCCCTATGCTCCCTCTCTGGCCTACAGGAAATCTTTTTAGAATTGTCCTGGCGGGGATCCAGGGTCCAATTCAGATCGCCTCCCATCACAACCACCCCCTCCAAAAGAGGTTCCGCATCTTCTAGAACTGAGGATATAAAGGAAGGTTGTTTAGCGTTAGGAGCATATATATTCAAGAAAGAGAAACGTTGACCATGTATATCGCATTTCACCAGCAACCCCCTACCTTCAGCTATTCTGTGGGAGGCAACATTGAGGACAGGCAGACGGCGAGCTAATAATATGGCTACGCCTAGTGTCTTACCAGCAGAGTTATTAGACAGGAACACATGCGGATAATAGTGACATTTTAGGGACGGTACGTGTCCTATCTTGAAGTGTGTTTCCTGAATAAATGCAACGTCAATTTTCTCATCTCTAAGCCATTTGAGAAGTTTAGATCTTTTTTCCGGAACATTCAGCCCTTTGACGTTAAGAGTGGTTACATGTAGATCATTCACCCCCATTATCAAACGAATTTAATCGCTTCACCTTAGTCCTCTCTACGGCAGACCCTGGGAGAGGTGAGGAAGGAACAGCGAGGGGGGGGGATAAGAAAAAAGAGAAAGCAAGGAAAGGGAAAGAAAAAGATGCGGCGTGGGAAACCCCGCCAAAAAGTACTTTGACAATAAACAAAAATGATACTAATACAAAAAGGACTGCTGCAAAAAGGACAGGAGCGGAATCCTGCCGACTCCCGATCCAAAGGAACAAGGGATGCAGCATAATGGGGTTTTATGGGGGGCTCAGGACAGCGACCATCCCCAAGATAGAAACTAGATAAATATTTGGTATTACCGAGGTGTGCACTAGGCACATGTGAAATAAAATAAAATATTTTTAAAGAAAAATAAGGTGTAGAAATATATAAGTATATATGCTTGTATAAAAGCGTACAGACAATCCTTAAATTATCAAACCAGGATTCATGACACCATAGCATCTGCACACTATTATCCAATTACAAAAAACAAAAAGCAAAACAAAAGGACCAAAAAACAAAAACCGATCTCACGTGTGAGCTACATATAGCACTATTAAGAGAGAAAAAAACTCAATGTATAACATATGTGGCAAATAATTTTACGTCCATTCAGGACGATACTTCTCATTCAGGGAGGCTTCGAAAGTCGTGGACCAGGAGTGGCACCCCGCGTCCGTGGGGAGCGAACTTGCTGCCACGCGTCATCTGGAGGGAGTACAATAGGCAAGTCCGGCAGGTGGTGAAAAGCTTCCCAATCTGGCACCGGAACCGGGGGGATTCCCAGGATCGTGAAAAAGGCCTGTAAATCTGAAGGTCTGGTGAGACTTGCGGTTTTACCGCCATGGGAGACCTGGAGGGAGAAAGGGAAGCCCCATCGATATTTCAGCTCGAGTTTCCTGAGAGAATCTGTAAGAGGTTTCAAGGCACGACGTTGTTGTAAGGTCGACCAGGCAAGGTCAGGAAATATCTGAATCTTGTCGCCTTGAAAGTCAATGCTGTCCAGTTGACGGGCCGACCTCATTATTTCCTCTTTTTGGGCGTAGTAATGGAGCCTACAGATAACGTCTCGTGGTCTGTCGGAGGGTAGGCCCCGAGGACGGAGGGCTCTGTGAGCTCTATCGAATGTAATGTCCGTGTTCGGATCTAGGTCAATAAGTTCCCCAAATATCTTAGATAAGGCGGCTACCAGGTCTGTTTGTTGGACACTCTCAGGCAGGCCCCTGACTCTAATATTATTCCGCCGGCCGCGATTATCCATGTCCTCAATGCGTGATTTTAAGAAGGAGATATCATCCCGTTGGTGAGATAGCACTTCCCGAAATTTAGTCAAAGAGTCCATAGTAGACGATTCATGGCGTTCCAGGACATCAACTCGAGTTGCGATTTGAGACATATCTTGTCGGAGCGCTGTCACTTCCTGAGTGATGGTGGATAGTAGACGAGTCTCCAAGGCTGAGAAGTCCTGTTTCGTAGGAAGTGACCTTACATGAGACAATATTTCACTTATCTCCGCAGACAGAGAGAGGGCCTGTGGGGGCTCCGGAGTCCCAGGGGAGGCCATGTCGTCCACCGGGTTGCGTAAACTCGGGGAGGTCGGGACGTTAGAAGGAGCAGCGGGGGTTGAGGTTGGAGAAGTTAGGAACTGACGTAGATCTGATGAGCGTCGATTCGCGGGGGATGGAATCGCGTCCGGCTTGGTCTTGGCCTTTTTTTTTTTCTTTATCCCCTTAACCATGAGATCGGTCTTTAAATAAAGCGGTTTAAAATTACACTTTCACATATCCTCGGCACTGCGAAGGTTGAGGGCCGTCGCTGTGCAAAAGCCCCCACGTGGTCTTAGGGTAGCATCAGGCAGGCATGTGTAAGGCTAGGGGCCCATTCGTCCACTTGCAGTGGTGGAACACCTGATATAACCCGATGGGGGTGTGGCTGCGGGACCTCAGGCCACTGAGCAGGGAGTCCGCCAACGCCTACACAGAATTAATAGATGGATGGATGGATGGCTGGCTGGATGGATGGATGGATGGATAAACGTGTGAATGGGTGAGGGGAGCACTGTGACCAGTTTTATAGTTCACCAAGGCCTATATGTCCTAGCCCTGTGGGTCTCCTCCCCCTCTCATACACCCAGGTGCCTCAGAGTATCTGTCCAGGGGTCGCAGTCCCGCTCAGCAGTTTAACTGCAGAGAGAGCTCAGTACCTGTGGGTTGTTATAAGATGGCCGCCGAGCGTCTTCCAGCGCCGGCCCGCTCGTCGGGTTGCCGGGTCCCCGCCGGGCGGATATACATCAGTAGGAGCCGGGGACAGGGAGACACATTTAGCCGCGGCTGGCGGCCGGCGGTAGCAGAAAGGACGGAGCTCCGTACAATGTCCACGGCACGAGCAGCGGGTCCCGGAGCCGTCCCCAGCCTAATGCCCAACTCGAGGCCCCGGCTTCTCCCAGCCCCGTAGGCCGCAATCCGCGGGAGCAGTTAAAACTGCTCCCCGATTCCGCGGCACTTCAGGGGTCCCAGCCGGGGGGCACAGGGAGGGCAGCAAAAGAAGCAGGGCGGCTTAGGAGGTTCAGAAGTCAGGATTTTGGGCAGTTTGGTCTATGGGTCTCGGGAGCTCTCGTCAGACACGTCTGCCTCCTTCAGCACCCAGACCACGCCCCGGGTGCCTAACTTTAACCCTACCCGGTGGTGCCTAACCCTATCCCTCCCTGCTTGGTGCCTAACCGTAACCCTCCTTTCCCCGCTGCCTAAACCTAACCCTCCTCGCTTGATGCCTAACTCTAACCCTCCCTCCTCACTCCCTAACCCTAACCTTCACTGCACTTCCCCCTCACCCCCCTTATTCTGCCGAAACCTAACCCCCCCCGTATGGCAGGACGCCAGCGTGTCCCACTCTCAGGACATTCAGGATGCCAGCTCTCGGTATTGTGATGCCGGCATCCCGTTCGGTGTCGGTATGTAGGTGGTGGGATAGCGTCCTTCTTCGGGATTCCGGCATTGGTAAGTTAACTGCTTCCCCAATATAGTACACCTTGCCTATGAAACATGCAAAGTTTTGCGTCCTTAAAGGAGCGTGACTAAATAGCATCAACAAGTCCTTACTCTACTTTACACCTGGGCAAGCCATGTTGAATCAGCCACAGAGTGGGGAAATGTGTATTATTACATGCAACAAGCTTTACCTCCAACTCTAAATAAGGCCCATAAGAGCCACCTTGTTACCACTGATGGGAAATGAGCTTATGGTAATTCTTCCCAGCCCTGCCTCTTTTTAAATTTGCAGTGTTTGAGGTCAGACTTCTTGATGTGAATGCTTAAAAAATGAAGAAGGAATTTGCACTTTGAATGGAAAAATCTCTGGTTGGATAACTCAATGTTATTGATTGTGCTAAGAGTAGTCAAGCATTGTATTAAAAACGACTGAAAGGCTAAACTCCCAGTGTCGTAATGAGGTTATATGGCCAGAGGATACTTATTCTAGTAAAAGCACAGGAAACAAGAGAATATGTCTGGCAACCCGCCGACAAGTCCAGGAAATACCCTCTAGGCAAATAGATTTACACAGGTATTCTACATTGCTAAATGCTGAAAGTCATACTCCATAACAGAAAAGATCAGACTGTATTTAGGCCTTTTCTCCCCAACAACAATCTTACAGTAACTAAAGCCTTCAGAATGATTTAACATAAATAATTAAAATTTTGCTCAAGATGCCTAAACAGAAATACTATACCTACAATATACTATTTATTTTTCATTTCTTCTATTTAATTATTTTATCATGTACAGTAAGGGTGGGTACACACTGGAAGATATATCTGCCGATCAATTGATTGGCAGATATATCTATGGACGGATCGGGCAGTGTGCTGTGCATACACACTGCCCGATCCGTCGGGGACTGACGTCATGAACTGGGCGGGCGTGTACACACGCCCGCCCAGTTCAGCTGTCAATCACCGCCGGCCACCGCAGCATGTGTACGGGTGGTCGGCCGAGCGCCCGTACACACACAGTGACGCGCCAATATATCGGTAGATATATTGGGCGTCGGCTGTGCTGCGGGGCCGACGCGATACGTCTGTGAACAACGGAGTTCACAGACGTATCGGCCGTACACACTGGCCGACGGACCCGCGATATATCGGCCGTTCAAGAGAACGGCCGATATATCGGCCAGTGTGTACGGGCCTTAAGTGGCATTGACATATTTGTACAGATTTGTAAAGCAAACAAAAAAATATTCATAGGTGTCACCATATATGCGTAATTTGCACCTCTTTGGTCCTCTTACTAGAGGTGCATTACCAGGAGTTCTGTTGATTCGGGTCGGGACCCCTGAAGCAAGCTGTATGTACTGAAGTGTAAATGAAGTTGGATGGCCTCAGTGGCAAATGCAGAATTTCTAAAGGGCGGTTTTCAAATGCAATCCACAATCTCTGACTCTGCGGAACATGGCCAACTTCTCCACTGCTTCACTTCTCCACTGCTTCACTTCTCCACTGTTTTCACTGATTTATGAAAAGTGCTCAGTGACTTTCCGAACACCCTGTATTATGTATAACACATTACTCTAAAGCGAAGAAGCCTGAAGAGCTCCATGGAAATATAGGTCTGCAGACTTGTCATGTGGTATACAAGGGACTGTTACACATGAGCTGAAACAAACATCGGTCATTGCTGGACTCACCAAGTAGGTAAATCTGTTTAACAGAATATTCTTCTCACTGGGGACTAAAATGGATGTTTTGTAAAAACGGTATGGTTGGACCATAACTAATTCTGCTCAGCATGTTTTCCATCCTAAGGCTGAGAAGGCTCTAACTTGTGTATCTCTGGGGCAGTGCAGGGATTGGCTGCCAGCTTCCTAGTTAAATGCTCGGGCAGATTGGTTCATTCGGGCACAGGACATTAGCTATGATGTTACTGGAAATTTAAAGGGAGTTAAATTACATAATGGGGCTGATTCTCAGTAACGCCCATAAGACTGTCCGTCTCTGTGCATGCGCTAAGTCGCCTCCCTGTCACCGCCCAGGCATGGCCATTACATTTTCAACACATTTCTGAGACCATACATTTCCCATGCTCGTCAGCTGCAGCTCCGACTCTGTGCACATGCAATCAGGACAAATGCACAGTGCGTCATAGACACATTCACAGGAAACAAACGCTCCACTGTGACTCAGAATCAGGCCGAATAGGCTTTGTTGTTTGAGCTTATTTTTCCTTACTATACAGTGGGCCAAATGTAATAGAGTGAGAGTTTCAGAAAGTGAGAGATTTGGTAAGGTTTTGCAGTTTTTTTTAAAGTGGCAATCATTTACACAGCAAGATCAACCTGGTTTTGCAGTGTAAATGATTGCCACTTTTAAAAAAAACTGACAAATCTTACCAAATCTCTCACTTTCTGAAACTCTCACTCTATAACATTTGGCCCAGTGGCGTAACTAGGAATTTTTCTCCCCCAAGCCAAAAAATTCTTCGGCGCCCCCCCCCCCCTTCATGCTCCATAATTGGGAGCAAGAAAGGGATAAATATGCGCGCGCCGAAGGCGCGCGCGCCCAACAAGGGGCGTGGTTTTGTTGGAGTGGGCGTGGTTTCGCATAAAGGGGTGTGGCATTGCAGGAAAAGACTACCTTATACCCCAGTTTTGCAACCTGCACGCCCATACGTTGGCCACCACAGGAAAGAAAAATAATCCTGATTCATGCCCCTTACATTATTTGTCATTTTTCCTCCTTATAGTAATGCCCAGTATACATTATGCCACATACTGCAATGGCCCTTAGACATTATGCCGCACACAATAATGCACGACACAATATGCACACACTGTAATGCCCCCGACACATTATGCCACACACCGTAATGTCTGTGACACATTATGACAGGAATCGCAATGCCCGTTATACATTATGCTACACACTGCAATGCCTTTGATACATTATAGCACATACAATGTCTGTGACACATTATGACACACTCCGCAATGTCCGTGATACATTATGCCACACACTGCAATGCCCGATACATTATAGCACATACAATGCCTGTGACACATTATGCCACACACTGCAATGACCTTGAGACATTATACCACAATGCCCGTGATATAGTATACCATACACCGTAATGCCTGTGACACATACCGCAATGCCCTGCCCGTTATACCCTATGCCACACATCGCAATGCCCGTTATGTATTATGCCACACTGCAATGACCCTGAGACATTATACCACATACCACAATGCCCGTGATATAGTATACCACATACCGTAATGCCTGACACATTATGACACACACCGCAATGTCCGTGATACATTATGCCACACACTGCAATGACCCTGAGACATTATACCACATATCACAATGCCCAGGGCCGGTGCAAGGTTTCTCGACACCCTAGGCAAAACTTCTGCGCACTCTCCCCCTCAGGTGAAAATGTGGAGGTGGCGTCTTAGAAGTTCAACAGCCGATATTGCTAAATAGAGAATGCCACCTACAAAAAAAAAATGCTAAGCACGACTTTTGCAGGGACCCCACGTAGGCTGTAGTGTAGGGAAGAGGGACAACACAGGCAAGAGATATAAATAGATACACAGCATATGAAGTGTACTATAGTTGCGAGGGAGGGTTCTTTGCTCGGTATGCGGTTAACATCCCGGCTGTCAGGATCCGGCGGTCAGGATACCGACGCCGGAATCCCGACACTCTGCGAAATGGCGGCAGTCGGAATACTGACACAAGCCCGGAATTCTCCCTTGTGTGGTGGTCCGAGGGGGGAATATATTAGTGTGGAGGTCGCCACTGGGGCCGATGTGTGGCGAGCGCAGCAAGCCTGCATGGGTACACGCTGCGCTCGCTGCCGGGATTCCGCCTGTCAGGATCCCAGTGTCACTCTCCTAACCGCAGGGATCGCCACTGCCGGGATCCCATACCAATCCCCTTTGCTCATTACAATGAGTAGATCACATTATGCCACATTACAGTGCCCTCTACCATTATAACATCCACTACACACTCCTCTCACGGACAATGTAATGTCACACAGCACAGGCTGGGAATGGATCAGACCCAATTGCTTAGCAGCCAAAACTAGGGAAATTGCTATGCAACTTTATAATTTTGAGTCCAGGCCCCCCTAAGCCCCTAGGCCCCATAACAATGGCACTCCTTGCACCCACAATAGTTACACCCATGATTATAGGATCAATGCAGTGACAGACCATACAATACTGACAACACTGCAGTTACCGCAATGCTGCACATTCACTATCCCAATGACTACCACACCACATAGACAGCATGCCAGTAAGTGCCACACCGCACAGAGAGCATCCTATCATCTGCCGTACTGCACAGACAGCACACGGTAACAGTGACCACCATACCATACAGACAACACCTTTGGGATTGCAATACAGTACACTGAGTACAGGGTGTGCTGGGTGGTTGTAATACCTCTATTGCTAGATACTTGTGGCCCCTCTGCCAGCTGGGCATAATCATGTCAGTCAGTTATATGGATTAATACAAGACTCACAAAACTCCCATGATCCATAGCTGCAGTTGCCAAATGTGGTGACATGCACCAGAACAAAAGGGGTGGGATAATTAATTGCTGACCAGGAGGGAATGGAGAGACTACAGCCAGGGAGGAGCCATCCAAGAGCAGGTGCTGCACAGGCAGGCGACATCACAGCACATGACAGTCATGTGACTGTCAGTGCTGATGTTGTAGCCACACTGAGACCAGCACTTAAGGCCCATACACACTTTCCGAGAAAATGAGCGACGTCGCTCATTTTCCACCTTCCTGAGCGACATCGCTCATTTTCCCCCTTCCTGAGCGACATCGCTCATTTTCTCTGCAAGTGTGTATGCCACCAGCGACGACCGATGCGCGGCCCTGCAGGTCAGCAACAATCGTCGCTGTCGGCAGTGCATGCATGCTCTATCTGGACTGTCGGCAGTGCATGCACGGCCGGCGGCTGCGTGACGTCACTGAGCAATATGAACAGTCATATAGCTCAGTGTGTATGGGCGGTCGCCGACCGCTCAGCCCGGGAGGGGAAACACTAGACAACATCGCTCATAGAGCATTGTCGTCTAGTGTGTATGGACCTTTAGAGCCAGGCTGGCAGTTTAATCATATGTGCAGGCAGGCACTGCCCGAGTGTAACCCTTCCTAATCTGTACTAACTCGGTTACAATACTAGAATGTGCCTCCACCCAAGCTACACCAAGAGTGTAGGGTAAAATGACTTGCTTGGGTAAGCCTGTCCCACTAGGTGGGTTCTACCCTGATATACTATTATACTGGGGTACTTCTACCTGTTCTTCTTCCTCTTTCCAGGTCTCCTCTGACCCACCTCCCCGAATACAAGTATTACGGTAAATATCAACTTTAACAGATAGTGGGGTCCATACAATAAACCTTCAATAACAATGGTACACACATGTGAATATAAATATACTTCTACTCCCTCTCCCTTTGGCTATACAACAAAAGGTTGCATGCATTACAAAAAAAACTCTTTCACCTTTTCCAAGGGGTCTTAGACCCGGATACCCTTAATCAGTGAGTGCACTCGTTGAGCCCCTTACAAATATATGTTCCTCTGGCTGAGTAGATAATCCTGATACTTTAGGGTGTTACAGTCCAGTATGGCGATACCTAGAGCTCTGACCTTATAGCAGGAGTTCAGTTCCCTTGGCTCAGACAGTACCACCTCATAAGGGGTGAACAAGCTGTAAGGTGTCTACTGTCAATCTCAGAGCGCTGGGGCACAGGGACGCTCCTTGGATAACAGCTTGTGACCGGTTGACGCCAGCTTACCCTCTGAATATCACTGTCAGCCCAATTTATCCTGTATAAAGTCTAGAGCTCCCCGCAGCAGTCTGTAGTAACTGGGCTCTTGCTAATGGGAGCAGCTCTCTGGAATATATCTCCTGAATGGGCTCTATCTCTAGAAAGCCCTACGAAATTAGTCTTTAGTCTCGTGTGCTACGGTGCAGTTTAGTCTCTTGCTATTTTTAGTCTATATACCCCCCCAGTTCAGGTACCTAATTACACCGTAACTCAGCAATACTCCTCCGTCTACTTGTTAATATGCCTCTCTCCTGGGTGCTTTAACTGAGCGTATATTTCCTCTAGACACCAACAACGCAGGCTGCGGCTAGCCATCCCACGGACCTTTTACTATCTGTGCTCTTATGCCGTCTTTCCAGCTCCTTGGTGGAACATGCACCCCTATTTTCGACTACAGCAGATTCAGGGTTATGTCACTTTATAGAGGTATGCGTATTTGGCCCAGTGTCTACTCTCGATGCTACCGATAAGTGGGAGCTAGTACCATTATCAATGATGGTGCGGCTACCTGAGGCTGCTTTATATTCCCCTCACTGTTTCCAAAGCGATGCAGAGTGATTACTCAGCACTCCCCCGACTCCTCCTCTCACAGCTGACTTGCTACTCGTCCTCGATCTGGGGCATGCAGGCTTTCAGCTGATATGTAGCAGACGTCCTATTGAATATGAAGCCGCCCTCACCTCTGCTGCTCATCTATAGAAGCTCACCCCCGCTGTGGCTCGACTTCACTTCTCACTTGCTGTGCAGTGCCGGTTGTGTCTATGTTCTCTTCGTGCTAAGGACCTGGACGTGACAAAACGAGAGGGCAGGAGAGAACTTCAGCCCTTACAGCTCCTAAATGTCTGCTTCGTTCTCTGTTTGGGGGTTTGTTTGTTTGTTTTTCTATGCAGTATTGGACCCTCGCGGGCTCGTTTCGCTCGCCACGCATCGGGCTCGGTGTCTCGCTTCGCTCGCGACACTTTACTATTCCAAATAGATTGTGACATGGACCCAGGGGATTATGGGAAAGGTCCTTAGCACGAAGAGAAACTAGACACTACCACTCGGGTCCGGCTCTTTCTCCCCCGGCTGTGGCTCCCAGGTCAACACAGCTAGCTGCCAAGCTTATCTACAGCTTCCGTTCCTCCGCTTTCGCTGCCACTCGACACTTCAGGCCGGCCGCTCCCTCTACGGCCGCGGACACAGCTCACTCAGCGACCCCGGGACTCCAGACCTCTACCCCCGTCCTGCGTCACCTGTCACCCCGTGCTCTCCTCACCGGTCATCTCTGCTCGCACTGCCTCTCTCTTCCTCTACCCGCGCGATCACACCTTCCCGGCGTGAGGGGCTTCTAGAAGGGTATCTCAAGTGCCCTCCATTTACCACGCTCAGGGCTCCCTTACAAAACATTATCATTAATTGCTAAATAAAACAATATGTACACATTATATTTTACAGTGTTACCCTTTACACCAGGTTACTATATCATACCCCCGTAGCCATCTTTTCATTAGGGCGCTACACTAGCCTAATTTTTTTGGTAAGCGGATATAGATTTTGGCACCCCTCGGTGGAATAAATCCTTATTTTTACATACAGATGTAGCCATGGTCATCATGGCTACATCTGCGCTTAACGAGCACTCTCGGCGTGTATAGGTGCACCCATTCATGTGAACGTAGCTGTCTGTAACTGTCATTTGCTTGATGTGTGAAAAAAAACACACACTAGCCTCCACGATAAAAAAAAAAACATACACATATACCCCACATTAAAAAAAACACATACTGGACATTAGCCTCCACATGAAAATAATGAAACGCACTGGAGTATACTCAATACTGTACATACCAAACACAAACTGCATTTGTATAGTATCCAGACCTGCAGTATTTTACAATGTCCCGTAGATAGACAATGATGCACACGTAAACCAAGTTCAACTAAATTATTTTTTTATTAATTCTACTTCGAATAATTCAGTAAGAACCTTTGGTAAATGTTAGTCAATTTGTTTGGAACAAAAAGCAGAAATGCCTGCCCATGTTATTCCTCATTAACAAATGAATCCAGCTTCAGTCTGTATTCACAGCTGCCACTTGATCCACATATTTGCTAACAAGAAAATTACACACCAAACTTTCTACATACTTTGACAAAACCGTGTGTGGGCACGGTACTGGTAGGCGCAGACGGGCGGGCAGCCACGATGGGGTGATGGATGCACAAGCAATGAAGGGAGGAAGACTAGATCAGTCAGTGGGGACCAGGAGCTGGGAGGCACCGACGGGCAGGCAGCTACAGGTGAAGCTAACAGCGCCGGTGGTCGTTGTCAGTGCAGCAAGTGGAAGATGGCACCCTTGCAGATTTGTGCTGCACGTGACTGAGGGGGAGATTTACTAAGCAGTGATAAGAGTGGAGAAGTTGCCCCATCAACCAATCAGCAGCTCTGTATCATTTTATAGCATGCAAATTATAGATGTTACTTCTGTGCTGATTGGTTGCCATGGGCAACTACTCCACTGGCTCACTTCTCAACTATTATCACTGCTTAGTAAATGTCCCCCTGAGTACCTGGCATAACTGGGCGGCCAACCTTGACTGAATAACAAGGTGCACACAACTCATGTCCCATCCCTATTAGTGACCATGTTACTAAGGGGGTGATTCATACCTGATCGCTGCTGTGCGTTTTCACACAGCGGGCGATCAGGGCATAACTGCGCATCCACTGCAATGCGCTCGACCAGGGCATCACTGGTCAGCGACAGGATGGTGCGAAAAAAACGAACGCAAGGTGATTGACAGGAGGAAGGCGTTTGTGGGTGGTAACTGACCGTTTATTGGGATTGTCCGCAAAAACGCTGGTGTGTCCAAGTGTTTTCAGGGTGGGTGTGTGACGTCAGCTCCGGACCCGATCAGCCTGTTCTCATCGCACTGTAGAAGTAAGTCCTGGGCTGCGCACACACTGCACACAGTGGATTTTTACAGCTCGGCGTACACATGGGATCTCACACTTGCACAGCGAAAATACACTCCCCCTGAAGGCGGCGACTATCTGAACGTAGGACAGCAAAGATAGCAGCCCAGCGATCAGATCTGAATCACCCCCTAAGAACTCTGATACTGCATAACTCTCCCATCAGAGCCTTAAGGCCCATACACACTGGGCGATTCTGAGCTGAGAGCAGGTCACTTTTGGTGTGTTGAGCAGCTTTCAGCTCAAAGCCGCCCAGTGTGTATGGACAAGCGATGAGTGGTGAACGCTGACGCGCGCTCCCGCTTCATCGCTGGCGACCGCCATTCATCTACTGGTATTACCAGCAGATGAACGGCGGGGTGAGCGGCTTTCCATAGCGTCCTGCTATGGAAAGCCGCTCACCCCCGCTGACATCGCTGTGCAGGGGGGAAAAGAGCTCAGTGTGTATGGACCTTTAGTCATGCCATGTACACAAAGGGAGGGAGGGGGGGGGGGGGGATATTGTGCTAATGTTACCCACTCCTCTGCTTCCCTCTGCCCAGCTAGACAGAGACGTGTGTCACTGTGTCATTCTTATAAAACCTGACTGCACACGACTATACCGCAGCAGTGTACAGTGGTAGCAGCGCAGATCAAGTACCATCTCACTGCGGTGTGGGGGGTGCTGTGACTGACAGATGAGAGGTTAAGCTGCGCGGCCCTTCTTCTTGTTGTCCCGAGGCGCCAGTAATGCCTCTTATGCTCAGCGTGAGAGGTAGGTGCCGCGGTGCAGTGCGCCCAGGCCCCTCACCTCATCCTCCATAGTCTGTTTTTCCCCTGGGTCCTAGAGCAGACACATGGCAGCTGGTGGCACCGCTGCTCCTCATTCTCCACTATGACCCTGTGCAGGGAAGTCGGCGTACTGTGGCTGAGCCTGCCGGAGTCCCTGTGCCTGGAGCTCCTCATGCGCAAATGCGGCTGCTTCGTGTGAGAGCTGCGAGGAAGAAGACCGGATACATCAGCGGTGACTGAGAGCCAGTAAGCACTGACGGGCAGGCAGCTGCGGCTTAAGTTGTCAGTGCAGCCTGCCCTTGAAGCTTGACACCATACGCGGCTGCGTACCCAGCGTAATTGACCAGCCGGCCCTATGTGCATGGGCAAACGCAGGATTTATGCAGGGGTGTTTCCAAAGATTGGCTGGAGCCCCAAACATGGGGGGAGGCAGAGACTGAGGTGACCCTCTATATGTGGGGTGTGTTAGTGTATGTACTGTATGAATTATATATATATATATATATATATATATATATATATATATATAAAATACCCCCCATGAGTACACTGGCATCAATAATTACAAGTCAAACACAATATATATCTAGGCTGTACATACACCCCGTTCTTAACTTACCACTGACTGAGATCAGCAGCAGGAGCAGCACAGCGTATACAGTAGGTGGTCACTCTGCAACTGGAACAGGAGCCGGCCGGGTGCCTAACTCAATCAGGCCCCGCCCCCTTGTAGTGTGTTCTGGGCTGTAAAAAGGGGGCGGAGCCAAATGCCGATTGGGGGCGGAGCTTAAATGGCGGGTGTGAGCGGGCGAGGCAAGAAAATAAATATGCTAGCCTGTGGGGAAGGGGTGAGGGGTTGATAAGTCTGGCGGCCTGCGGCTGCTGCCAGCATTATCTAAATGGAAGGATGTCTCTCAGACAAGAGACATCCTTCTGTGTTTCTTGTTAAGAGGATCAGTGCCGCCCTCCAGTGGCTGGCGCTCTAGGCAGCTGCCTAAAGCTGCCTAATGGTAGCGCCGGCCCTGACAATGCCCGCGATATAGTATATCATACACCGTAATGCCTGTGACACATTATGACACACACCGCAATGTCCGTGATACATTATGCCACACACCGTAATGCCCATTACACATTAAGTCCTACAGTAAGGCTTCTAATTACTTTTCAATTACCTGCTCGTTGTCAGGGGTTTCATGCACTGGGTGTCATGCTCGTTGCCAGGGGTTTCATGCTCTTGGTTCCATGCACGGTGCCAGGGGTTTTCATGTTCAGGGTGTCATGCTCGTTGCCAGGGGTTTCATGCACTGAGTGTCATCCTCGTTTCCAGGTGTTTCATGCACTGGGTGTCATGCTCGTTGCCAGGTGTTTCATTCACTGGGTGTCATGCTCGTTGCTAGGAGGTAGTCCTTGTTGCTAGGGCTGTGCTCCCAGTGCCACATATGTCCCCAGTGCCAGATATTCCCCCACGGTGCCAGGTACTTACATGCCCCAGTGCCAAATATAGTCGTCGTCCCCATGTGCCAGGTACACATATACCCCCCAGTGCCACATATGCCCCCAGTGCCAGATATTCCCCCCCAGTGCCACATATGCCCCCAGTGCCAGATATGCCCCCAGTGCCATATATTCCCCCCCAGTGCCAAATATGCCCCCAGTGCCAGATATTCCCCCCCAGTGCCAGATATTCCCCCCGTGCCATATATGCCCCCAGTGCCAGATATTCCCCCCCAGTGCCAGATATTCCCCCCGTGCCATATATGCCCCCAGTGCCAGATATCCCCCCCAGTGCCAGATATCCCCCCCAGTGCCAGATATCCCCCCCAGTGCCAGATATGCCCCCAGTGCCAGATATTCCCCCCCAGTGCCATATATGCCCCCAGTGCCAGATATTCCCCCCCAGTGCCATATATGCCCCAGTGCAAGATATCCCCCCCCAGTGCCAGATATTCCCCCCAGTGCCAGATATTCCCCCCAGTGCCATATATGCCCCAGTGCCAGATATCCCCCCCCCCAGTGCCATATATGCCCCCAGTGCCAGATATTCCCCCCCAGTGCCATATATGCCCCCCGTGCCATATATGCCCCCAGTGCCAGATATCCCCCCCCCCAGTGCCAGATATGCCCCCAGTGCCAGATATTCCCCCCCAGTGCCATATATGCCCCAGTGCCAGATACCCCCCCCCCAGTGCCAGATATTCCCCCCAGTGCCATATATGCCCCAGTGCCAGGTATCACCCCCCCCAGTGCCATATATGCCCCAGTGCCATATATGCCCCCAGTGCCAGATATTCCCCCCAGTGCCATATATGCCCCCAGTGCCAGATATCCCCCCCCAGTGCCATATATGCCCAGTGCCAGATATTCCCCCCCAGTGCCATATATGCCCCAGTGCCAGATATCCCCCCCCCCAGTGCCAGATATGCCCCCAGTGCCAGATATTCCCCCCAGTGCCAGAAATGCCCCAGTGCCAGATATTCCTCCCTCCCCCCCCCGTGCCATATATGCCCCCAGTGCCAGATATTCCCCCCAGTGCCATATATGCCCCCCGTGCCATATATGCCCCCAGTGCCAGATATCCCCCCCAGTGCCATATATGCCCCCAGTGCCAGATATTCCCCCCCAGTGCCATATATGCCCCAGTGCCAGATATCCCCCCCCAGTGCCAGATATGCCCCCAGTGCCAGATATTCCCCCCAGTGCCAGAAATGCCCCAGTGCCAGATATTCCTCCCCCCCCCCCCCGTGCCATATATGCCCCCAGTGCCAGATATTTACCCCCCCCCCCCGCCGTCGCTTTTTGGAGGGACACGGAGGGCACAGCTCGTCTCTCCTGTGTCCCTCCTGCTGCATCATCTCCGGCGGCCGCGGGTCTAATAGGGGGAAGTGCCGGTTCGTGAGCCAATTAGAGCTCACGGACGGCACTTCCCCCTATTAGACCCGCGGCCGCCGGAGATGATGCAGCAGGAGGGACACAGGGAGGCGTGCTGTGTGCCCTCCGTGTCCCTCCAACAAGCGGCGGAGGGAAGGAGACTGCAGACTGACATGCGGACGCTCGTCCACATGTCAGTCTGCTGTAAATCAGTGGCGCCCCCGCAGCCCCTCGCCCCCAAGCCACCGCGAGGACTGCGGGGGCAGTAGTTACGCCACTGATTTGGCCCAGGATATCAGCCCTGTGTACACCCTCTAATATTCCTCCATCTACAGATGAAGTCATCTTTGCTGTTGCGCTGAGCGCCATTCACTCTTTAGTTCCAATGTACCCAACTTTTAAATTCATTACAGGTATCACACTTTTTGCATCAAAGTGTGTAGGAATTCTGTGAGATAGTGTCGCCTATACACCACAGAAAGGGCCTTATTTCTGTTTGTATGCACAGTCATGCATGTGCCGCTTCGCTTTCTATGGACTTGCTAATCATTGCAAGTGAAGGGGTCATTGCAAAGTCCTCAGCAACTGTGTTAACATACAGTATGCAGCATCAATGCAATAACGAGGCACATCGACTCCTCAAGTGAGTCTATGGTCACGCAGACTTGCTGCGGCCATAGCAATGCTGGTAGTATGTTTCTATGCATATATGATCGCAGCTGAAGGCAGATGCACGCTTCAAATAAATCCGTGACATGCTTGCGCTTGTGCCTCCACTCCCCATTACCTCTCCCAAATGGTCCCTTCCTACGTTTAAATTCTCACAGTGAGCAGCATTGCAAAGGTAACTTAGCACAAACGCAGTGCGATCACGGCTCACGCGCAATCTTCAGTTGCGTGAACATTTGCGTTGCGTACAAACAGGTGAATAAAAGTTTGCCCACGTGTGTGCTACCGGTTATCCTTCATTGTACTTTTTAAGTAACATTTTCTGAAATAGTCACACTTAAATTTCCCCACTGCTAGTTTGAGTCATAGCTGTACAACAAATACAGTGTATTCACAACAGATCCTTTCTCCGCAAATGAATTATCTTATACTGCGCAGCATTGCAAATTGTATTCTCTAGTTTCCTGAAGTACTGTTAAATTGTGTATCATTTTATGCACTTATGCAGGAATGTGTTCAGTCAGCATTATGTATCATTAGAGAGAATCTCCAATGTTTCTTTCTCACATTAATGTAATGTAACGGATGTAGACTGTGAGGTTTAAAGGCTCATTCCAAACAAATATGATCATTTTAAAGCTTTGAGAGACGCAGTCAGGAAAGTGCAGAGTATTTATAGTGTTAAAGTCAGTGTATTGAGGATAACTCATTAAGGTCAGAAAATAGTATTAAAAATAATCATGAACTTAAGATCATTCAAGAAATAAGATTAACTGCAGTATTCTAATTGTACCATTCCAATGGTTATGGCTTATATTGCCCAAGATTTGTTATGCAGTCAGATTGACGATTGTGACAATGTTGACATTCTTAAATGTCAACGTGGTATAAATTCCAACATCAAAAGTGTTTACCCCTGGAAAATGACACCATTGACAGAATGTCGACAAATGAAATGTCAACATCATCACAATTTTAGAGAGTACTCCCAGACTCCCAGTAGAAAAGATAATAAATTGTAATAAGGATACCTCAGTATGAATTGTAAAACAATGGACGTGTCTTCCAGAGAATGTCTTTATCCCCTTAAAGTCATTTTTACCGAACCACCATTTTCAATGTACAGTCTATGGCTACATTGCACATTTCCCTATCTTCAGTAGCAGAACTTGTGAGTAGTGGGCCCAGGTGCGAAAATATGATTTAGAACAAGAGGACATGCACTAAAACTGGAGGGAGGTTGGTTCAGGGGAAATTTGAGGAGAAATTACTTCACAGAAAGGGTAGTGGACAAGTGGAATAGCCTCCCATCAGATGGTAGAGGCTAAGACTGTAGAGCAGTGGTTCCCATCCTCGGTCCTCAAGTACCCCCAAAAGTTCATGTTTTCCAGGCCTCCTCACAGGATTGTGAGTGAAATAATTTGCTCCACCTGTGGGTCTTTTAAAATGTGTCAGTAAGTAATGAATACATCTGTTCAACTGCTAGGTGACATGGAAAACATGAACTGTTGGGGGTACTTGAGGACCAAGGTTGGGAACCACTGCTGTAGAGCAATTTAAACATGCATGGGTAAGCCATAAGGATATCCTTACAAAGAAATGAGGATCAAATAGGGTTTGAGGTAATAATATGGTTAAAAAAAGGGGGCAGACTAGATGGGCCAAGTGGTTCTTATCTGCCGTCAAATTATATGTTTCTCTTTTATTAGTCTGGCGTACACAGGGTCAGCCCTGCCTACCTCAGGTAAGGTTGCAAATAATGGAAATTACTAAGTAATTACCTTTGGCGCTTGTGGTGAGTTGCTTTTCCTTAGCAGCTAATATAACGGGGTTAGTTAGACCCCACAACGAAAATCACAATAAACAAGAAAAAGCGCTAGGAAACTGGATAGAAATACGCTTAACAATTTTAATAAAATATTATATTTAAACATTCATTTAAATATGAATTTAAACATTCTTTTATACTGTTGCAACAGATTATAAAACAATAATGTGTGTATTTAAAATTTAGGGCAAAAATATAGCACTGCAATATTTTTTTACATTGCTCAAAGTTTGCGGGGGCACCAGGGGAAACTCATTGCTTGTCTGGGCAGCAGTGGGGTCCTTAGTCCTCAGGGGCCCCGATGCAATGCACCCGCTGCACCAATCATAGTTTCACCTCTGCCTATCTTCTCTTTTGTTGCCCTGCCCTCTCCCGCTGTGTTAGCTCAATTAGATTGTTGTGGAGATTAATTAAAATGGAGTTGAGGGAGTTCATTATTATAAAGTAGTTAATGGTGTTAAAGGGATTCTTATGATGAGGCTGAATGAGTTTATGATATCTGAGGAGGTGTTAGTTAATGGTGAAGGTGATAATATATAGCGGTCACTAAATGATGTATGTAGTACATGTCGACCTAATGACCATGTCAAGCTATTGTCCCTGTCGACCTAATGACTGTCAACCTAAGTTGAGTCGACCCCACAACCCATACTGGCACCCAATGAGCCCTGGATCACAAGCAAAGGGACAATAGAGAAGGTGCAATAATACCTTTATTTTACACACCACACAATGTAATAATGTAAAAATGGTAACTTAACTATTGTCAGGAATCTGCATTCTCCTTCGCATCACTACTGTGGAACTACAGGTTCCAGCAGTTCAGTTCTGTTCCAGTTCCAGTTTTTAGTCTACTGCAGCCTGGAGTACACAGTGCTTCAGCTAACTCACAGCTGATCTGAACACCAAATCCAGCGGGGTGTGTTCTCACAGAGATGCAACATCCAATCATCACAGACCAAGGGGTATAAACTCTAGTTCCTGGCTCAGTCTCATTGTCTTGGACAACACGTCACATTCTGTGAACAGGCGGCTCCTGTATGGATGGTGATATTATACAACTTTCCTGCCTGAACGACCGGCTTGCCTGGTCTGGGGCAGGGGCCTTTTGGGGTCTTCCCCTTGCGGGGAGCCCCTGGCTTTGAGTGGTGATCGCACACCGGTGCACACTTCTGCATTAGTACCTTGGGTACATCTTCCCTGATTGGAAATGTCTGGCGTAAAGAATACTACAGGTTGAGTATCCCATATCCAAATATTCCGAAATACGGAATATTCCGAAATACGGACTTTTTTGAGTGAGAGTGAGATAATTAAACCTTTGTTTTTTGATGGCTCAATGTACACAAACTTTGTTTAATACACAAAGTTATTAAAAATATTGTATTAAATGACCTGCAGGCTGTGTGTATAAGGTGTATATGAAACATAAATGAATTGTGTGAATGTACACACACTTTGTTTAATGCACAAAGTTATAAAAAATATTGGCTAAAATGACCTTCAGGCTGTGTGTATAAGGTGTATATGAAACATAAATGTATTCTGTGCTTAGATTTAGGTCCCATCACCATGATATCTCATTATGGTATGCAATTATTCCAAAATACGGAAAAATCCCATATCCAAAATACCTCTGGTCCCAAGCATTTTGGATAAGGGATACTCAACCTGTATTCGTTTGGAGTTGGAAAAGGATTCATCGCAGAATGATCTGAAATTTGTCTTCCATGAGATACTGGAGAAGCTAGGGAAAGTGACTCTGAGTGACCTTTATTGTATTCAAGACTTCCCTAAACAAGGTATTTATGACGTGACATTTCATTCAAATGGCTTCTGCCTCAATGTGTATGAGGTTTTGAGGGGCAAGGAACATGAGCCTGCAATGAGGTTGGTGAGAATGAAACCTCTTTTTGCCCTTGAAGAAATTTCAATTACTGTTCATGTTTATAACCCATACACAGAGGTGAGCTTGTTAAAAGCCTTCCTACTGCAATCCTGTTCTAATGTGCGGGGTGGAGTAAAACAAAAAAATGCCCTGGGTATTTTCAATGGCAAAATACGGTTCTGGGTGAGACTAAAACCTGACCCAGATAATGTGGGTGGTACTAAGCATCCCCCTGCTAGTTTCTGCATTGGTGGTAATAGGGGATTCTTGTACTATTTTGGACAGCCAAGCTTCTGCAGACTGTGCTTTATGTATGGACACACTAAGGAGGAATGTTCCACAGGCAAAGTTTGTAGGAATTGCAAGCAAAAAGATCATGAGGCTGGCAATTGCCCAATGGCAAAAAGCTGTGATATCTGTGGAGAGGTAGGACACAGTGTCCGAAACTGTCCTGCTGCTAAAGTCAGTATGCGAAGGCAAATGTTTAAAGAGCTTGATGCTGAGATGAGAGCAAAAAACTTTGCAGATCGTGGGGTTAATATACAACAGTCTGTGCCTGGTGGGAATTCCACTAGTGAAGAGCAGGCTAGGTCTGGACCCAGTGCTGATAACGAGGAACAGCTTGTTCGGTCTGATGAGCCTGCATGTGTGGCTGCAGATGAGGGACAGCAAGAGGAGTTTGCTGATGTAATGGAGGATGTGGTGGAAGCATCAAGTGACTGTGTGGAGAGTCCAGCTCTTAGTCTGGTAATAGATGACTGTCAGAGTCCTGTACCATCGGTGGACTCTACTAGAGTGGAGGAGTTCAGCAGTGGGCCTGAGGAGTCTGGCTCAGTGGCTAGGAAAGCTGAACGACAGGTGCGCAGAGCTAAGAAGCCACGGATGGAGAATACAACAGGACATAATACTGAAGGTATAGAAGATGTGTCCTCTGCTGAGGAGGATGGCGATAGATCACAAGAGGCATCGGCTTATTTTTTAGATGGGGGAAATGTTATCCCAAATGTAAAGAAGTGTGCCTCTTACAAGGGGCCACAAGGTATAGGGTGAGGAGGACTGCAAAGCTGTTGAGGAAGAACTGCTTTAGATCTCAGCTAAAGAGATGGTGGTCAAAAATAGCTATTTTTTGTGCTGTACCTTGGGCTGCTTAATTAGTTCCCTGATGTTTTTTAGGGTGAACTTTTGTTTACGTGCTGTGATGCTAACAGTGCATAGTGGATGTCTAATGTTTTTGTTTTACAAAGTTTATTATTATTATTTTTGTTGTCTGTTTGTTTTATTTTGTTTCAAATGTTTAATTTAAAAATATTCTCGCTGAATGTGAGATTAATCACAAGTAAAGCCAGAAGATCGGCAGTATTAGAATATGTGGCAGCAAGAAATGCTGATATTATTTGTTTGCAGGAATGTGGATTGTCTCATATACCGGAAAAAGAGGAATGGGGCTATGGGGAGGCTATATGGTCTGGTTCTAGCTGTAACAGGAATGCAGGGGTGGGTATTTTGTTTAAAAATAAAGAAATTAATATAGAAAGTTATTTGGTGATAGAAGAGGGGAGAGCTATCTCTGTAAGTGCTAAATATAGAGGCTGGAGATTTAGGGTGTTTTGTGTTTATGCTCCAGCAGAGAAGAAAGAGAGGAAATGTTTTTTTGAAAAATTAAAGTTTTTTTTTGTCTGGAAGAATTCCTACATTGCTTGTAGGTGATATGAATTGTATTCTAGAGAAGGAAGGTAGGAGTGGGAGAGGGGAGGTAGTTGTTGATATTACTGGGAAAATCCTGAAGGATATTATTCTGGATTTTGGTTTTGTTGATATTGCAGAGACAAGTATGGGTAAGCCTGTCCCAAATACCTTTTTTGCGGACAGAGGAGGGGTAATGTCTCGTATAGACTATTTACTTTGTTCTAAAGATGTGATGTTTGGAGAGTTTGTACAGGAGAAAGTGCCTTTTACAGATCATGATTCTTTATGTTGCAATGTTTGTTGTGAGTCTAGTACAATATATGGGAAAGGATTGTGGAGACTAAATGTTAAGCTTTTAGAAGATGAGGTGTTATTCAAAGATTTCTGTAAGAAATATAGTTTCTGGCAAAGTAGGAAAAATGAGTTTGTCAATATATTGGAATGGTGGGACTGGGTTAAGGAAAGGGTTAAGAAGTTCTATCAGAGAGCAGGATATAGGAAAGCTGTGAGAGAGAGGAATAAGTATCAGCTGTGGAATAGCAGGCTTAGTTTTCTTTATAAATTAAGAGAGGAAGGTGTGGATGTGAATGATGATATTATTAAAGCAAGATCTGAGGTTAGTAAATGTTTGAATAATAGAGGTAAAGAAATTATTTTTAGGTCTAGGGTGGAGGTATTAGAGGAAAATGAAAGATGTACAAGGTTTTTTTTCAAAAAAAGCTTGAAAAATAAGCATGTGATAAAGTATGTGTTAGATAAAGATGGAGAGGAAGTGAGTGGTGAAAGAATGATGGGTGTGATTACAGAATTTTATGAAAAGTTGTATGATAGGAAGGAAGTAGATAGTGATATGGAAGAAGAAGTATTGTGTGGTTTGTCTGAGAGAGTGTATGAGGGAAATTTGCCGGTTTTGATGGATAAGGTAACAGGTGATGAAGTGAAAAGAGCTGTGGATAGTGCTAAAAGGAATAAAACTCCAGGTATGGATGGGTTGCCGATTGAGTTTTATAGTTGTTTTTGGGATGTCATAGGGAAGGATGTGTGTGATTTGTGTGCTTTTATGTTTGGAAATGCAAGATTATGTGATAGTATGAAAGAAGGTATTGTGGTGTTAGTGCATAAAAAAGGTGATAGGTCTCCAATTTTCTAACAAGCCCCTATTACGCTTTTAAATTCAGATTATAAAATTCTGGCAAAAATATTGGCAAATAGGATGCGGGATGTGGTGGATCAGGTGGTGGGTGATGATCAAGTGTGTGGTGTGCCTGGTAGAAGGATAACAGATAATTTGATTTTGCTGAGAGATGTGTTGGGTGACTGCAGAGAAAGGAAGAGAGTATGTATGTTATTGGCTTTAGATTTTGAAAAAGCGTATGACCGCGTGTCTCACAATTTTATGTTTAAAGTATTGGTACGTATGGGGTTCCCGGTGGAATTTGTAAGATGTGTGAGAGGGTTATATGATTCTGTTGTGAGTAAGTTTTTGGTGAATGGGAATATAAGTAAGAATGTAGTGATTAGGTCAGGAGTACGACAAGGATGTCCATTGTCAGCTATTTTGTTTATTTGTGTTATTGAACCATTATTGCAGATGATTAGGAGAGATAAAGTTGTAGGGGGGTGTTGGTACCAGGTAGTGGAGGTAGGATGGTGAAAGTATTGGGGTATATGGATGATGTTGCGGTTGTAAGAGTGTTGCAGAATTGAGAAGAGTTAAATTACTGGTTAGTTTCTTTTGCAGTGCTTCTGCATTTAAAGTTAATTGGTGTAAAACAAAATTGAAGTGCTTTGGGGATGAAAGTTGCAGTGTGGAAGGGATTATGAGCGTGAGTGAAGGGATTAAAATATTAGGTGTGGTGTTTGAGGATGATTTGGAAGGGAGAGTGAGTTGGGAAGAATGTAGTAAGAGGGTACAGAAGAAGGTGGATTTTTGGAAGATGAGACAGATGACAGTGTTTGGGAAAGTGTTGGTGATTAAAAGTGTGGTGTTACCTATTTTATTGTTTCTGGCATGTGTTTTTCCTCCGTCTGTGCTGGAGATCAAGAAAATAAACAGAGTTCTTTTCATGTTTGTTTGGGGTGGGAAGATGGAACGTTTGAAACGTGAAGTGTTGATAAAGGCAAGAGAGAAGGGTGGGTTGGATTTCCCTGATATTGAAATCTTTTTGTATGTTAATTATATTCGTGTTATAGTAGAGTTAATGGGGAAGGGGAGTAAAACTGCCTGTATGGTGAGATATATGGCTGGGTGGACTTGGTATGGTTTAGGGTGGATCAAAAGGGACCTGAAGGTACCTGTGGCGTTTAGAAGTCCGTGGTGGTACAATGTAATTGAAGTTTTCATTAAAAAGAAAGATCTTTTGAATATTTCTTTAAGTGGGTTTAAAGACAGAAAGAAGGTTATGAAAGTTATAAAAGATAGAGAGATAGTTTGTAATATCAATTATATGCGCTCAAGTGAAGCTGTGATTATATGGAAGAGGCTATGTTCGTATGGCATGTCAAATACACAAAAGGAGATTGTATGGTTGTGTATGCATGAGGGGTTGCCAGTGAGAGTGTTTATGAAAAAAAGAGACTTGGTAGCTTCAGATGTCTGTCCGAGAGACAATTGTTATAATACTGAAACAGTGATGCATGTAATGTGGAATTGTGGTTTTGCAAATGATGTACAGATGTAGCCACCTTTATCTTGACTGTTTCTCCGCCGAGACGGGCGTTTAGCCACGCTAAGGCGATAGCTGAGTTTAATCACAGGCAGGCGCGTTGAGACGATCTAGATACTCATCATGCATTACACATCTCCACCACTGTGTGGCTAATGCTCCACTAATCCAGTACTTTCGATCGTACAGTATAGCGGCGGATTGATCTACAGCTCTGGCAATACTGTAGGCGTAACGGGAGGCGGTGGAAAAAGTATGGAGTACTGTACAGTACTGTATGTGTATGGAGACGCAACTACAGTAATTGTGTAAAAGGAAGAATGTACAGTACAATGTATAAACACCGTGCTTTTAAAATATATGAGCGTCTGAGTTCGCTAATGCATAATGGGAATGGAGGACTAGCAGAAGGCGGAGGAAAACACCGTGCTTTACAAATGCGAGCGTCCGAGTCCTCTAAGGCATAAACCAACAGCAATGGGGCGGGGGCCGGGCGCTGTTTGCAGTACTTTCACACATGAAATTGGAAATCTCTCATGAGGCGTCGTGGGCTAGGGGTGAAGGCTCCCAACTCCCTCGCTGGGGGTCCAGGGTTCGAGACCTGATGTGCTTTCTTTCTTTTTTTTTTTTTTTCTGTAATAATGCACTGTATTATTTTATTTACATTGTAAGACAGTCAATGGAAGGATGCACACAGGTTTCACATAAATCAAAGTACATCTGCAGGAGCGATTCTTTACGCTAAATGCACCCAAACAGCGTGAATGAAATGTGTATTCTGACGCTACCAACTAAGCAAAACAGTACTGTAGATCTTCAGCGTTTGTGTATTGCACAGGACCTGAATTTCCTCCCTGTGCAGGCCCCCAGGGGGGAAGGGCGATGGGGGTAGGGGGGAGACGATGGAAAATACTGTGCCTTTGAAATGCAATTACATGAGCGTCCGAGTACACTACGGCATACTGTAAACCAACACCAATGGGAAGGAAGTGCCAACCTTATTTTTAATGTGTTCCCGTGACATTCACTTTAACATTTTTTTTTTCTCTCCAATACAGTACATCCAATGGAAGGATGCACACAGGTTTCACATAAATCAAAGTACATCTGCAGGAGCGATTCTTTACGCTAAATGCAACCTACAGTACGGTACTGTAAGTGAGCAAAACAGTACTACAGTGGGCGTTTGTGTATTGCACATGACCTGCATTCCCTCCCTGTCTACTGCATGATCTGTGCAGGCTCCCATGGGGGAAGGGCAACAGGCTAGCAGGAGGCGGAGGAAAACACCGTGCTTTACAAATGCGAGCGTCCGAGTCCTCTAAGGCTTAAACCAACAGCAATGGGGCGGGGGCCGGGCGCTGTTTGCAGTACTTTCACACATGAAATTGGAAATCTCTCATGAGGCGTCGTGGGCTAGGGGTGAAGGCTCCCACCTCCCTCGCTGGGGGTCCAGGGTTCGAGACATGATGTGCTTTCTTTCTTTTTTTTTTTTTTTTTTCTGTAATAATGCACTGTATTATTTTATTTACATTGTAAGACAGTCAATGGAAGGATGCACACAGGTTTCACATAAATCAAAGTACATCTGCAGGAGCGATTCTTTACGCTAAATGCACCCAAACAGCGTGAATGAAATGAGTGTATTCTGACGCTACCAACTAAGCAAAACAGTACTGTAGATCTTCAGCGTTTGTGTATTGCACAGGACCTGAATTTCCTCCCTGTGCAGGCCCCCAGGGGGGAAGGGCGATGGGGGTAGGGGGGAGACGATGGAAAATACTGTGCCTTTGAAATGCAATTACATGAGCGTCCGAGTACACTACGGCATACTGTAAACCAACACCAATGGGAAGGAAGTGCCAACCTTATTTTTAATGTGTTCCCGTGACATTCACTTTAACATTTTTTTTTTCTCTCCAATACAGTACATCCAATGGAAGGATGCACACAGGTTTCACATAAATCAAAGTACATCTGCAGGAGCGATTCTTTACGCTAAATGCAACCTACAGTACGGTACTGTAAGTGAGCAAAACAGTACTACAGTGGGCGTTTGTGTATTGCACATGACCTGCATTCCCTCCCTGTCTACTGCATGATCTGTGCAGGCTCCCATGGGGGAAGGGCAACAGGCTAGCAGGAGGCGGAGGAAAACACCGTGCTTTACAAATGCGAGCGTCCGAGTCCTCTAAGGCATAAACCAACAGCAATGGGGCGGGGGCCGGGCGCTGTTTGCAGTACTTTCACACATGAAATTGGAAATCTCTCATGAGGCGTCGTGGGCTAGGGGTGAAGGCTCCCACCTCCCTCGCTGGGGGTCCAGGGTTCGAGACATGATGTGCTTTCTTTCTTTTTTTTTTTCTGTAATAATGCACTGTATTATTTTATTTACATTGTAAGACAGTCAATGGAAGGTGGGGGTTCAGGAGGTGGGGGTTCATGGGTAGTGGTCGTTTTGACAGTGTGCTATGCGATTGAGTCCGGTGTACCGTAATACTGTATGCAATCCTACAGTAGCTTATCCCTATCTCCCCTGTGTATTTTTGGCTAGGGGATTGTGACGCTCCTTCAGCATTGCCCCATAACCTGCACAAGGGTTCAGGGGCGGCGGCCATTTTGCCAGTGTGCTACAGTATGTGATCGAGTCCGGTGTACCATAATATGCATACTGTGTATTTTAGCTAGGGGATTGTGACGCTCCTTCAGCATTGCCCCATAGTCTGTACAATCTGGACTATTACTTGCTCCGTAGCCTAGGGCCTCTGTGGGGCAAGGAGTCATAGGTGGTAGCCATTTCTATTCAGTCTGCCCAGCTACAGAATTGTATGTGTACTGTACGGAGCATAGAACCTTAACCTGCATAGAACCTGCACATTATGGTACACCGGACTCGATCGCATAGAACCGCTCATGCAGCTACTGTATGCCCTGGTTTACAGTATGTGAATAAAAAAAATAATAAAGTGTCTGAAAAAAACTAACATGCATTCGTACTTAAGGAATCGAACCCTGGACTCTGAGTATAGGAAGCGAAACACTTCACCAGTTCGCCGCAGACAAATGTATAAATCCGTTGGTTTTGATTATGCTGTAATGGCTACGGGATTAGGACGATAACATACTGTACAAAATTCCTAATCTTGAGAGGCAATAGTGAACTTGTAACACACATCCATTTGCGACAGTGTACACTACTGGTTTTACAGTACTGTATGTTTTGTCTGCGGGACTTGGACGCTCACATACAGTATTCATAAAGTATTGTAGATGGATCATATACTGTATGCTGTACTATTTGCGTCGGTGTCGTATATACAGTACTGTATTAAATAATGCAGCGTAATGAGTACAGTATTTACTGTATGCAGCGTAATGAGACGCCTTAGTAAAGTAGTCCTTATTATGTATTTCAGTATTGTATTTTACGGGAGACCACACGCATGCGCAGTGGTGATTGTAAAAAGCGACATCTGGTGGCTGA
The DNA here is from genome assembly GCF_028390025.1 of Pseudophryne corroboree. Taxonomy (NCBI): domain Eukaryota; kingdom Metazoa; phylum Chordata; class Amphibia; order Anura; family Myobatrachidae; genus Pseudophryne; species Pseudophryne corroboree. Next base: position 899,900,564 of record NC_086445.1, on the reverse strand, counting down.
TCGCAGGTATTACACGTAAAGGTAACGCCAAACGTCAAATGTCTGTCTCCGTGCGATTAGATAGCCTCTCTGTGACTAGGCGCGCCTCGCTACGCCCCAGTACGCTGCGTATGGTCGAACGGGACAAACGCCGCAGCCACTCAAGATAAAGGTGGCTACATCTGTATGGAAGTGTTTGGGTGGCTTGTGTAGAGAGATTACTGGTGTTAGGTATATTGGATGGAAGGTGGCATTATTTGGTATGGGAGCATGTGATAGAGGAAAAGAGAGACTTTTGTGTTTGATCATGAGCTGTGTGATGGAAGTTTTGTGGAATGCAAGGAATCTGTGTGTGTTTAGGAGTGAGTGCTGGTCTGTGAATGAGTGTGTTAGAATGGTATTGGGTAAGTTATATGTCTATTATCTGAGAGATAGGAAAGGAAGAAAAGAGCTTGATGCTGAGGGAGTTTGGAAAGTTAAAAAATGGAGGCATGTGGTTAGATATGTTAACGAAGATTGATAGCCTAATAGTGTGGGTATGTGTTAAGTTGTATATTGTTTTTTGATTATGAACAGGTGTTTTTTTTTTTGTTAATATTAATAATTGTTGTTTTTAAAAAAAATCCATGCTGATGTTTTGTTTACTGTCTAAATCTGCATTGTAGATGACTATGTTTACTAACCTAAATGGTTTAATAAAAAAAAAAAAAAAAAGCCTCCTGTTTGCAGTCCTCTGTCTGCAGAGATACCCCTGTGTATTGGACCTGTGGAACTACAGGTCCCAGCAGTTCTAGTTTCCAGTTCCAGTCTGCAATCCCCTGTTTCCAGCGATCTCCTATTTCTGGCATTTCCAAGTTGTTTCCCTGTTCCAGTGTTCCTGTGGAACTACAAGTACCAGCATCCATTCCAGCTTTCCTACGAGTCACATTTGGTGTACAAGTTCTCCTGGTTCCTGTGTTCCTGTTTCCAGTGGTTTCCTTGTTGTCTTTCTTCAGTCTTCAGTTTGCTATGAACTCCAGCCACAGTTTGCCACAACAACTTGCAGTAAGAGACTTTCTTCAGGTGTTCTTCCATTACTCTGCCTGTGCACCTGATTACCAGCATCTAGCATTGTGCATTGCATTCAGCACTTAACAACTTGCTGTGTTAGAACGGTCTCCTGCTAGGGCCTTGCTTGGCTTAAAGACGTGTGCTTCTACAGAGACTGTGGGGGTCATTCTGAGTTGTTCGCTTGTTTTATTTTTCTCGCAACGGAGCAATTAGTCGCTAATGCGCATGCGCAATGTCCGCAGTGCGACTGCGCCAAGTAAATTTGCTATGCAGTTAGGTATTTTACTCACGGCATTACGAGGTTTTTTTCTTCGTTCTGGTGATTGTAATGTGATTGACAGGAAGTGGGTGTTTCTGGGCGGAAACTGGGCGTTTTATGGGTGTGTGCGAAAAAACGCTACCGTTTCTGCGAAAAACGCGGGAGTGGCTGGAGAAATGGAGGAGTGTCTGGCCGAACGCTGGGAGTGTTTGTGACTCAAACCAGGAACGAACTGACTGAACTGATCGCAGTTGCCGAGTAAGTGTGGAGCTACTCAGAAACTGCTAAGAAGTGTCTATTCGCAATTTTGCTAATCTTTCATTCGCAATTTTGATAAGCTAAAATTCACTCCCAGTAGGCGGCGGCTTAGCGTGTGCAAAGCTGCTAAAAGCAGCTTGCGAGCGAACAACTCGGAATGAGGGCCTGTGTGCTTTGATTGCTACATGTTGTTATATATCGGAGTTTCGTTTGCTGCATCTGATTTCATTATTGCCTTATCATTTATATCAAGTTACAAGTTCATCTTCATTGCTCATTTGTTACCAGTGACTTTTGAATATCGGATTAAGTTATTATTCATTGTTCCTGTAAACCGTTATCCCTGTGTGATAATAAATACCAAGCGCACATGTGCGGAACTTTTCGTCAGTCTTCCTGTTTCCTCTATCACTCCTACACTGACCCACTAGTGCCCCCTCCGGGGACAGACAAAGTTACAGAACCCTGACAACTATATACAACATATACACACTATGCAATCCAATAACATCTAGTATCTATTCACCCGGAGTGCCCTCCATCCCCTATCCGTTCCGCAGTTAGCACAGAATTAAGCATATGATAGTCTCTCGCTTACCGTCCTTGACAGGGGAAGTACAGCTGATGGAGAAGTCACTGAGAGATGTCTCACTGATAGAAGTCCAGTTGAGAGAGACTGTGCTTCTGTTGCATTGCTAGGATGCTGCTGGTTTCGGCTTAATCTTGAGGGTCCAGCTGCTTAGCCTGTTTGTGCTCTACCGCTGTGGTTAAGACCCTGCTGTCAGTCAGCCCCCATGTATGAATCGGTGAAAAGAGTGGAGAAGTGTGCCAGTGGAGAAAGAGCTGAACTATTATAAGCAATTGCGTTATAATCCACTGTATACATATATTATTTGCAGGAGGTAATATACTGTATAGGGAAGCAATTAGAATACCGCTAGTCGGGATCCTGGAGGTCACAATGCTTATGCCGGAATCCCGACTAGCAGCAAAATGCCGGCACCAGAATACCGGCCCCACAGGCTTTTCTCCACGACACCCTGTGGCCGGAGAGACAAGCCAGCCACACGTGTAATGGCGTCTGCGGCACTGAAGGGGTTAACCCTCGTGCCCAGCGCCATGTTGCGGACTGTTTAAAAGTTTGTTGAATGATGTGTTTTAACATGTCATATGTAGTGCTCTGTGCACCATTGCAGGAAGACATGTTTAAATGTATTTATTTTATATTCAAGACAGGCTTGGTGTATATTTAAAGGGAAACACGTGTTTAAATGAAATGTATTTAAAGGAAAAAATGCAGTTACTTTAGATGTCTGAAAAGGCATCTCTTATCCTCTGGAAATAGGAAGAGGCATGCTAATGGCTCCGTGCTAGCAGAGAGGTGTGAAGGACAATACCTTTTGATGTGTAAGTTCCTTAGAGAGAGATGCTAATCACTGGGTTTATGGGCTTGGAACTTGTTTCATGTACCTGATTTAATTGACATACGAACGACCTATGCAGGAAGGAAGACTGTTTGTATTGTAGCCATTCCTGCTGTAATCTTAAACACTGGGATTGCCTGGAGATGGGAATGACCAGAAACATCTGTATTTTGAAGATATGTGATAAATTTATCAATAGTGAATGTTAATCTGATACCAAACGTTGTCTGGGTGACAGGAAGGAGGATATTGTTTTATTGCACTTATATCCTTGTAAAATGTAATTTATTGGTATTTTGTGAAATAACCTGATTGGTTGGAGACGACAGGGAGGGCTTACCCCCCTGTGGTACTGTGTGGAAAACTGACCTAAAAAGGAGACCTGCGTGCCTCCAGAGTTGTAGTTGTAACATCTTCTTCTGCTGAAAACATCTTGATTGTATGCTGTTGACCCTAGCAATAGGGAGGAGCCTTTTTAAAGGTTATTTGAGCAATAAACATCTTTGCCTCAAGACTGCTTCATCTTGTGACCTACAGGGTTAGGCCAAACCTAGCCCCGTTCTCCGGCTGTCCAGGGAAGCACCTGACGTCTCCAAGCTCCGCCTTCCGCCAGCTACCGGTAGAGGCCTAGCAAGTGGCTAGTGGGGATTCGTCAGCACCACACAGCTGTGGTAAAGCAGTGCGTCGGCACATACAGAGCAGAACCGTGGTTCCAAATGCCACGGCAGGTTAGGAGTTTGGTGGTGGCAGCAAGAACCTGCCCACAGCGCAGTGGGTGGAGTCAGTAACAGGCGGTTACTGACGGTAAGCGGGAATCCCCTATGTGGTCAGGCCTCGTGCGGCTTGACCTTCCATTCTGTGCGCAGTCGACGGGACGCGGCAAGTGCTTCCGTACGGTACCGTCCTGTCACAGAAATTGGTGGCATAGTGGTGGGATAATCCCAGGTGGCTTTTCATCACCCGATTGGAGAAGCCGAGTTACTGAGGAGAGGAGTAACTGCAGCGCAGGAGAACGCACAAGATGGCGGAATTCAGCGGAATGTCCAAGGAGGATCTGGAGATCGTATGCCAGGGGAAGGGTGTGGATATCCCTTTCAACGCATCCAGGAGCGTCATGCAGGCGGCGCTCAAGAGCTGGGAAGAGTCTCATCGGGTAGAGGTGGAAAACACTGACGACGTCAGCATCACAGAGGACGACCCAACAGTGGCCCTTCGTACAGAACCGGTGAGATCCACAAGCCCCGCCCTCTCTCACAACAGCCATGTTTCCCAGCAATCCCTAGCAGGGCCAGGATCCCAACGTGCCTGGGGGGGCGGCCCGGATACCCTAGCAGATCGGCTAGCGGAATTGGGGGAAAGGGCAACGGAGCAAGAGCGCTTGATCATCATCCAGATGTGGCGTGATGAGCGGGTACCACAGGCCGTGGTACCCCGGGAGCCGTTGTCAGCTGTTGTACACAGATCAGGACGTATACAGTTTGCCAAGTTTGCAGACAGTGATGGGGACATTGATGGACATTTGCAAGTTTTTGAAAGGACTTGTAAACTACACGATCTACCCAAGTCAGAGTGGGTGAGACACCTTGTGCCCACTCTGCATGGAGAGGCCTTGGAGGCCTATCGAGAAGTGGCGACGGAGGACTGTGGGAACTACGACGAAGTCGCGAAGGCCCTCCTCCAGCGATTCTTCATCACTCCAGAGTCTTACAGGAAGAAATTCAGAGACTTGCCTAAGAATCCTAGCAGCACCCATGAGCAGTTCGCCACCCAGCTGCGGCAGTACGTGGTGAAGTGGGTGAAGGATTCGGAAGCCACTACATGGGACGCACTGATCGACCTGATCTGCAGGGAGCAGTTCTACCGCAGGTGCGCCCAAGAAGTGAAGGAGTGGGTGCTAGATCGGGAGCCACCCAGCTTAAAAATGGCTGCCCAATTAGCCGACAAATATGTGGCAATTCGGCCACGGGGGCAGAAGTGCCCCGCCAGCAGCCAGCTCCAACAGACTGGACCACCAAGGGGACCACCCTCTTCAGCTCATCAACCCCAAAGACAAGCATCTTCCAACCCGGGTGCTCTTGGCCAGCAACCGCACCGCAGCGTCCCTGCAACTGATCAGAGATCATCGGTGCCACGACTGGAGAAGAAGTGCTACGGCTGTGGGAAAATCGGACATCTGAGGATGAACTGTCCTGCATCCCAAGCACCCCAGACTCGTGCCCCAAATCCGAGTGCTGGAGCCCGGATCGCTTGTTTGACGAGAGGAGATGAGCCTACAGAGACTGTTCCCCCTCCAGTCAGTCCGATGGAGTGTGGCGAAAGACAGGTGCACTCTGCGGAGAGAGTCACCTGCATGGCCAAACAGCCCCTACACAACATGTGGAGGCACCTGCAGCCGGTCCACGTGGGACCCCTGCAGGGGGAAGGCCTAAGAGACTCTGGGGCCTCAATCACTGTGGTGAGCCCCCACCTTATAGATCCTGCTGCAGTATTGCAGGGTCGCACTGCCACGGTCACCCTGGCAGAAGGAACAGAAAAAGCGGTTCCCATGGCAAGAGTCTACCTGGACTGGGGAGCTGGACCAGAGTTGCGAGAAGTTGCCGTCATGGATGGTCTCCCAACTGATGTGGTCCTAGGAAATGATCTGGGTGGTGGGATCGTTACTATGTTTGTTGGCGCCATTCCCCGGAGTCAAGTTCCAAAACCACCGTTGACATCAGCTACTCCAGCACAGCCCAGCCCAGAGGAAAAGACTACAGCTGCTAGACAACTGCCAGCACAGCCAACCACAGCATCAACCAGCCCAGAGGAAAAGATTACAGCGGCTAGATCAGTACATCGACCCCGCATGCCTTTTGCCTCTGGTATGCCTACGTCCCCTAGCAACGCAGAGGATGTCGGTTCCAGCTCGTGTGATCCTGTGGGGGTGCCCAATGATGCTCCTGACCCAAGTGGTTTGCCAACTCCGGCGGTGAGTATGAGAAACCACACTGATTTTTCCATGACTGACCCCTACCAGACTGACCCTAGTAGTCCCCACCTAGATCCCCCTGTAGAGTGTCCCAATTTAGGAGAGATTGAGGGCCACAGGCAGGAGTTTAGGGAGGCTCAACTCTCTGACCCATCCCCGAAAGGCATGAGGTGCCACTCTGGCAGCAGCCTTGACAGGGTTGGGGCAGGAAGTTTGACCTGGCGGGAAGGGTTAAGGTACAGGGTAGACAGGAAAGTGGGAGGGGATAGACCAGATAGGGAATGTGTCCAACTGGTCCCCTCAGGGAACGTTCCTGCGCAACCGGTGTCGGTTGCCAGCGAAACCACTTTGGACAGTAACCCAGAGACAGACCGTACCCTGAAGTGCACGACACAGAGCTTACCGTGGTCTGGAATGTCGGATGACGCCCAGACCAACTGTAAGGCTGGTGCCATGCGTTGGCAGCTGGGGCACTCCAGCGGTTGTGCTGTCTCTGGGCCTCTGCCCATAGGAGAACCCTTGCAGCAAGTTGCTGTGGACATAGCAGGTCCCCTGCCTGTGCACAGTAGATCGGGGAAGACACGCAGCCTCCCTGTAGTGGATGCCACACAGGATCCAGAGGCTGGTGGTCTGGCCGCCATCACTGTGGCACAGGTAGCGGACGAGGAGGGAAGAGTAGGCCTAGGTGACAGGGTAGGTTTCCCGAGTCATAGGTCGACAGAAGAGGATTGGAGGGCAGGTCTGACAGTTAGGGCAGACAGTTGCCAGATAGGTATGACGAAGGTGCAGTGCCTGGGGCACCATGTGGGAGGAGACAGGGGTAGGCCCAACCCAGAGGGGGTGGAGGCAACCAGAGGCTGTCCCCGACCCACATCACACAGACAGGTACTGACCTTAGAACCTGTAAGGCCCTACGGACATGTTGTCATTGACTTTAGTCCTGTATTGAACCCCTTGACAGAGATGGCTAGGAAGGGCATTCCCAAGTCAGTGGACTTTGCACCCGCTTGCGAGTTGGCATTCCAGTCATTGAAGGAGGCTTGGGTACCCGCTCCAGTGCTGATGGCGCACATTTTTGACCAGGACTGTGTGTTACGAACTATTGCGCCACTGCACGGACTGGGAGCTGTACAGAGCCAGAAAGAGCCATATGGGCAGGAGCACCCTGTGGCCTGGTTGAGCAGTATACTGCTATTGTGGGAGGTGGGGTTGGGACACCGTGGGTGGCACTTGTTTGTAACCAGCCCCCCACCGTGGTGACTTACCACCTACCTGTTAGGTGGCTGCAACCTACCTTGGGGGAATTGGACAGACTTTTGTGGTGGAGCCTTGAACTTGGACTTCAGGTGGACTATTTAAACATTGTGCACCCACGAAGAGAGGCCCACTGCACTATGGATGAACTGTCTAGGCCGGAGCCTACACACCCTAGGTAGCGTCCCCTTCAACACAAGGGACTGCGGGACCAGGACCCAAATCGTTGGGACATGGGTCCCTGGTTGACCCGCTTGAATGGGGGGGAAGGAATGTGGCCGGAGAGACAAGCCAGCCACACGTGTAATGGCGTCTGCGGCACTGAAGGGGTTAACCCTCGTGCCCAGCGCCATGTTGCGGACTGTTTAAAAGTTTGTTGAATGATGTGTTTTAACATGTCATATGTAGTGCTCTGTGCACCATTGCAGGAAGACATGTTTAAATGTATTTATTTTATATTCAAGACAGGCTTGGTGTATATTTAAAGGGAAACACGTGTTTAAATGAAATGTATTTAAAGGAAAAAATGCAGTTACTTTAGATGTCTGAAAAGGCATCTCTTATCCTCTGGAAATAGGAAGGGGCATGCTAATGGCTCCGTGCTAGCAGAGAGGTGTGAAGGACAATACCTTTTGATGTGTAAGTTCCTTAGAGAGAGATGCTAATCACTGGGTTTATGGGCTTGGAACTTGTTTCATGTACCTGATTTAATTGACATACGAACGACCTATGCAGGAAGGAAGACTGTTTGTATTGTAGCCATTCCTGCTGTAATCTTAAACACTGGGATTGCCTGGAGATGGGAATGACCAGAAACATCTGTATTTTGAAGATATGTGATAAATTTATCAATAGTGAATGTTAATCTGATACCAAACGTTGTCTGGGTGACAGGAAGGAGGATATTGTTTTATTGCACTTATATCCTTGTAAAATGTAACTTATTGGTATTTTGTGAAATAACCTGATTGGTTGGAGAAGACAGGGAGGGCTTACCCCCCTGTGGTACTGTGTGGAAAACTGACATAAAAAGGAGACCTGCGTGCCTCCAGAGTTGTAGTTGTAACATCTTCTTCTGCTGAAAACATCTTGATTGTATGCTGTTGCCCCTAGCAATAGGGAGGAGCCTTTTTAAAGGTTATTTGAGCAATAAACATCTTTGCCTCAAGACTGCTTCATCTTGTGACCTACAGGGTTAGGCCAAACGTAGCCCCGTTCTCCGGCTGTCCAGGGAAGCACCTGACGTCTCCAAGCTCCGCCTTCCGCCAGCTACCGGTAGAGGCCTAGCAAGTGGCTAGTGGGGATTCGTCAGCACCACACAGCTGTGGTAAAGCAGTGCGTCGGCACATACAGAGCAGAACCGTGGTTCCAAATGCCACGGCAGGTTAGGAGTTTGGTGGTGGCAGCAAGAACCTGCCCACAGCGCAGTGGGTGGAGTCAGTAACAGGCGGTTACTGACGGTAAGCGGGAATCCCCTATGTGGTCAGGCCTCGTGCGGCTTGACCTTCCATTCTGTGCGCAGTCGACGGGACGCGGCAAGTGCTTCCGTACGGTACCGTCCTGTCACACACCCATAGAGGGAGAATATAACCTGTGGTGAGAGCAGCTAGCCTGCAAGGGCTTTCTAGTGCTTGCGACAATGCTGGCTTACTGGTGGCAAGGATCATGCTGAAGGGGTATTGACAGACAGAATCCGGGCCGCCGGTATTTCATACTGAAACCATGCGACCTTGGCAATAAATGTATGAGACAATGTGACATAGATTGGTGTATTTGTTAGTAGGACTTCATTGACCTATATTTTCTACAATACGTTTCAGCCAATGGCACTTGACATGCATGCATATACTGTAGTGCTTAATCAGGCACAAGCTGTCTGTGAGTGTGACATCTAGTGCATTAGTATTTAAATGCAGTCTAGACACCTGTGAGTCATAGGCACATTGTATGTGATAATTTGACAAATGCATTTACCAAGTAATTTAACCCTTTTGGGCAGGATGGCCATGTTAGTGCATTCCCAAATCTCTCTTGTTAACTCATTTAGCAGAAAGCTTCAAACTTGCTATAACCTAACATCAGTTATTCAGAAATAGATCAGTTTTCTGGGATTTTCATTAGAGATGAGCGGGTTCGGTTTCTCTGAATCCGAACCCGCACGAACTTCATGTTTTTTTCACGGGTCCGAGCAGACTCGGATCCTCCCGCCTTGCTCGGTTAACCCGAGCGCGCCCGAACGTCATCATGACGCTGTCGGATTCTCGCGAGACTCGGATTCTATATAAGGAGCCGCGCGTCGCCGCCATTTTCACACGTGCATTGAGATTGATAGGGAGAGGACGTGGCTGGCGTCCTCTCCATTTAGATTAGGGTTGAGAGAGAGAGAGAGAGAGATTGACCTGAGGCTGTGATACTGTAGAAGAGAGTGCAGAGTTTAGTGACTGACGACCACAGTGACCACCAGACAGTGCAGTTGTTTGTTTTATTTAATATATCCGTTCTCTGCCTGAAAAAAACGATACACACAGTGACTCAGTCACATACCATATCTGTGTGCACTGCTCAGCCCAGTGTGCTGCATCAATGTATATATATATCTGACTGTGCTCAGCTCACACAGCTTATAATTGTGGGGGAGACTGGGGAGCACTGCAGTGCCAGTTATAGGTTATAGCAGGAGCCAGGAGTACATAATATTATATTAAAATTAAACAGTGCACACTTTTGCTGCAGGAGTGCCACTGCCAGTGTGACTAGTGACCAGTGACCTGACCACCAGTATATATAATATTAGTAGTATACTATCTCTTTATCAACCAGTCTATATTAGCAGCAGACACAGTACAGTGCGGTAGTTCACGGCTGTGGCTACCTCTGTGTCGGCACTCGGCAGCCCGTCCATAATTGTATATACCACCTAACCGTGTTTTTTTTTTCTTTCTTTATAGTCATACTAGTTACGAGTATACTATCTCTTTATCAACCAGTCTATATTAGCAGCAGACACAGTACAGTGCGGTAGTTCACGGCTGTGGCTACCTCTGTGTCGGCACTCGGCAGCCCGTCCATAATTGTATATACCACCTAACCGTGGTTTTTTTTTCTTTCTTTATACATACATACTAGTTACGAGTATACTATCTCTTTATCAACCAGTCTATATTAGCAGCAGACACAGTACAGTGCGGTAGTTCACGGCTGTGGCTACCTCTGTGTCGGCACTCGGCAGCCCGTCCATAATTGTATATACCACCTAACCGTGGTTTTTTTTTCTTTCTTTATACATACATACTAGTTACGAGTATACTATCTCTTTATCAACCAGTCTATATTAGCAGCAGACACAGTACAGTGCGGTAGTTCACGGCTGTGGCTACCTCTGTGTCGGCACTCGGCAGCCCGTCCATAATTGTATATACCACCTAACCGTGGTTTTTTTTTCTTTCTTTATACATACATACTAGTTACGAGTATACTATCTCTTTATCAACCAGTCTATATATTAGCAGCAGACACAGTACAGTGCGGTAGTTCACGGCTGTGGCTACCTCTGTGTCGGCACTCGGCAGCCCGTCCATAATTGTATATACCACCTAACCGTGTTTTTTTTTTCTTTCTTTATACATACATACTAGTTACGAGTATACTATCTCTTTATCAACCAGTCTATATTAGCAGCAGACACAGTACAGTGCGGTAGTTCACGGCTGTGGCTACCTCTGTGTCGGCACTCGGCAGCCCGTCCATAATTGTATATACCACCTAACCGTGGTTTTTTTTTTCTTTCTTTATACATACATACTAGTTACGAGTATACTATCTCTTTATCAACCAGTCTATATTAGCAGCAGACACAGTACAGTGCGGTAGTTCACAGCTGTGGCTACCTCTGTGTCGGCACTCGGCAGCCCGTCCATAATTGTATATACCACCTAACCGTGGTTTTTTTTTCTTTCTTTATACATACATACTAGTTACGAGTATACTATCTCTTTATCAACCAGTCTATATATTAGCAGCAGACACAGTACAGTGCGGTAGTTCACGGCTGTGGCTACCTCTGTGTCGGCACTCGGCAGCCCGTCCATAATTGTATATACCACCTAACCGTGGTTTTTTTTTCTTTCTTTATACATACATACTAGTTACGAGTATACTATCTCTTTATCAACCAGTCTATATATTAGCAGCAGACACAGTACAGTGCGGTAGTTCACGGCTGTGGCTACCTCTGTGTCGGCACTCGGCAGCCCGTCCATAATTGTATATACCACCTAACCGTGGTTTTTTTTTCTTTCTTTATACATACATACTAGTTACGAGTATACTATCTCTTTATCAACCAGTCTATATATTAGCAGCAGACACAGTACAGTGCGGTAGTTCACGGCTGTGGCTACCTCTGTGTCGGCACTCGGCAGCCCGTCCATAATTGTATATACCACCTAACCGTGGTTTTTTTTTCTTTCTTTATACATACATACTAGTTACGAGTATACTATCTCTTTATCAACCAGTCTATATTAGCAGCAGACACAGTACAGTGCGGTAGTTCACGGCTGTGGCTACCTCTGTGTCGGCACTCGGCAGCCCGTCCATAATTGTATATACCACCTAACCGTGGTTTTTTTTTCTTTCTTTATACATACATACTAGTTACGAGTATACTATCTCTTTATCAACCAGTCTATATTAGCAGCAGACACAGTACAGTGCGGTAGTTCACGGCTGTGGCTACCTCTGTGTCGGCACTCGGCAGCCCGTCCATAATTGTATATACCACCTAACCGTGGTTTTTTTTTCTTTCTTTATACATACATACTAGTTACGAGTATACTATCTCTTTATCAACCAGTCTATATTAGCAGCAGACACAGTACAGTGCGGTAGTTCACGGCTGTGGCTACCTCTGTGTCGGCACTCGGCAGTCCGTCCATAATTGTATACTAGTATCCAATCCATCCATCTCCATTGTTTACCTGAGGTGCCTTTTAGTTGTGCCTATTAAAATATGGAGAACAAAAATGTTGAGGTTCCAAAATTAGGGAAAGATCAAGATCCACTTCCACCTCGTGCTGAAGCTGCTGCCACTAGTCATGGCCGAGACGATGAAATGCCAGCAACGTCGTCTGCCAAGGCCGATGCCCAATGTCATAGTACAGAGCATGTCAAATCCAAAACACCAAATATCAGTAAAAAAAGGACTCCAAAACCTAAAATAAAATTGTCGGAGGAGAAGCGTAAACTTGCCAATATGCCATTTACCACACGGAGTGGCAAGGAACGGCTGAGGCCCTGGCCTATGTTCATGGCTAGTGGTTCAGCTTCACATGAGGATGGAAGCACTCAGCCTCTCGCTAGAAAAATGAAAAGACTAAAGCTGGCAAAAGCAGTAGCACCGCAAAGAACTGTGCGTTCTTCGAAATCCCAAATCCACAAGGAGAGTCCGACTCCAATTGTGTCGGTTGCGATGCCTGACCTTCCCAACACTGGACGTGAAGAGCATGCGCCTTCCACCATTTGCACGCCCCCTGCAAGTGATGGAAGGAGCACCCGCAGTCCAGTTCCTGATAGTCAGATTGAAGATGTCAGTGTTGAAGTACACCAGGATGAGGAGGATATGGGTGTTGCTGGCGCTGGGGAGGAAATTGACCAGGAGGATTCTGATGGTGAGGTGGTTTGTTTAAGTCAGGCACCCGGGGAGACACCTGTTGTCCGTGGTAGGAATATGGCCGTTGACATGCCTGGTGAAAATACCAAAAAAATCAGCTCTTCGGTGTGGAAGTATTTCACCAGAAATGCGGACAACAGGTGTCAAGCCGTGTGTTCCCTTTGTCAAGCTGTAATAAGTAGGGGTAAGGACGTTAACCACCTCGGAACATCCTCCCTTATACGTCACCTGCAGCGCATTCATAATAAGTCAGTGACAAGTTCAAAAACTTGGGCCGACAGCGGAAGCAGTCCACTGACCAGTAAATCCCTTCCTCTTGTAACCAAGCTCACGCAAACCACCCCACCAACTCCCTCAGTGTCAATTTCCTCCTTCCCCAGGAATGCCAATAGTCCTGCAGGCCATGTCACTGGCAATTCTGACGAGTCCTCTCCTGCCTGGGATTCCTCCGATGCATCCTTGCGTGTAACGCCTACTGCTGCTGGCGCTGCTGTTGTTGCTGCTGGGAGTCGATGGTCATCCCAGAGGGGAAGTCGTAAGACCACTTTTACTACTTCCACCAAGCAATTGACTGTCCAACAGTCCTTTGCGAGGAAGATGAAATATCACAGCAGTCATCCTACTGCAAAGCGGATAACTGAGGCCTTGACATCCTGGGTGGTGAGAAACGTGGTTCCGGTATCCATCATTACTGCAGAGCCAACTAGAGACTTGTTGGAGGTACTGTGTCCCCGGTACCAAATACCATCTAGGTTCCATTTCTCTAGGCAGGCGATACCGAAAATGTACACAGACCTCAGAAAAAGAGTCACCAGTGTCCTAAAAAATGCAGCTGTACCCAATGTCCACTTAACCACGGACATGTGGACAAGTGGAGCAGGGCAGGGTCAGGACTATATGACTGTGACAGCCCACTGGGTAGATGTATGGACTCCCGCCGCAAGAACAGCAGTGGCGGCACCAGTAGCAGCATCTCGCAAACGCCAACTCTTTCCTAGGCAGGCTACGCTTTGTATCACCGGTTTCCAGAATACGCACACAGCTGAAAACCTCTTACGGCAACTGAGGAAGATCATCGCGGAATGGCTTACCCCAATTGGACTTTCCTGTGGATTTGTGGCATCGGACAACGCCAGCAATATTGTGTGTGCATTAAATCTGGGCCAATTCCAGCACGTCCCATGTTTTGCACATACCTTGAATTTGGTGGTGCAGAATTTTTTAAAAAACGACAGGGGCGTGCAAGAGATGCTGTCGGTGGCCAGAAGAATTGCGGGACACTTTCGGCGTACAGGCACCACGTACAGAAAACTGGAGCACCACCAAAAACTACTGAACCTGCCCTGCCATCATCTGAAGCAAGAAGTGGTAACGAGGTGGAATTCAACCCTGTATATGCTTCAGAGGTTGGAGGAGCAGCAAAAGGCCATTCAAGCCTATACAATTGAGCACGATATAGGAGGTGGGATGCACCTGTCTCAAGCGCAGTGGAGAATGATTTCAACGTTGTGCAAGGTTCTGATGCCCTTTGAACTTGCCACACGTGAAGTCAGTTCAGACACTGCCAGCCTGAGTCAGGTCATTCCCCTCATCAGGCTTTTGCAGAAGAAGCTGGAGACATTGAAGGAGGAGCTAACACGGAGCGATTCCGCTAGGCATGTGGGACTTGTGGATGGAGCCCTTAATTCGCTTAACAAGGATTCACGGGTGGTCAATCTGTTGAAATCAGAGCACTACATTTTGGCCACCGTGCTCGATCCTAGATTTAAAGCCTACCTTGGATCTCTCTTTCCGGCAGACACAAGTCTGCTGGGGTTCAAACACCTGCTGGTGAGTAAATTGTCAAGTCAAGCGGAACGTGATCTATCAACAACATCTCCTCCTTCACATTCTCCCGCAACTGGGGGTGCGAGGAAAAGGCTCAGAATTCCGAGCCCACCCGCTGGCGGTGATGCAGGGCAGTCTGGAGCGACTGCTGATGCTGACATCTGGTCCGGACTGAAGGACCTGACAACGATTACGGACATGTCGTCTACTGTCACTGCATATGATTCTCTCACCATTGAAAGAATGGTGGAGGATTATATGAGTGACCGCATCCAAGTAGGCACGTCACACAGTCCGTACTTATACTGGCAGGAAAAAGAGGCAATTTGGAGGCCCTTGCACAAACTGGCTTTATTCTACCTAAGTTGCCCTCCCACAAGTGTGTACTCCGAAAGAGTGTTTAGTGCCGCCGCTCACCTTGTCAGCAATCGGCGTACGAGGTTACATCCAGAAAATGTGGAGAAGATGATGTTCATTAAAATGAATTATAATCAATTCCTCCGTGGAGACATTGACCAGCAGCAATTGCCTCCACAAAGTACACAGGGAGCTGAGATGGTGGATTCCAGTGGGGACGAATTGATAATCTGTGAGGAGGGGGATGTACACGGTGATATATCGGAGGATGATGATGAGGTGGACATCTTGCCTCTGTAGAGCCAGTTTGTGCAAGGAGAGATTAATTGCTTCTTTTTTGGTGGGGGTCCAAACCAACCCGTCATATCAGTCACAGTCGTGTGGCAGACCCTGTCACTGAAATGATGGGTTGGTTAAAGTGTGCATGTCCTGTTTATACAACATAAGGGTGGGTGGGAGGGCCCAAGGACAATTCCATCTTGCACCTCTTTTTTCTTTTCTTTTTCTTTGCGTCATGTGCTGTTTGGGGAGGGTTTTTTGGAAGGGACATCCTGCGTGACACTGCAGTGCCACTCCTAGATGGGCCCGGTGTTTGTGTCGGCCACTAGGGTCGCTTATCTTACTCACACAGTCAGCTACCTCATTGCGCCTCTTTTTTTCTTTGCGTCATGTGCTGTTTGGGGAGGGTTTTTTGGAAGGGACATCCTGCGTGACACTGCAGTGCCACTCCTAGATGGGCCCAGTGTTTGTGTCGGCCACTAGGGTCGCTTATCTTACTCACACAGTCAGCTACCTCATTGCGCCTCTTTTTTTCTTTGCGTCATGTGCTGTTTGGGGAGGGTTTTTTGGAAGGGACATCCTGCGTGACACTGCAGTGACACTCCTAGATGGGCCCGGTGTTTGTGTCGGCCACTAGGGTCGCTTATCTTACTCACACAGCTACCTCATTGCGCCTCTTTTTTTCTTTGCGTCATGTTCTGTTTGGGGAGGGTTTTTTGGAAGGGACATCCTGCGTGACACTGCAGTGCCACTCCTAGATGGGCCCGGTGTTTGTGTCGGCCACTAGGGTCGCTAATCTTACTCACACAGCTACCTCATTGCGCCTCTTTTTTTTTTTGCGTCATGTGCTGTTTGGGGAGGGTTTTTTGGAAGGGCCATCCTGCGTGACACTGCAGTGCCACTCCTAGATGGGCCCGGTGTTTGTGTCGGCCACTAGGGTCGCTTATCTTACTCACACAGCGACCTCGGTGCAAATTTTAGGACTAAAAATAATATTGTGAGGTGTGAGGTATTCAGAATAGACTGAAAATGAGTGGAAATTATGGTTTTTGAGGTTAATAATACTTTGGGATCAAAATGACCGCCAAATTCTATGATTTAAGCTGTTTTTTAGGTTTTTTGGAAAAAA
Organism: Pseudophryne corroboree; assembly: GCF_028390025.1. Taxonomy (NCBI): domain Eukaryota; kingdom Metazoa; phylum Chordata; class Amphibia; order Anura; family Myobatrachidae; genus Pseudophryne; species Pseudophryne corroboree. The sequence goes on along the minus strand of NC_086445.1, from coordinate 899,884,109 downwards.
ACACCCGAATCCAAAACACACCCGAATCCGACAAAAAAAATTCGGTGAGGTTTTGCCAAAACGCGGTCGAACCCAAAACACGGCCGCGGAACCGAACCCAAAACCAAAACACAAAACCCGAAAAATTTCCGGCGCTCATCTCTAATTTTCATACCTATTGGAATAATCTGTTATTTATTTTTTTTAAAAAGGTACAATTTTCATATGTCAGTAATACCATACTTCCGTACAGCTGGCACTTAGAAACAGGGATCCCCACGCACCTGTGGCATGCGCACCTGAAAAGAATGGTGTCGCCTTGAGTTAGGTGTGGCCTTAACAAATAGGGGAGTGACCTCGTGGCAGGTCCCTCGTTTCCATCACTATGGGAGCATGCCCAGCGCTCCCCAAGGAGCTGGGCAGCCCCCATGCTCGCCAGCATTGGTTAGATGCAATATACATGCGCTCGGCAGCTATTTAGCATTCACTTGCTGCTCTGGTGTATAGAACAGCAGCAATGTAATGCTCCTCCACCCCCCTTACCTCCTCCAGCGGCCCGTGAGTGGGACAGTTTCTGAAAAACAGGACTGTCCTGCTGAAATTGGGACAGTTGGGGATTATGGTAATACCCCTTTCAGACACAGCCTTTCAACCCGGGATATTGCTGACGCTTGCGCATCTACCTGAGTCTCGGATATGTTTGAACAGACCTGACCCGTGTTGGATGTACCTAGTCTGTGACCCTGCTTGGTACCTGGGTTATGAATGACCCGGGTCGCATCTGGTCTGAAAGGCTTGAGCCTGAGTCACAATGACCTGGGTTGTGCCTAAAAGGAGTTGAATGACGGGAATAAGAGCTCTTGGAGATGACATCATCTCCATGTTTCCATAGACAGAAGACCTGTGTCACTGGAACACACACAATTAGTAGCCATACACATAATGCCCACAGTAGTGCTCCTTACACATAGTGTTAGATATACATAACATTCCAGTATAGTGCCAGATACACATAATGAACCCAGTAGAGTGCCAAGTACACATAATGACCACAGTAGAGTGCCAGATATACATAATGACCACAGTAGAGTGCCAGATATGCATAATGACCCCAGTTGAGTGCCAGATATAGTTACATAGTTGTTGAGGTTGAAAAAAGACAGATTTCCATAGAGTTAAACCTGTATAATGACCCCAGTAGAGTGCCAGATACATATGCCCCCAATAGTGCCAGATACACATAATGACCCCAGTAGTGCCAGATACACTTAATGGCCCCAGTAAAGCAGTGCCAGATATACATACACATCCAGTAGTGCCAGATAAACATATGCCCCAGTAGTGCAGTGCCAACTACAGATATGTCCCCAATAGTGCCAGATACACATATGCCCCCACGGTGCCGGATACACATTTGCCCCCACAGTGCCAGATACAAATGTGCCCCAAGTAGTGCTGCTCACCACTTCTGCCCTCCGGGCTCTGCTGCCGCTGCTGCTGCCTTTCTTGGCTGCTCCCGTTGCTGATTTCCACTGCATCTGAGGGGAGAAGAGCGCAGCGCGTGCCTCTCCTGCCCCTCAGTCCGGTCTCCGGTGGCAGCCGTGGGTATGTCAAATCAGGCGCCGGTTAATGAGCCAATCAAAGCTTGCAGTCTAGCAGCCAATCAGGAGCCATCGCTGATGATCTGCAAGCTCTGATTGGCTCACAAACCAGCGCCTGATTTGAAAGGGCAGAGGGCTGATGGCTACCCTTAGGAGCGGCCGCGCTGTGCGCAGGACTCCTGTTTCGAGCAGGCCCTGCTCATTCTACTTTCTATTTGAAAAAATTGTGTAAAGTTGTTGTCCAACATATGGGTTCCCACTGTCAGCAGTGCCTTATCTACCATTAGAATGATTAGGCTGCAGCCTAGGGCACCAGGATGTGGAATGGCACCACACAGTTGGCAGCCAGGAGAAATAAAATGAAGACCTGCTCTAATACATTCCATTTTGGCTGCGGCCACGCAGTTTAATTAAACAAGCTTGTTAGTTATCCAGCCACCCACACAGGTGGTGTTGAGGGCAGTTCTGAAAGGTAGCTGTGGTGATATTGTAACTTACTGCTAAAACTTTTACTTTATATACATTGTGCCACGGAGCACTCTGGGTAGCCTGATTATTTTCAGCGTCTTCATCGCATTTCCCACAATCCAAAGTCTACTTTCCCCTCCATACACAGCAATAGATCCCAAGATAAAACATGCCAGTGCCAGTTGAATAACCTTTGTTATCTGCATACATACAGAATGAATGGCGTTTTTCTGAGCACACATATTCCCTGTGTTCTGTGTTTAGCAGTATTACATTGATGGCTACAAGTATATTAGCCAGAGGTGTTCATAGACCTTAATCAGGCCCTGCCTGTGATGCTGATAGCCGTGATCTGTCATTCCTTAGTTAAGTCTGTAGGCAGATATATATGTTGGACTATGGGGGTAATTCCAAGTTGATCGCAGCAGGAAATTTTTTAGCAGTTGGGCAAAACCATGTGCACTGCAGGGGAGGCAGATATAACGTGCAGAGAGAGAGAGAGATTTGGGTGTGGTGAGTTTAATCTGCAATCTAAATTGCAGTATAAAAATAAAGCAGACAGTATTTACCCTGCACAGAAACAAAATAACCCACCCAAATCTAACACTCTCTGCACATGTTATATCTGCCCTCCCTGCAGTGCACATGGTTTTGCCCAACTGGTAAAAATGTCCTGCTGCGATCAACTTGGAATTACCCCCTATGTCCGTATCAGGCTTATCGAGCAGTTCTACAACATAATTTATATTGTGAGCTTTCTAAACTTCATTCTGTTGGTAAGGAGTACATCACCTTACCCATTACTTATATATGTTTCCCCAAGTAGCTATATGGATGAGCCACTGGAAGTACAAGACAGCAGCTGTTTAGGAATTTGTACTGAAAAATATTGCGGACTAAAAACGTGTTTAAGTGTTCCTGTCATCTACTCATTGTGGAGTCATCTTGTGGATTTAGGCAGTATTCATTAGAGATGAGCGCCTGAAATTTTTCGGGTTTTGGTTTTGGGTTCGGTTCCGCGGCCGTGTTTTGGGTTCGACCGCGTTTTGGCAAAACCTCACCGAATTTTTTTTGTCGGATTCGGGTGTGTTTTGGATTCGGGTGTTTTTTTCAAAAAACCCTAAAAAACAGCTTAAATCATAGAATTTGGGGGTCATTTTGATCCCATATTATTATTAACCTCAAAAACCATAATTTCCACTCATTTTCAGTCTATTCTGAATACCTCACACCTCACAATATTATTTTTAGTCCTAAAATTTGCACCGAGGTCGCTGGATGACTAAGCTAAGCGACCCTAGTGGCCGACACAAACACCTGGCCCATCTAGGAGTGGCACTGCAGTGTCACGCAGGATGTCCCTTCCAAAAAACCCTCCCCAAACAGCACATGACGCAAAGAAAAAAAGAGGCGCAATGAGGTAGCTGTGTGAGTAAGATTAGCGACCCTAGTGGCCGACACAAATACCGGGCCCATTTAGGAGTGGCACTGCAGTGTCACGCAGGATGTCCCTTCCAAAAAACCCTCCCCAAACAGCACATGACGCAAAGAAAAAAAGAGGCGCAATGAGGTAGCTGTGTGAGTAAGATTAGCGACCCTAGTGGCCGACACAAACACCGGGCCCATCTAGGAGTGGCACTGCAGTGTCACGCAGGATGGCCCTTCCAAAAAACACTCCCCAAACAGCACATGACGCAAAGAAAAAAAGAGGCGCAATGAGGTAGCTGACTGTGTGAGTAAGATAAGCGACCCTAGTGGCCGACACAAACACCGGGCCCATTTAGGAGTGGCACTGCAGTGTCACGCAGGATGTCCCTTCCAAAAAACCCTCCCCAAACAGCACATGACGCAAAGAAAAAAAGAGGCGCAATGAGGTAGCTGTGTGAGTAAGATTAGCGACCCTAGTGGCCGACACAAACACCGGGCCCATCTAGGAGTGGCACTGCAGTGTCACGCAGGATGGCCCTTCCAAAAAACACTCCCCAAACAGCACATGACGCAAAGAAAAAAAGAGGCGCAATGAGGTAGCTGACTGTGTGAGTAAGATAAGCGACCCTAGTGGCCGACACAAACACCGGGCCCATTTAGGAGTGGCACTGCAGTGTCACGCATGATGTCCCTTCCAAAAAACCCTCCCCAAACAGCACATGACGCAAAGAAAAAGAAAAGAAAAAAGAGGTGCAAGATGGAATTGTCCTTGGGCCCTCCCACCCACCCTTATGTTGTATAAACAAAACAGGACATGCACACTTTAACCAACCCATCATTTCAGTGACAGGGTCTGCCACACGACTGTGACTGATATGATGGGTTGGTTTGGACCCCCCCCCAAAAAGAAGCAATTAATCTCTCCTTGCACAAACTGGCTCTACAGAGGCAAGATGTCCACCTCATCATCATCCTCCGATATATCACCGTGTACATCCCCCTCCTCACAGATTATCAATTCGTCCCCACTGGAATCCACCATCTCAGCTCCCTGTGTACTTTGTGGAGGCAATTGCTGCTGGTCAATGTCTCCGCGGAGGAATTGATTATAATTCATTTTAATGAACATCATCTTCTCCACATTTTCTGGATGTAACCTCGTACGCCGATTGCTGACAAGGTGAGCGGCGGCACTAAACACTCTTTCGGAGTACACACTTGTGGGAGGGCAACTTAGGTAGAATAAAGCCAGTTTGTGCAAGGGCCTCCAAATTGCCTCTTTTTCCTGCCAGTATAAGTACGGACTGTGTGACGTGCCTACTTGGATGCGGTCACTCATATAATCCTCCACCATTCTTTCAATGTTGAGAGAATCATATGCAGTGACAGTAGACGACATGTCCGTAATCGTTGTCAGGTCCTTCAGTCCGGACCAGATGTCAGCATCAGCAGTCGCTCCAGACTGCCCTGCATCACCGCCAGCGGGTGGGCTCGGAATTCTGAGCCTTTTCCTCGCACCCCCAGTTGCGGGAGAATGTGAAGGAGGAGATGTTGACAGGTCGCGTTCCGCTTGACTTGACAATTTTCTCACCAGCAGGTCTTTCAACCCCAGCAGACTTGTGTCTGCCGGAAAGAGAGATCCAAGGTAGGTTTTAAATCTAGGATCGAGCACGGTGGCCAAAATGTAGTGCTCTGATTTCAACAGATTGACCACCCGTGAATCCTTGTTAAGCGAATTAAGGGCTCCATCCACAAGTCCCACATGCCTAGCGGAATCGCTCCGTGTTAGCTCCTCCTTCAATGTCTCCAGCTTCTTCTGCAAAAGCCTGATGAGGGGAATGACCTGACTCAGGCTGGCAGTGTCTGAACTGACTTCACGTGTGGCAAGTTCAAAGGGCATCAGAACCTTGCACAACGTTGAAATCATTCTCCACTGCACTTGAGACAGGTGCATTCCACCTCCTATATCGTGCTCAATTGTATAGGCTTGAATGGCCTTTTGCTGCTCCTCCAACCTCTGAAGCATATAGAGGGTTGAATTCCACCTCGTTACCACTTCTTGCTTCAGATGATGGCAGGGCAGGTTCAGTAGTTTTTGGTGGTGCTCCAGTCTTCTGTACGTGGTGCCTGTACGCCGAAAGTGTCCCGCAATTCTTCTGGCCACCGACAGCATCTCTTGCACGCCCCTGTCGTTTTTTAAAAAATTCTGCACCACCAAATTCAAGGTATGTGCAAAACATGGGACGTGCTGGAATTTGCCCATATTTAATGCACACACAATATTGCTGGCGTTGTCCGATGCCACAAATCCACAGGAGAGTCCAATTGGGGTAAGCCATTCTGCGATGATCTTCCTCAGTTGCCGTAAGAGGTTTTCAGCTGTGTGCGTATTCTGGAAAGCGGTGATACAAAGCGTAGCCTGCCTAGGAAAGAGTTGGCGTTTGCGAGATGCTGCTACTGGTGCCGCCGCTGCTGTTCTTGCGGCGGGAGTCCATACATCTACCCAGTGGGCTGTCACAGTCATATAGTCCTGACCCTGCCCTGCTCCACTTGTCCACATGTCCGTGGTTAAGTGGACATTGGGTACAACTGCATTTTTTAGGACACTGGTGAGTCTTTTTCTGACGTCCGTGTACATTCTCGGTATCGCCTGCCTAGAGAAGTGGAACCTAGATGGTATTTGGTAACGGGGGCACACTGCCTCAATAAATTGTCTAGTTCCCTGTGAACTAACGGCGGATACCGGACGCACGTCTAACACCAACATAGTTGTCAAGGCCTCAGTTATCCGCTTTGCAGCAGGATGACTGCTGTGATATTTCATCTTCCTCGCAAAGGACTGTTGGACAGTCAATTGCTTACTGGAAGTAGTACAAGTGGGCTTACGACTTCCCCTCTGGGATGACCATCGACTCCCAGCAGCAACAACAGCAGCGCCAGCAGCAGTAGGCGTTACACGCAAGGATGCATCGGAGGAATCCCAGGCAGGAGAGGACTCGTCAGAATTGCCAGTGACATGGCCTGCAGGACTATTGGCATTCCTGGGGAAGGAGGAAATTGACACTGAGGGAGTTGGTGGGGTGGTTTGCATGAGCTTGGTTACAAGAGGAAGGGATTTACTGGTCAGCGGACTGCTTCCGCTGTCGGCCCAAGTTTTTGAACTTGTCACTGACTTATTATGAATGCGCTGCAGGTGACGTATAAGGGAGGATGTTCCGAGGTGGTTAACGTCCTTACCCCTACTTATTACAGCTTGACAAAGGGAACACACGGCTTGACACCTGTTGTCCGCATTTCTGGTGAAATACTTCCACACCGAAGAGCTGATTTTTTTGGTATTTTCACCAGGCATGTCAACGGCCCTATTCCTCCCACGGACAACAGGTGTCTCCCCGGGTGCCTGACTTAAACAAACCACCTCACCATCAGAATCCTCCTGGTCAATTTCCTCCCCAGTGCCAGCAACACCCATATCCTCCTCATCCTGGTGTACTTCAACACTGACATCTTCAATCTGACTATCAGGAACTGGACTGCGGGTGCTCCTTCCAGCACTTGCAGGGGGCGTGCAAATGGTGGAAGGCGCATGCTCTTCACGTCCAGTGTTGGGAAGGTCAGGCATCGCAACCGACACAATTGGACTCTCCTTGTGGATTTGGGATTTCGAAGAACGCACAGTTCTTTGCGGTGCTACTGCTTTTGCCAGCTTGAGTCTTTTCATTTTTCTAGCGAGAGGCTGAGTGCCTCCATCCTCATGTGAAGCTGAACCACTAGCCATGAACATAGGCCAGGGCCTCAGCCGTTCCTTGCCACTCCGTGTGGTAAATGGCATATTGGCAAGTTTACGCTTCTCCTCCGACAATTTTATTTTAGGTTTTGGAGTCCTTTTTTTACTGATATTTGGTGTTTTGGATTTGACATGCTCTGTACTATGACATTGGGCATCGGCCTTGGCAGACGACGTTGCTGGCATTTCATCGTCTCGGCCATGACTAGTGGCAGCAGCTTCAGCACGAGGTGGAAGTGGATCTTGATCTTTCCCTAATTTTGGAACCTCAACATTTTTGTTCTCCATATTTTAATAGGCACAACTAAAAGGCACCTCAGGTAAACAATGGAGATGGATGGATACTAGTATACAATTATGGATGGACTGCTGAGTGCCGACACAGAGGTAGCTACAGCCGTGGACTACCGTACTGTACTGTGTCTGCTGCTAATATAGACTGGTTGATAAAGAGATGTAGTAGTAGTAGTATGTATGTATAAAGAAGAAAGAAAAAAAAACCACGGGTAGGTGGTATACAATTATGGACGGACTGCCCAGTGCCGACACAGAGGTAGCTACAGCCGTGGACTACCGTACTGTACTGTGTCTGCTGCTAATATAGACTGGTTGATAAAGAGATGTAGTAGTAGTATGTATGTATAAAGAAGAAAGAAAAAAAAACCACGGGTAGGTGGTATACAATTATGGACGGACTGCCCAGTGCCGACACAGAGGTAGCTACAGCCGTGGACTACCGTACTGTACTGTGTCTGCTGCTAATATAGACTGGTTGATAAAGAGATGTAGTAGTAGTAGTATGTATGTATAAAGAAGAAAGAAAAAAAAACCACGGGTAGGTGGTATACAATTATGGACGGACTGCCCAGTGCCGACACAGAGGTAGCTACAGCCGTGGACTACCGTACTGTACTGTGTCTGCTGCTAATATAGACTGGTTGATAAAGAGATGTAGTAGTAGTAGTATGTATGTATGTATAAAGAAGAAAGAAAAAAAAACCACGGGTAGGTGGTATACAATTATGGACGGACTGCCCAGTGCCGACACAGAGGTAGCTACAGCCGTGGACTACCGTACTGTACTGTGTCTGCTGCTAATATAGACTGGTTGATAAAGAGATGTAGTAGTAGTATGTATGTATAAAGAAGAAAGAAAAAAAAACCACGGGTAGGTGGTATACAATTATGGACGGACTGCCCAGTGCCGACACAGAGGTAGCTACAGCCGTGGACTACCGTACTGTACTGTGTCTGCTGCTAATATAGACTGGTTGATAAAGAGATGTAGTAGTAGTAGTATGTATGTATAAAGAAGAAAGAAAAAAAAACCACGGGTAGGTGGTATACAATGATGGACGGACTGCCGAGTGCCGACACAGAGGTAGCTACAGCCGTGGACTACCGTACTGTACTGTGTCTGCTGCTAATATAGACTGGTTGATAAAGAGATGTAGTAGTAGTATGTATGTATAAAGAAGAAAGAAAAAAAAACCACGGGTAGGTGGTATACAATTATGGACCGAGTGCCGACACAGAGGTAGCTACAGCCGTGAACTACCGTACTGTGTCTGCTGCGACTGGATGATAAATAATGATATAAAAAATATATATATATCACTACTGCAGCCGGACAGGTATATATTATATAATGACGGACCTGCTGGACACTGTCTGTCAGCAGAATGAGTTTTTTATAGAATAAAAAAAAAAACACCACACAAGTGAAGTCACACGACGAGTGTTTAACTTTTTCAGGCAATCACAATATAGTATACTATACTACTAACTATACTGGTGGTCAGTGTGGTCAGGTCACTGGTCAGTCACACTGGCAGTGGCACTCCTGCAGCAAAAGTGTGCACTGTTTAATTTTAATAATAATATGTACTCCTGGCTCCTGCTATAACCTATAACTGGCACTGCAGTGCTCCCCAGTCTCCCCCACAATTATAAGATGTGTGAGCTGAGCACAGTCAGATATATACATAGATGATGCAGCACACTGGGCTGAGCAGTGCACACAGATATGGTATGTGACTGAGTCACTGTGTATCGTTTTTTTCAGGCAGAGAACGGATATATTAAATAAAACTGCACTGTCTGGTGGTCACTGTGGTCAGTCACTAGTAAACTCTGCACTCTCTACACAGTTCTACAGTACTCCTAATCTCCGGTAAATCAGGTCAATCTCTCTCTCTCTCTCTCTTCTAATCTAAATGGAGAGGACGCCAGCCACGTCCTCTCCCTATCAATCTCAATGCACGTGTGAAAATGGCGGCGACGCGCGGCTCCTTATATAGAATCCGAGTCTCGCGATAGAATCCGAGCCTCGCGAGAATCCGACAGCGTCATGATGACGTTCGGGCGCGCTCGGGTTAACCGAGCAAGGCGGGAAGATCCGAGTCGCTCGGACCCGTGAAAAAAAACATGAAGTTCGTGCGGGTTCGGATTCAGAGAAACCGAACCCGCTCATCTCTAGTATTCATGTAAATGTAGCCTAGGATCAAGAAACATAACTGATGCATGATATATGTTACATTATAATATGTCTATCTTACATTTTCCATTGTTCCTTATCCATTTTATTATAATCTCATAAAGATGAATTATCAGGTTCTCTCATAAATAATCTAGTGATGTTCACATTGGCGGTCCTCTAGGGGTGATACTTTATTGCATGTCTAATTCTTTAAGTGACTTGCAGTTTCCAGTGGACATTATGGTATTTTAATGCCAATATTAAATTACCACTTGTCCACACTTAGCATTGAATTATAAATGATTTATGTGAGATTTCAGGGTATTTTTTTTTTTTTTTCAGAGTAAGCTGTATTTTGTATTGTAAATATTATCTTGATAAATGACAGTAAAAAAGGACAATGACTTTATCAATGTTTCATTCAAAAATCTAACTTACCAGGAACAAGTTTAGCAGAGCAGAAACAGCAGGACTGAAGGGTCCAGTCCAGGTGTTGCCTCAATCAGTTGTCAGCTAGGAGCTAGGCAAATTAATTAAACTGCACCTATGATCAGCCTTTAAGGCTTGGGCCACACAAAGCGGCCAAGCGGGTCCCGTTCAGGGACCCAACCGCGGATTCGCCGGATCCAACCGCATCATGCTGATGACAGGATGGCAGGGTTTCAGTGTAAACACGTACATTTCAATGTATGTGTTCACACATTGAAATCCTGTGTGTCACTGGCCTGATCCTGTTCTGTGGCAGAACCAGAGGTGTAGCTAGGCGCCATGGTGCCCGGAGCAAGGGTATGTTTTGGCACCCCCCTCCCCTGTACTGAATTGGGGGCCTAGCCAACGTGGTGGCGTGTTACATTTGAAAAGAAACAATATTTAAAAATCCTAAATTAGTGACAGTGTCGGTTCTAGACCATGTGGAGCTCATGGCGAAAGTTTCCTTTGGGTGCCCCCGATGTTTAAAATAGGGTTAGTGCGTACCAAAGGCTTGCAACAACAGTTTAGGGGCATGGCAGTACAGACAGTGTAATGGTTAACATTACTGCCTCACAGCACTATAAAGAGGGTGGGCAGAACTCCGGCATGTGTCGGCTGTCACTGTCTCCTGCTGTCGCCTCTGGACTGCCCCGTTCCCTACCTAGTCTCCTAGTCAATGTGCTGCCAGTACAGTGGCCTGCGGGAATGTGGGGTGGTGGGCGACAGTTCGCCCTCTAACTTTTCCGGCGCCTGGAGCTCGCGCTCCACCAGAGCCACCCTCGCTACACCCCTGGGCAGAACAGGATCCGTGTGCACACAACCCCCCCCCCCCCCTTCTGGCCAAACGGGTCCCGTTCAGCGCGCCGCTGTTTGTGGACCTAGCCTAAGAATTGGTTCAGAGCACAGAATGGGGCTTCAGATGGTGATTAGCACGCAGATGGGGGTGTGGGGAAGTAACATATGCTGCTGTAACGGGTGTAGTACGACTCGCTGGCTGTCGGGATCCTGGCACCTGGCATACTGGCGCTGGGATCCCGACCTCCGAAATGCCGGCAGCGGAGCATGTGTAAAAGGGCTCCTTGCGGGCTCGCTGCGCTTGCCACCCTGCAACACGGTGGCCATGCTATTTATTCTCCCGCCAGAATGCCAGCAGCGGGGCGAGCACAATAGAGCCCCTTGCGGGCTCGCTGTGCTCGGTACGCTGCTGGCATGCTATTTATTCTCCCTCCAGGGTTGTTGTGGACACCCCAAGAGGGAGAACAGTTGTCGGTATCCCGGTGGTCGGGATCCATGTGCCGGTATGCTGAGCGCCAGGATCCCAACAGCTGGTATATTGACATAGGTGTGCGCACAGGGGGTTCCTGGTGCGCACAGGCATCCCCTAATCATGTCCAGACCCCACCTCACATGCAGATCGATCTCGCACACATCCGCTCTGAATTTGGTGTTGACTGTCAGCCAATTAGAGCTCACGGACCGGCCGTGGCGGCTCTTGATTGGCTGCCGGACCGCGAGCTTTGATAGGCTGACGGCCGGCGCCATGTTTCAAATGGTTGCTGCTGCAGGAGGGCTTCGGTCAGTGAGGAGCGGGATTTAGAATTAGGAGAGATGCCCCCTAAATCTCCCATACTTTACAGATTGGCCCACTCAAAAACAGGGTGTAGATGCTGGGGGGTGGGGGTTGGGGGGGATAAGGGGTGTGTGTGGAGGGGTGCATATGCACTTTGGCTCACCACTTGCTACTAGTTCCGCCACTGGGTCAGGGATAGGTTGGGGAAGTGTAAGCAGCGATATGATGCAGTGGCAGCTAGAGCTCAGGGTTATGGCATAGTAGATAGAAAGTACTGGCTGGTTTCATTTTATTTCTCTGGGGTGTATTATATCTTCGTTATCATTAGGAACCAGAGAGAAATTAGATTAAGCTATGTGATTTTACTGAGAGACTGTAAAATAGTGCTAGACACGCCCAAAAGGCGATTCTAGACACGCTCCTCCTGCAGTGCACCCCCTAATAAAATTAGCTGCGCACGCCTATGCAAGTGTCTCACCAGCAGGTCTTTGAACATCTGCAGACTTGTGTCTGCCAGAGAGATACAACGTAGGCTTTAAACCTAGGATCGAGCATGGTGGCCAAAATGTAGTGCTCTGATTTCAACAGATTGACCACCCGTGAATCCTGGTTAAGCGAATGAAGGGCTCCATTCACAAATCCCACATGCCTAGTGGAATTGCTCCGTTTTAGCTCCTCCTTCAATCTCTCCAGCTTCTTCTGCAAAAGCCTGATGAGGGGAATGACCTGACTTAGGCTGGCAGTGTCTGAACTGACTTCACGTGTGGCAAGTTCAAAGGGTTGGAGAACCTAGCACAACGTTGAAATCATTCTCCACTGTGCTTGAGTCAGGTGCATTCCCCCTCCTTTGCCTATATCGTAGGCAGATGTATAGGCTTGAATGGCCTTTTGGTGGTCCTCCATCCTCTGAAGCATATAGAGGGTTGAATTCCACCTCGTTACCACCTCTTGCTTCAACTGATGGCAGGGCATGTTCTTGAGTTTTTGCTGTTGCTCCAGTCTTCGGCACGTGGTGGCTGAATGCCGAAAGTGGCCCGCATTTTTTCGAGCCACCGACAGCATTTCCTGCACGCCTCTGTCGTTTTTAAAAAAAATTCTGCACCACCAAATTCATTGTATGTGCAAAACATGGGACGTGCTGGAATTTGCACACATGTAATGCACGCACAATATTGGTGGCGTTGTCCGATGTCACAAATCCCCAGGAGACTCCAATTGGGGTAAGCCAATCTGCGATGATGTTCCTCAGTTTCCGTAAGAGGTTGTCAGCTGTGTGCCTCTTATGGAAAGCGGTGATACAAAGCGTAGCCTGCCTAGGAACGAGTTGGCGTTTGCGAGATGCTGCTACTGTTGCCGCTGCTGCTGTTGTTGCTGTGGGAGGCAATACTTCTACCCAGTGGGCTGTCACAGTCATAGAGTCCTTAGTCTGCCCTGCTCCACTTGTCCACATGTTCGTGGTTACAACTGGGTACAACTGCATTTTTTAGGACACTGGTGGGTCTTTTTCTGACGTCTGTGTACATTCTCGGTATCTCCTGCCTAGAGAAGTGGAACCTAGATGGTATTTGGTACCGGGGACACACTACCTCAAGCAATTCTCTAAGTCCCTGTGAACTAATGGCGGATACCGGATGCACGTCTAACACCAACATAGCTGTCAAGGCCTGAGTTATCCGCTTTGCAACAGGATGACTGCTGTGATACTTCATCTTCCTCGCAAAGGACTGTTGGACAATCAATTGCTTACAAGTGGTCTTCCGACTTCCCCTCTGGGATGACGATCGACTCTCAGCAGCAACAACAGCAGCGCCAGCAGTAACAACAGCAGCAGTAGGCGTTCCACTCAAGGATCCATCAGAGAAATACCAGTTAGGAGGGGACTCGTCAAACTTGCCAGTGACATGGCCTGTAGGACTATTGGCGTTCCTGTTTAAGGAGGAAATTGACATTGAGGGAGTTGGTGGGGTGGTTTGCAGGAGCTTGGGTACAAGAGGAAGAAGGGATTTAGGGGGTAATTCCAAGTTGACCGCAGCAGGAAAATTTTTAGCAGTTGGGCAAAACCTTGTGCACTGCAGGGGGGGCAGATATAACATTTGCAGAGAGAGTTAGATTTGAGTGGGTTATTTTGTTTCTGTGCAGGGTAAATACTGGCTGCTTTATTTTTACACTGCAATTTATATTGCAGATTGAACTCACTACACCCAAATCTAACTCTCTCTGCACATGTTATATCTGCCTCCCCTGCACTGCACATGGTTTTGCCCAACTGCTACCAAAATTCCTGCTGCGATCAACTTGGAATTACCCCCTTAGTTGTCAGTGGACTGCTTCCTGTCACAACTGAGGGCCTGAGCTGACGGGAGGCAGCCTCAGTTGTAGGGGCTGAGATGTACCGGAACCTGGGAGGTTGTATCAGACCCCTGGACATGTAAGTAACATGAATAATAACTGCCCGAAGGCGTGACCACGACAACTTGGATAAAAGTCAATGATGTTTATTATGACAACTCCGCAACACAGCAGCAGTAAAAGAAAACGTAAAAGTCAGCAAATAATAAATACAGTTCCTGGGTACTACAGGATGGCAGGAGCCACAGGGCACTGGTAGTGTGAGATAGTTCTTATGATCTTCTAGATGGAAAGTCCTTACCAGGCCCGACTGTAGCAATGGAGATAACCCAGGATTGTGCCAGCTGGTGTTCCAGGAAAAGCTGGGTTGCTGAAGGTAAAACAGCTGCTGTGGATACTGGCTGGAACCAGACTGTTGTTAGCACGGAGTGGATACTGGCTGGAACCAGTTAAATAATAAATGAACTTGGGAGCGATGAAATATGAACTGAAATGTAGAACTTGAGAGCGGAGAAATAATAATACCGGTGGAGAGTGGTAAAGTGTAGAAAGGACACCGGCCCTTTAAGGGAAGCTGTACTCTGCTGGAAGCTGAGCTGGAAGCAGGTAATGTTGTAGCTGGAAACAGATGAATCCACAATGGATTGGAGAGTCAGGCTACACCGCAGGTGGAATGCTGGTGCGGGTCTCTATGGTGGAAGTCTTGAGACAGGAGCTGGAACCTGGAAGACAATCACAGGAGAGAGACAAACAGGAACTAGGTTTGACAACCAAAGCACTGACGCCTTCCTTGCTCAGGCACAGTGTATTTATACCTGCAGCAAGGAAGGGATTGGCTAGGCAATTATGCAGATTAACAATACTGACAACAGATTGGAGGAAATGATCAGCTGACAGAATCCAAGATGGCTGCGCCCATGCAGACACTTGGAGGGAAGTTTGGTTTGTAATCCATGTGGTAATGAAAACAGTAATGGCGGCGCCGGCCACTGGAGACAGGAGACGCCAGGCTGACAAGTGCACATCCAACCACGCGGACACAGCGGAGGCCGCGGCTGACGTAATCGCCACTCTGACACTCTGCATGCAGAAGCTCAGGGACGGCGGCGGAGGCCGCGGGAGACGCCATGCCAGATGTAATAAGGCGTTACTGTGACAGCGTCTCAGAGAGACAGGAGAGGATGCAGGAATGTGAACATTAGGATAACAGATGGGATCCGGTCCTGGAGCGCTGAGCCAGCCTTAGGAGGCATCTGATGGGTAAGAAATGGCGTCCAGATACCCGGATCGTGACAGCACCCCCCCCTTTAGGAGTGGCCCCAGGACACTTCTTTGGCTTTTGAGGAAACTTGGAATGGAATCTCCGGACCAAGGCAGGAGCATGGACATCAGAAGCATTGGTCCATGAACGTTCCTCAGGACCATAACCCTTCCAGTCAATAAGATATTGTAGTTGACCGTAACGGTGACGTGAGTCCAGGATCTTGGCCACTTCATACTCAACGCCTCGTTGAGTTTGTACTTTCGGAGTTGGAGGAAGTGAGGAATGAAACCGATTCAAGATCAGCGGTTTCAACAGGGAAACATGGAATGTCCTGGGTATTTTTAAGAAGGGAGGCAACTGGAGTCTGTAAGCAACAGGATTGATGACTTGTTCAATCTTGAAAGGACCGATATAGCGAGGTGCAAACTTCATACTGGGAACTCTTAACCTCAAATTCTTCGTGGATAACCATACCCGATCACCCACCTTGAGAGCAGGAACTGCTCGACGCTTCTTATCCGCAAACTTCTTGTACCTGAACGATGCCTTGAGCAGAGCTGATCGTACGCTCTTCCAGATATTGGCAAACTGATGCAAGGTGATATCCACTGCGGGAACAGAAGTTGCTGGAAGCGGTTGGAACTCAGGAACTTTAGGGTGGAATCCAAAGTTAGTGAAGAATGGTGTTGAAGCAGATGAAGAATGATACTGGTTGTTATGACAGAACTCGGCCCAGGGAAGTAATTGAACCCAGTCATCTTGAGAGGAGGACACATAGATGCGGAGGAAGGCCTCCAAGTCCTGATTCACCCTCTCGGTTTGACCATTGGTCTGAGGATGGTAAGCCGTGGAAAACTTTAGCTTGACTTGGAGGACTTGACATAAACTTCGCCAGAATTTGGCTGTGAATTGAACTCCTCGATCTGAGATAATTTCTTCAGGAAGACCGTGGAGTCGGAAGATCTCTTGTATGAATACTTGAGCCAACTTGGAAGCTGACGGAAGACCGGTGAGAGGAATGAAGTGTGCCATCTTGGTGAACCGGTCAACTACCACCCAGATGGTATTGAACTTGTTGCACATGGGTAAGTCTGTAATGAAATCCATCGACAAGTGGGTCCATGGTCGACGGGGAACGGATAGTGGAACCAGTTGCCCCGCAGGCGACTGGCGGGATACTTTATGTTGGGCACACTTTGGGCAAGATGCAATAAACTCCAAGACGCATTTTTCTAATTTGCAATAGAGATGATTGACACGGAGACGGGACAGAATCTCTTTAACCCAAAAACGATGTTCCTCTAAATCGTTGGCAAAACTGAGGATATCGTCTAGATAGACCACGACATGACGGTATAGAATGTCTCTGAAAATCTCATTGACAAAATGCTGGAAGACAGCTGGAGCATTGCTCAATCCGAAGGGCATGACGAGGTACTCATAATGTCCGTCACGGGTGTTAAAGGCGGTCTTCCACTCGTCACCCTCACGGATCCGGATGAGATTGTATGCACCTCGCAAGTCCAGCTTTGTAAAGATGGTAGCTCCGCTAACTCTGTCAAAGAGCTCAGTAATCAGGGGTAAAGGATAACGGTTCTTGATGGTAATGTCGTTCAAACCTCTGTAGTCGATGCACGGCCGCAGACCACCATCTTTCTTTTTTACAAAAAAGAAGCCTGCGCCGGCTGGGGAAGAAGAAGGTCGAATGAACCCCTTTGCTAGGTTCTCTTTAATGTATTCCTCCATAGAATGCGTCTCAGGCAGAGACAACGGATAAGTTCGGCCTCGAGGTGGAACCTTCCCTGGAACGAGATCAATCGGGCAGTCCCATTCTCTATGAGGAGGAAGGATATCAGCAGAAGCTTTACTGAACACATCCGTGAAATCTTGATATGGAGGAGGTGGAACATCAGACGACCTGGGGGAGGAAGAACAGACAGGCAATACTTTAAACAAACATGTCTCTGCACAGGAGGAACCCCATGCCAGGATTTGCGTAGTCGTCCAATCAATTGTAGGATTGTGAAGACGGAGCCATGGAAGGCCCAGGACCACAGGAGGTGTGGCTCTTGGAATCACTAAAAGTGAAATAAGTTCGGAATGAAGAACTCCCACTCTCAGACGAACTGGTAGAGTCCTTAGAGCAATAACAGTATCAAAAATTTTACTGCCATCCACGGCAGTTAAGGAAAAGGAGGAAGGAAGTCTCTCGGTGGGTAGGGACCACCGTTTAACATAGGCTTCAGTAATAAAGTTCCCAGCTGCTCCGGAATCAAGGAGAGCAATGACGTTCCGATAACGTTGAGCAACTTGAAGCGAGACTGGGAGATTACAATCATGAGGAGATGGAGAGGAGATCATTACTCCTAGCCGGCCCTCTCCTGGGCGAGCTAGGGTTTGGAGTTTTCCCGGACGTTCGGGACAGGCATTGATGGTGTGAGACGGAGCTGCACAGTAAAGACAAAGAGACTCAGAGAGACGTCTTCGGCGCTCAGCAGGAGTTAAACGGGAACGGCCAATTTGCATGGGCTCATCTTTAGATGGTGACAGTTGACGAGGAGGAGGAGCAGAAGATTTTGGAGCAGATGATCTTCCACGCTCAGTTGCTCTCTCTCTGAAACGTAAATCAACTTTCGTGCAGAGTGAGATTAGCTCATCTAACTTAGAAGGTAAGTCTCTGGTAGCTAACTCATCTTTAATAAGCTCAGATAAGCCATGCCAGAATGCAGCATACAGGGCCTCGTCGTTCCATGCCAGTTCGGATGCCAGGATCTGGAACTGTATCAGATATTGTCCTACAGTACGTGACCCCTGGCGTAAACGGAGAATCTCGGATGAAGCTGAGGTTACCCGGCCTGGCTCGTCGAAGATGCGCCTGAATGTTGACACGAATGCAGTGTAAGAAGATAGCAGGGTGTCGG
Organism: Pseudophryne corroboree; assembly: GCF_028390025.1. Classification (NCBI taxonomy): domain Eukaryota; kingdom Metazoa; phylum Chordata; class Amphibia; order Anura; family Myobatrachidae; genus Pseudophryne; species Pseudophryne corroboree. The sequence continues at coordinate 899,865,792 of NC_086445.1, read as the reverse complement.
ACCTCTCCCATAACGGTGATGCCCAGTCAAGGGCGGAGCCACTGAGAAGAGAGATGATGTAGGCAATTTTTGTACGGTCACTGGGAAAATTGCCAGGTTGTAGCTCAAACTGAATCTCACACTGGTTGAGAAATCCCCTGCAGAATCTTGGAGATCCGTCAAATTTTGCTGGCGTTGGAAGATGAAGACGTGGAGCAGAAATGGGTAAGGTGGGTGGGGTTATAGCTGGAGTCACTGTGGTTGACGCACCAGATGCGCCTGATCCACGGAGAGTTGTCTGAATCCCATCCAGCCGAGTAGAGAGATCCTGGAGACAGCGGATGATGTGGCCCTGTGCAGCCTCCTGATGTTCTAGTCGGGCTGCCAGTTCTTGCATCGGCCTGGCCGCTTGATCCTGGTCTCCGGCTGGATTCATTAGGTCAGTGCTTACTGTCACAACTGAGGGCCTGAGCTGACGGGAGGCAGCCTCAGTTGTAGGGGCTGAGATGTACCGGAACCTGGGAGGTTGTATCAGACCCCTGGACATGTAAGTAACATGAATAATAACTGCCCGAAGGCGTGACCACGACAACTTGGATAAAAGTCAATGATGTTTATTATGACAACTCCGCAACACAGCAGCAGTAAAAGAAAACGTAAAAGTCAGCAAATAATAAATACAGTTCCTGGGTACTACAGGATGGCAGGAGCCACAGGGCACTGGTAGTGTGAGATAGTTCTTATGATCTTCTAGATGGAAAGTCCTTACCAGGCCCGACTGTAGCAATGGAGATAACCCAGGATTGTGCCAGCTGGTGTTCCAGGAAAAGCTGGGTTGCTGAAGGTAAAACAGCTGCTGTGGATACTGGCTGGAACCAGACTGTTGTTAGCACGGAGTGGATACTGGCTGGAACCAGTTAAATAATAAATGAACTTGGGAGCGATGAAATATGAACTGAAATGTAGAACTTGAGAGCGGAGAAATAATAATACCGGTGGAGAGTGGTAAAGTGTAGAAAGGACACCGGCCCTTTAAGGGAAGCTGTACTCTGCTGGAAGCTGAGCTGGAAGCAGGTAATGTTGTAGCTGGAAACAGATGAATCCACAATGGATTGGAGAGTCAGGCTACACCGCAGGTGGAATGCTGGTGCGGGTCTCTATGGTGGAAGTCTTGAGACAGGAGCTGGAACCTGGAAGACAATCACAGGAGAGAGACAAACAGGAACTAGGTTTGACAACCAAAGCACTGACGCCTTCCTTGCTCAGGCACAGTGTATTTATACCTGCAGCAAGGAAGGGATTGGCTAGGCAATTATGCAGATTAACAATACTGACAACAGATTGGAGGAAATGATCAGCTGACAGAATCCAAGATGGCTGCGCCCATGCAGACACTTGGAGGGAAGTTTGGTTTGTAATCCATGTGGTAATGAAAACAGTAATGGCGGCGCCGGCCACTGGAGACAGGAGACGCCAGGCTGACAAGTGCACATCCAACCACGCGGACACAGCGGAGGCCGCGGCTGACGTAATCGCCACTCTGACACTCTGCATGCAGAAGCTCAGGGACGGCGGCGGAGGCCGCGGGAGACGCCATGCCAGATGTAATAAGGCGTTACTGTGACAGCGTCTCAGAGAGACAGGAGAGGATGCAGGAATGTGAACATTAGGATAACAGATGGGATCCGGTCCTGGAGCGCTGAGCCAGCCTTAGGAGGCATCTGATGGGTAAGAAATGGCGTCCAGATACCCGGATCGTGACACTTCCGCAGTCACCCAAAGTTTTTGAACTTGTCAATTACTTCTGATGAATGCGCTCCAGGTTACGTATAAGGGAGGATGTTCCTAGCTGGTTAACGTCCTTACCCCTACTTATTACAGCTTGACAAAGGCAACACACGGCTTGATTTTAGATTTTTGGACCATTTTACTGAACTTTTGCTTATTGGATTTTACATGCTCTCTACTATGGGCATTGGCCTTGGCAGACGATGTTGATGGCATTTCATCGTCTCTGCCATGAATAGTGGCAGCAGCTTCAGCACTAGGTGGAAGTGGATCTTGATCTTTCCCTATTTTACCCTCCAAATTTTGGTTCTCCATTTTTTAATGTGTGGAATTATATGCCAGTAATATATCTGGAATTAGACGGCAGTAATGTCTGCCATTAGATACCACTAGATACCACTGTGACTGGAATGATGATGACCTATGCACAGTGACAGGACACTACCACAGCACCCTACAGCAGCAAGATACAGCACAAGACACTGGACTTTTAGTAATGTACTGTAGTATACTGGTCACCACAATGAAGCAGAAAGACAATGAGCACTGATGAGGATACTAGAACTGACACTGGGCAGTGAGAACAGCACTGGACTACTGTACTGTAGTATACTGGTCACCACAATGCAGCACAGATAATGAGCACTGATGAGGATACTAGAACTGACACTGGGCAGCGAGAACAGCACTGGACTACTGTACTGTAATATACTGGTCACCACAATGCAGCAGCAAGACAATGAGCACTGATGAGGATACTAGAACTGACACTAGGCAGTGAGAACAGCACTGGACTACTGTACTGTAGTATACTGGTCACCACAATGCAGCACAGATAATGAGCACTGATGAGGATACTAGAACTGACACTGGGCAGCGAGAACAGCACTGGACTATTGTACTGTAATATACTGGTCACCACAATGCAGCAGCAAGACAAGGAGCACTGATGAGGATACTAGAACTGACACTGGGCAGCGAGAACAGCACTGGACTATTGTACTGTAATATACTGGTCACCACAATGCAGCAGCAAGACAAGGAGCACTGATGAGGATACTAGAACTGACACTGGGCAGTGAGAACAGCACTGGACTATTGTACTGTAATATACTGGTCACCACAATGCAGCACATATAATGATCACTGATGTGGATACTAGAACTGACACTGGGCAGCGAGAACAGCACTGGACTATTGTACTGTAATATACTGCAGTTATACTCCTGATTAAAATCTGGCGTCAGAACGTTAAACAAAATCTAATTACCAAGCAAAGGAAATCTTCATATTGTGGACCTTAGAATGTTATTATAAAAAAGGAGTGCTATGGTGTTTTAATAGGAATAATTGGAAATCTTACATGTGTTTTCTGTCCTGTACAAATAGTTACAAAGTGATTAAAGATATTGTGTTGCAGGGAAAAGGAGCTTTTCTGTTCCACAGAGACTTAATTGACACACCAGTGTTGAGATTAAAGTAACCATTAGTTGCTACAGTCTCTAGGGACCAGAAAAGAGGGTTATATATACATGGTTTATTATAGGGATAAATTGTATTTTTAAATGTATTGCTGATTTTATTTTTCTTGTATTTTCTTGTGTGGAACTAAAACACTCAAGTTTAAATAAATATATTTTTTATATATACATATATACAGAGTGTCAGCGCTTTCAAATCTTTCTGTGTTTTTTTGTTTCTATAAGGGTAGAGTATCCCTTAACTATATGAAGGCTGCGACAACTCTGTTTATATAAAACCTGGGTATTTGGTTAAGCGCCGGGAAAAATTCTATCTTTGTCTTTTTCTGTAATATACTGGTCACCACAATGCAGCAGCAAGACAATGAGCACTGATGAGGATACTAGAACTGACACTGGGCAGCGAGAACAGCACTGGACTATTGTACTGTAGTATACTGGTCACCACAATGCAGCACAGATAATGAGCACTGATATTGAGCTGATATTGAGCTTTCCACTCAGAGAACGTAGCCACGTCCTCTCGCTATCTCGACAATGCACGAGTGAAAATGGCGGTGACGCCCGGCACTTTATATGGACTCCGAATCTCGCGAGAATCCGACAGCGAGATGACGTTTTGCCTCGTTCGGGTTTTCCGCTCATCTCTAATAAAGATAATACATATAGGTTATACAAAATATAAGTAGTAATATAAAAATGTAATTCCACAATAAATACAGTTTAGCTGTTGCAGCAGTTATGTAATGTGCAGTAATTGCAGCAGTTATTTAGTCCTCAAATGACTCTGCGTCTATTTTCATGTTGTCACTGGTTACTGATAACAACCGTAGATATTGTGAACAGTTTGAAGGACAGTCTGCCTACCACCTTGACCCGTGCAGATTAAGATAAGCACCAGTTCTCGTAGCACACAGACAGCAGAAGAGCAATTTGTGTATTCAGAGAGGAAATCTGTGTTGTCACAACAGCCCAAAGACCTTGGACTCTAGAAAGCATACCTACAAGACAGGATGCACTGGCTTCTGCAGAAACATCATTGTGCAGACTTCTACCCCTTTCAGACTGCCTGAGGCGGGTCGCATACGGGAGCTCCCAGCGGGCGACCCGCAGCAGACTCCCCGTCGCCGCTGACTGCAACCCAGCATATTGCCGGGTTGGTGACGTCAGCGGTGACGCGGTGGTGCAGCGCTTGGAGATCACATGATCTTCATGCGCCGCCCGCACACAGGGAGTGAATGGGAAACGGGTCGCATTGACCCGGCTCCTGTTCACACTGCACAGTGAGCCGGGTTGAAGATGTGTTTAACCCTGCTCACGACCAGAGTTGAAATACCGGGTCACTCGACCCGGTATTTTAACCCTTGCACCTTTCAGACCGCACATGAACACGGGTTATGCGCGCTCGTGTGCCAATAACCCGTGTTCAGGGGTGGCGGTCTGAAAGGGATATTCTTGTTCCATCTTTCCATTGTCTCCCCAGTTTCTCTACAGTGCATTCACTGGAAACAACTCCAGAGGGCCTGACCCATTCCATAGACACAATGCTAACTAAATCCTGCTGAAAGGCAAGTCGGATTTAATCACCTCCTGGAATGACTTAATCCCCTGCTGAATTGTTCTCTGTATTGTATTGCAGCTGAGAACAATAGATTAATGGTTTATGCTAATAAGTCATGTTGTGCCTAGGCGCAGAAAACTAGTCAAGATAACCGTGGACCCATCTGTATATATATATATATATATATTTATTTATTTTTTTATTATTATAAATTAGCTTTATACAGTATGTATATGTGCCTATCATTATTGGTCAGCAATTAACAGATGGGGGTAAAGGGCACTGGCTAGACTTGGGTGGATTGATTTATAGGGCCGGATGTGGTGATGCCCTAGTTCGGGGGTCATGCGGGATGCCAGCCGAACTTGGTTGTGATTCAGACCTGATCGCTGCTGTGCGTTTTCACACAGTGGACGATCAGTGATTAACTGCGTATGCATATGCACTGCAATGCGCACTCGTGTCGGCAAACGACTAGGCATCACTGGTCAGCGACAGGCTGGTGCCAAAATTCTAATCAGACAGCCATTTGTATGCTGATTAACAGGAGGAAGCCGTTTGTGGGTGGTAACTGACCGTTTACTGGAAGTGTCAGGGAACACGCAGGCATTCTCAAGCGTTTTCAGGGAGGGTGTGTGACGTCTGCTCCGGCCCCGATCAGCCCGTTGTGATCGCACTGGAGGAGTAAATCCTGGGCTGCGGCACAGACTGCACACAGTGGTAAATTTCTTTTACTGGTGAGTGAGGTGCGAACGGATTTGCAGCTGTCGATGACTGAGGGGTTTTTTAGCAGCTCGCCGTACACATGCGATAGCACACTTGCACAGTGAATATACATTCCCCTTGGGCGGGGACTATCTGATCGCAGGACAACAATTTTAGCAGCCTAGCGATCAGGTCTGAATTAGGCACCTAGGTGTTTTTTTTAAGGGGCAATCACAAGATAAAACCATTCCTTGCAAGTGATTGCCCCTTTAAATGAACACCCATGTTCGGCTGGCATGCCGCACGGCCGCCGAACTCGGGCAGTATTACATCCGGCCCATAGTAGATGTACTGTACTATAGAGAGAGCTGCAGACTGTAGGCATTTGCAATCTAGCAGTACTCCACAGAACCTCCTATAATTGTATCACCAAATTGCTGAGCCGCTGACTTGAATGTGAAGAATTTTGAACACTACAGGTGTATTTTATAGTGGAAGCGCACTAATATGTTCAAATAAACCAATATGGTTAAACAAAGAATATTTAAAATGGTTCCACCTTAAATAAAAGCAGTTCCAGTGAGTGCTGTCATTATGACAACAGATAGCTCAAATGAGAATTACTTTAAAATTCAAATGAATGAATATTGGTTTTAAAATGACGATAGTATTAATCTTTGTCAGTTTTGCAAAAGTTCATGCACCTCTTTATATATAACTGTGTTTAAAAATATATCTGTATGATCGTAAATCACCATTGTTTGCCAGAGAAACAGTGAAATGTGCTTTTAACTTCAAATAGATTCTATAAAAATTGGGGTATATTTGAAGTCCTATATTGTGGGATTTGCCAAACTCTAAATTGCAGGAGAGACAGTTAATCCTGAATTCCATTCATTAAATATAAAATGAATTCCATGGAATAAAAACTCCAAGTGTTCTATAATTCATTTTGCTTTAATCATTCTGTTGAAGAATTACTTACAGTGTATGCTCAATGATTTTAATATTACATGACAGACATAATGATAGACCTCAGACTAGATAGGATACACGTAACATGTTCGCGTAAGATTATCTTGTACAATTCAGAATTCTTTGTTTACATGTTGATTGTGCAGTAATAAAGTAGCCCAGAACTATGACATTCACAGATCTGCATCATGGGTAGGATGGAGTGTATTATAGAGTTCAGTATTTTCCTTAATCTGTTGTCATAGGAATGAAGGCTTTAGAATAGTAAGGGGAAAACAGGCCAGTAAAATACTATTCTCTAAACACGGTATCACTGCTACCACAAAAGCTAGACTACTCAAGTGTGTCGGACTGGGGTACAAAGGACCCACCCAGGTAATGCAGTGGGGAGGATCATGTTTAAGGGGTGTGGTTAGCTACCACATGGCATTAGGCAGGCCTCCGCAGACACTTGGCTAACCATTAGGTGAAGTTTGTTGTAGTTTTTATAGAACCAAGCACCCATGTTTTCAGTAGTCCTGCTCCTTCATGTAACTTACCTGTTAATAAAGTAACAGTGAATATTTTGAGTACACAGACTGTAACATGACCCCGAGAGGAGAGGGTGGACCATCTGACAGTGCGGCCCACCTGGGATTTCCCCTGTGCCCCTGTGGGTCAGTCCAATCTTGCATGCAGGGTGTATATGTGTGTGTTAAATATCAGTGTTAATTGCTTTTGCAGAAAAAAAAATTGTGTTTCCAGTCAGATGTTGCTCCTCAGCCATGGTTGCCAATGCCAGTTTGCGAAAACACTTTTCCAGTATGTGCAGTACTGTCATTTATTATGAATTACTGGGAAGGCATTAATGCTTTGCTGTGGACCACTACCACCTCTCAAGAATTGCCTTTAGCTTCCTCTCCCCCCCCCCCCACTCTAGAATCCTTCAAAAACAGACTCAAGACTTTCCTGTTTACTCAAGCATTTCCATAATGTCCCTTTAATGCCTCCATGCTCTCTGTATTTTATTAAAAGCTTTTCTGTACTTAATTGTTTCTGTACTGTATTATGTTCATGCTATCTGTTAAGCGCCTTGAGTCCTACTGGAGAAAGATCGCTATGTAAAAATAATAATAATCATCATTATTATTATTATTATTATTAATATTATTATTATGAGTGGGCCTTTACCCAATTGTCATTCAGTGGTCAGAAACAGACTACAGATTAAAAGTACTCAAAGAGTCCTGTGCGGTTTTGTAGACCTGTTCCAGTCAACTGAGTCCAATTTGGGTGCCAAACAAGGCTCAACTTGTTGTTACTGATATGGCAAACAGTCTACAACCCTATGAACACCAGTTTTGTTTTCAGTCATATGTTCATGTGTCTCCTCCTGCAGTGCCTTATAGACAAGTGTTCCAAAAACAAATGGATTTTTTCAGCTTTTCTGATGTCAGTTTGAGGGCTGATATGTAGAGACTATTTTGTGTATGGATACAAACCTGAATAGTATCATCTTTGACACCCCTGTCCACTAATGGCGCAGTAATAACAGAAACAATGTTATTGGCTAGGAGGCAATCTGATCTCTGGTGAGCTATAACTTACCTCTCATACATTTTACATTAAGACACTTTGGGGGTATTCAATTATGTGCCATTTTTTCAACAGAATATTCAATTGCGGCATTTTTCGCCAGTTTTTTTATCCATTTTCGCCCATGCTATTTCATTTTTTTGTTTTGTTGTAGTTTTTTTCTTTTTTTCTAATGGGCGAAAATTGCTCAAAAAATGGGCGAAAAAAACGCCCGTGAATTTGCCGATACACGTGGTTTTACTTATATAAATGGTTTTACTTATAATGTGATTGGGCACCGGATGATTTAGGGGTTATTCAATTAGTGCCGGGTTTTTTTGACCAGTCAAAAAAACGTCATGGGCATTGAATAGGTCGAATGTAAATTTGACACTGACAATACGTATATAGCACAGTATGCAAAGCCTGGGTAATGAGCAGGGCAGTATTAAGGTGATGGAAAACATGTATTTTCTCTATTTTTCCATCAGTTAATAAGACAATTAAATTACTTGAAGTCCCTTTGGCTTTGAGCTACTCTCAGTGATACCACATTTATACCAAGTCATAAACCCGGGTTCTTGACGATTTACCCGGCTATCCTATCTGGGTCTCAACCAGGGTTGATCACGGGTAGGACCCATGTTGAGGGGCAGTGTAAATGGGTAACCCGGGTCATACAACCCGGGACCAATTTACAGCAATAGGAGAGCCCATACCTCCCAACTGCAGCGTCCAGTGTGTGGTTGGGAGGTTGGGGGACAGCGCGCATGCAGTCTCTGCTACTGTCTGCCCTTCTATGCAGACAGCAGCGGTGTCGGGGTGAAGGTGAATGGGTATCGTGCAAATGAGTGCGGTGTTTATTCACTGCAGTCCCAGGCCTGGACACTCTGACAGATAGGGGAGGACCCTGCCCACTCCTGCCACCAACCCCCTACTATGGTCAGCCCGTCTGCTCGCCCACTACCGCCAGAAAGTGAGAGGTCCTAATGCCCTTCACCCGCTGCCTCCTTCCCGCCGTGCAATAAAGATTGTTTTGTTTTGTTAGTTTGTATCTCGTGCACCTTTCAAGGAAAGAGGCGTGAGGAGCAGCCGGACTAGAAGAAGAATCAAGTTTCATATCAAGCGAATGAGGGGGACTTACTTGGGCTGCAAACGACAGAGTGCAGGGCTGGAGAGAGCGAGACAGAAACAGGCTGGAAATGACAGAGTGCAGGGCTGGAGAGAGCGAGACAGAAACAGGCTGGAAATGACAGAGTGCAGGGCTGGAGACACAGAAGGGGGCTGGCAGGGGCTGTACAGCAAGTTTACAAAAAGAGAGATAAGATAACAGGGGCGCCCTGCCTATTTTGTCAGTTCTGGGCCCCACAATTTCTGATGGCAGCCTGGTGGCACCACATGGGTAGAAGGTTATGCATGTGGTGCAGACATGTTAAAAGAAAATACTATAGGTTTCATATTTATTCTCATTAAAACAATGCTAAATCAGTTGCGAATTGCAGGCCACCAGTTTTTTGGCAGTCCTCACTTCTTTGCTTCAGGTACTCAGATCTGCAATGTGCCAAGTCACTTAAATAACAGTTTATTCTCTAGATTATCTTAATAGCCTTCATTTCATATTTTGCTACAGTATGATAGGTTGATTCTATAATTGTACTAGTCTGAAATATGGTATTCAGTACATGTTTATATTTTAGTCTCTAATCAGTATTGATAGTGAGCGATTGGTGAAACTTGAAGTCATTAGTCTGAGACAGAATTACAGTCACAGCAGACAGCAAGCTATGTTGTTGGAAGAGAGCTTGCAGCACTTAAGGGAGGTGAAGACACAAATGTAATAATATCTGCTCACATTTCGTGTCATCAATTAGCACTGTTTACTTTTGGAAGCTGGTGGTATTCCCAGTAGTCTTTCGGAAAGGTGGGCAAGACTGCACACAGTGAGCAAATTACACTCATAACTCTAACTGAAACTTGGACAGGAGCTAGGGAGATGGATAGACACAGATTTCTGCAAGATATTAAAAGAAAACCAGGAACGAGAGCACACAATTGCAGCTTTGATTTTTTTCATCCTTTATAATGGTGCAGACATTTATTTGTTCACAATGAGCTTACTAAAGAATTGCCATCAAAATAGTTCAGTTATGGAACTATCCTGCGTAATCAGGGCTGTAACTAGGTGTATGTGGAGGGGGCACCGCATATAGCGCTGCAGGGTAGGGGGCGCTGTTGGCAGCATTTGTCAATTATCTGTTTTAATTATTTTCACTTGCAGCTTACCCCCTTTTTGACAACCCAGCATCTCCTGACCGTCCCTGTCTCCTAACCCCACCCCTTCTGTCGCTAATACCTATTTAGCAAGGGTGTTAAACCTGGGGCCCACGGGTCGCATGCGGCCCCTACCGCATCCTTTTGTGACCCCTACCTCATCCTTTTGCGGCCCCTACCGTATCCATTTGCGACCCCTGGCTAGGGGTCCTTATGTGTCCCTTTGGCAGGGAATTGAGCCTGGACGCTGACCAGGTTAGCAGTGTCTGCCTGGCCTCCGCTCCGGGATGTAGCCCACCTCGTCCGGGCTCCGTAGGATGACCAGGGGCGGCTCAGCAGCTGCCACCCTCCAGCCCCAGTGGCAGCGGCAGCAGCAGCATCAGCACCGTGGGCAGGAACGGGCTCTGGACAGCAGCAGAGAGTGAAGAGGGGAGTGGGCTGGAGTGGGGCAGCAGGGTGAGGAGGAGGCTCCCGGCACAGGCGAGCAGCATGGCCCCCAGGACACACAGCACGGCCAGCGAGAGCAGCAAACGGGGAGCGACTCCATAACCTCCCGCCCAGCATCTCACCTGCAGCACGGTGCGGCTCTGCTCACCTGCCTGGCCCCGCTCCTGGCAACCCAGTGGTGTCCCTGGCAATTTCGGAGGCGATATACGTCACCCTGATTGCTGATAGCAGGGGGCAGGTGAATGGGTGATGGTAGCAGGGGGCAGGTGACTGGTTGAGGGCGAAGGAGAAAGGGTGGGGGTGGCAGGGGGGGAAGGTGATTGGGTGAGGATGGCAGGGGCACTATACTGGGGGCATTACTTCTATCTTGCATTATAGTGGGGGCAAAAAAAATTAAATATTCCAAAATACGGAATAATCCATTATCCAAAATGCTGGTCCCAAGCATTTTGAATAAGGGATACTCAAACTGATATATATATATATATATATATATATATATATATAAAACTCTATCTCTTTCTTGTGGTGCACAAGACGTGGACCTTGATAATTTGGCCCAGTTGGGATTTTGAGTTTGACATGTCTGCTATACAGCATTCATGGACTTGACTTGATAGCTCTTTGTTGTTCAGTGATACTGTCCTTTATTACATTTAGGGATCCTGATGTGCCCGGGATTCTAACCCATTGCCTATGACATTGCAGTTGGACACTATTCATTCAGCTATCTGAACTTGCATAGAAAGCTAGAGAATTCCAAACTGGAGAGTTCTAACTATTTGAAGCTTACCTTGTACTTTGTGAAGGGGTGATCAGCATTATGGCTGGGCAGATCTATGTAGTGTGTGGCTGCAAGGGATTGGACGTGTGGCTGCACACTGCATGGAACTACTCGATTATGGTTCTGGTTATTTTTTTACGTGGTACAGGTAACTTCATGTAGTAAAAAAAGCTATGTTTGCAGCTCTTTTTTGAATTATTTGTAAGGATAGATTAAGCACCAAAATCAAAAAGTCTCTCCCGGTTGCAGGACAGGAAGGCAACCGGGAGAGACTTTTTGATTTTGGTGTTTGAATATTCCCCGCTACGCTCCATCGACCTGTGACATCATCACGGAGCGCCGCGGCTGCTATACAGCATTCTACACAGCGCCCAGCCGAAGGAGCGAGTGAGACTACCAGTAAAGCTCCAGGCACCGCCGAAAGCTGCAGCAGTCTACATACAGCGCCGGCAGGAGGACGATCGCCTGGGAAGCATATCACTGGTTAGGGTAAGCTTAGGGTCAGCGGACAGCACAGCTTACGCTGTGCCACCAATGCTCCCCAGAATAATCTTGTGCATTGCCCAACTCATATTCTATCCTTACAAATAATTCAAAAAACAACTGCAAACATAGCTTATTGGTTTTATTGTTTTATATGTCTCATGTTCATTTATAAATTTCTGTTCTTCAACACATATTCTTTAACACATATTCTTAATAGCGCTTGTCAAACGATTTCCTCTCTATCTGTCCCTATGTCTCTGCACCCTCTCTCTATCCCTACTGCCTCTCTATCTGTCCCTATGTCCTTGCTGCCTCTCTCTTTTTCTATGCCCCTGCTGCCTCTTTCTGTCACTGTGTCCCAGCTACCACTCTCTGTCTCTGTGTCCCTGCTACCACTCTCTCTGACTCTATGTTCCTGCTGCCTCTTTCTATTCCTACATCCCTGCTGCCTCTTTCTTCATCCCAACTAAGTCCCAGCTGACCCTCTGTCTGTCTCTATGTCCCTGCTGCCTCTCTATCTGTCCCTATGTTCTTGCTGCCTCTCTGTTTCTATACCCATGCTGCCTCTTTCTGTCTCTACGTCCCTTCTGCCTCTCTCTCGGTTTCTATGCCCCTGCTGCCTATCTCTGTCCCTATGTCTTTGCCGGCATCCTATCTCTGTGTCCCTGCTCTCCACTCTCTCTGTCTCTATGTCTCTGCTGCCATTTTTTCTGGAGACCTGAGTTGGGGGGCCCCTTAAAATGTTCGATCGCTTGTGCAGCCCTGCTATGCAAAAAAAGTTTATGTAGAACTAGACCAGAGTAACAGTTACTTACCCTATGCGATTGATCCAGCAATGCAGGTCCCGGAATTGAAATCAGACATCCGCCCTCCAAACGCCTGGACACGCCTGCTTTGGACTCACCACTTCCAGAAAACGGTGAGTTGCCGCCCCGGAATGCCCTCCTGCTGTCAATCTTCTTGCGATCGCGCCAGCGATCGCTTTCTTCGTTCTTCTGGACATTGCCCGGCGATGACCGTAGTTGGGCAACGACGCGCGTGTTCATTGTGACTGCCGCGCAGACGCAGAACCGACCCGTTTGCACCGCTGCGACAACCAGCAGCGTGCGAATGGGTCGGAATGACCCCCATAGACTTTTTACTCCAGAGATTTGACTATAAAAATGATTGGAATAATACAAAGAAGATATTTTTAACATATTCTTCATATTTTTCATATACTTTATACAGTATAAACTTTAGCACAGACATTAGTATGACAGGAAAGGCTCTGCCTCACCTGCCTCACCTCACCGCACATCACTGTAACGTATTATACATATACAGATGAGCAGGGTTGGACTGGCCCACAGGGATACAGGGGAAACCACCGGTTGGCCCTACTGCCTGGGCCTCCACCCCCTCCTCTAGGCATCAGGTTCCAGACTGTGCTGCCTGTTACTAATCTAGTACATTATCATGCATGCACTACAGTATTTACTGTATATATTTACCTATGGGACCAACTCTTGCAAAATGGTTAGGCAAACCAATGTGGTGGCTGGGCACACCCATTCTAGAGACTGGCCACACCCCTAAACATGGACCCCCTACCAGTGTATTCCCCCGGTGGGCCCTACATGCCCCAGTCCGACACTGCAGATGAGTCCTTACTCATCTGACCCGTTCATGGGATGGATGAGCAAGGGCACATCTGTACCTCACACAGGAAACATTGCAGAGAACAGGGCAAGATGGCAGGAAATGCTGCAGAGGATACAGTATTTGCGGATTGGATATGGAATCCCGGCGGCCAGAATACTGACAGCGGGATCCTAGCCTCCAGAATGCCAGCAATGGGGCGATTGCTAGGAGTCTCCCTGCGTGCTTGCTGCCCTGCACTCGCCACAGGTTCTATTCCCACTCTGTGGGTGTCGTAGACACCCACGAGTGGAAATTGCCCTGGTGCAGCTGTAACGTGTATTCTATCAAAACATAATTTTTTTTTTAACAGAAAACACTGTAAACTTTTAAATATGTATATCTTCATTTACTGTAAAACTTAATTCCTATAGCATTACATTTTAAATAGTATATATATTTAATATATCTGATAACTATTTACTTCTTACCTGTTTCTGCCATACTAATGAAGATATTACCCATGCTTCTACAAGGCATACTAATAACATGTATTTGAAAAAAATAAAATTTAGAAAAATGTGTTTATTAAACAAAAATTGTTCAGACAGATACAGGGTTGTAACTAGGTGTGTGCCAGCGGTGCTTGGCCCACAGCACATATGCACTGTGGGCGCAGGGCCGCTGGCAGAACTCGCAGGGCTATGCCGAACTACTGTCTCCTTCCATGCCTGGCATGCCTGACAACCACCGCCACTAGCTACAGTGCTAGCTGCGGTGAGGTGCATCCGGTTCCTGCTTTTGTTATATACATAACACCGCTGCAGGCTCCGGCCTCTCCCGGCTCCCTCTTCAGCTGCAGCGAATCCCCCGCAACGCCCCCCTCCTGCGCCCCTCGCGAGGCAGTGCAAAGATCCATCAACGCCCATAGCTGGTAGATGTTTATTATCCTTTGGGGGACAGAAGTACAAACAGGAAGCTAAGCCATGTGATGTGGCATCTGCTTCTCCTATCTCCTCAGTGAGAGGTCAGGCAGAGAAGCTTCCTGCAGCGGCAGCGTGCGGCCAGTTCCCCTGGGACTCTGAGAGCTGTCCCGCAATGCACTCTTCTTCAGTCCCGCGGTAAGGCTTCTGGAACAAGCTGCCCTGTATGTATGGCAAATGTAGTGTAGTGTGGTGATGCTGCACTGCAGGGGGGAGGGGGGCTATTTAGTACATGATGGTAGCGGTGTGTGTCAACAGTGCCGTAATTAGGTGTGTGCTGAGTGTGCTCAGCCCACATCGCTTAGGCACTGGTCCTATTTTAGGTATGGATGGGGGGGGTGGGGTGTTGGCGCACCACTTTTCTTTCTGGCACAGGGCACCAAAATGTCTGGTTACGGCTCTGTTCTTAGTAAAGTGTTGAGACCTAGTTTGGACAAAGGGCTTAAATCAAAGATGTACATAAATGCATTTACAGCTATAAATTTGTATGCAGTGACTGTGCAAAAATCTGCAAATCTCACTCCTGTCTAGATTTGAATTGAGATGCCCACCTGCGGCTTTGCAAATCCCAGTGACTGCATACAAAGAGGGAGCATCCATCGCAGATCATCTGATTATGTTCAGAGTAGTCCTATGGTCACCCAGCATGGCTGCAGAGAGAAAGATGCACCTGTGTATGGGATTGCAGTCACTGCCACAAACACCCCCCAAAATGGTCACAACATGCCTGCAGTTTTGCTGCCTTTCCCCGTTACCTCCCCCAAATGCTCTCTGACTGACAATCACTTTGTGAATAAATCATCACTGCAACCGCCTTCGCAAGAACATTGCTGCACATGCGCAGTGTGACTTAGATGCATGCGCAGACTGGCGGTAATCGCTCAACTGCAAAAAAATTTGGGTTTGCATCCAACTCAGAATCAGGCCCAAATTTCTCCAAGAGTTAGGAGCCAGTGACAACCATTAGAAGACAACAGTTCTACAACTAAAAGGGCCCGATTCTCAGTCGGATGTAGTCACATCCATGTATGCATTGATTGGTGGTCACCCATCTGCGAGTGTAAGCAAATGTCACTACAGAGTCGTTCTCTGGCATAGATCTGTGCGTCTCACTTTGTATGTTCTGAGCCGCCCACATCAGCATTGATAAACTTTAAAATTCTGTTTGGTGCGTCTTTAGACCATCAGTCATACCATCAAAACTTGCACCAGCCCTATGGCAGGTGCATTGTCTTCATTCGAGTATAGCCTCCTGTGTTAATGATTGAGCATCTGTGTACACACCTAAACCCGCAACACTCACATAACACACCCATTAGGTGGACCATCTCCATGTGTGCACTAAGCCACCTCCCTGTCACCATCCAGAAACGCCTATCGCTTTTCCAAGACATTTCTGATATCATGCCACTCAATCACAACAGCGCCTATGTGTGTACACTCGCCAGTTTTGCAATATTAATCCCAATATTGCAATATTAATGGTGTAGATGTTGACTGTACACCTGAATTTGGCATAGAACCAGAACCAATACACAGTCTAACATATCACTGGCCTTCACCATGGACCCACAGAAGGAGGTTTGGGCTTCGCTGCTCCCCGTACACAGACCCTGTGACTGAGTTCCAATGTATGGGCTGGTGGGTAAGAAGGAACTGAGAGCAGGCAGTGAGGGCAGTCATCAGGACTGTCTGGAGCATAGTCATCAGGAATGGGTCAGAACCAGGCAGAC
The DNA here is from genome assembly GCF_028390025.1 of Pseudophryne corroboree. NCBI lineage: Eukaryota > Metazoa > Chordata > Amphibia > Anura > Myobatrachidae > Pseudophryne > Pseudophryne corroboree. The sequence goes on along the minus strand of NC_086445.1, from coordinate 899,849,425 downwards.
AATGTGGTACCAGGGAGCGAGCAGAATCAGGTCAAAATAAATAGCCAAAGTCAAACCAGGAAATCATTAGGAGCAGTACCAGAGGAGAATCATCAGACCAGATCACAACATGGATAACGTGCACTTGGAGTTCACTGGGAACATATGCTGGAGCAAATGTATGGATCCTAATCCTCTGGCACTTGCGTGCTCAGAGGCTCCCTTTTATAGGGAGGTGATTAAAATTTTGCATCAAGCGTAACATTACTTTTGTGGCTGCTTCCTCTTTAAATTTCAAGCAGAACAGCATGCCCGCTTCTATGGGATATGCAACCATAATGCCCACAGCAGCAGGAGGGACCTATATATGCCGACTGCCTCCACAGCAGCTGTGGTGAGGCACCGCTGGTAATGAGGATGGTCTCATTGCAGTGCTTGCTGGAGAATCCGATGCCAAGCACTGACGTAAGTAAGAACCAGTGTGCTGTGACACAGCTTATATCTTAACCCCCCTGTGTGCATGCAGTACAGGGCAACAGGTGTTGAATGTGGAGACAAAGTGCAAAAAAACCAACAATGTAAATAGACTTGCCAATAAACCAAGGTATTAGGTATTGGAGTTTGGGATTAGGCCTGGAAACTTTACCAGACCTAGTGATTAAGAAAAGCTCTTCCTGAAGGGGCTCTCTATTGGGCAGGGTTCAGTTTCATGCTTTTCTCAGAGAGTCTTTGCAGGACTTTATTAAGGCACATATGATGTTCATCCAAGGTGCAGCCCCAAATCAGGATGTCATCCACAATAATCTCACTTGGATACCCATCAAAGAGATTCTCAGTGCACTTCTGGATCACCTCATTGCCAGTGCATATACCATATGGTATTCTAGGGAAGGCATACCTATCCACATGCGTAATGAATGTTGTGAGCATATCTGATTCCTTATCAAGGGTGATCTGGCAGAATCCAGATTTGGCATCCAGAGTTGTGAATATTTTCACATTGGGCATATCAGCAATCATTTGCTCCTTATTTCTGATAGGGTTTTATAAGGGTTTATTCAGGTACTCTGGGTTGATGCAGATGAATACAGAGCCATCCTTTTTCGCTGCAGCATATATGGCCAATACCCATTGAGTAGCTTTCACTACTGGTGCAATGACCCCTAGTTCTGTATGCAGTTGAGTTCTGCTATTGCCTTGTCCTTCATGGCAAGATGTGCACACACTGTGGGTGGAACAGATTCATCTATAGGTCACTGGTAAATTAGAAATAACATTACAGTCAAACAAATCTGCAGTGTCTTGTTGAATAGCAAGTACTAAAAGTGATTAGTCCTAGTTTTTTTTACTGTTTGGCAGACCCAGAAGCTGTGTGATATCACTCTCCACTATAAGAAACTGTAGCAGGACGTTTGTGGAGTTCAGTGTGTCCATGCCATGAACTTGATTAACTAACCACCAAAGGCAATTAAATTCACTATGTGAAAGCTGTCTATGAATGTGTTAGGGTTGGTGCGACAGAGAAGTGTCCATGACATGACTTCGCTCCAGTGTCAATTATTATTTTGATGGCATTATTGCTCATCAGGGGGGTTCTCTTGAAAGTCCATGATGATGTTTTTTACAGGTATGCATCTCTTTATTACTGCTTGTGGATTCTTCTTAACCACTAAGTTTAAAAGAGAGTAAGCCTGTATCTTTTTTAATGTTACAAGTTACAACATCCTGGATCAGCAGTAAACGTGCCACTCCTTTTTCAACTTGTGCCATGTATCTGCAGAGTTGTTGTAGAACACCAGCATGTCTATAATACTTTCCTACTTTGTTGCCCTCTCCTATGGGAGGGAGCAAACTGTTTGGCACATAGAGGGTGTGGCCACTGGTAAGGGGGCTGCACGAGCGCGTCATTGAGGCACCGCCCCCGCTATACAGTGCTGACAAAACAGGCATTGTATAGCAGGGGGCGGGGCTTCAGTGATACAATTCAACGTAAATCACATCATCGGGTCTCCCTCAGACTGTCCACATGTGCTCAGTTGTAGTGGGCAGCCAAGTGGGTGGTTGTGGGGGCTGGTGGCAGATGCGGGAGATTTGCCCAGCTTTCCGGGGGACCGGGAGTGCCATCTGATTTTCAGGAGCCTCCCGGCCATTCTGGGAGGATAGGCAAGTATGGTGTCTATCCATCTGAAACCCTGTGCCATTACAACCAAACATCTGACACCATGTAAAGTAGCTTGAGAGTGAAGTTCAACAAGACGTCGGAGCATTGCAGAAACGTGTTTAACCAGCACGGTACATAACCAACATGGCTGTTACGGTACTACCTGAATACAGTGGATGGCTATAATTCTACTTCCACCAACCACATACAGCATTGTACATCTGTAAGGCTGCATAAGGAATCTGAGGATCAAAATAGTTACATAATTTAAGTTAATGGTGATGTAATGGAAGAGATATAGGTAACTGACACATTTGTGGTGGGATTATATGTGCCTGGTCAAAATAAATTGTTCACAAATAATAATGATATTATTATTATTATTATTATTATTATTATTATTATTATTCAGATTATTATTATTAATAATAATAATAATAATAATAATAATAATAATAATAATAAATAACAACGCAAAAGTTTTTACCCCCGTTTACATATTAATGCTTTACTTGGATTTAATAAAGAAGTAGCAGCATCTTTTGAATTCTAACATAACATTATAGTTATATTCAGGTGGTTTTGTACACTTATAAGGTTTTGTAACCTGTCCTATACATATATTAAATAACATACTTGTTAGACTATCAAGGCTGTATCTCTCCCTGTCTGACCTTCAGTAGCCTCTGTCTTGGACTTCCAGAAAGAATATATGTAAATTCCCATTTGTTGTATATTTTCCATATTATTATTATTACTACTAGTTATATATATAGCCCATATTCGCAGCGCTTTACAGAAAATATATGGCCATTCACATCAGTCCCTGTGCCATTGGAGCTTACAATCTATATTCCCTACCACACGTACACACACATTTACGCTATGGTTAATTTTTTTGTTGGGAGCCAATTAACATACCAGTATATTTTTGGATTGTGGGAGGAAACCCACGCAAGCACTGGGAGAATGTACAAACTATACACAGCACCATGGTGGGAATGGAACCCATGACCTCATTGCTGGGAGGCAGTAATGCTAGCCATTACACCGTCCATGCTATAGTGATATGGGTGGACTTCAGTATGCCGACTGTTGGGATACCGGCGCACAGTATACCGGCGCCAGAATCCCGACAGCCGGCATATCAACACTTTTTCTCCCTCGTGGGGGTCCACGACCCCCCTGGAGGGAGAATAAAATAGCGTGGCGAGCGCAGCGAGCTCGCAAGGGGCTCATTTGCGCTCGCCACGCTGTCGGTATGCCGGCGATCGGCCTCTCGTCGCCGGTATGCTGGTCGTCGGGAGCGCGGCCGCCGGCATACCATACTACACCCAGTGATATAGAACTGCTTTTGTTTTAAGAAGCATCGCTAAAGGGGCTGTCCATTCAAATGTAATGTGTTTCTTTGATGCACTTGAACTATCATCGGTATATATACTGTAGTTCAGATCCTTTTAGAGAGAACATTTTATTTTTTTAAATGAGAGTAATAAACATCTAGCATCTCTGATAACTGAAAGGCTAATAATACTGATAATAGTATTTAAATAACTTATTTACTTTTGTTCTATTTTACAGTGAACATGGAATTGAAATTTTTATTACATGTAGGCGTCAATAAGCTTTTATTTCGATAATTCACTTACACATGAAAGCTGCAGTAAATGCACTCTACTATGCAAATGCCACAGATCAAAGTTTACAAATAATTGCATGTTGTACATTTCTTATTCTACGAATTGGAAAAATGCTCTGTATGTTTCTCCTGGCCTCCATTCCAGCTTACATAGCCCAGAACGAGTCAGGGGTCAAGGAAATGAAAAGAGGAAACCTATCATTGAATCTACGATATTACATAACCCCAGTAAGAACTGTGAGAGTAGATATTCTAACATTTTGCAGCAACTAAATAATGGTGTTTCAGGCAGTCTTAGTTCTGATATTAATTTTACTTACGTCCCAGAGGAGGGGAGATTAATCTAGAAAAAAAGATTCCATTATTAGCAGTGGTTTGGCTCATCCAAACTCAACTGTCCAGCGGGGCTTGGGGTAATAAGTGGAGGTGTAAAAACAGATCCATTGTGCACGTTGATTTGCAGAAGTGAGGCTAGATATCTATCAAAGTGCCTGCGAGTGCATAGCTAGTTCACATTCCTTTTACAGCATTTGTGTGAGACAGTAAAACATCTGCTTAAACTCCCTTCTCCCATTCCCCTCTTTGTCGTACTTTCTCGTAGACAAAATACAGTTCTGTTATACTGAAGTCAAGGCTCCTCCATTTCAGGTGTCGCCATCATTCTACCCCGCTCCTCCCGTATGTTTATGATGTATTTCATATTTATGCACAATATATTGTGACCATATAGTGACCATGGGGTATTATGTTTCCCAAGTAGTTGTTGCAGTGTATTTTATAAATAGCCCTCATGGGAGCCATATTAGGATTTTTATGTATTAAACCGTCAAGACTATTTATTCCTCCATCTGGGTGTTGGTTTGACATTGAGGCCTCTATTAATACTAATATTAAAACGAATTAAGAAATACTGTTTTATACCAAGGACTATCGGTTATCAGCTAAAGCTATTATTGTGGTAGGGTACCGTCTAGCCTGGAGAAATGCGGCAGTGAATAATGGAAACCTCTTGACAGATGTTAACCCATGCCCTCTGGATAACTTCCCACAGCTCCCTGATATTTCTAGGTGGCCACACCATTCATCCAATCGCTCCAGAATGCACCTTGAGCCAATTCTACACAACTGCTGGAATATTCCATCATTGTGGGGGTACATGAAGTCCATGAATGGCTGCAAATGGCCATCAAGCAATGCAATGTACAATAACTTGTTCGGGTTGACCAGCGGACCCATCCCATGCCAGGTGAACACACCCAATACCATTATGGAACCACCACTAGCCTGCAGTGTGCCTTGTTGACAACTGAGGTCCATGGCCTCATGGGTTCTACTCACCACCTGAACCCTGCCATCAGCCCAAAACAACTGGAGCCATGACTCAATCGACCACTCTACATGTTGCCACTCCTCCAGGGAACAATTAGTGATACCACGGGGCCAGATGAGGCGATGTGTCTAGTGTCATAGTGTTAACAGGGTTTTCTGCTTCCATATCCCGTGGAAGCTGAAGAACGCTTCACTGACCTCCTGGATAAGCATCTGATACCTCCTGCTTTGAATGTGGATGTGATTTGAGCAGGTCACGATCATTAAGCACCCTTAGTCGGCTACTGTGCTGTCCAGGGTGGGTGATAATGCCTTCCATGAGGTATTCCGGTACACACAGGGCCGGTGCAACGTTTCTCAGCACCCTAGGCAAAACTTCTGCCTACTGCCCCTTACCCCTACCCGCCGTTCAGATGAATGGCATGCTCCTGGTCTCCCCCACCCCCAGTCTATTGCATGGCTGCTCTCTTCCCCCCATCTTTCCAGTCTGTGTGAGTGCCTGCTGCTCACACCCTCCCCCCCATCTCTGTTAGATGTCTGCTGTTCTATTCCCCCCACCATCTGTGTGCATGCCTGCTGCTAATCACCCCCCCCCCCCCCCCCTCCTCCACTGCTGCTCTCCCCCACTTTCCTTATCAAATGCAGAAACTGCACTGTGCAGCCACCTTACCTGCATGCTGCGATGCAGAGTTGGGACTGAGTAGTCTATGAAAAAGCCTGGAATGAAGAGCAGCACCGATTGTCGCCCCCAGCCAGGACACCAGGAGCTGTCAAAGTTACTGCCTGTGCCGGGTGGAGGCAGAGCTGGAGGCTGCAATACGGGAGCTTGGCAGTCGCAGCTACTGTAAGATACGAGTGTCGGGGGATTGCGGCAGCTGTGAAAGGTAGGACCACACTCCTTTTTCAGGTAGCTGTAGCTGGCCGCTCCCTCAGGTCCTGGTGCCCCTAGGCAGCTGCCTAGTGGAAGCTCCGGCCCTGGGTACACATAGGACACCATAGATCAAGGAATGTTGAATATCCACACAACTTCAGAAAGGTCATGCCCTGTTCAAACGCTGATAATTCACATCGTAAAACACGTTGCCTTGACATGGGCAGTCTAGCAGTGTTCAAACTGACTGATGCAGGTCTGTGCATTTCTAAGACGTCAGTACGGTGGTGCCACCTACCGTTACCTTTAGTTACTGCTATCCCATGACTATTAGCACCTCAGTGTATTTATATAAAAGTAATTTAATACAATTTCTAAGTTGTGATTGTGATAGGATCCCCAGTTGAATACCAACTGCAATGTCACCACAGTTCTTTATGTTGGATATAATTCTAATAATCAGAAGTTGCTGGCAATGAAGGTCTGACATAGGTGACTTGTTGAGCGGGATTTGTTTAAAGTGGTCATGATAATAATGAGGACATAGTGCTGGCATAATGATAAGTGGGGGGGTTGGAGTCAGGGTTCTCATACTGCGACCCTACAGAAATGTTGTAAATTCCACTTTCTTTATCATATCATTTGTACTGCATTCCAGTGTTAGAAAGAACACATGCAACTTGAAGGTGTTCATAGAGAGTGGTGGAACAGTAGTAATTATGTGACAGGAAAATATGGACGCTTAGCCGAGAAAATAATTGTGGTTGCGGGCGCACAGTCAGGATTGTGTTTAAAGACCACTAAAAGGTTATAAAAAGATCTGTTGGGTGGGCACTTTTCTAATTTCTACACAAGGATCCTATATAATATATATAATATATATGTAATATAAGTCCAACACAGAGTATTCAGAATACTGCAGTATAAAATATTTCCAAGAACAGTTGATAAAGCTAGGAGGCAGGCATGATATACTTCTTTGCCGGCCACTACTTGCCTAATTCAGATGTGGTTGGAGTTGGTATCACTGCTGCTTCCTTGGAAGTAGCAGTGATAGTGCTGTATGGTAATACAGCAGGAAGCATCTATTACAAGCAGAAGCCTCCTGCTGCAATAGTGATCCGACCTGCATCCGAGGACGAAGCATTGAATCACTCAGCCACCATTGGTCAGCCGCCCATTGCAGAGTCCAGGAAATCTCTATCCAGCGACTGAGATCGCGGCCCTATTCCCTCCCTCTAAACAGAGGCTGTTGCTGCCCCCTCCAGAGGGCAGCAGTCTGTCAATCAGTAATAATCTGCGTGCACCTCCGTCCATATCTGAATCAGGCCCTATAAGTGTTACTAAGGTCTAGAATTAATGGTCTAAATATCTGATTAACTCTACTATTAAAGTTTCCAAATTATTTTATTTAAAAAAAAAAAAAAAAATATATATATATATATATCCTCCAAATATGAAGATTCAGAGCGGCGTTCACCTTCATCTGATCCAAAGGAAACCAATTTTGCCTTGAGAGAGCTTTGAGGAGAGAAGTAAATGTGCTTGACGCAGTAATTGCCTTGGATGTTTCAAAGAAGAAAAATCGTTTGTTGTCTGATTTTCATTAAGCTCTTCTCACATTATTGCTTTTAATCAAATAACACTGCAGGATGTCCTCTGATGCTCATCATTAATTATCAGCCTATCTGTTGTCACTTTCGATCGTTAAGGAAGTTTTACAAAGTATTCTAAGCAGAAAAACTGTCCTTCATTTTTGGCAAACAACTGACAGTTATAATGGACCGAAACATAATGTGACTTGTAAATTAAAGAATAGCGCAGGGTAATATTTAGATTGAAATATACTGTACGCATGGTGGTTTCCATTGACATATAAATTATAAGACGTTCTAAAATATGCTGTCAGAAATTATTATTATCCTTTATTTATATGGCACCACAAGGGTTCTGCAGCGCCCAATTACAGAGTACATAAACAAATAATCAAACAAGAAAACAGCAACTTACAGTTGATGACAGTATAGGACAAGTACAGGGTAAATAAACATAGTTACATCAGCAGATGACACTGGAATAAGTATCAGGTGGCAGAAGACTGCTGGATTTGGTGCAGTTGAAGATTATTAAAGTAAGAAAGGATAAGCACATGAGGGAAGAGGGCCCTGCTCGTGAGAGCTTACATTCTAAAGGGGAGGGGTAGACAGACAGGGGTGACACAGACGGGGTACATAGAGAGCGTTGAACAGAGGTTTAGGATGAGATTTGGCTGGGTTTGGTGAAGAAGTGGGTCTTGAGAGCCCGTGTGAAGTTTTGTAGAGGTGGAGAGTCTGAGGGGGAGAGGTAGGGAATTCCAGAGAAGTGGTGCAGCACATGAAAAATCTTGGAGGTAGGAGTGGGAGGAAGTAATACGTAGGCAGGAGAGCTGGCGTGCATTAGCAGAGCGAAGAGGACGGTTGGGAGTGTAAAGCGAGATAAAGTCAGAGATGTAGACATTGAGTTTCAGTTTATAGAAATCTAGCATTCATATCTCTGTTCTGAAAAAGCCTCTGCAAAGGAGTATACTTAGGATCGGATTCAGAGGCGGATGCTAATTGCATCGCTTGTGCATCTTTGTAGATCTGAGAAAATATGTAGCTGTCGCAGCCACTTTCTTTGGTATAGCACCGCTGACCACAGGCTTCTCAAATTCGCTTGCATACAAAGTGGATGAACTCCTTCCTGCATTTGCGATAGCGATACTGCAATGCAACCGCAGTGCTGGATTACTATCGTGACCATCTGCTGAGTAAGCATGAGTGCTCTCAGAGTACCTAGATTCCAAGGAAACTGCGTACATGACACAGTTCCTGGCCTCGCCACTCCCAGAAAACAGGGCAACACGCTCCTGGTTCCGGAAATGCCAGTCGCCCCTCCCTACGAACACCAGCGGCAATCAATCAGGCAGAAGCATTTGCAGGACCAGTTTGGTGCATGCGCGGAACGGGTCCTGTGTATGCAAAGATTCCCGGACCTAGGGAAACTGTGCAAAGTATCGCATAAGTGATACAATGTACAGTATGTCAGGCCCAGTAAGAGGATGACCTCCACCAACCAAAAGCTGGAATGGCAGATGGCGGTGTCCCACCACTGGAAAAATCAACATCAAACAACAAAAGAAGAATCGGATATTCACCAACCGATGACCTTAGAGCCACCTCACATCTGGCACAGACACAGCCACAGCTGGATCGACAACCACTTCAGATGAAGCAGGATCCCCACAAACCACTGTCGATGTGGGTGCCCCCTGGCTGCACAACCAGGAAGCGGGAGAGGACAGCAATGAAACTATGTGGCACTGCGCTAACACTGGTCTGAGTGAGGAAGGCTCAGCAGTAATGTTGGACAGGAGGGGCAGCAGTAGGGGACCCGGGCTGCGCTTTCCCAATGGCAGGAAAAGTGCAGAGCCCGGATGCAAAGGGGGTGGGGGGTCTGTGGGGTTCATGGCTCCCCAGCCAGGTGGAAGAAAGCTGTGACAGCGATGACCAGGAGCGAGGCCTACATAAAGCAGGAGGGTGGGAAACAAGAGCACTGGGGCGAAGCATAGTGAGTGTTATGAGCCACGGCTGTGGCTCATTCCTGTTTTGCATTTTGGTTATGTATTTTATGTTATACTTCTGTTTATGTTCCCCGTGGGTGTCATGGGGTGTTCGGAGCTTACCCTTAAGGAGAGGGTACTGTTATGAACCACAGGTAGTGGTTCATTCCTATTCTATGTTTATAGTTGTCTTGCAGGCCAGGTTTTCCCGTTGCTCTGGTTTGAGAAGACTCTTGTTTGCTGCCGGTGGTGAGTCTGTGTGATTGCAGCTTGTTCCCATGTGTTCAGCCTCACCTGTCTGTTGATTGCACCTCTCAGTTGTGCAGCAGGGCAGCTGCACGACATAATTAATTAAGACTCTCTGTTATATTCTGGCTCAGTGCAATTCACAGACGCTGGTGATATTTCCAGAGTTCTTGAGTTCTGAGCTAGTCCCTGCCAGTTCCTGCCAGTTCCTGAGCTCCTGTCTAGCAGTGTCTGTCTAGCTGCTTCCAGTGTCGGTTCCAGTGTCGGTTCCAGTGTCGGTTCCAGTGTCTGATCCCGTGTCCTGCCGTGAAGCGTTCCTGTCCAGAAGTCCTGTGGCTTTGTCTGTGCCTGGTCGAGTATCTGGCTTCTTGGTGTCCACCGGTCTGTCGTTTGGGATTCTGCCTGTCCTCCGGTTCTGAGAGTCTGTGTCGGCTACATTGGGGGTTCTTGTCCGTTTGCCAGTATTGGTACCGGTTCCATGAGTAGCGGCTTTGCCGCGTCCGTCGACCTAGGCCGCAGTATTCTTTGGTTATATTTTGTTACTGGTGTTTTGCAGAGGGTTCTGCTTATGCTGTCACCGCCGGTACACAACAGTATTGTGTCGGCGAGTGGACAGCATTTCCTTTGTTGTTCTTTTCCTTTGGCGGCGTGCCGCACATATATTTAGTTTTAGGGTTGTTAGTAGCCCCTAGCCTTCTGTTTGCTTTAGTTAGAGGTCCCCTTGTTATTATCCTGTCTCGGTTCACGCCTAGTCTCACTCTAAGACCTGGGGGCATCGGAGTTGGGCAGACCTAATCCGCCCTTCAAACGCGGCTGCCGTGGGCCCAAGAAACCATAGTCACTCAGGCGTGAACTGACCACACGGGTGAAACAATGGAGGTAGGGTGCTAGGGGCTATTTCCACACCACACCTTATTTCAGCGTCACGTTCTGGTGCTCTGGACTCACTACGCAACATCTCCCTTGTTCTGAGCACCAGGAACCTAACAGTGAGGAAGAAATGGAAAAAGTAAAAGGAGAACTGTTAGCAGCAAGAGACAGTAGTAAATGAAGAGGGGAGAGAAAAAACTGGTAGAGGAAAGGGATAGCAGGAACGCAGGAAGACCAAGAGACCAGACGACAGGAAATAAAAAAGAGAGAAACAAAATGCAAAAACAGAATGCACACATACATATCAAGAGAGGCACCCACGATAAATACCATCTTGCAAGATGGATGCCAAGCTCATCACCAGCCTTGTGAGCACACACTTAAGAATCTATTTACTAAACCTTGGATGAAGATAAAGTGGACAGAGATAAAGTACCAGCCAACTAGTGTGTAACTGATGTCAGGAATCGGCGTTCGGCTGCGTCTCACTTACCAGCGCGCTGGTGTACAGGCCTCCGGAGGTCATGGCCCCAGTTGCGGCTGCATGGATGCGCTGACTACGAGCGTCATCTCTCGTGTCGCTGAGTGCCCCTGAGTCTGGTCCTGTGTGTGTATTCCGCTGTGTGCCAGCATCCTGTATGGACACTGCCATGACACCTGCACTCAGCTGATTCAGGCATCCAATCCAGCGCTGTGCTTCCAGCCAGAGTTCAGTGACCAATCACCGCAGAGCAAGGGGTATAAGTTCCAGTCCGTAGCTCAATCACATTGCCTCGGACAACGAGTCACATGCGGTGTGCCTAGTTCTCCTGGTTCCTGTGTTCCTGTTTCCAGCATTCCCCCGTTCCCCCGTGGTTATCTTCACTGTTCCAGTTACCATTCTACAGCTCTCATGTTTACTCTGGACTCCAGTCACAGCCAGCCACAATACCATCAGCAGTAAGAGACTCTCCTCAGGTGTTCATTTCATTACCTTACCTGTGCACTTCGTTATCAGCATATCATCTGTGCATCTCAGCAGTTATACCAACTTATTGCTTAGAGCAGGCATGTCCAAACTGCGGCCCTCCAGCTGTTTTGAAACTACATATCCCAGCATGCCCTGAAACAGTTTTGCTGTCAGAGAATGCTAGAGCTGTGTCAGGGCATGCTGGGATGTGTAGTTTCTCAACAGCTGGAGGGCCGCAGTTTGGACATGACTGGCTTAGAGATTGTCTCCTGCTTATGCCTAGTGTGGCTATATGGACTTGTGCTATATAGAGACTATGTGTTTCTAAATATACCGGAGTTCTGCTTTTCAAATCCATTCAGTTATCAGTTCATCTCATCTTGTGTTATACAGAGACTGTGTGCTTTCAAGTATTACTGGAGTTCTATTTATTTCATCTGCATTCAGTATCAAGTTATTTCATATTTTGTTGCAAGAGACTTTCAGTTGTTTGGATTCAGCTATCAATCATTGTTTTCTACTATGCTGGTTTTCAGTTATTATTAATTATTATACCATTTGCTCTGTGCTAATAAACATCAGTGCATATGCGCAGGACTTTTATATTGCCTCCACGCTTTGTACATCGCACCAACACTGACCCACTAGTGCCCCCGCCGGGGACAGACAAAACCAGAGACCTGACAGTTTGTCCGAGGCCCATGGACCAGGACGGTGGTCAGAGTGTGGGGTCAGGGGCACTCCAAGGTTTAGTGTCACGACTGGATGGTCAAGAGGCTGCGCAGCAGCAGATTATACAATTCCTGCAAGAAATGTCTTCTCGTTTAGATACTCTGCAACAATCATTTCCAACTTCAGCTCCTCCAGTGTCATCTTCAGTTTCTGCTCCTGTACCTAGTTCCTCAGTTTCTAGCTCTCCAGTTGCTTCTGTTCCAATGTCTCACATTCATCTTCCTACACCAAGTAAATTTGATGGTAATCCTAAGATGTGTCGTGGATTTCTGAATCAATGCAAAGTCCACTTTGAATTGCTGCCACAGAACTTTCCAACACCCAGAGCAAAGGTTGCATATATTGTTTCCCTTTTGTCTGGCTCTGCTCTGAACTGAGTCTCTCCGCTGTGGGAGCGAGCAGACGCATTGCTGAATAACTATACGGAGTTTGTTGCTGCATTCCGACGCATCTTTGACGAACCTGGGCGTACGACCTCTGCTTCTTCAGACCTCCTTCAGATCCGCCAGCGAACACGTACTGTGGGTCAGTACATTATCCAGTTCCAGACATTGGCATCAGAGGTGAAGTGGAACAACCAGGCATTGGTTGCTGCCTTCTGGCATGGTCTGTCCGACCGCATAAAGGATGAGTTGACTACCCGAGACCTACCAGAGCAACTGGAAGCCCTAATTTCCCTATGTGTCAAGTTGGATTTACATTTACGCGAGCGAGCCTGTGAACGCTCCCGAGGTGATCTTTGCAAGCACCGAGTTATGCCTCCTGTACAGTCTCTACCTATTACTGCTGATGAACCCATGCAGGTAAACAAGTTTTGTTTAACACCTGAGGAGCGGTCCAGAAGGTTAAGGGAAAGACTGTGTCTCTATTGTGCTGCTGCAGGTCATCTGATTGGTTTCTGCCCTGCTCGGTCGGTAAACGCCAGGTCCTAACTTGTAAAGGAGGAGTCAAGTTAGGGACCTCAAATAAAGCTCCTTCATCTCAAGACCTTATATTGCCCGTCACTTTGGAAATTCAAAATGGACTCCAGTATCTGTCTGCTTTAGTGGATTGTGGTGCTGCTGGGAATTTTATCACACAAGCTGCAGTGGATAGACTTCATCTCCCAGTGTTAAAGCTGTCTCGTCCAGTTTTTCTCACCACCGTGGATGGAAGCCGTATTGTTGAAGGTTCCATCACTCAGCAAACCAAGCCGGTAGTTCTGGGAGTAGGCTTCCTGCATTCTGAGCTCATCGAATTCCTGGTCATACCAAAAGCTACCTATGAGATTGTACTGGGTATGCCTTGGCTCCAATTGCACAATCCACAATTTGACTGGTCTACATTACAGTTAACGGCATGGAGTTCCTCCTGTCTTCATTCATGTCTAGCTCAAGTATTTCCAATAAAATCTGCAAGTGTAAAACCTCAGTCTGGCCTTCCAGAGGCCTATCAGGAATTCACTGACATCTTCAGTGAGAAAGCTGCTGATATCTTGCCTCCCCATCGAGAATGGGATTGCCCCATCGATTTGGTTCCAGGGAGCAAGCCACCTAGAGGGCGTACATACCCTCTTTCAGTTCCAGAGACCCAAGCAATGAGTGAATATATATAAAGGAGAATTTACAGAAGGGGTTTATCCGTCCATCCTCTTCCCCGGCCGGTGCGGGATTCTTTTTCGTTAAGAAGAAAGATGGAGGATTACGCCCCTGTATCGATTATCGGGGTTTAAATGACATCACGATTAAAAATAGCTACCCGTTACCCCTTATTACAGAGTTGTTCGACAGAGTCAGAGGTGCCTCCATCTTCACAAAACTGGATCTTCGCGGGGCTTATAATCTCATCAGGATTCGAAGTGGTGATGAGTGGAAAACCTCCATCAATACTCGTGATGGCCACTACGAATATCTAGTGATGCCCTTCGGTTTGAGTAATGCCCCGGCTGTGTTTCAAAACTTTGTCAACTAAGTGTTTAGAGATCTCCTGTATAAGTGTGTAGTAGTTTATCTCGATGACATCTTGATATTTTCCCGTGATTTAGTTTCTCATCGCCAACAGGTAAAAGAGGTTCTTCGACAGAATCATCTGTATGGCAAATTGTCTAAATGCACGTTTGAAGCTTCTTCAATATATTTTCTGGGATACATCATTTCCGGAACAGACCTTCAAATGGACCCAGCTAAATTACAAGCTATAGAGAACTGGTCTCTTCCAACAACACTCAAGTCAGTTCAACGTTTTATTGGCTTCGCTAATTACTACAGAAAGTTTATTAAAGGCTTTTCCACATTAATAGCTCCAATTACCTGCCTTACTCGGAAAGGGGGAAATCTTTCCCAATGGTCTGACGAAGCACTGTCTGCTTTTCATAAAATTAAACAGGCTTTTATTTCAGCTCCTGTGTTACAACAGCCAGATGTCAACAAGGCTTTCATTTTGGAAGTAGACGCCTCAATGGTTGGTGTGGGCGCAGTCCTGTCCCAGGTGGGCGTTGATGGTAAGACTCACCCTCGTAGATTCTTGCCGACTGAAATGAACTATACCATCGGTGACCAGGAGCTGTTGGCAATCAAATTGGCCCTTGAAGAATGGAGGTATGTGCTGGAGGGTGCGAGATTCCCTATTGCCATCTACACGGATCACAAGAACCTCCTCTACTTGAAGGCAGCGCAGTGTCTGAATCCTCGGCAAGCAAGGTGGGCCCTATTCTTCTCTCGTTTTGACTTTGTTAATGTTTAGACCTGGCTCACAAAATGTTAAGGCAGATGCATTGTCTCGCTCTATGAGCTCAAGTGAGGAATCATCAGAACAAACTGCTCGACCAGTACTGAATCCTGTGGTATTTGCAGCTACGGGGGTGTCTCAAGTTCCACCTCCAGGCAAGATGTTTGTCTCTCCTGAGCTTTGTCCAAACCTTCTGTCCTGGGCTCATACGTCCAAATTTACCGGTCACCCTGGAGTCTTAAAGACCTTCAAGTTCCTATCTCAAACTTATTGGTGGCCTCATATGAAAGTAGATATCCAAGAATTGATAGCTTCATGTCCCAAATGTGCTCAGCATAAAGTTCCTCGTCAGGCTCCCGTGGGCCAATTGCTACCATATTCCATTCCCAGGCGTCCCTGGTCTCATTTATCGATGGATTTTATTTCAGATCTTCCTCCCTCCAATGGGTATGATACCATCTGGGTAGTGGTCGATAGGTTTTCAAAAATGGCACATTTCATTCCACTCATAGGGTTGCCCTCTGCTCCAAAGCTGGCACAGTTATTTCTTCATGAAATCTTTAGGTTACATGGACTTCCAACAGAAATAATATCTGATCGAGGTGTACAGTTTGTGGCAAAGTTTTGGAGGGCTCTGTGTTCTGCGCTGCAAGTTAAACTTAAATTCTCCACGGCCTATCACCCTCAAACAAATGGGCAGACAGAGAGGGTAAATCAAGAGCTTGAGACCTATTTGAAACTGTATATTTCCTCTTCACAGGATGACTGGGTAGATTTATTGCCTTGGGCGGAGTTTGCTCATAATTTCCGTTATCATACTTCTACAAATACTACTCCTTTTTTCGCAGTTTATGGTCAGCATCCTAGAGTGACGGATTTCCAAGATTTACCCGTCATAGATGTGCCTGCGGCTGCTTCTGCTCTTCAATGGTTTTCTCAGATTTGGAAGAAGATTCATTTATCTCTTAAAAAAGTTTCTCAACGGTATAAAATGTTTGCTGATCGAAAGAGACGAGCAGTCCCTAGTTTAAAGCCGGGCGACTAAGTCTGGTTATCTACTCGAAATCTCTGTCTCAGAGTTCCTTCAATGAAATTTGCTCCACGGTATATTGGGCCATTTCCAGTAGAAAGTGTTATTAATCCGGTGGCTTATAAATTAAAACTACCTTCTTATTTGAAAGTTCCCAACTCATTCCGTATTTCTCTCCTCAGACCATTAATTCTCAATCGTTTCCAGAGAGCGCTTCCAGTAGCCCCAAAGGTACAAACTCATTGGGGTGTGGAATACGAGGTGGAAAAGATCTTGGACTCTCGGCATCGCTATGGTCGTTTACAATATCTGATTGACTGGTCTGGATATGGTCCTGAAGAGAGGAGTTGGGTCAACACCACGGATGTGCACGCTCCACGGTTGGTACAAGTCTTCCATAGTCTCTTCCCTGCCAAGCCTCCTGGGTGTTCGGTGCCCACCCATAAAGGAGGGGGTACTGTCAGGAATCGACGTTCGGCTGCGTCTCACTTTACCAGCGAGCTGGTGTGCAGGCTTCCGGAGGTCATGGCCCCAGTTGCGGCTGCATGGATGCGCTGACTGCAAGCGTCATCTCCCGTGTCGCTGAGTACCCCTGAGTCTGGTCCTGTGTGTGTATTCCGCTGTGTGCCAGCATCCGGCCTGTATGGACACTGCCATGACACCTGCACTCAGCTGATCCAGGCATCCAATCCAGCGCTGTGCTTCCAGCCAGAGTTCAGTGACCAATCACCGCAGAGCAAGGGGTATAAGTTCCAGTCCGTGGCTCACTCGCATTTCCTCGGACAACGAGTCACATACGGCGTGCCTAGTTCTCCTGGTTCCTGTGTTCCTGTTTCCAGCATTCCCCCGTGGTTATCTTCACTGTTCCAGTTACCATTCTACAGCTCTCCTGTTTACTCTGGACTCCAGCAACAGCCAGCCACAAACTCATCAGCAGTAAGAGACTCTCCTCAGGTGTTCATTTCATTACCTTACCTGTGCACTTCGTTATCAGCATATCATCTGTGCATCTCAGCAGTTATACCAACTTATTGCTTAGAGACTGTCTCCTGCTTATGCTTAGTGTGGCTATATGGATTTGTGCTATATAGAGACTGTGTGTTTCTAAATATACCGGAGTTCTGCTTTTCAAATCCATTCAGTTATCAGTTCATCTCATCTTGTGTTATACAGAGACTGTGTGCTTTCAAGTATTACTGAAGTTCTGTTTATTTCATCTGCATTCAGTATCAAGTTATTTCATATTTTGTTGCAAGAGACTTTCAGTTGTTTGGATTCAGCTATCAATCATTGTTTTCTACTTTGCTGGTTTTCAGTTATTAATTATTATACCACTTGCTCTGTGCTACTAAACATCAGTGCATATGCGCAGGACTTTTATATTGCCTCCACGCTTTGTACATCGCACCAACACTGACCCACTAGTGCCCCCGCCGGGGACAGACAAAACCAGAGACCTGACAACTGCCATGTTACAGGCGGGGTTTAAAACATGACAGTTAGGAGCTGATTAGCTGGTACTTTATCTCCATCCAAGGCTTAGTAAAGAAGACCCCATAGCCTCTCCTTAATACTCCCTGATAGGCCAATCCTGACCAATCACAAAATTCCTCAAAACTAAACACCTGGCACCTAGTAACAATTGACAAATCCCAAACCAATTACAAAACACTAAGGACTCTCATATAGCCTTGAGCCTATTTGGCTGTCGTGTTATTATAATGTGGCACATCCCTAGTCACAGCTCTGCTAGCAAACGATCTATTACCATAATCACCTGTCACTGTATTATGCTACAGTTATGTGTTACTCATATAAAATTAATTTAGGGCCTATTTCAGTAAAGTGATCCTCTGCAGTTTCCTGATGGTCTGGAAAGTGCACATGCGCAGAATGGGTCCTGCGATCGCATTGCAGGGATGCGAACGCTTCTCCCTGATTGACAGGCAGAGGCATTCAGAGGGAGGTATTGGTGTTGGGGAAAACCAGCCCACCCACTGTGATCGCACTTAAATTGCGATCACACCACAGTTTCAGTGTGATCGACGGCAGGTCCGCCATCCTTTTGATCAGAGTGGCTGCGTGTGATGCCACGCAGCCGGCCCGATAATGGCGCCGACATGTCCCCCATTTGGAAGTTGTCATCCCCGTTTCCGTGTTGCCATCCCCGTCTTGGAAATGGAGTGTTGCCGCCCGTCTCCCGCCCCGCAAACGCCTCTGCCTGTCAATCAGATAGAGGTGTTCACATTTACTGTCGGTCCCCCGCAGTGAATGTGGGTGAATGCGCAGTAAGGGCCCTGCGCATGCGCCTGCATCATCATTATATTTTTTGTGGTTGGATCGCGACTTGCGATACAACCTGAACTGGCCCCTTACTCCCTTAGTTACATATTGAAAGGCATGTTTTTAACGCAATGAAGTAAGTTGAGATGAAAACCCCATTTGGTTCTAGTTTTGGAGATACATATGTACATGTTTTGTTTATCTTTCTGTATCGCTATATACCTATTCCGATTTCCTATCTGATTTACCATTAAATCCCCATGTTTATTTCATAGCACATTAACAAATGGCACGATAAGCAAATAAATTGGACCACATGGAGCCTTAAATCCTAATTTTATACAGTTTTACATTTCCGTCTAGCATTTTAGCCATTTATCAGCTTTAGAAGCTTAGGCTGAATGCCATGAAAGCTGTAATTTAAATGCATTATAACAGCAGAAAATCCTTGGATTTATAGGGTTTATCCAGGAAACATAGAATACAGAAGTCATCAGCGGCGGCTGCAGCCCATGCCGACCTGTGCCGACCACACAGTGCGGGGATGGGGGGGGGGGCTTAGCACATATAAACATATATGTAAAAAGTTGTATGTAATATATGTGCTGGCTGGTTCCCTGCTGCCATATGGCACCCGCGTATCAGCATTAGGCTTCATTCTCCTTCTAAGCCCGCCCCCATACTCCTGTGAAACTAGCCAATGGGAGTCTGGGGGCGGGCTTAGAAGGAAAATGAATCTTAATGCTGAGTCCCAGGTGCCGCACGGTGCCTGTTATACGTACAGCGCTGCTGATCCCCGGAATAACCAGCCAGCACATACAGATGTGTCCTCATACATGTAGCCTCAATACGCCACGCAACGAGAGATATCTCGTGTGAGTTGACAGGTTCTGTGCATCCCCCAATCTGTCGTTCAGTGCTGTCTTTCATTGACTTGTTCCATTGGATGTGCTGCATGTACAGTGTTGTTACACTCAGCAGGTAACAATACATTGTGCCGTAGTACAGTGGATTGTATAGTGGGTACGGCGGTGCAATGTATCATTACATTACATGGCCACGTCAGAGGGAGTGTACCCAGCTTAAATAACAACTTAACTGATGATTTTTCCCTTCAAAAGCATTCATTATTTTATTTATATATATATATAGTTTAAAAAGTATTTAAAAAAATATTTAAATATTATATTATGCACATCTGCAGAACAGATCTCTGTCAAAAACTGGGGGACACAGTGGGACGGAACGGTTGCATATGATCTGACCCTGCCAGTTAAATGGTTAAGGAACTGAAAGTCATAGTTACTGGGTAGGCAATCACGAGACCGCCTGTCAGTTTCCCGGCGGTCACAATGCCGACGACAGAATCCCAACAGCAGTGAAATGCTGCTGCCGGAATACGGACGCCAAGGGCTTTTTTCCCTCTATGGCTGTCCACAACACCCATGGAGTGAGAATATAACCTGTGGCGAGCGCAGCAAGCCACTGTGCCTGCAGCGAACCCGCAAGGGGCTTTCTAGCGCTCGTCCCGCTGCCGGTATACTGGTAGCCTGGATCCCGCTGTCGGGATCATGATCCTAGCCGCCGGTAACACGTATGTATATCAGTTACTGTATACCAGTCATTGGAGAAAGTATTGCTTATTTAACATTAACTTTCATGCTTAAACCCATATACCGTGCTAACTGGCTATAACTAAACAAATGAGCGCACTGGCATTAAACACATTGATTACTATGCAAGTTGTTTAATTCTTGAGGCTGGGTAAAAGTGGCTTTTAGTTTAGGCAGTGGAAAATCTACATGTACTATGTCGTGTTCATACTGAACTAATCACAGGTGTCCTTGTACCAATTGCTTTAAGTAATCTTGAAGTGAGTGCTCTTATCACAGTGAGAGATGCATCTACATACAGCCTCCCACAAACCAGACCTAATATTGCACAATGCATAATCATCATTTCAGCTGTCAGGAAAATGTCTGTATGGAGTGTGTGAATGTTGGTACTTTGGATAAAGGTCTATAGAATGAAAATAAGTCTTCATGTTTCCCTGCAACCTTTTGAATAATTAATACCCAATCTGTTCCACCATATCTTAATGTTGCTCCACTAATACAGCAACAACAACGCTAGGTTAATTCACACAGTTTTGCTAAGCCTTTAATGATTTGGTATACTATAATTTACACCTTATGTTGTCCATAAATTTCACTGAATTTTGCTGGAAAGAAACCAAATGCGGGGTTGAGGTTTTGTCCTATTCATCCTGTTGAAAGGGAAGACAAATTATGCCATTTTATCAAACAACAGTCTTGATTTTGCTGAAGTAGTGGCTGCAGTAGCGCAGAATACTCTACAGACAATTTCCAGATGGTTAAGTGTATCACTTCAACGTTGACAGAAAGCGTCATATAACAAAACAGCATCCAGTAAGAAATATGTCTCTCAATATGTCTCTCATTGCTCAGCCAGCACAGGAATATGCAGATAAGCAACAGTGGGAGTGCAGAAGTTTCACAATACCCAACTTCATGGATTCAAGGACTAATGGGCAGTCGCAGATTTTACCTATGGGCTGCAGGACTGCAGCCCCCCCCCCCCCCCCCCCCTTCCCCAGTAAAATCCGCCATGGCAGTGAGTGAGCCAGTTGCAGTCTGTGACTGCACTGGCTACACAGTGACTGGCAGTGATGACTTCTGTTAGAAGTCCTACCTGACAGTCAACCCCAGTACAGGCAGTCCGATTGGGAGGTGCCAGCGGCTGGCTGCAGCAGCAGCGGCTTCAGTGTCGGACTGGGGCATGAAGGGCCCACCAGGGGGATGCAGTAATGGGGGCCCATACTTAGGGGTGTGGCCAGCCTAAAAAGGGGGTGTGGCCAGCCTCCACAGAGGCTTGAAATACACAATAGTTTAGTGCAGTGTAATACAACATATCTACCATGTATAATATAAGTGCACAGTCTGGAACCTGATCGCTAGAGGAAGGAGTGGGCCCTCAGGCAGTGGGGCCTACCGGTGGTTTCCCTGGTACCCCTGTGGGCCAGTCCGACCCTGAGCGGCTTTCTACTCTCCCCAGCACCTGGCCCGCGGCAGCCCCCGTCCTCCTTAAAGGTAGGAGCCTCCACTGCTAATGAGTCCGTGCCAGAAGGAAATATATAACTAAGGAGCTTAATTACACTTTTCGCCCGTTTTTAG
This sequence comes from Pseudophryne corroboree, assembly GCF_028390025.1. Lineage (NCBI taxonomy): Eukaryota > Metazoa > Chordata > Amphibia > Anura > Myobatrachidae > Pseudophryne > Pseudophryne corroboree. The sequence continues at coordinate 899,827,856 of NC_086445.1, read as the reverse complement.
GTCGAATTTACATTCGACCTATTCAGTGCCCATGCCGTTCTATCAACTGGTGGAAAAATCTGTCACTGGTGAAAACCATGTGTATCGGCGAAATTTACGCTAATGCACGTATTTTGGCAAATTCGTTTTTGGTGAAATTTTCACCCATGTCAATTTGACAAAAAAAGTGAAACGGCATGGGCAAAAATTGATTAAAGAACTGGTGAAAATGGCAGCAATTGAATACCCTGTGTCGAATTAGTGACGTTTTTTCGACCAGTTGAAAAAACGGCACTTAATTGAATACCCCCCTATGTATTTCAAACTGCGGCAGTGCAGTGATTATTAACAGTCTGTCCTGTAACAGACCTTTTAATTTTTTCCAAAATATCCCACTATGTACTAACAGGAACTTGCAGGGACAGCAGTAGCGATACTCGCTCTCCCTGCAAGTTGCATCTCCGGCATATTCAAGGAGTCTTTCACATGTGTGAAAGTCCTCCAGGGAATGTGACACTGAGCCTGCACACACTGTCAGATTTGGGAACCGGATAGAGGCAGTGGGAGAGGTATCAGATTCAGAAGATACCTCTCCTGCAGGTAAGGGGTCAGAAGACACCTCTCCTCCATAGGCATAAAGCAATTTGCACTATAAGCCTATTCATCAAGCTAATTTTTTATACAATTATGCAGAAGCTACAGTTTTAACTTAACTTTATGTATCACTGCTATGTACTAATTGCAAAATGCTAACTATCAATGCAGATTACAGTCCCCATTATCATCAACAGGGACTACAATCTGACCCCTACAGTATCTTTCTAACTGCGAAAAGCGAACCTTTTCAAAGTGTGGTCCCTTTGGTTTATGCCTTTGGAGACCATCTTGCAGGGGAGGGATCTTCCAATCCCTCACCCGCTGCCTTCGACTTGCTCCCATACGACTCCCAAATCTGACACTGTGTGCATGTGCAATGTCAGATTCCCCGGAGGAGTTCTGAAATGTGAAATACTCCACCAATATGCTGGGGATGTAAATTACAGGGACAGCGATTATTGCTACTGCTGTCCCGGAGAATTAACTTTAGTATATAGCTGGGATATCTTAATTTGAATGATAATTTCCATTGCGATACCATTAATAATTGTTAATAATCTCTATAGTAATACATCAAATATGTAGACAAAGCAATAACAGCGCAATTGTCTATATTATTCAGTTTTCTTCTAACGATACAGGTGACTATACTGTATCTAATGGCAAAAGTCTGTATACAGTTTTTCACCAATATTTGTTATTAGTATTATATATGGATTCAGTATGATTTCCCGACGGTCGGGATCCCGGTAGTCAGGAGACCAACGCCGGAATCCCGACAGTCAAAATCCAGTCAGCGGCACATCGAGTCCCCTCGCAGGCTCGCGCCACTCACCATGCTTCAGGCCCGCTGTCTCGCTTCGCTCACCACACTATTATATCGCCCCTTGGTTGGTGACGTGGACCCACCAACCTAGGGGGAATTCTGAGCGTTTGTCGATATTCCGGCCATCTGTATTTTCTCGGCTATCAGGATTCCGGAGTCGGTCTCCTGAATTAACTGCATCCCTCTTATATCTGTCCTTTTTATACTTATCTATTTAGTATACTTTATCATTTTTCATTTATCTTTTTATATATATATATATATATATATATACATTTAAAAAATTTGTTTATTTGTAAAGTTGTGACTCTTGACAGCGCCACTGCCGCCCCCTACCTTTCTTGCGGTACGGATATGAATACGTATTCCCCTTATACTTTTTCTGATGCACCTGGAACACAGGAGCACCCAGGTAGATAGACCTACCCACCCCCTAAATAGCCAGCAAAAGTAAGGGGGTCAATGTTTGGTGGCAGTTCCGATGTTTGCGCAGTTGATTTTTTTTATACTTCGCACGTGCGAAAAGTCCAGAGAACCACAGCCATGGAGGCGTACTAAGAGCCGTGTCGGGAAACTGACCTCGCATTGCCTATAGAACCGCACTCTGCAATACTTTAAAGAATTTAACAAGAATCAGTTCTACTACTCAGAGCTTTTCTGATCACTACAGCTTTTCTGACAAACTTATATTTTCCAAGTAGCACAAACTATGAATAACACACAAAGTAATTAATGTAATCAGGTACACATTCTTTTCTAGAATTGTGTTTAGTGTTTGCGATGCAAATTCCTTTATTCATACGGGAGGCAGTCAATTTACCGACTGTCGGGATCCCGGCTGTCAGGATACTAACGGCAGAATCCCGACAGCCGGTGAAATACCCTCGGGTTGACCGGCTGTCGAGATATCATACTGATCCGGTTTCTATTAAATTCGACAGGCCACAGGTGTAACGATACAAATTAGATCTTGTAATCTCCTGTTCCCCTTGGATCTGAAAGTGGGGCAAAGTGTCACTTTCCTGTGACATTGGAATCGTGCAGTGTTTATATATACTACACGTAATAGCAATCATTCTGTGTTGGGAAATAAGAGTACAGTGCTCTAAGTCTGCAGCAGATAGCAGAGCAATTGAGTGCTACAGTGCAAACTAGCCATGCTATCTGCATTGGACTGGCTGACCGAGGGTACCGCTTCCGGTCCATTTATGCCGGGACAGTGTTTAGAGGCACCCGGTTCTCTGCATTCGCACCTGCAATCACCTGCGATAACAGGTATAAATCGTCGGGTGCCTCGAAACATTGTCCCAGCATAAATGGACCGGAAGCAGTTCCCCGGTCAGCCAGTCCGACGCTGCATGCTATCATCAGGGAATAGAAGAGGGTGTTCTATCTAATACTATAGGATGACATTTTTTTGCTGTGTCAGGTACCTAGCAATAATAATTATACGTCACAGTGGCAGCGGCAACTGTTAGTTACTCAGTGCATACCTGCCGACCTTGAATCTTCTGTCTCTGGGAACAAATTGCCTCATTTGTCCCTGCCCCTACAATGTTGTGCATAAGGGGCAGGGATATGATGATGTAATTGGCAAAGAATGCCCCCAAAATGGTCACGACACGCCTTTGTTTTAGAGTCCACCTCCCGTTACCACCCACAAATGCTGTCCATTACTTTGTGAATAAGTCCTCACTGCGTCCGCCATTGCAAGACTATAGATGCGACTTAGTGGGTGATTCAGACCTGATCGCTGCTGTACGTTTCCGCACAGCGGGTGATCAGCAATAGACTGCACATGCGTATGCACCCTAATGTGCACGCGCATCAGCCAACAAGAAGGGCATCGCCGGTCAGCGACAGGATGGTGCGAAAATTACGATCACACAGGCGTTCGCAAGGTGATTGACAGGAGGAGGCCGTTTGTGGGTGGTAACTGACCGTTTACTGGGAGTATCAGGAAAAACGGTTTACATGTGCATTTTTGCATATAATACAGGCCCTCATTCCGAGTTGCTTTTAGCAGCAGTGCAAACGCTAAGCCGCCACCCTCTGGGAGTGTATCTTAGCTTAGCAGAAGTGCGAACGAAAGGATCGCAGCGCTGCTACAAACAAAAATTGTGCCGTTTCAGAGTAGCTGCAGACCTACTCCTACCTTGCGATCACTTCAGACTATTTAGTTCCTGTTTTGACGTCACAAACACGCCCTGCGTTTGGCCAGCCACTCCCCCGTTTCTCCAGCCACTCCTGCGTTTTTATCAGGCATGCCTGCGTTTTTTCACACACACCCCGAAAACGGCCAGTTACCACCCAGAAACACCCAATTCCTGTCAATCAACGATCAGCAGTGCAACTGAAAAGCGTCGCTAGAGCTTGTGTAAAACTGCATCGGCTTTTGTGAACATACGCCGTGCGTGCGCACCATACACATGCGCAGAAGTTCAGATTTTCAGCCTGATCGCTGCGCTGCGAACAACAGCAGCTAGCGATCAACTCGGAATGACCCCCACAATATATATATATAACTTTATATCCGGACTAAAAGTGGTTTACATTTGCATTTTTGCATATAATACAATATATAACTTCACTAGTAATAGACTACTGAAATGATAGCTAAGCATTTGGGTTGTATTTTCTCTGACGTCCTAGTGGATGCTGGGTACTCCGTAAGGACCATGGGGAATAGACGGGCTCCGCAGGAGACTGGGCACTCTTAAAAGAAAAATTAGGTACTATATCTGGTGTGCACTGGCTCCTCCCTCTATGCCCCTCCTCCAGACCTCAGTTAGAATCTGTGCCCGGCCAGAGCTGGATGCACTTAGTGGGCTCTCCTGAGCTCACTAAAAAAGAAAGTATTTGTTAGGTTTTTTATTTTCAGTGAGATCTGCTGGCAACAGACTCACTGCTACGAGGGACTGAGGGGAGAGAAGCAAACCTACCTGCTTGCAGCTAGCTTGTGCTTCTAAGGCTACTGGACACCATTAGCTCCAGAGGGATCGAACACAGGGCCCGACCTCGATCGTCCGTTCCCGGAGCCGCGCCGCCGTCCCCCTTGCAGAGCCAGAAGACGGAAGATTCCAGGAGAAAATGGGCGGCTGAAGACTCCGGTCTTCAATAAGGTAGCGCACAGCACTGCAGCTGTGCGCCATTGCTCCCACAGCACACCACACGCTCCGGTCACTGGTGGGTGCAGGGCGCTGGGGGGGGGGGGGGGGGGCCGCCCTGGGCTGCAATATGTATACCTTTTTGGCAAAATGCACATAATACAGTTATAAACTGTATATGTGCCTAATCCCCCGCCATAAATATTATTAAAAAAGCGGGAGAAGCCCGCCGCTGAAGGGGCGGGGCTATCTTCCTCAGCACAGCCAGCGCCATTTTCTCTTCACAGCTCCGCTGGAAGGACGCTCCCCAGGCTCTCCCCTGCAGTATACACTACGAGAGGGGTAAAAAAGAGAGGGGGGGCACATAAATTTAGGCGCAAAAGGTGATATTAGCAGCTATTGGGGGAAAATTCACTTTCTGTTAGTGTAAATCCCTCTGTTATATAGCGCTCTGGTGTGTGCTGGCATACTCCCTCTCTGTCTCCCCAAAGGACTTTGTGGGGTCCTGTCCTCAGTCAGAGCATTCCCTGTGTGTGTGTGCGGTGTGTCGGTACGGCTGTGTCGACATGTTTGAGGAGGACGCTTACGTGGAGGCGGAGCAGGTGCCGATAAGTGTGATGTCGCCCCCTGCGGGGCCGACACCAGAGTGGATGGATATGTGGAAGGTATTAACCGACAGTGTCAACTCCTTACATAAAAGGTTCGATGACGCAGCTTTGGGACAGCCAGCATCTCAGCCCGCGCCTGCCCAGGCATCTCAGCCCGCGCCTGCCCAGGCATCTCAGAGGCCATCAGGGGCTCAAAAACGCCCGCTACCTCAGATGGCAGACACAGATGTCGACACGGAGTCTGACTCCAGTGTAGACGAGGATGAGACAAATGTACAGTCCACAAGGGCCATCCGATGCATGATTACGGCAATGAAAAATGTGTTGCACATTTCTGACATTAACCCGGTTACCACTAAAAAGGGTATTATGTTTGGGGAGAAAAAGCAGCCAGTGACTTTTCCCCCATCTGATGAGTTAAATGAATTGTGTGAAGAAGCGTGGTGTTCCCCAGATAAGAAATTAGTGATTTCTAAGAGGTTACTGATGGCGTACCCTTTCCCGCCAACGGACAGGCTACGTTGAGAAACATCCCCTAGGGTGGACAAGACGCTCACACACTTATCAAAAAAGGTGGCACTGCCGTCTCAGGATACGGCCGCCTTAAAGGAGCCTGCAGATAGAAAGCAGGAGGCTATCCTGAAGTCTGCATATACACACTCAGGTACTATACTGCGACCTGCAATTGCAGCTGCTTGGTCTGATTCCCTGTCAGATAACATTGATTCCCTTGACAGGGATACTATTTTGCTAACCATAGAGCATATTAAAGACGTCGTCTTATATATGAGGGATGCACAGAGGGACATTTGCCGGCTGGCATCTAGAATTGATGCAATGTCCATTTCTGCCAGGAGAGTATTATGGACTCGGCAGTGGACAGGTGATGCTGATTCTAAAAGGCACATGGAGGTTTTGCCTTATACGGGTGAGGAATTGTTTGGGGACGGTCTCTCGGACCTCGTATCCACAGCAACAGCTGGGAAGTCGACTTTTTTACCTCAGGTTCCCTCACAGCCTAAGAAAGCACCGTATTATCAAGTACAGTCCTTTCGGCCTCAGAAAGGCAAGCGGGTCAGAGGCGCTTCCTTTCTGCCCAGAGGCAGGGGTAGGGGGAAAAAGCTGCACCAGACAGCCAGTTCCCAGGAACAAAAATCATCCCCTGCTTCCACTAAGTCCACCGCATGACGCTGGGGCTCCACAGGTGGAGCCAGGTGCGGTGGGGGCGCGTCTCTGGAACTTCAGCGACCAGTGGGTTCGCTCACAGGTGGATCTCTGGGTTCTACAGGTGGTATCTCAGGGATACAAGCTGGAGTTCGAGGGCGTCTCCCCCTCGCCGTTACCTCAAATCAGCCTTGCCAGCTGCTCCCAAGGAAAGGGAGGTAGTACTGGCGGCAATTCACAAGCTGTACCTTCAGCAGGTGATAATCAAAGTTCCCCTCCTTCAACAGGGACGGGGATACTATTCCACAATGTTTGTGGTACCGAAACCAGACGGTTCGGTGAGACCCATTCTAAATTTGAAATCCTTGAACACTTATATAAGGAAGTTCAAGTTCAAAATGGAATCGCTCAGGGCGGTTATTGCAAGCCTGGAAGAGGGGGATGTTATGGTGTCACTGGACATCAAGGATGCTTACCTACATGTCCCCATTTACCCACCTCACCAGGAGTACCTCAGGTTTGTGGTACAGGACTGTCATTACCAATTCCAGACGTTGCCGTTTGGTCTGTCCACGGCACCGAGGGTATTTACCAAGGTAATGGCCGAAATGATGATACTCCTTCGAAAGAAGGGAGTTATAATTATCCCGTACTTGGACGATCTCCTTATAAAGGCAAGGTCCAAGGAGCAGTTGTTAGTCGGAGTAGCACTATCTCGGGAAGTGCTACAACAGCACGGCTGGATTCTGAATATCCAAAAGTCGCAGCTGATTCCTACGACGCGTCTGCTGTTCTTGGGCATGATTCTGGACACAGAACAGAAGAAGGTGTTTCTCCCGGAGGAGAAGGCCCAGGAATTGTCATCTCTGGTCAGGAACCTCCTGAAACCAAAACAGGTGTCGGTGCATCACTGCACGCGAGTCCTGGGAAAGATGGTAGCTTCTTACGAAGCAATTCCCTTCGGCGGGTTCCATGCAAAGTGGGATCTGTTAGACAAGTGGTCTGGATCGCATCTTCAGATGCATCGGTTGATCACTCTGTCCCCGAGGGCCAGGGTGTCTCTGCTGTGGTGGCTGCAGAGTGCTCATCTTCTCGAGGGCAGCAGATTCGGCATTCAGGACTGGGTCCTGGTGACCACGGATGCAAGCCTCCGAGGTTGGGTGGCAGTCACTCAGGGAAGAAACTTCCAAGGACAGTGGTCGAGTCAGGAGGCTTCCGTACACATAAATATTCTGGAACTAAGGGCCATTTACAATGCCCTGAGTCGAGCAGAACCCCTGCTTCAAAACCAACCAGTGCTGATTCAGTCAGACAACATCACGGCGGTCGCCCATGTAAACCGATAGGGCGGCACAAGAAGCAGGATGGCGATGGCAGAAGCCACAAGGATTCCCCGATGGGCGGAAAATCACGTGCTAGCACTGTCAGCAGTGTTCAACAAAAATCTAAAAAAATATTGCGCCAGGTCAAGGGACCCTCAGGCGATAGCTGTGGACACACTGGTGACACCGTGGGTGTACCAGTCGGTTTATGTGTTCCCTCCTCTTCCTCTCATACCCAAGGTACTGAGGATAGTAAGAAAGAGAGGAGTAAGAACTATACTCATTGTTCCGGATTGGCCAAGAAGATCTTGGTACCCAGAACTACATGAAATGATCTCAGAGAACCCATGGCCTCTGCCTCTCAGACAGGACCTGTTACAGCAGGGGCCCTGTCTGTTCCAAGACTTACCGCGACTGCGTTTGACGGCATGGCGGTTGAGCGCCAGATCCTAACGGAAAAGGGCATTCCGGTTGGAGTGATTCCTACGCTGGTAAAGGCTAGGAAAGACATGACAGCACATCATTATCACCGTATATGGCAAAAATATGTTGCTTGGTGTGAGGCCAGGATGGCCCCAACAGAGGAATTTCAGCTGGGTCGATTTCTGCACTTCCTACAGTCAGGAGTGACTATGGGCCTAAAATTAGGGTCCATTAAAGCCCAGATTTCGGCCATGTCTATTTTCTTTAAAAATGAACTGGCTTCACTGCCTGAAGTTCAGACGTTTGTTAAGGGAGTGCTGTATATTCAGCCCCTTTTGTGCCTCCAGTGGCACCTTGGGATCTCAACGTTGTGTTGGATTTCCTAAAATCACATTGGTTGAGCCACTTCAGACCGTGGAGTTGAAGTATCTCACGTGGAAGGTAGTCTTGCTGTTGGCTTTGGCCTCAGCTAGGCGTGTGTCAGAATTGGCGGCTTTGTCCTGTAAAAGCCCCATATCTGATTTTTCATATGGACAGGGCAGAATTGTGGACACGTCCCCAATTTCTCCCATAGGTGGTATTAGCGTTTCATTTGAACCAACCTATTGTGGTGCCTGCGGCTACTCGGGACTTGGAGGATTCCAAGTTGCTGGACGTAGTCCGGGCCCTGAAAATCTATGTTTCCAGGACGGCCAGAGTCAGGACAACTGACTCGCTGTTTATCCTGCATGCACCCAACAAGTTGGGTGCTCCTGCTTAAAAGCAGACTATTGCTCGCTGGATCTGTAGCACGATTCAACTTGCACATTCTGCGGCTGGACTGCCGCATCCTAAACCAGTAAAAGCCCATTCCCACGCCCATTCCCCTCGGGCGGCTGCCCGAGGGGTCTCGGCTTTACAACTTTGCCGAGCTGCTACTTGGTCGGGATCAAACACCTTTGCAAAATTCTACAAGTTTGATACCCTGGCTGAGGAGGACCTTGATTGCTCATTCGGTGCTGCAGAGTCATCCGCACTCTCCCGCCCGTTTGGGAGCTTTGGTATAATCCCCATGGTCCTTACGGAGTACCCAGCATCCACTAGGACGTCAGAGAAAATAAGAATTTACTCACCGGTAATTCTATTTCTCATAGTCCGTAGTGGATGCT